>NC_031995.1:102417218-102450318 GCF_001879085.1 Nicotiana attenuata | reverse complement strand
GGGGGGGGGGGATGTTAGGTAGATGCAAGGAGGTTCAGTTGAATTAGCTTTATAGGAAAATTATAAGTACAACTACGGCAAAAGTAAACTTTTTGCATATATATATATATATATATATATATATATATATATATATATATATATATATATATATATGTATATGTATGTATGTTTTGACTCCCCATGACATAAGAGAATATTCCAGTCCAGTGGCGAAGGTGGTTCAAAAATGTTTTGGGCACTAGGTTTAAATCCCAGGAGTAGCATTCTTGCAATTTTTTGAATACTCTTGTTATAATTCTTGGCTACGCCACTGCCTAGGAGTCTAATCATTGAAGGCGTACCCCACTAGCCATTGTAATTCTTTGCTTTCTAGGAGTTGCATAGCACCATCAACAACAACATGCAGCACACACCATTAAATGGTAGATAATAGGAAGCATCTAACAAAGATGTTCAGGTACATCAAACAACCTTATATCAAGATGACCAACTTTTAATATGCATAAAAGAGTTGGACTTAACCTGCACAACTGACGAAGAAGAGATGCACGACGCCAATACGCCTCTGAAAGTGCTGGGTCTGCCTCTATGGCTGAATTTAGATCATTAAGTGCCTCACTGTATTTCTTAACTTTTACATTTTGTGAAACTCTCTCAAACAGTGCAGCAGCATCTCCAGGTTTGGTGTCTAGGTATCAAGAATAACAAGAAAATATCAGAGAACAATAAATGCCACTTCAATGACATGACAAAAGAAAAGTGTAAATCATGTTCCTTTGCATTTAAATTGGATCAAGCTAGAGGTGTTAATAGGCACATAATCTCTTCGCTCCTTCCTTACGACAACACAACTACCGGAATCACTCAAGATAACATCAAACAATAATTTAATTCCCCTCCCTATTTAAAGTATCAATGATCCACGTTTACAACATTGCATTACTTTAAAGTTCAACCACTCACGTTTCATCATTTTACCAGATCTAGTTCTTTCTCATTACTGCATGACCTAAGATCTGCCACAGTTGACCTTTCTATCTAACTATCCTTATTTAAATTGGTGCCTCAGTTTCCCCCTCACTTCCTCAATATAGAGACTAATTCTCTAATTTCCTTTTCACAAAAGAACTTTGGTTACGACAAGCCTATGAATACACAAACTTCACCTGCCTAGTTTCTTTTTGGGATAATGTTGGTGCTCGTGCCAAACTGTGCGCACAATCATATCTACTACGTCCTACCAGCACAGGTATTGAGTAACTATGTCCACCAAGGCTTAGGCAGATGGGATCAAAAGCATATTTTTCATTACTTTGAAGACAATTCATTAGCAGAAAGACTAAAAGAGAGGAAAAAGAATGCAATATCTTAGAAGTTAATAACAACCAACCAAAAGAAGAACAGCAAATTCTTTTTCACTTCTACACTTTTTTAGAATTAAATTTGTAATCTTTATACTCTCTAAGTTAAAAATTAAATGAGTTGATTCTGGTACAACAGCAATATGCATTCCAAGCCAAGAAAATCATAAATTTTTTGCTCAAAGCTCAATATCTTGAAAGTTAAATCCCCAAATCAACTGTCACTATTAATCACAATGCACAAATCTCGGCATCCAAATTCACAGCTAAAAATTTAAAAACCCCAAATCAAAAAATCAAACAATATAATCATAAAAATCAAATCTTGAAAGTTTACCTAAGGCAGATACGAGGGGTTGAAGAAAAAGAAATTGGCAGGCAAATACAAAGTTGAGTATCAATGCTGAAAATAAAAAGCCCCTCCACGCCACGAAATAATCAAAGCTCCATAGCTTCTTAATCAATGGCTCCATTATTCAATTGGCTGTAAATACATACAAAATACAATACATATATGTGTGTGTAATTTCTGAACCAAACTATATAGATTTGTGTTTTTTTGCACAATGTGAAGTTTTTTTGTGTTACAAGTGACAAAGAGGGTTTCAAAGGTTAAAGGATTCTCGTGTCATTCCACGTTAGATTAGCCTATCCGCTTATGCCACGTGTCTTTGAAAAAGGTTGTGTTTGTGGGATCTTCCACTGGGATCTTGACACGTAGGATTTTGCTATGTGCTTTTTTGTAGGGGAACTAAATTTAATTTGTATGGATTTCTTTGATTAGTTGATTAGACATATTTGAAGAGATTACTACTTTTGCTTAACTAACTATATTGAAATATATCGATTCGATTAATCTAAATTTATATTCAAAATTTCTTATTAAAGATGAAAATTTTCATTCATTTTTAAATACTGAAAGCCTAACTCATTGACATTGTTTTGTCTAATCCTCTAGTATTTCGAATAGACGATTTAACTATTTCAAAATCGCGTCACACAAAATTTATAAAGGAAAAATAATATTCTTTATTTAGAATATTTTCTATTTCTAAGGATCGAACTTGAAATAATGTCATCTAGCCAGTATATCCTTTGGTGGTACGAAAAGCTTAACTCAGATAGATCATATCTTAGGTGCATACCTTTAATTGGATTTTTAGGTTACAAAATTATCCAACTGATGTAATACTAGTTGAATTGAATTTTCTTTTAATTTATTTTTGATATTTTTCGATATATATTACAGTTTTTTTTGTGTTGAGATATTGTTAGTCAATCTCTATTGCTGCAATAAACAATAAAACAATAAACTTTCTGGAAAAACAGAAACAGAAAGTTAGTAAAACCAGAACGACAAAATAAATTCTGGAAAATAATATAGGAATAAATCGACCCAACTGAATACACAGTGTGTCCTTAAGGAAATTATTCCCCTCAAGTACCCGATGTGCTGGAATATATCCTCCCAGGATAGAACGATTTAACTCACCGGAGTGTTGGTACCAAAAACGCCGATGAACAACGAACCACTCGAAGGCTGTAAAACACACTGGAATTTTTATGTGCAGAAGAAGAAGATCACTAAATTTCGTAAGTAAAAATTCTAGGATTCAAGGCATATTATAGCCCATTTGGCACTGTTTCTGAAAAGGTTTGCAACCTTTCAGAGCAATTATAGCTGTTGGAACAGGTGGGAATATTGCGGGATAATTAGAAAACAGATTTAAAATAATCCGAAAAAAAAAACGGACCGGACCGGGTAGCGGGTCATGGGTTATTTCGGATTGAATTTTTCGTTAATTAATTAAATAATTGAAAGGAATTTTGTCCAAAAAGATTAATCAATCGATCGATCTTTGACCAAATCCAAATCCAAAGCCAAAGCCAAAGCCAAGCCAAGCAAAGCGAGCGACTACGACGGCGAGGCTTGCCTTCTTCTTAACTCTTTAAGAGCTAGAAGAAGAGCAATTGTATATATACCCATCAAAAGTCTTTTCTTCCTCCAATATGGGACAATGTCCCATTGCCAATGAGGGAAACTCAAATATTTCGTTTTCCCTCCATTTTCCGTTCACCCTCTTTAAGCTATGCCAAGCTTAAAATTAAGCTACACCAAGCTTAAAGCCCAACAATCCCCCACATGAATGGGGAATGGCTATAAAATAAAGGAATGCACGGACGCGTGTGTGTTTTACATGCAAGAATTAATTACATCTGGATAAGTAGGTTTCTCTTTGAACTTTCTGTAGTAAACTTATATCGGATATACTCGGTCAACCGGTAGATTTGATATCTTTGAACCGTCGAGCTTTGTTGTATACCTAGACAACATAAGTCACACAATCAATCCTTAACCATCTATGGTTCTCACGGTTGTGTTCGTTTCAGCCATGAACACCGCCTGGTTTCATGAGTGATTAGAGAATGGGCCTTTACCTTCATTCCCCTTGAAGCGACTTACACTTCACACTCACATAGGTGATTCCTAAACGTGTAATCCTAAATACACACTATCTGGTCATATCCTGCCAGACTTAGCAAATCATTAAAAAGCTTTAAGCTTTATTGTCTCATCAAAAAGCCTTAATGCTTTACCTCGATTTTGAACATTGTCTTCATCACGAAAATTGGTTGAGTTATTTGACAATGTTGAACCGTCATTCATAATTTTGTTTGATCTCTTTGAACCTAGCTCTTGGGATCTCCAGTCTACTAGGTAGAGTGTCACGATCCGGTTTTCCCACCTTCGGGAATCGTGGTGGCGCCTACTCGTGAAAGATAGGCAAGCCGACTACTATAGTTTTTTTACTACTATTATTATTAGTTCAAACAGGAACAAATAACGATTTAAACAAAATAATTAAGAAAATGCGGAAATGATATAACAGTGCCACAACTCAAGTACATAGCTACCCCATAGATCTGGTGTCACAATCCACGAACAACTAAGATTTACTACAAATACCAGTCTGAAAGAAGTACAACTGTTCTCGAAATAGAAGAGACAACAGAAAACTAAAGCGGGGAAATGGGGGACTTCAGGCTCTGCGAACGCCAGTAGATCTACCTTGGTCTCCCTAGACTGAAGGCAGCTACCTCAAGCTATTCACAAGGTCCGACACCGAAATCTGCACAAAAAGTGCAAAGTGCAGTATCAGTACAACCAACCCCATGTACTGGTAAGTGTCGAGCCTAACCTCGGCGAAGTAGTGACGAGGCTAGGACACGACAACCATATAAACCAGTGCAGTTAAGTCATATACTAACTGAACAATAATAACAGGAAATAACAGATAAAGATGGGAAGGGGAACATGCTGCGGGGAATATCAAATTCTAACAGTAGTTCAATAGAGAAACATAATGAACACCATATTTGTATCAACAGAAATAAGGAAACAGTAACACGTGCACGGCATCACCCTTTGTGCTTTTACTCTCGTCCTCACCATAAGAAAACAACAGAAACGACACGGCATCACCCTTCGTGCATTAACTCTCACAATATCGGCACGGCATCACCCTTCGTGCATTAACACTCACTCACAATATCATGCACGGCATCACCCTTCGTGCTTTACACTCTTCCTCACCCAAACAATAGAAACAATACGTCCCGGTAAGGGAAACAACAATAGAAACAATAACATCCCGGCAAGGGAATCAGCTATAACCAATTTCGTTTCAACAATTAACTACACGAAGCAATTCCCAACTTGAGTCAATACTCAACAATGATCAAATATTCAACACTATAATACAAATTGCTCAACATAGAGAAACATCTTTTTAAACATGAACGGTACGTGATAAAAGACATAACAGTCATAATATAAGATTCATTTGCACGCTCGACACCAACGTATAGATACTCTTCACCACACCTATACGTCGTACTCAACACTAACACGTAACAAATAAGACCACAACACCTATTCCCTCAAGCTAAAGTTAGACCAAACACTTACCTTAATTCTACGGACAAAATCAAGCCTCAATTACCGCTTTACCTCTCGGTTTCACTTCCAATTCGCTTGTATCTAGTCATAATGTACTCAATAACATCAATAAATTCTAAATAAACCAATTCTAATGCATGAATATAGATTTTCCAATGTTTCCCCCAAAAAGTTAAAAACCGACCCCGGGCCCGCTTGGTCAAAACTCGAAGTTCGAACCGAAACCCAATTACCCATTCACCCACGAACTCAAATATGCAATTGTTTTGAAATCCGACCTCAATTTGAGGTCCAAATCCCCAAAATTCGAAAATCCTAATTTCTACCCAAGAACACCCTATTTTCCATGAAAAACCCTAGATTCTGAAGTGAAGTCATGTAAAAAGATGAATTAGAGTGAAGAAGATGAGTTATAAATCACTTACCTATGATTTGGAGAAGTTTGAGTCTTTGAAAAATCGCCTAGGAATGCTTAGGGTTCAAAATTTTGAAGAATGAAGTTGAAATCCCGTCCAAATGATGTTTTGTTCAGGTGCAGATGTCGCAATTGCGACTGGAGCTTCGCAATTGCGAAGCTCGCAAATGTGAGACAGGCTTCGCAATTGCGAACCTGCTGCATGTCTGCTTCTTTCGCAATTGCAAGCATTTTGTCGCAATTGCGATGATTGGCCCCTCCCTGATGACTTCGCAATTGCGAAGGGACGTTCGCAAATGCGAACAATGCAGGCCTGGGCTTTCTTCGCAAATGCGATCAAGCCCTCGCAATTGCCAAGCCTGTTAGGCTAGCAATTGCGAAGCCTGACCTCGCAATTCTGAGATCAGAGCCTGCAACAAAAATACCAGTTGCAACAGAATTTTTCTAAGTCCAAACTCACTCTGTGGCCTATCCAAAACTCACGCGAGCCCTCAGGGCTCCGAACCAAACATGCACGCAAGTCTAAAAATATCATACGAACTTGCTCGTGCGATCAAATCATCAAAATAACATCAACAACTACGAATTTAACCTCAAATTCATGAAACTCATAAGATAGTTCAAAATTTCTATTTTCTCAACCTAGGGTCCGATTCATATCAAATCAACTCCGATTCTTACCAAATTTCACAGATTCGACTTAAATATTATTTTAAAACGGTACCGGGCTCTGGAACCAAAATACGGGCCCAATACCATCAAGATCACACGCCATTTCATTTCCAAAAGTCCTTATATTTTCCAACAAACAATTTTCTTTAAAAAATTCTTTTCCGGGCTAAGGACCTCGACATTCGATTACGGGCATACGCCCAAGTCCCATATTTTACTACAGACCCTATGAGACCGTCAAATCACGGGTCTGGGTCCGTTTACCCAAAATATTGACCGAAGTCAACTTTAACCAATTTTAAAGGCCAAATTCAATATTTTTCTTAAATTTCACATAAAAGCTTTCCGGATATGTGTCTGGACTGCGCACACAAATCAAGGAGAAAGGAAATGAGGTTTTCAAGGCCTTGGAACCTGGATTCGGATTCTAAAATACAAGATGACCCTTTGGGTCATCACATAGAGTTACCGCCATGATGACTTGTCCTAGGCCTTAACCCCATTCCGTTTGATGATCTTTCAACTGCCTCTCTAGATAGGCCTTTTGTAAGTGGATCCGACACGTTATCTCTTGACTTTACGTAGTCAATCGTGGTAACACCACTAGAGAGTAGTTATCTAACGGTATTGTGTCTCTATCTTATATGACGAGATTTTCCGTTATACATAACGCTCCCTGCCCTGCCTATTGCCGCTTGACTATCACAATGTATACAAATAGGTGCCAAAGGTTTGGGCCAAAATAAAATATCTTCCAAGAAATTCTGGAGCCATTCAGCTTCTTCATCGGCCTTATCTAAAGCTATGAATTCATATTCCATTGTAGAACGGGCGATGCACGTTTGTTTGGATGATTTCCAAGACACTGTTCCACCCCTAATTGCGAAACATATCCACTTGTGGATTTAACTTCAGATGATCCGGTGATGCAATTTGCATCACTATATCCCTCGATCACGGAAGGATATTTGTTATAATGCAAAGCATAATTTTGGGTATGTTTCAGATACCCAAAACTCGTTTCATTGCCATCCAATGTATTTGATTGGGATTACTTGTAAACCGACTCAGTTTGCTAATAGCACATGCTATATTTGGTCGCGTACAAATCATTATATACATCAAACTTCCCAATACTCTTGCATAGTCCAGTTGTGAGTCACTTTCACCTTCATTCTTTTGAAGTGCATAACACACGTCAATTGGAGTCTTGGTAATCTTGAAATCTAAATACTTGAACTTGTCAAGTACTTTTTTCAATATAGTGAAATTGTGATAATGCTAGATCTTGTGCAGTCTTATGAATTCTGATTCCTAGGATCACGTCAGCAGCTCCTAAGTCTTTCATGTCGAATTTGCTAGCCAACATGCGCTTAGTAGCATTTATATCTGCCATACTTTTGCTCATTATCAACATGTCATCAACATATAAGCAAATAATGACTTTATGACCTGGAGTATTTTTAATGTAAACATATTTGTCACACTCGTTGATTTTAAACCCACTTGCCAAAATTGTTTGGTCAAATTTGTCATGCCATTGTTTGGGTGCTTGTTTAAGTCCATAAAGCGACTTAACAAGTTTGCACGCTTTTTTTTCTTTACCAGGAAGCACTAAACCCTCAGGTTGTTCCATGTAAATCTCTTCTTCCAATTCTCCATTTAAAAAAGCTGTTTTAACATCCATTTGATGGATTTCAAGATCATACACGGCCGCTAGTGCCACTAACACCCTAATTAATGTTATCCTCGTTACTGGCAAGTAAGTGTCAAAGTAATCAAGAATTCAACTCAAAACCCTATATAATTTTCTCTTCTTTTCAAGTTTTAGTTGGAGAAAAACCTAAGGGTTGAAGAATCAAGATAGGAGCAGAGCTATTCACCAAATATGGTAAGTATACTGCCCTTTTTCATCCATTTTTTTCTGCTGTAAAAGTAGAGAAATTCATTCAATAATTGTTAGAACTCACGGGACGGTGATCGGAAGCCGTGAGTTTGAGTTGTTCAACTTGTAGTGGACTGTTTTGTGGGATGTTTCATGTTGCTGTTGGGTTGTCTCTTTTGCTGCTATTTTTGTGGAGTTTTAGAGGATAAAGGGTGTGGAAAAATTCCACATAATGGCAGGGTGGTTGGATGATCGTCGTCGTTACATTTTTAGGTTGTTTGACACTACTATGGTTGTCGTTTTGTGTATGGAGTGATAGTGGTATGTTGGGCTGTTTTGTGGTATTTTGTGATGGATATAAGGTTGGAAAATGATGTATATATGTTGTTATTGTTGTGTTCTTGCGTTGTTGGTGTTATGTCGAATTAGGGGGAAGTAAAGATTATAGGGGAGGTGCTGCCCGTTTTGTTACAAAATAAGCCTGTTGTTCGTTGTGTGATAGTTGTACCTTCCATAACTTGATGATGGTATTGTTATCATTGTTGTAGATTAAGGTGAAACAAGACGAGTTTAACGTGGTTATTGGACATATTGTGATAAGGTATGTTAAGGCTAAACCTTTCTTTCACTTTGGCATGATCCAGTAACTAGATGTTTTTGATAACGCGGCATAAAGAGAAGTTCATATTCCTGAATTTATGTACATTTTCCTAGTCTCATAAGTTATAGCATTCTCCCTTATCGGGACTTCATATTTAGTTTAGTTTTGTCTTTTGTCAGCCAAGAGAGCAGATAGTCTATATATATACAGTATTTTCACCACTATCGAGCTATAATCGATGGGCAGGCCCTTATTGGGCAACCTCTGATCAGATGATGAGTTATATACCGAGCCTACTGTGGACGAGCGCCTATGAGTGAGCCCAGAATGGCCGAGATACAGAGCCTAGTATGGCCGAGCGCCTATGAGCGAGCCTACTACGGCAGAGTAGTTACATATACCGAGCCTTATAAGGCCGGACAACTATTTTACTTACTATATTGAGAGAGTTCAGTCAGTATCAGCAGGTAAGCATATCTTCAGATTATCTTTGACTCCCAGTTACTTTCAATTATTATATTATTAGTTCAGTTTCAACTTTTAGTTATTCTGTCGCCTTACATACTCGGTATATTATTTCGTACTGACGTCCCTTTTGCCGGGGACGCTGCATTTCATGCGTGCAGGTCTTGATTGGCAGTTGGACAGACCCTCCAGTAGACAGAGTCTAACATCAGCTTGGCTAGTAAGCTCCACTTCCTCGGAGTTACCAGGTCTAGACCTTGGAGTCCACTTTATATATACAGGTTTGATGGGTAGGTCGAGGCCCTGTCCCAACCATGATACAGTTCAGCTATCGCTAGAGGCTTGTAGACGAGTCCTGCATATTTTTTTATATCATTAGATGTTCATGGCGGCTTCATCGGCCTGCACACACACACACACACACACACACACACACATATATATATATATATATATATATATTAGTTTTTGGGTATGTTTACCCCACAGATGAGAGAGACGTTATTTTCAGACACAGAATATGGCCTCATCGGCCTAAGTTAAGGGTTACCCCTCCAGAGTTCACAGTTACAGAGTGGTACGCTCGGGCCAAGTACGGCACCGGGTGCCGCCCACGCCTCTTCAAGTTTGGGGCGTGACAATTTTTGCTGTCTATCATTTTATAGTCTAGAAACTTGGCAATCACGAGCTTCTTCAAGCATGCATCTTCAGTCTTGTACTTCTTCTCAAGTGCGTCTCATAATTATTTCGAAGTATTCACCGCACTGTACACATTGTACAAGTCATCCTCTAAAGCGCTTAAGATATCGCATTTGCAAAGAAAATCTGCCTGTTTCCACGCCTCAACAATCATGAATTTCTCGTTGTCCGGCATGTACGCAGCAGGCACTGGAGGTTCTTCACTGGTGAATTTCTGCATACCAAGTGTGGTAAGCTAGAAGAACACCCTTTGCTGCCATCCTTTGAAGTTGGCTCCAGAAAATTCCCCGGTTTCTCGGCCGGTGGAACAACTGTCCGGCTTGACGAGGCTATCGTCGTTGCCGCAACAGTCGAAGAAGAATTTCCGTTATCAATTGCCATTTCTCACTGTCAACAACAGAAGATTTCAATTAATGGCAAAACCAGAACAGTAAACAATATTATAATTAACGATAAATAGTACGTATGATAAATAAAAACCGAAGTTTTTATATATACTGTTTCACAGAAAACGATGAAGTTTTTATGTTCTTCAAATCATTTTCTGAATTTCAATATTCTGATGAAGTTTTTATATCTTCAAATCGGAATAGTAAAATTTAGAAGGAGTAGAAAACCACACGAGTTTTAATCTCCACAAACAGAATATAGAATATAATAAATTAATTTCCTTAAGATTGTTAGTCAATTTGTATTGCTGTAATAAACAATAAAACAGTAAACTTTCTGGAAAACAGAAACTGAAAGTTAGTAGAACCAGACTGACAAAATAAATTCTGGAAAATAATATAGGAGTAAATCGAGCCCACCGAATACATAGTGTGTCCTTAAGGAAATTATTCCCCTCAAGTACCTGATGTGCTGGAATATATCCTCCCAGGATAGAACGATCTAACTCACCGGAGTGTTGGTACCAAAAATGTCGATGAACAACGAACCACTCAAAGGCTGTAAAACACACTGGAATTTTTATGTGCAGAAGAAGATCAGAAAATTTCGTAAGTAAAAATTCTGGGATTCAAGGCATATTTATAGCCCATTTGGCACTGTTACTGAAAAAGTTTGCAATCTTTTAGAACAGCCATAGCTGTTGGAACAGGTGGGAATATTGGGGAAAAAAATTAGAAAACGGATTTAAAATAATCCGGGAAAGAAAACGGACCGTACCGGACCGGGTCGCGGGTCATGGGTTATTTCAGATTGAATTTTTCGTTAATTAATTAAATAATTGAAAGGAATTTTGTCCAAAAAAATTAATCAATCAATCGTTGACCAAATCCGAAGCCGAAACCGAGCCGAGCGGTGACGACGACGCGAGGCTTGCCTTCTTCTTAACTCTTTAAGAGGTAGAAGAAGAGCAATTGTATATATACCCATCAAATGTCTTTTCTTCCTCCAATATGGGACAATGTCCCTTTGTCAAGGAGGGAAACTCAAATATTTCATTTTCCCTCCATTTCCCATTCACCCTCTTTAAGCTACACTAAGCTTAAAATTAAGCTACACTAAGCATAAAGCCCAACAGATATTACAAAATATTTGAAGCTACTTCACTATAGGACTTTGACCACTTTCAAAAATATGATTACATTTTATTATTCAAAAGTTTAAACTAATATTTTTTTGTCAAATAACTTTTCAAAGTACCTTTTTGGTTTGATGTTCCCTACTGGAACGATATTTTTTATTGTAACTAATTATGTGGTAAATAGATTGTATGTTCAGTAAGATATCATTTCAAGAATGTAAACCTCTATATTTACTTTACTAATAATATTATTTCAAACGATTTTCACAGCTTTTAAGAATGTAAATTTATTTGATTATTCAAATTTCTTAAAATTCAATTTTCTTCATCCAATTAGCCTTTCAACAACAACAATAACAACATACCGAGTAAAATCCCACTAGTGGGGTCTGGAGAGGGTAAATGTACGCAGACCTTACTCCTATCCCGAAAGGGTAGAGAGACTGTTTTTGGAAGACCCTCGGCTCAGCAGAAGAGACAATAATATCAGAAAAGAAACAAAAGAAAAGGTCTGTCACAACAAAAGAAGCCAGAAAGGTAATAACAGTATCGTAAGAGACAACAAATAAGTGAAACGCCAATAACATCAATTAGTCTTTCAACAATGAACTAAGTTTAATTTTAATATATGACAGCCACTTATATAGTAAATAAATTAAATTAATGTTTTAATTTATATTTTCAACTAGATTTAGTGTACACGTGTAATATGTGTTATGCACAAAAGAGTACATTATAATTAGGTAGAATAAGAACTAACTAAGTATAATAGTAATTGATGGTTTGGTATACAATTTGACACGTGAAAGGATTTATATAAAGTAAATTTATGTGTAGGTCAAATAGACAAGAAAAATTTACCAAATAATAAAAACTTCTACCAAAATAGAAGTCACAAGTGCTCGCGGAGAATCTAATACTACAAAATTTCCTAATTTAGACAATTTAATAACAGATAAAGTCATTTAGTGACAGTGAACGAAGTAGCGAAAGTTTAGGAAAAAAAATTATTAACTTTCCTAGTGTAAGAAATGCCAAAAAATATTTTACCAAATAATTAAGGCAAAATTTTAATAACAAATAATTCAGGCAAAATTTACCAAATAATCTCGTGAACCTTCATGGATTGTTAATAAAACGGGAATACTCAAATTAATTAAATAATATTTCTAAATATAATGAAATAGTTAAATTACTATATTTGTCCAATATGAATTCTATATTTTAAAGGGTAAAAAAGGCGAATGACATTTGGCTAAGGACCTTCGTGCTTTTAATATAGTGTGAGTATATATATATATATATATGGTTAATTTTTTGTTTTGGTTGGAAAAACTAAGAAAATCCAATACCGATATTTGTGAGACAAATGATTAATACTTCTATTCTAAACCAAATTTTGGGAGGAAAAGGATTAATACTTCTAACATCTACCAAATTTTAGGAGGAAAAGGGGTTTGGCAAAATTGCCGAGGGATACTACAAGAATCCTGTAAAAATTGCATGGGGCGCTCTATTTGGTCGCCCCCTTTTATTTATACCTGTTTTGTTTTTCTGGTTGCATCCGTACCTATTTTTTTGTTAAAAGCGTTTTAAAAAGACGATTTTGCCCTTTAGGACTATTGACAAAACTGTAGACTACAGGACCATACTTCAGCATGTTTTGGCATGAAGTTTTAGCAAATGAACTAAATAACTTAAGCATGTTTAGTCCGAAGTTTTAGCAAATGAACTAAATAACTTAAGCATGTTTAGTATGAAGTTTTAGCAAATGAAATAAAAACTTAAGCATGTTTAGTCTGAAGTTTTAGCGAATGAACTAAATAACTTAAGCATGTTTAGTCTGAAATTTTAGCAAATGAACTAAATAACTTAAGCATAATGAACTAAATAACTTAAGTATGTTTAGTCTGAAGTTTTAGCAAATGAACTAAATAACTTCAGCATGCATTAGCAAAAACTCATTAGAAAATTATTGTCACGACCCGAATTTTTCACCCTCGGGAGTCGTGATGGCGCCTACTAGTGAAAGCTAGGCAGGCCAACCAATTAAACTATTTACCTTGTTTCCATGTTTAATCCGATACAGTTAAGAGCCAACAATTAGATAACAACAGAATTGAATAAGCGGAAGGCTGCATTGTAAAGTTTTAATAATACTGCTAATACCAATCCATAACAAATCTACCCAAGACTGGTGTCACAACTTCACAGACTGTCTAGGAGTACTACAAATAAAGGTCTGAAAGAAATAAATACAACACTGTCTCTGGAAATACATGAAAGAAACAGGAATAGTAGATAGAAGGAGACGCCAAGGCCTGCGGATGCCTGCAGGACTACCTCGGGTCGCCTGACGATCAAGAAACAACAATCTCACTACGGTCCGAAATCTACAGCACTGGGATCTGCACATAAGAGTGCAGAGTATAGTATCAGCACAACCGACCCCATGTGCTAGTAAGTGCCTAGCCTAACCTCGGCGAAGTAGTGACGAGGCTAAGACAAGAGTACCAAATAAACCTGTGCAGTTAAATCATATACAGCAGAAATAGAAGCAGATAATAACAACTAGAGTTGGGCGGGGGAAACATGTTGCGGGGAGTAACAGGTAACAACCGAATAACAGTAGAAAAATGTAAGGATCGCCATAAGTCAAATACCAGCAAAATATAAGGAAATAAGAAACAAGTACACATGTAATACCGTTGCAGGCGTGCAACCCGCTCCCATTTTATATATTACCGTTGCAGGCGTGCAACCCACTCCCATTTCATATATATTACCGTTGCAGGCGTGCAACCCGCTCCCATTTCATATATATTACCGTTGCAGGCGTGCAACTCGCTCCCATTTCGTATATTACCGTTGCAGGCGTGCAACCCGCTCCCATTTCATATATATTACCGTTGCAGGCATGCAACCCGCTCCCATTTCATATATTACTGTTGCAGGCGTGCAACCCGCTCCCATTTCATATATTACCGTTGCAGGCGTGCAACCCGCTCCCATTTCATATTTCAACACCAATCATAAAAGAGTCTCAGCAAGGAAACAATAATATAACAACAACATCCCGGCAAGGGAACAATAATATAACAACAACATCCCGGCAAGGGAACAACAATACATCAACATCCCGGCAAGGGAACAGTAATATAACACCAACATCCCGGCAAGGAACAATAATGATAATCCTCATATGAAGCACGAATAAACCACAACAGAGTCATAACAATTACAATACAAGACTCACGGGCATGCTTGACACCGGCGTATAGGTACTCGTCACCATGCCTATACGTCGTACTCCACAGCTAACACATAGCAATTAAAACACAACTCCTAATCCCTCAAGCTAAGGTTAGACCAAACACTTACCTCGATGCCACGAACACAATTCAAGCCTCAACTATCGCTTTACCTCTTGATTCCACCACCAACTCGCTTGTATCTAGCCACAAGTTACTTAATTATATCAATAAATGCTAAATAAAACAATTCTAATGCATGGAAATAAGTTTTCTAAAGTTTTTCCCAAAAAGTCAAAAATCGATCCCAGGCCCCCTTGGTCCAAACCCGAAATTCGGACCAAAACCCGATTACCCATTCACCCCCGAGACCGGATATATAATTGGTTTTGGAATCCGACCTTAATTTGAGGTCTAAATCCCCAAATTTCAATATTCTTAGGTTTTTCCCAAAATTCCCAATTCCACCATGAAAACCCTAGATTCTACGATGAAATCTTGTAAAAAGAAGTTAAGGAGTAAAGAAAATGAGTTAGAAATCACTTACTAATATTTTGGAGAAGAAAGTATGTTTGGAAAATCGCCTCTTACGTTTTTGGGGTTTTGAAAAATGAAAAATAACTGAAAGTCCCGTTTAAATATACCTCTCTAAGATCCTCTCCGCGGACCGCACAAAAAGGACTGCGGCCGCGGAGCTCACCGTGGAGACTGCAGTGACATGCTTTAGCATTTTGGCCATAACTTTCTCTACATATGTCCAAATAGTGATTTCTTTACCTTTCTGGAAACTAGACACGAATATCTATGACTTTCGTTTTTGAATCATCTCAAAGTTCCTTGTAGATCAAAAGATATAGGCTTCCGAAGCCAGACTAGTGAACCTGCGGATTCATCCTCACCGCAGACCGCACAAAATCGAGTGCGGCCGCAAAGTCCCCACCACGGATCGCACAAAATCTTTTGCGGCTGCAAAGGCCCCTTCCGTGGTCGCACAAAATCATTGCGGACTGCATAGGCGGGTTTAGAGATCTGCAACTTCTCTGAACCTGCAACTTCTATGTTTTTAAGTCTAAAACATCCCGGAACCTATCCGAAACTCACCCGAACCCTCGGGACTCCAAACCAAATATGCATACTAACTCAAAAGCATCATATGGACATACTCGTGCGATCACATCATAAAAATAACATGTAAAACCATGAATTAAACCTCAAAGCTCATCATTTTCATCAAGAACACTTAAAGTTCATAACTCTTCAACTGGAAGTCCAACTCACGTCAAATAAACTCCATTTTTTTCACCAAATTTTACAGTTATCATTTAAATACTATAACAAGTTTTTACCGGGCTCCGGAACCAAAATACGGGCCCGATACCAATGGTTTCAAACATTAATTCTTTTCTTCATTTCTTAGATAATTCAGCAAAACAATTTCTTTCAAAAATTGATTTCTAAGGCTTGGGACCTCGGAATTCATTTCCGGGCATACGCCCAAGTCCCATATTTTACTGCGGACCTCCCGGGATTGTCGGAACACAGATCCGGGTCCGTTTGCTAAAAATGTTGACCAAAGTCAACCATAATCAAATTTTAACTCTAGAAATTTCTATTTCTCATATTTTCACATAGAAGGATTTTCGGATATAGTTCCGGACCACGCACACAAGTCGAGGTGAGGTAAAGAGGAGGTTTTTTTTAGCCTTGGAACACTGAATTTCTTTCTAAAACAAGTGATGACCTTTTGGTCATCACATCCTCCACCTCTAAAACAATCGTTCGTCCTCGAACGGACATAAGAAGGAAGTACCTGAGTCGACAAAAATATGGGGATAACGGCTCCGCATATCGGACTCGGACTCCCAGGTCGATGCCTCGGCAGGCTGACCTCTGCAGTGAACATGAACAGAAGGGAAACTCTTCGATCTCAAGTGACGAACCTGCCGGTCTAGAGTAGCTACCGGCTCCTCCTCATATGACAAGTCCTCGTTTAACCGGACAGTGCTGAAATCTAACACGTGGGATGGTTCGCCGTGGTACTCCGAAGCATGGACACATGAAACACTGGATGCACGCTGATAAGCTCGGCGGCAACGCAAGTCTGTAAGCCACCTCCCCTACTCGATCAAGAATCTCAAACGGGCCAATGAACCTAGGGCTAAGCTTTCCCCTCTTCCCAAATCTCATCACGCCCTTCATAGGCGACACCCGAAGCAATACTCGCTCATCGACCATGAATGCCAAATCATGAACCTTACGGTCGGCATAACTCTTTTGCCTGGACTGAGCTGTACGAAGCCTATCCTGAATGATCCTGACCTTGTCCAAGGCATCCTGCACTAGATCCGTACCCAATAACCGAGCCTCTCCCGACTCAAACCATCCCACCGCGACCGACACCACCTACCATATAGAGCCTCATAAGGAGCCATCTGGATGCTCGACTGGTAGTTGTTGTTGTAGACAAAATCTGCTAAAGGCAAGAACTGATCCCATGAGCCTCCAAAGTCAATGACAGAAGCTCGGAGCATATCCTCCAAAATCTGGATAGTGCGCTCGGACTGCCCGTCCGTCTGAGGATGAAACGCAGTGCTCAACTCAACCCGTATGCCCAACTCATGCTGAACTGCTATCCAGAAATGTGAGGTAAACTGCGTACCTCAGTCCGAAATGATAGACACGGGCACGCCATGAAGACGAACAATCTCCCGGATATAGATCTCAGCTAACTTCTCGGAAGAATAGGAGCCTTCCACAGGAATGAAATGTGCTGACTTGGTCAGCCTATCAATAATAACCCACACTGCATCGAACTTCTTCTGAGTTCTTGGGAGTCTAACAACGAAGTCCATAGTGATACGCTCCCACTTCCACTCAGGAATCTTAATCTTCAGGAACAGACCACCAGGTCTCTGATGCTCGTACTTAACCTGCCGACAATTCAAACACCGAGCCACATATGCAACAATGTCCTGCTTCATTCTCCTCCACCATAATGCTGCCGCAAATCCTGATACATCTTGGCGGCGCCCGGATGAATAGAGTACCGGGAACTATGGGCCTCCTCTAAAATCAACTCTCGGAGCCCATCCACATTAGGCACACAAACTCGACCCTGCAGCCTCAAAACTCCATCATATCCTAATGTAACCTGCTTGGCACCTTCGTGCTGCACCGTGTCTCTAAGGACACACAAATGAGGATCATCATACTGCCGATCTCGGATACGCTCCAATAAAGAAGAGCGAGCAACTGTGCAAGCTAATACACGGCTGGGCTCAGAAACATCCAACCTCACGAACTGATTGGCCAAAGCCTGAACATCCAGAGCAAGCGGTCACTCACCGACCGGAATATATGCAAGACTGCCCATACTGGCTGTCTTCCTACTCAAAGCATCGGCCACTACATTGGCCCTACCCGGATGATATAAGATTGTGATGTCATAGTCTTTTAAAAGCTCCAACCACCTCCTCTGTCTCAAATTTAGCTCCTTCTGCTTGAACAAGTATTGCAAACTCTTGTGATCCGTGAACACCTCACATGCCACGCCATACAGATAATGCCTCCAAATCTTCAATGCGTGAACAATGGCTGCTAACTCCAAATCGTGGACTGGATAGTTCTTCNACTAGGCCTAATGAAGCCCCTATCAAGCAAGTCTTGCAACTGCTCCTTCAACTCTTTCAACTCAGGCGGGGCCATACGATACGGCGGAATAGAAATGGGCTAAGTGCCCGGAGCCAAATCAATGCAAAAGTCAATATCCCTGTCGGGTGGCATACCCGGCAGGTCTGAAGGAAATACCTCAGGGAACTCACGGACTACAGGCACAGAATCAATAGAAGGGACCTCAGCACTAGAATCACGAACATATGCCAAATAAGCCAAACACCCCTTCTCGACCATACGCCGAGCCTTCATATATGAGATAACACTACGGGTAGAATGACCAGGAGTACCTCTCCACTCAAGACGAGGTAGACCCGGTAAGGCTAAGGTCACAGTCTTGGCGTGACAATCCAAGATAGCGTGGTAAGGTGATAACCAGTCCATCCCCAATATGACATCAAAATCAACCATGTCCAGCAGTAATAAGTCTACTCGGGTCTCAAGACCCCCAATCACAACTACACAAGAGCGATGAACACGATCTACTACAATAGAATCACCCACCGGTGTAGACACATAAAAGGAGCACTCAAAGAATCGCTAGGCATGACCAGATACGAGATGACACATAAGAGTATGTAGACCCTAGATCAAATAGCACTGAAGCATCCCTACTACAACCCAGAACCGTACCTGTGATAACTGCATTGGAAGCCTCAGCCTCGGGCCTGGCTGGAAGAGCATAACATCGGGGGCTGGGCCCCACCGACCCTGAACTACATCTCTGGGACGGCCTGCAGCTGGCTGGCCTCCACCTCTAGCAGCCTGGGCTCCACCTCTAACACCTCTACCTCCACCTCTAGCTGGCTGGACGGGCTGTGGAACACTCGGTGCCTGAACCATGGCACGGGAACCCGAATGCTGAGAGCTGCTCGATGCTCGAGGACAATATCTAGCAATGTGCCTCGTGTCGCCACAAGTAAAACAAGCCCTCGGCTGCTGGGGCTAACGACCCTGAAAACTCTAAAGCGGAGGCGCACTGATAGGAGCTTGTGATGCAGTGTAGGACTGCTGATCAGAATACTGCATGTGAGAACCACGACCACCTGGGGCAATGTGAGAAGCCTGAAGTGTTGACTGAAAAGGCCTAGGAGGATGGCCTTTACCAAAAGAATCTCTGCTTCCAAACGAGGCGCCACTGAATCTGCCTAAATGACGAGGCCTCTTGTCAGACCCCTGACCACCTCCCTGCGATAAAACCATCTCAACTCTCCTGGCCACATTGGCCGCCTCCTGGAAAGAAATCTCACTCCCCGCCTCCTTAGACATCTGAAGTCGAATAGGCTGAATGAGCCCCTCAATGAACCTCCTCACTCTCTCTCTCTCTCTCTCAGTGGGAAGTATAAGTAGAGCATGACGGGCCAAATTAATAAACCTGGTCTCGTATTGTGTAACAGTCATGGAACCCTATTAGAGACGCTCAAACTGCCTCCGATAAATCTCTCTGAGTGACGGGAAGACACTTCTCCAAGAATAGCTGTGAAAACTGATCCCAAGTCAGAGCTGGTGACCCAACTGGTCTAGCCAAACAATAATCTCTCCACCAAGTCTTGGCGGATCCAGATAAGCAAAAAGTGGCAAAGTCGACCCCATTGGTCTCCACTATCCCATGTTCCTGAGAACCTCGTGACAGCTGTCTAAATAATCTTGGGGATCCTCAGAAGATGCACCGCTGAAAATGGTAGTGAAGAGCTTGGTGAACCTGTCCAATCTCCACAAGGCATCGACAGTCATAGCTGCTCCGTCACCTGTATGGGCTACCACACCCGGCTGAACTACTCCAACTGGCTGAGCTGCTGGAGTCTGAAACTGGGGAGCCACCTGCTCCGGAGTGCAAGTAGAAGGAGTCTGGGATCCTCCTCCAGCCTGAGAGACGGCTGGTGCTACAGGAAGCAAGCCTGCCCGGGTGACACTCTCCGTAAGGCCTACTAGACGGACCAGAGCATCCTGGAGTACTGGGGTAGCAAAGAACCCCTCTAGGACCTGAGCTGGGCCCACCGGAACTGCCTGGGCCGGAACCTCCTCGTCAAACTCAACCTGAGGCTCCGCCACTGGTGCTGCTGCTCCGGGCTGAGCTTTGCCCCTACCTCGGCCTCTAGCACGGCCTCGGCCTCGCCCTCTGCCCTTCGTGGGAGCTGCTGCTGGGGGCTCGGGCTGCTGGTTAGCGGATGAGGAAGCGCGTGTTCTCGGCATCTGCAAAAGAACAGAGTAGAAATTCAATCAGCATTGAGAAACCAAACCGCACGACGGGAAAGAATAGATGTGAAGTTTTTCCTAACTCTGTAGCCTCTTGGGGATAAATATAAAGTCTCCGTACCGATCCCTCAGACTCTACTAAGCTTGTCTGTGAATTGTGAGACCTATGTAACCTAGAACACTGATACCAACTGTGATACCAACTTGTCACGACCCGGATTTCCTACCCTCGGGAGTCGTGATGGCACCTACTTGTGAAAAGGCAAGCCAACCAATTAAACTATTTACCTTGTTTCCATTTTTAATCCGATAACAGTTAAGAGCCAACAATTATATAACAACAGAATTGAATAAGCGGAAGGCTGCATTGTAAAGTTTTAATAATACTGCTAATACCAATCCATCACAAATCTATCCAAGACTGGTGTCACAACTTCACAGAATGTCTAGGAGTACTACAAATAAAGGTCTGAAAGAAATAAATACAACACTGTCTTTGGAAATACATGAAAGAAACAGGAATAGAAGATAGAAGGAGACGCCAAGGCCTGCGGACGCCTGCAGGACTACCTCGGGTCGCCTGACGATCAAGAAACAGCAATCTCACTACGGTCCGAAATCTACAGCACTGGGATCTGCACATAAGAGTGCAGAGTATAGTATCAGCACAACCGACCCCATGTGCTGGTAAGTGCCTAGCCTAACCTCGGCGAAGTTGTGACGAGGCTAGGACCAGACTACCAAATAAATCTGTGCAGTTAAATCATATACAGCGGAAATAAAAACAGATAATTACAACTAGAGTTGGGCGGGGGAAACATGCTGCGGGGAGTAAGAGGTAACAACAGCATAACAGTAGAAAAATATAAGGATCACCATAAATCAAATACCAGCAAAAGATAAGGAAATAAGAAACAAGTACACATGTAATACCGTTGCACGCGTGCAACCCGCTCCCATTTCATATATTATCGTTGCAGGCATGCAACCCGCTCCCATTTCATATATATTACCATTGCAGGCGTGCAACCCGCTCCCATTTCATATATATCACCGTTGCAGGCGTGCAACCCGCTCCCATTTCATATATTACCATTGCAGGCGTGCAACCCGCTCCCATTTCATATATATTACCGTTGCAGGCGTGCAACCCGCTCCCATTTCATATATTACTGTTGCAGGCGTGCAACCCGCTCCCATTTCATATATTACCGTTGCAGGCATGCAACCCGCTCCCATTTCATATTTCAACACCAATCATAAAAGAGTCTCAGCAAGGAAACAATAATATAACAACAACATCCCGGCAAGGGAACAATAATATAACAACAACATCCCGGCAAGGGAACAGTAATATAACATCAACATCCCGGCAAGGGAACAGTAATATAACATCAACATCCCGGCAAGGGAACAATAATATAACACCAACATCCCGACAAGGGAACAATAATGATAATCCTCATATGAAGCACGAATAAACCACAACAGAGTCATAATAATTATAATATAAGACTCACGGGCATGCTTGAAACCGACGTATAGGTACTCGTCACCATGCCTATACGTCGTACTCCACAGCTAACACATAGAAATTAAAACACAACTTCTAATCCCTCAAGCTAAGGTTAGACCAAACACTTACCTCGATGCCACGAACATAATTCAAGTCTCAACTATCGCTTTACCTCTTGATTCCACCACCAACTCGCTCGTATCTAGCCACAAGTTACTTAATTATATCAATAAATGCTAAATGAAACAATTCTAATGCATGGAAATAAGTTTTCTAAAGATTTTCCCAAAAAGTCAAAAATCGACCCCGAGCCCGCTTGGTCCAAACCCGAAATTCGGACCAAAACCCGATTACCTATTCACCCCCGAGCCCGGATATATAATTGGTTTTGGAATCCGACCTCAATTTGAGGTCTAAATCCCCAAATTTCAATATTCTTAGGTTTTTCCCAAAATTCCCAATTCCACCATGAAAACCCTAGATTCTACGATGAAATCTTGTAAAAAGAAGTTAAGGAGTAAAGAAAATGAGTTAGAAATCACTTACTAATGTTTTGGAGAAGAAAGTGTGTTTGGAAAATCGCCTCTAACATTTTTGGGGTTTTGAAAAATAAAAAATAACTGAAAGTCCCGTTTAAATATACCCCTCTAAGATCCTCTCCGCGGACCGCACAAAAAGGACTGCGGCCGCGGAGCTCACCGTGGAGACTGCAGTGACATACTTTAGCATTTTGGCCATAACTTTCTCTACATATGTCCAAATGGTGATTTCTTCACCTTTCTGGAAACTAGACACGAATATCTATGACTTTCGTTTTTGAATCATCTCAAAGTTCCTTGTAGATCAAAAGATATAGGCTTCCGAAGCCAGACCAGTGAACCTGCGGATTCATCCTCACCGCAGACCGCACAAAATCGAGTGCGGCCGCAAAGTCCCCACCGCGGACCGCACGAAATCTTTTGCAGCCACAAAGGCCCCTTCCGCGGTCGCACCAAATCATTGCGGACCGCACATGCGGGTTCAGAGATCTGCAACTTCTCTGAACCTGCAACAGCTATATTTTTAAGTCTAAAACATCCCGAAACCTATCTGAAACTCACCCGAACCCTCGGGACTCCAAACCAAATATGCATACTAACTCAAAAATATCATATGGACCTACTCGTGCGATCATATCATCAAAATAATATGTAAAACCAACAATTAAACCTCAAAGCTCATCATTTTCATCAAGAACACTTAAAGTTCATAACTCTTCAACCGGAAGTCCAACTCACGTCAAATAAACTCCATTTTTTTCCCACCAAATTTCACAGCTATCATTTAAATACTATAACAAGTTTGTATCGGGCTCCGGAACCAAAATAGAGGCCTGATACCAATGGCTTCAAACATTAATTCTTTTCTTCATTTCTTAGATAATTCAGCAAAACAATTTCTTTCAAAAATTAATTTCTTAGGCTTGGGACCTCGGAATTCATTTCTGGGCGCACGCCCAATTCCCATATTTTACTGCGGACCTCCCGGGATCATCGGAACACGGATCCGGGTCCGTTTGCTAAAAATGTTGACCAAAGTCAACCATAATCAAATTTTAACTCTAAAAATTTCTATTTCTCATATTTTCACATAGAAGGCTTTCCGGATATAGGTCCGGACCACGCACGCAAGTCGAGGTGAGGTAAAGAGGAGGTTTTTTTTAGCCTCGGAATACAGAATTTGTTTCTAAAACAAGTGATGACCTTTTGGGTCATCACAATTACATACTGCAAGACAAAAGCTTAAGCATGTTTAGTCTGAAGTTTTCGCAAATGAACTAAATAACTTCAGCATGTTTAAACTGAAGTTTTAGCAAATTAACTAAATAACTTCAGCACGCATTAGCAAAACTCATTAGAAAATTACATACTGCAAGACAAAAACTTAAGCATATTTAGTCTGAAGTTTTCGCAGATGAACTAAATAACTTCAGCATGTTTAAACTGAAGTTTTAGTAAATGAACTAAATAACTTCAGCAGTCATGACAAAACTGTAGACTGCAGGATAAATAACTTCAGCATGCATTAACATGATGTTTTTGCTTCAATGTAAAACAACTTCATGCCATATTAGCATGAAGTTTTAGCTTCAACATGAAACAACTTCATGCTATATTAGCATGAAGTTTCTGTTTTTTTCATAAAGCTGCTGAGAAGAGAGGAGGAGATCTTTTTTCATGAATGAGGTGTCACGACCCGGATTTTCCACCCTCGGGAGTCGTGATGGCGCCTACTCATGAAAGCTAGGCGAGCCGAGTATTATAGATTCATTAATCTTTTTGCTTAGCCTTTTTAACAGCTCAATATAACAGGTGATAAATAGCGGAATAATTATAATAAACAAAAATACGGAAGACGAAAACTAATAGTTTAGCCATATACTAGTGCAAAATCCAACATACAACTCAACCCGGAATCTGGTGTCACAATTTCACGGACTATCTATGAATACTACGAACAGTAGTCTGGAAGATAAATACAAAGCTGTCTTTGAAATACATAAAAGAAACAGAATGGAAAGATAGAAGGGGACGCCTGCAAGACTACCTCGGGTCTCCGCCACTGGACTGAAGGCAGCAACGTCACTGTGGTCCAAAAGTTGCAGCACCGGGATCTGCATATAATGTAGAGTGTAGTATCAGCACAACCGACCCCATGTGCTGGTAAGTGCCTAGCCTAACCTCGGCGAAGTAGTGACGAGGCTAGGACAAGACTACCAAATAAACCTGTGTAGTTATATCATATACATCAAGTAGTAATGATAGAAACTAGCAGTTATAAATGGGAAAGGGAAACATGCTTGGGGAAATATCATGTACAAACCGAAATTCAGTAAAGAAACATACGGAACACCAAAATTCAACTAGAAGCAAGAATAAGGAAAACAAAGACAAATGCATGGCATCACCCTTCGTGCTTTTACTCTCGTCCTCACCATAAGAATCAATATTAGCGGCACAGCATCACCCTTCGTGCTTTTACCTTACATAATCATGGCACAACATTATCCTTCGTGCATTATCACTCATATCATGGCACGGCATCACCCTTCGTGCTTTTACATTTATAATATCGGCACGGCATCACCCTTAGTGCATTAACACTCACTCACCAATATCATGCACGACATCACCCTTTGTGCTTTTACACTCTTCCTTACCCAAGCAACAATCACAAAGCTATACGGGCAAGGGAATCACTAAAATCACAATAGAATCCCGGCAAGGGAACAATAGTATATCAATAATATCTCGGCAAGGGAAACAATATCATGAGTAATAACATCCCGGCAAGGGAGATAATATCAAAAACAATAACATCCCGGCAAGGGAGACAATATCAAAAGCAATAACATCCCGGCAAGGGAGACAATATCATAAACCTCCTCTCTTTTCCACAAATTACTTCACAACTCAATTCTCAACTTGAGCCAATGCTCTACAATGTTCAGTTACCAAGAATACTTCCATAAGCCTTGTTCAATATTAGAAATTATCATATTAAGTATGGACAATACAAAACTGTGATGAAAAATAAATTCTGTGTTCCGAGGCCTTAAAACATCCTTTTTGTCTCACCTCGAATTGCGTGTGTAGTCCGGACGTGTATCCGGGAAGCCATTATGTGAAAATCTGTGAAAAAAACGATGAATTTTGCTTTTGAAATGAATTTAGGTTGACTTCGGTCAATATTTTGGGTAAAAGGACCCAGACCCGTGATTTGACGGTCCTGGAGGGACCGTAGGAAAATATGGGACCTGGGCATATGCCCGGAATCGAATTTCGAGGTCCCAAGCCCGAGAAATGAATTTTTGAAGAAAATTGTTTAACTGAAATTCTTAGAGTTTTGAAAATTTGAATGTAATTGAATTCGATGGTATCGGGCCCGTATTTTAGTTCCGAAGCCCGTTACAGGTCTTATATGGTATTTAAGTTGAGCCTGTAAAATTTGGTAAGAAACGAACTTGAAATGACGTGAATCGGACCTTCGGTTGTTAAAATTTGAACTTAAGAGTTCATGAGATTTTTCATTGATATTGATGCTAAATTCATAGTTATTGATGTTATTTAATGATTTGATCGCACGAGCAAGTCCGTATGATGTTTTTGGACTTGTGTGCATGTTTGGTTTGGAGCCCTGAGGGCTCGGGTGAGTTTTGGATAGGCCACGGAGTGAAATTTGGACTTAGGAAATTGCTGGTGCGTCGCAGGTCTCCAGGATCGCAAATGCGAAGATTGATCGCAAATACGAAGATGGCCTGGGCAGGCCTTGATCGCCAATGCGACCATTTGATCGCAAATGCGGAGGGCCAGAGTCGCAAATGCGACATATGCCTCGCAAATGCGAAGCCCTCAGGAATTTTGAGTGGTCGCAAATACGATAATTTCTTCGGAAATGCGAAGAAAGCAGACTTCTGAAGGGTTCGCAATTGCAAACCCTGGTCGCAATTGCAACATCAGAGACTAGTTAATTGAGACTTAGACGCATTTTCAGCCATTTTTACAACCTCTTCAAATCCTAAACACCTTTGGGCGATTTTTCAAAGACAACTACTCTTCCAAATCATTTGTAAGTCATTTCTAACTCATTTCTTTCAATCTAATCCATCTTTTTACATGATTTCAACTCAAAATCAAGGGTTTTCATGGGGGAAATTGAGTGTTTTGGGTAGAACTTAGGATTTTCGAATTTTGGAGATTTGGACCTCGATTTGAGGTCCGATTTCAAAACAAATTATATATTTGAATTCGTGGGTGAATGGGTAATCGGGTTTTGGTTCGAACCTCAGGTTTTGACCATGTGGGCCCGGGGCCGATTTTTGACTTTTTGGGAAAAACTTTAGAAAATCTATTTTCATGCATTAGAATTGATTCATTTAGCATTTATTGATATAGTTAAGTAACTTGTGGCTAGATACAAGTGAATTGGTGGTGGAATCAAGAGGTAAAGCGATAGTTGAGGCTTGAATTGTGTTCGTGGCATCGAGGTAAGTGTTTGGTCTAACCTTAGCTTGAGGGATTAGGAGCCGTGTCCTATTTGCTATGTGTTAGATGTTGAGTACGACGTATGGGCATGGGGACGAGTATCTATACGTTAGTGTCAAGCATGCCCGTGAGTCTTATACTATGATTCATGTGACTCCGTTTTGTATTGTTCATGCCTTATGTGATGATTTCTATTGTTGAACGAGGCTTGTGAAGTATTATTGGCAATGAAACGTTATAGAGCATTGGCTCAAGTTGTGAATTGAGTTGTGAAGTAAATGTGGAAAAGAGAAGAGGTTTATGGTATTGTCTCCCTTGCCGGGATGTTGTTGCTTTTAATGTTATCACCCTTGCCGGGATGTCATTGCTTTTGATATTGTTTTCCTTGACGGGATATGATTGTCGTACTATTGTTCCCTTGCTGGGATTTTATTGTGACTCTATTGATTCCCTTGCCCATATTGCTTTGTGATTGTTGTTTGGGTGAGGAAGAGTGTAAAGCACGAAGGGTGATGCCGTGCATGATATTTGTGAGAGAGTGTTAAAGCATGAAGGGTGATGCCGTGCCGCACGATGTACAATTATGTGCCTTTATATGAGTGATAATACACGAAGGATCATTCGGTGCCATGATTATGTGAGGTAAAAGCACTAAGGATGATACTGTGACGATTATATTGATTCTTATGGTGAGGACGAGAGTAAAAGCACGAAGGGTGATGCCGTGCACTTGTCCTTGATTTTCCTGATTCTTGCTGATAATTGAGCTATGATGTTCTTTACGTTTATTTACTAATTTTCTGTTGTTACTTGATTTTATTGTGATTTCATTAATTCCCTTGCCCTTATTGCCTTGTGATTGTTGCCTGGGTGAGGAAGAGTGTAAAGCACGAAGGGTGATGCTGTACATGATATTTGTGAGAGAGTGTTAAAGCACGAAGGGTGATGCCGTGCATGTTATTTGTGAGAGAGTGTTAAAGCACGAAGGGTGATGCCGTGCACTTGTCCTTGATCTCCTGATTTATATTGATAACTGAGTTATGGTTTCTCTACATTTAACTGTTGGTTTCCTGTTGATCCTAGTTGTTCCCCGCAGCATGTTTCCCCCTTCCTATCTTTAATTGTAAAATTTTGCCTTTATTTTCCGTTGTACATGATTTAACTGCACAGGTTTATTTGGTAGTCTGGTCCTAGCCTCGTCACTACTTCGTCGAGGTTAGGCTAGGCACTTACCAGCACATGGGGTCGGTTGTGCTAATACTACACTTTACACTCTTTTGTGCAGATCCCGGTACTGGAGCATACGGATCTTAGCTTTAGGTTGCTGCCTTCAGTCCATTTGGAGACCCGAGGTAGTCCTGCAGGCATCCGCAGGCCTTGGTGTCTCTTTCTATCCTTTCACTCTGTTTCTTTTATGTATTTCAGAGACAGCATTGTATTTATCTTTCGGACCCTTATTTGTAGTATTCCTAGACTGTCTGTGAAATTGTGACACCAGTTCTGTGTAGTTTATGTTATGGATTGGTATTGGTATCATTATTAAAATATTACATTTCAGTCTTTCGCTTATTACATTTCGTTGTTTATATGATGTTGGTTCTTAATTGTTAAAGGATTAAAATGGGAAAAAGGTAAATAATACAAATGGTTGGCTTGCCTAGCTTTCACTAGTAGGCGCCATCATGACTCCCGATGGTGGGAAATCCGGGTCGTGACAAGTTGGTATCAGAGCTCTAGGTTGCTTAGGTCTCACAATTCACGGACAAGCTTAGTAGAGTCTGAGGGATCGGTACGGAGACGTCTGTATTTATCCCCTAGAGGCTACAGAGTTAGGAAAGACTTCACATCTATTCTTTCCTATCGTGCGATTTGGTTTCTCAATGCTAATTGAACTTCTATTATGTTCTTTCGCAGATGGCGAGAACACGTGCTTGTTCATCCGCTGATCAGCAGCCCTAGCCCCCAGCGGTACCATCTACGAGGGGCGAAGGGCGAGGCCGAGGCCGTGCTAGAGGCCGAGGCAGGGTCAGAGCTCAGCCGAGCAGCAGCACTAGCGGCAGAGCCTCAGGTTGAGTTTGATGATGAGGTTCTGGCCAGACATTTCCATTGGGCCCAGCTCAGGTCCTAGAGGGGTTCATTGCTACCCCAGTACTCCAGGATGCTCTGGTCCTTTTAGTGGGCCTTATGGAGAGTGTCACCCGGGCAGGGTTACTTCCTGTAGCACCAGCCGTCTCTCAGGCTCGAGGAGGAGCACAGACTCCCGCTACCCGCACTCCGGAGCAGATGGCTCCCCAGTTTCAGACTCTAGCAGCTCAGCCAGTTGGAGCAGTTCAGCCGGGTGTGGTAGCTCAGACCGGTGATGGAGCAGCTATGTCTGCCGATGCTTTGTGGAGATTGGACAGGTTCACCAAGCTCTTCACTACCACTTACAACGGTGCATCTTCTAAGGATCCCTAGGATTATTTAGATAGCTGTCATGAGGTTCTCAGGAACATGGGGATAGTGGAGACCAACGGGGTCGACTTTGCTGCTTTTCGTTTGTCTGGATCCACCAAGACTTGGTGGAGAGATTATTGTTTGGCTAGACCAGTTGGATCACCAGGTTTGACTTGGGATCAGTTTTCTCAGCTATTTTTGGGGAAGTTTCTTCCTATCACTCAGAGGGAGAGCTATCGGAGGCAGTTTGAGCGTCTCCAGCAGGGTTCTATGACAGTTACTCAGTACGAGACCAGGTTTATTGATTTGGCCTGTCATGCTCTTCTTATACTTCCCACTAAGAGAGGGAGAGTGAGGAGGTTCATTGAGGGACTCATTCAGCCTATTCGACTTCAGATGGCCAAGGAGACGGGGAGAGAGATTTCCTTTCAGGATGCGGCCAATGTGGCCAGGAGGGTTGAGATGGTTCTATCTCAGGGGGGTGGTCAGGGGTCTGACAAGAGGCCTCGTCATTTAGGTAGATTCAGTGGTGTCTCGTCTGGAGGCAGGGATTCTTTGGGTAGAGTCCATCCTCCTAGTCCTTTAAAGTCAGCACTTCAGGTTTCTCACGGTGCTTCAGGTGGCCGTGGTTCTCATATGCAGTATTCTGATCAACAGTCCTACAGTGCACCACCAGCTCCTATCAGTGCACCGCCGCTCCAGAGTTTTTGCGTTGGTCATTCAGGTCGTCATGGTCAGCAGTCTCAGCAGCCGAGGGCTTGTTATACTTATGGCGACACGGGACATATTGCTAGGTTTTGCCCTCGAGCATCGAGCAACTCTCAGCATCAGGGTTCCCGTGCCATGGCTCAGGCACCGAGTGTTCCACAGCCCGCTCAGCCAACTGTTGATACCCAATTTTTCCCTGTATATTTTTATATACAAAATACCTTTTAAATAGCATAGGTATGCATATATAAGCATGTCCAAGAATTTCCCTATTTTTTCTTTAATTTTTAAAGATTTTTAAACCAATTTTATTGCCCTATTTTACTAGTAAAAAACCAATAATTATTCCCCAAATTATCATTTTTTGATTCACTTATTGTATTCTCATATTTATACCAAAATATAGCTAAGGTAATTTTTACACATTTGTTACAAATTTATTTAGTATTTTAAAGCTAAATTGCATATAATTACAATATTAGCCTATTTTAAGAATTAATTGCGTTTATAATTACAAAATGGATTCCAGTATTTTTATTAATATTTATACATTATTAATTAATTTAGTGATTTTGCTATTTTTATAAAATAAAAAGGGAAAAAATGGCTATTTAAATACTAGCCCTAACCATTTCAATTTTAGCCTGAAACAACCCCCAATTAAACCCAATCCCAATCCCAAATTACCCGGCCAAATTCCTAAACTACCCGCCCCCGACCCACTCAAATAACCCGCCCGGACCTCTTCTTTTAATCCCAGCCGTTGATCTAACTCACACGCATTCTTTCCTTTTTAATTTACCAAACCCCCCAACCCTAAATCATTTTCAATTATCCGCCGCCCCTGAAGCCCTCCCCTCTTTCAAACACTCTCGAATCTTCTCTAACCCTAGCCACCTCTGCCCTGAAATCCACCGGAATGTATGGCCTCCAAGGCTACGAGGGTACTACACCTACCTCCTGGTGCTCTTACGTGCCTGATACCTGAAGATTCAAGGCCTGACTATGAAGGGTTGAACCCATACCACCGTCGATTCGAGGTCTCAGGGTCATCTCCGGCCTTGCTCCGGCATACCATGGTTGTTTGAGCCTGGTTCTGACCTCTTCGATGCAGATCGGTGACCTTTCAAAGCCTTTCTCATTTCTAGGGTTCTTCTAAAACCCTAACCTTTCGAGGTTTTCTCTGATTTCTTTAGATCTGTGGTGCATCTATACTTTCCCTGAGTTTTCAAATGATTTCCCTAACTCTTCTTTCAAAATCACAATCAAAACCTTTCTTTTCCGATTTAGGGTTTTCTGAAAAGTGTTTAAGTGTTTCTATGATTTTTCTTTGTCATTCGTGTGTATTTGTCTCTACTGTGTTCTCGTATCATGTTCTTATATGCTTCTCTTCCCGTGCTTTCCTATATTATGGCCTCGTATGCTTTTACTGTGCTCTTGTGCTTTTTCTTCTACCATGTTCTCGTATGTTCTTCTACTATGTTTTCTGTACTATGTTCGTGTATGCTTTTCTACCATGCTCTGTTATGTCTCGCCTACTATATTTTTTCTACAGTGTTCTTAAGTGTTTTACTATTTTCCTTCTACTGAGCCCTGTTTAAAGTTCTTCCAGAAAACCTCTTTAAGCATGCTTCTTCTACTGTTCCTATCAGTATTTTTCCTTTATTTTTCCTTGAATGCTTCTACCGCGTTTGCAAGTTACATTGTTATCATGTTTTCTTATGAGTTTCTGCTGCTGAAAGGAACATGCAAGAGGTTTCAGTTCTGAAACCTCTGAGCTTGTTTCGACTACTTGCCTTCTCATCTCTGTACTTAATTCAAGGTGGAAACCCTAGAATTTGGGGATTCCGCCAAGTTTGATTGTGGGATTTGATTGAACTAGGGTTTTATTTCAAAACCCCTAATTCTTTCAGACCTACTTCAAGACTCTGAATTGAGTTTGGGGCTTCCTTGTTTTCATGTGATTTTGACCTTTTTACTTCTACACTGGATTTCTCTATAGAGTTTATAGTAACATGCCAGTCTTCTTTCATGCTCACATGCTCTTTATATATGATGAATTTCCCTCTAAATGGTTTTCGAATTTGCAATTAGTTCAAGCTTCCTTCTGAATATAGCATGATTCATTTCTTTCCATTGTTTACTGATTTTCTCTGTTACTCGACCTAAGTAAAACCCTTCTTCACTTTTTCTGACTTGGTTCATTCATACAAAATCTCGGACCATTTGATTTACTGGTGGTTAATTGATCTTCTTACCTTATTTGCACAAACCGTGTACTTCAATACCTTGTCCTTAAATAACCTTTTTATGTATGTGCCCTTAATTGCATGTTGTGAGCAAAGTGTTTATTCAATTTCTTTCCTTAATTGGTTTTTACCCGTTCAAATCTGAATCCCTTAATTAAAGAGAGTCTTGTGTAATTGATTGACAATCAGTTCTTTAACTATTTTCTTACCTTATTTCCTCATGATTCTTACACTATAAATACACGACTCTTTGACACACAGCACACACGATTTAACAATCCTCCACTCCATAATTCACAATCTCTTCTGAACTCTTACTCTCTTTCTTGTCTGCACTGTGGCTTTTACAAGACTACTGCATTTTCTCTATTTATTTCTTTGAAACTGGTATGTCCTAATTTAAGTTTCAGCATCACCACAATGTGTTCATTTACAGCTTTTATCCATGTCTACTTTAC
>NC_031995.1:102387387-102416762 GCF_001879085.1 Nicotiana attenuata | reverse complement strand
CTTATTGGTAGTAATACGATAACCGTAATTCGATTAAGTACCCAAATACGATAAAATCGAAACCTTATTGAAACGATAACGATAAGCATATGTACAAATCGATAATCGATAAGTAATTATCGATAAGGGTCAAAATCGAATCGATAAATCGAATGCACACCCCTGGCCCGAGGACCCCTTTTAATCTCTTGCATATCATTATTCAAAGGCATCATAGTTCAGAGGCATCATTCTCTTAGCCCGAGAGCATCATTTCATAGCCTGCGAATCCTTTATTATACGCTTCATGGCCCAGGACATCATGGTCTAAGGACGTCGTCTTAACCGTCCAAAGACAGCATTCATGGTCCGACGGGAACTTGCATCATTAGTTTAAATTTATGACACTAATACTACGTCTTGTTACTTGTTTTAGTTGACGTNTTGCAGGTAAACCGGCGAGCAACAGTCATCTCGGCAGGAGCATTCCGCTCTAGTTCCCGCAACCCTACTAAACCTTGACCACTCATCCCAACCTGAATATTGCGTCCGTTCTTGAAAAAAACCTCTGTCGGCATATTCCGCCGACGGATCCTGAACTACATATGGCCTGATTCCTGTAAAACCAGTGATATGTAGGCAGCTCAGGAACCAGAGCACGGCCAAATCTCTTCAAACCATTTCATTCGGACAAAATTGGCCATCGTATCTTTACCCGACAACTCTTTCATCCTTCCCGGGTAAAGAGGGGTAGCTGTTGATACCCAATTTTTTCCTGTATATTTTTATATACAAATTACCTTTCAAATAGCATAGGTATGCATATATAAGTATGTCCAAGAATTTCCCTATTTTTTCTTTAAGTTTTAAAGATTTTTAAACCAATTTTATTGCCCTATTTTACAAGTAAAAACCCAATAATTATTCCCCAAATGATCATTTTTGTGATTTCTTTTTTGGTGCAAAGGATGATATATATATATATATATATATTTCCTTGGCTGCTTTCTTTGCCAGTACGTCTGCTACCCTGTTTTGCTCCCTGTAGGTGTGCCTCACCTCCACTCTGCCCATTCTTTGGATCAGCGACCTGCATTCACAAATTAGAGGGTCAAATATTAGATTTCCATTAATCAGCATATTGATTGTTTCTGAGGAGTCAGTGTCTATTTCCAACGGCAGAAGGTTATTCAGTTCCGCCAGTTGTAGACCTTTGGTGATTGCTCTGATTTATGCCCTTATGTTTGTTGTATGGGGTATGTTTTCCATGTATCCTAAAATCCAGTTGCCATTGTGGTTTCTGAAAACTCCCCCTATTTCCCCCATTCCAGGATTCCCTTTAGCTCCACCATCTCTGTTTAGTTTATAGGAGCCCCTTGGTGGAGGAGTCCACTTTAGCATGCCAGTTGTAGACCTTTGGTGATTGCTCTGATTTCTGCCCTTATGTTTGTTGTATAGGGTATGTTTTCCATGTATCCTAAAATCCAATTGCCATTGTGGTTTCTGAAAACTCCCCCTATTCCCCCCATTCCAGGATTCCCTTTAGCTTCACCATCTGTGTTTAGTTTATAGGAGCCCCTTGGTGGAGGAGTCCACTTTAGCATGACTTGGTGCTTGTACTTTGCTTGCTTGTTGCTATTCATCACACAGAACTCAGTTGCCTTTGCAATTGTGTTGTTAGCATTGATTGGGTCCTTTTTGTTGTTAAAGACATTGTTGTTCCTGGTCAGCCAAATGTGCCATAGGCAGTATGGCAGGAGGCCGCCCCAATTAAGGCATGCATTGTACTCAATATCTTTGATTTTATTCACAACTGATATCCAAGGGAGGCCATTAAGGCTTAGGTTTGATGGAGGAGTGGTTGTTGCTTTTGATTGAATTGTATGCCAAAACTGAACAACGTTTGGACATTGGGAGAAGATTTGGTCAATGTCCTCATTTTCAAATCCACAAAAGTGGCATTGTTGTGGACAATCCAGTCCAATTGAGTGGAGGAAGCTTCTGGTTGGCAGTCTTCTGTGAGTTAAGAGCCAGATGAAGTGTTTTATTTTATTTGGAGTGTGAAGCTTCCAGATTCCCCTGAATTGCTCTTCCCCATCAGGAGTGATAGTCTGAGTTTTCCTGCTTAAGAAAGAGTAAGCAGTGTTGTTGGAGAATTGGCCATTGGCAGTGAGGTCCCAGATTAGGTTGTCCTCTTTTGTGGCAACACTTGGAATGAATACAGAGTTAAGGAGGTCTAGGATATGGGGTGGAAGATAAAATGACAAGATTGAGGTGTTCCAGTTGCCCATTTGGTGAATTGAATCGACCTTAACGGTAAGGTCATTTTAAGTTTGAGGGCCTTGAATCAATTCCCTTAGAGCTGGCTGGTTAGGGATCCATTTGTCATTGAAGAAGTTAACCCTATTCCCTCTATTAACCACCCATCTACTGGCTTTGCTACAAGTTTCCCAGCCCTTCAGTAGACCCTTCCAAATAGGTGATTTTTGAGTTCTAAGGTGTCCCAGACCTTGTGCAGGTCTTGACATGTTGCAGTGCTTGTGGATCAGAACTCTGGCCCAGAGGCTGTTAGTATTCTTGTAGGCTCTCCATGCTAGGTTTACTAGAGCAGCTTTGTTTTGAAGGCAAGCTTTCTGTAATCCTAACCCCCCCCCCCCCCTCTGGTTTTGTTTGAGTAACTACATCCCACTTGATCAAGTGTAGTTTCCTTTTTGTAGGGGTGGTGCCCCAGAGGAAGTTCCTCTGATTCATTTATTGTATTTTCATATTTATACCAAAATATAGCTAAGGTAATTTTTTGCACATTTTTTACAAATTTATTTAGTATTTTAAAGCCAAATTGCATATAATTGCAATAGTAGCCTATTTTAAGAATTAATTGCGTTTATAATTGTAAAATTGATTCCATTATTTTTAAATTCAATATTTATACATTATTAATTAATTAATACCTTTAATTTTTTTCCAGAAATGATTTTGCTATTTTTATAAAATAAAAAGGGAAAAATGGCTATTTAAATACTAGCCCTAACCATTTCAATTTTAGCCTGAAACAACCCCCAATTAAACCTAATCCCAATACCAAATTACCCGACCAAATTCCTAAATTACCCGCCCCTGACCCACTCAAATAACCCGCCCGGACCTCTTATTTTAATCCCAGCCGTTGATCTAACAGATCAACGGCTCACACACATTCTTTCCTTTTTTAATTTACCAAACCCCCCAACCTTAAATCATTTTCAATTATCCGCCGCCTCTGAAACCCTCCCCTCTATCAAACACTCTCGAATCTTCTCTAACCCTAGCCACCTCCGCCCTGAAATCCACCGGAATCTATGGCCTCCAAGGCTACGAGGGTCCTACACCTACCTCCTGGTGCTCTTACGTGCCTGATACCTGAAGATTCGAAGCCTGACTATGAAGGGTTGAACCCAGACCACCGTCGATTCGAGGTCTCAGGATCATCTCCGGCCTTGCTCCGGCATACCATGGTTGTTTGATCCTGGTTCTGACCTCTCCGATGCAGATCGGTGACCTTTCAAAGCCTTTCTCATTTCTAGGGTTCTTCTGAAACCCTAACCTTTCGAGGTTTTCTCCGATTTCTTTAGATCTGTGGTGCATCTATGCTTTCCCTGAGTTTTCAAACGATCTCCCTAACTCTTCTTTCAAAATCACAATCAAAACCTTTCTTTTCCGATTTAGGATTTTTTGAAATGTGTTTAAGTGTTTTTATGACTGTTCTTTGTCATTCGTGTGTATTTGTCTCTACTGTGTTCTCGTATCATGTTCTTATATGCTTCTCTTAAAGTGCTTTCCTATATTATGATCTCGTATGCTTTTACTGTGCTCTTGTTCTTTTTCTTCTACCATGTTCTCGTATGTTCTTCTACTATGTTTTCTGTACTATGTTCGTGTATGCTTTTCTACCATGTTCTGTTATGTCTCGCCTACTATATTTTTTTTATTGTGTTCTTAAGTGTTTTACTATTTTCCTTCTACTGAGCCCTGTTTAAAGTTCTTCCGGAAAACCTCTTTAAACATGCTTCTTCTACTGTTCCTATCAGTATTTTTCCTTTATTTTTCCTTGAATGCTTCTACTGTGTTTGCATGTTACTTTGTTATCATGTTTTCTTATGAGTTTCTGCTGCTGAAAGGAACATGCAAGAGGTTTCAGTTCTGAAACCTCTGAGCCTGTTTCGACTACTTGCCTTCCCATCTCTGTACTTAATTCAAGGTGGAAACCCTAGAATTTGGGGATTCCGCCAAGTTTGATTGTGGGATTTGATTGAACTAGGGTTTTATTTCAAAACCCCTAATTCTTTCAGACCAACTTCAAGACTCTGAATTGAGCTTGGGGCTTCCTTGTTTTCATGTGATTTTGACCTTTTTACTTCTACACTGGATTTCTATATAGATTTTACAGTAACATGCCAGTCTTCTTTCATACTCACATGCTCTTTATATATGATGAATTTCCCTCTAAATGGTTTTCGAATTTGCAATTAGTTCAAGCTTCCTTCTGAATATAGCCTGATTGATTTCTTTCCATTGTTTACTGATTTTCTCTGTTACTCGACCTAAGTAAAACCCTTCTTCACTTTTTCTGACTTGGTTCATTCATACAAAATCTCGGACCATTTGATTTACTGGTGGTTAATTGATCTTCTTACCTTATTTGCACAAACCGTGTACTTCAAAACCTTGTCCTTAAATAAACTTTTTATGTACGTGCCCTTAATTGCATGTTGTGAACAAACTATTTATTCATTTTCTTTCCTTAATTGGTTTTTACCCGTTCGAATCTGAATCCCTTAATTAAAGGGAGTCTTGTGTAATTGATTGACAATCAGTTCTTCAACTATTTTCTTACCTTATTTCCTCATGATTCTTACACTATAAATACACGACTCTTTAACACACAGCACACACGATTTAACAATCCTCCACTTCACAATTCACAATCTCTTCTGAACTCTTACTCTCTTTCTTGTCTGCACTGTGGCTTTTACAAGACTACTGCATTTTCTCTATTTGTTTCTTTGAAACTGGTATGTCCTAATTTAAGTTTCAGCATCACCACAATGTGTTCATTTACAGCTTTTATCCATGTCTACTTTACTGTTTCTGTTTAAATTAAGTATGCTCATATCTTTCTGTCTGTTTCTGTTATGAATCCTTGCTCCCCTACCCTATTGCCCCTATGTGTTTGAGAGTTGTGGCTTAAGGCATGGCAACATGAATTGTTGTCCATGAATTAAGTTTGACCCAATGGGGTCTTAACCTCTATATAAACAGGCTGGAGGGTGTGCCAGCATATCCCATTGCTGGGTGTGCCCATCAGCCTGCTTTTCTTTTGCTCTTGCAAATTCCCCCATTCCCTATCCCCTATGTGTGTTAATGTGAATTGCTTCCCTCTTCCTTTTCCCCTTTCAGAATTCCACTTCTGCACTTGCACTCTCTCTTAGTTCCTAAGTTCTGCCCCCCTCTTGTGAGCCTTGCCTTGGGACCTTGAGTTCCCTCTGAACTTGGACACTTGAGGGCTGGCCCTTCCACACTGCACTATGTCCTAGTCTGGTAATGTATTTGGGGTGTAAGCACTGCCCGGAATCCATGTGAGGCTTTTAGGGAACTCTGACACACCCCAAATGAGAGAAAGGCTTTGAAATCTGATCTTTGGAGTTGGTTTACTTCATACTTCAGACAGGAAGTCTGAATCAGGCTCTCCTTGGTTGTAATTTTTAATTTATGATGTATTTTTCTTTATTTTACTTTTCTGGGCTGTAATAACTTTGTAATAAAACTTTCGGGGTTGGCTAGTGAAAAAGGGAAGGGTAACCATGTATGCAAAGGGTAGATAACCTGCCTATAGGAGTTTCTGATTTTCTGCACTTCCATATGTAGATAACCTGCCTATAGGATCTCTAATTTCAGCATTCTCATATAGATACCATGTCTACAGGAATTTCTGCATTCTTTCACATAGATACCATGTCTATAGGAATTTCTGCATTCTTTCACATAGATACCATGCCTATAAGAATCCTGCATTCTTTCATGTAGATAACATGCCTATAGGATTTTCTAATTTCAGCATTCTCATACGTAGATAACATGTCTATAGGATTTCTGCACTCTCATGTATAGATACCATGTCTATAGGATGCATATGCGTGTAGAGAATATGCCTATAGGTCCTTTCTGATTCTTGTATATCCACTTCTCACTAGGCAAACATGTTTATAGGTCTTAATAACAAAACGCAATCAGATGTCATGTTCATATAAAACCCATCATTTAGATGTAATGCCTATAGGGTTTCTGCATTTTTACTATGTCTATAAAATGTGTTCTAAAGTGAACAAACGCATAGAAAGCATGCCTATAGGAGCTTTAACCAAATCTGAATCACCTCACTTGTTTATAAGTCTAAAACTAGCAGTAATAATGTATTACGAATGGCAGAACTTGTGCACTTCTAAAACTCGCTTTTAACTGGCAGCTTTTCTTAAATCAGTATGTAATCAGTTCATATTCTTGTTTTTGAAATCTGTAGATATCATGCCCATAGGTTTTCGTCTATCACTTAGGCAAGCCATAGGATAACTTATAAACTGAGTCAGGTTTTACTAGCTACAACCAACAAGTAGGCCTGCTTCGGGCTTCTTATCTGAACTATGTAATAAATCAGTCTGCCTCAAACCTTTTAAGTTTAATTAGACCTTAAACAGTACGTGCAAGACATGCTAAACTATGTGCTTTCTTTGGTTTAAAGGAGGTTTGTCTGAGCCTTTTATTTGTTTTTATGCTTCCCCAAACTTGCTATATGTGTTTTGTTTGTCGCCTTAGTATTTTTACCTTTCGAAACCACAAATAAGCCCAACATCTCCTCCCTTTAGGATTAGTAGTCCCAAGTACCTCCGGGACTGATAGGACTGGGGTGGGTAATAACATGCAATAAGTAAACGAGACCATTCCGCGCTTTAGTACCTTAAAGGGGTGGGAAAAGGTAGATATGGATATGATGACCACGCGATAACATCACGCGTAAGAGTGATTACCGGATGTTGTGTGGGGTGATCCATATTATTAATAAACCTAGGACCCCCTTCCCTTTGTTTCTTTGTTTCTTTTAAATCCTTTAAATGTTTCTTCTAAATCAACTCTCTTTAATGCTTTCCGACTTTGTTTATTTCTAACCTTTATGTGAAAAAAATCCCCTCTTATTTGAAGCCCTACTTGCCTATGTGTTATTTGTACTTAAGTCACAACAATAGCTTAGCCGGGAACCACACTAGTGGATTCTGAGGGGTGCCTAACACCTTCCCCTTGGAATAATTTCAAGCCCTTACCCTATCTTTGGTTATCCAAAATCAAGCTCTTCTAAAGTTTCCTAATGCACCTAAATCATTAGGTGACGACTCTTCAATTCCATTAAACCCAATTCCCCAAAAGGGAACGAGTTGTCCTCCTAAATGTCATAAACCCGATTTCGCGAGAAAAAGGGGGCGCGACACCAGCTAGAGGTGAGTGTAGAGGTGCTAGAGGTGGAGGTAGAGGTATTAGAGGTGGAGGTCAGACCGCTATAGGTGGAGGCTAGCCAGTAGCAGGCCGTCCCAGAGATGTAATTCAGAGTGGTGGGGCCCAGCCCCGATGTTATGCTCTTCCAGCCAGGCCTGAGGCTGAGGCTTCTGATACAGTTATCACATGTACTGTTCTGGTTTGTAGTAGAGATGCTTCAGTTCTATTTGATCCTGGATCTACATACTCTTATGTGTCATCTTATTTTGCACCGTATCTGGTCATGCCTAGTGATTCCTTGAGTGCTCCTGTATATGTGTCTACACCGGTGGGTGATTCTATTATGGTAGATCGTGTCCATCATTCCTGTATAGTTGTGATTGGGGGTCTTGAGACTCGAGTAGATTTGTTACTTTTGGATATGGTTGATTTTGATATCATATTGGGGATGGACTGGTTATCACCTTACCACACTATCTTGGACTGTCATGCCAAGACTGTGACCTTAGCCTTGCCGGGGTTACCTCGTTTAGAGTGGAGAGGGACTCCTGGTCATTCTATATGAAGGCTCGACGTATGCTCGAGAAGGGGTGTTTGGCCTATTTGGCATATGTTCGTGATTCTAGTGCTGAGGTTCCTTTTATGGATTCTGTTCCTGTTATTCGTGAGTTTCCTGAGGTTTTCCCTTCAGACCTGCCGGGTATGCCACCCGACATGGATATTGACTTCTGCATTGATTTGGCTCCAGGTAATCAGCCCATTTCTATTCTGCCGTATCGTATGCCCTCGCTTGAGTTGAAGGAATTGAAGGAGCAGTTGCAAGACTTGCTTGATAAGGGCTTTATTAGGCCTAGTGTCTCGCCTTGGGGTGCGCTGGTGTTGTTTGTTAAGAAGAAGGACGGATCGATGAGGATGTGTATAGATTACCGGCAGTTGAACAAGGTTACAATCAAGAATAAGTATCCATTGCCGAGGATTGATGATTTGTTTGATTAGCTTCAGGGTGCCAAAGTATTTTCGAAGATTGACTTGAGATCTGGCTACCATCAGTTGAGGATTAGGGCATCCGATGCCCCTAAGACAGCTTTCCGCACTCGGTACGGGCACTATGGGTTCTTGGTGATGTCATTCGGGTTGACAAATACCCCAACAACTTTCATGTATTTGATGAACCGAGTGTTCAGCCCTTATTTGGATTCCTTCGTGATTGTCTTCATTGACGATATTTTGATCTATTCCCGCAGTCGGGAGGAGCACGGGAAGCTTCTTCGAGTCGTTCTTCAGACTCTGAAGGATAGTCAGTTGTATGCTAAGTTTTTGAAGTGCGAGTTCTGGTTAAGTTCAGTTGCATTCTTGGGTCACGTTCAGCAGAGGGTATTCAGGTGGACCCGAAGAAGATAGAAGCAGTCAAGAACTGGCCCCGACCCACATGAACTACAGAGATTCAGAGTTTCTTGGGTTTGGCAGGCTATTACCGTCGGTTTATGGAGGGGTTTTCATCTATTGCAGCCCCTATAACCAGGTTGACCCAAAGGGGTGCCTAGTTCAGGTGGTCGGACGAATGTGAGGCGAGCTTTCAGAAGCTCAAGACAGATTTGACTACGGCACCAGTGTTGGTTTTGCCCATAGGTTCAGGGCCATATACAGTTTATTGTGACGCATCTCGTATTGGACTTGGTGCGGTGTTGATGCAAGATGGTAAGGTCATTGCTTATGCTTCGCGACAGTTGAAGATTCATGAGAAGAACTATCCAGTCCATGATTTGGAGTTAGCGACCATTGTTCACGCGTTGAAGATTTGGAGGCATTATCTGTATGGCGTGTCATATGAGGTGTTCACGGATCACAAGGGTATGCAATATTTGTTCAAGCAGAAGGAACTAAATTTGAGGCAGAGGAGGTGGTTGGAGCTGTTGAAAGACTATGATATCACCATCTTATATCATCCGGGGAAGGCCAATGTGGTGGCCGATGCTTTGAGTAGAAAGTCAGCCAGTATGGGCAGTCTTGCGTATATTTCGGTCGGTGAGAGACCGCTTGCTTTGGATGTTCAGGCTTTGTCCAATCATTTCGTGAGGTTGGATGTCTCTGAGCCCAGCCGTGTGTTAGCTTGCACAATCGCTCGTTCTTCATTATTGGAGCGTATACGAGATCGACAGTATGATGATCCCCATTTGTGTGTTCTTAGGGACACAGTGCGGCACGGAGGTGCCAAACAGGTTACAGTTGGAGATGATGGAGTTTTGAGGCTGCAGGGTCGAGTTTGTGTGCCTAATGTGGATGAACTTTGAGAGTTGATTTTAGAGGAGGCCCATAGTTCCCGGTACTCTATTCATCCGGGCGCCGCCAAGATGTATCAAGATTTGCGGCAACATTTTTGGTGGAGGAGGATGAAGAAGGATATTGTTGTGTATGTGGATCGGTGTTTGAATTGTCAGCAGGTAAAGTACGAGCATTAGAGACCTGGTGGTTTGTTTTAGAGGATTGAGCTTCCTGAATGGGAGTGGGAACGTATCACTATGGACTTTGTTGTTGGACTCCCACGGACTCAGAGGAAGTTAGATGCAGTGTGGGTTATTGTTGATAGGCTGACCAAGTTAGCGCACTTAATTCCTGTGGCAGTTTCCTATTATTCTGAGAGGTTAGCTGAGATCTATATCCGGGAGATTATTCGCCTTCATGGTGTGCCCGTGTCTATCATTTCGGACCGAGGTACGCTGTTTACCTCGCATTTCTGGAGGGCAGTTCAGCGTGAGTTGGACACACGGATTGAGTTGAGCACAATATTTCATCCTCAGACGGACGGGCAGTCCGAGCGTACTATTTAGATTTTGGAGGACATGCTCCGAGCTTGTGTTATTAACTTTGGAGGCTCGTGGGATCAGTTTTTTCCTTTAGCGGAGTTTGCCTACAACAAAAGTTACCAGTCGAGCATTAGATGGCTCCCTATGAGGCTTTATATGGTAGGCGGTGTCGGTCGCCGGTTGGTTGGTTTGAGCCGGGAGAGGCTCGGTTGTTGGGTACGGATCTAGTACAGGATGCCTTGGACAAGGTCAGGATTATTTAGGATAGGCTTCGTACAGCTCAGTCTAGGCAAAAGAGTTATGCCGACCGCAAGGTTCGCGATGTGGTATTCATGGTCGGCGAGCAGGTGTTGCTTCGGGTGTCGCCTATGAAGGGCGTGATGAGATTTGGGAAGAGGGGCAAGCTTAGCCCTAGGTTCATTGGCCCGTTTGAGATTCTTGATCGAGTGGAGAGGTGGCTTACAGACTTGCGTTGCCGCCGAGTTTATCAGCCGTACATCCAGTGTTTCATGTGTCCATGTTTCGGAAGTATCACGGCGATCCATCCCACGTGTTAGATTTCAGCACTGTCTTGGACAAGGACTTGTCCTATGAGGAGGAGCCGGTAGCTATTCTAGACCGACAGGTTCGTAAGTCGCGATCGAAGAGTTTCCCTTCTGTTCGTGTTCAGTGGAGAGGTCAGCCTGCTGAGGCAACGACCTGGGAGTCCGAGTCCGATATGCGGAGCCGATATCCCCATCTTTTCTCCGACTCAGGTACTTCCTTCTTATGTGCGTTCGAGGACGAACGGTTGTTTTAGAGGTGGAGATTATCACCTATTTTAGAAATAAATTCTGTGTTCCGAGGCCTTAAAATCTCCTTTTTGTCTCACCTCGAATTGCGTGCGCAGTCCGAGCGTGTATTCGGAAAGCCATTATGTGAAAATCTGTGAAAAAAATGATGACTTTTGCTTTTAAAATGAATTTAGGTTGACTTCGGTCAACATTTTGGGTAAACGGACCCGGACCCATGATTTGACGGTCCCGGAGGGTTCGTAGGAAAATATGGGACCTGGGCGTATGCCCGGAATCGAATTCCGAGGTCCCAAGCCCGAGAAATGAATTTTTGAAGAAAATTGTTTAACTGAAATTCTTAAAGTTTTGGAAATTTGAATGTAATTGAATTCGATGGTATCGGGCCCGTATTTTGGTTTCGGAGCGCCCAGTACAGGTCTCATATGGTATTTAAGTTGATCCTGTAAAATTTGGTAAGAAACGGACTTGAAATGACGTGAATCGGACCTTCGGTTGTTAAAATTTGAACTTAAGAGTTCATGAGATTTTTCTTTGATTTTGATGCTAAATTCATAGTTATTGATGTTATTTTGATGATTTGATCACACGAGCAAGTCCGTATGATGTTTTTGGACATGCGTGCATGTTTGGTTTGGAGCCCCAAGGGCTCGGGTGAGTTTTAGATAGCCCACAGAGTGAAATTTGGACTTAGGAAACTGCTGGTGTGTTACAGGTCTGCAGGCTTCGCAGCTCACAAATGCGAAGATTAATCGCAAATGCGAAGATGGCCTGGGCAGGCCTTGATCGCAAATGCGACCATTTGATCGCAAATACGGAGGGCCAGAGTCGCAAATGCGACAAAAGCCTCGCAAATGCGAAGCCCTCAGGAATTTTGAGTGGTCGCAAATGCGACAATTTCTTCGCAAATGCGAAGAAAGCAGACTTCTGAAGGGTTCGCAATTGCGAACCTTGGTCGCAATTGCGACATCAGAGACCAGTTAATTGAGACTTAGACGCATTTTCAGCCATTTTTACCACCTCTTCAAAACCTAAACACCTTTGGGCGATTTTTCAAAGGCAACTACTCTTTCAAATCATTTGTAAGTCATTTTTAACTCATTTCTTTCAATCCAATCCATCTTTTTACATGATTTCAACTCAAAATCAAGGGTTTTCATGGGGGAAATTGGGTGTTTTGGGTAGAACTTAGGATTTTTGAATTTTGGGGATTTGGACCTCGATTTGAGGTCCGATTTCAAAACACATTATATATTTGAATTCGTGGGTGAATGGGTAATCGGGTTTTGGTTCGAACCTCGAGTTTTGACCATGTGGGCCCGGGGTCGATTTTTGACTTTTTGGGAAAAACTTTAGAAAATCTATTTTTATGCATTAGAATTGATTCATTTAGCATTTATTGATATAGTTAAGTTACTTGTGGCTAGATACAAGCGAATTGGTGGTGGAATCAAGAGGTAAAGCGATAGTTGAGGCTTGAATTGTGTTAGTGGCATCGAGGTAAGTGTTTGGTCTAACCATAGCTTGAGGGATTAGGAGTCGTGTCCTATTTTCTGTGTGTTAGATGTTGAGTACGACGTATAGGGATGGTGACGAGTATCTATACGTTGGTGTCAAGCATGCCCGCGAGTCTTATACTATGATTCATGTGACTCCGTTTTGTATTGTTCATGCCTTATGTGATGATTCCTATTGTTGAACGAGGCTTGTGAAGTATTATTGGCAATGAAACGTTATAGAGCATTGGCTCAAGTTGTGAATTGAGTTGTGAAGTAAATGTGGAAAAGAGAAGAGGTTTATGATATTGTCTCCCTTGCCGGGATGTTGTTGCTTTTAATGTTATCACCCTTGCCATGATGTCATTGCTTTTGATATTGTTTCCCTTGCCGGGATATGATTGTTGTACTATTGTTCCCTTGCCGGGATTTTATTGTGACTCTATTGATTCCCTTGCCCATATTGCTTTGTGATTGTTGTTTAGGTGAGGAAGAGTGTAAAGCACGAAGGGTGATGCCGTGCATGATATTTTTGAGAGAGTGTTAAAGCACTAAGGGTGATGCCGTGCCGCACGATGTACAATTCGGTGCCTTTATATGAGTGATAATGCACGAAAGATCATTCCATGCCATGATTATGTGAGATAAAAGCACAAAGGGTGATGCCGTGCTGATTATATTGATTCTTATGGTGAGGACGAGAGTAAAAGCACGAAGGGTGATGTCGTGCACTTGTCCTTGATTTTCCTGATTCTTGCTGATAATTGAGCTATGGTGTTCTTTACGTTATTTACTGAGTTTCTGTTCGTTACTTGGACATTTTATTGTGATTTTACTTGAGTTCACTTGCCCTTATTGCCTTGTGAATGTGTCTAGGTTGAGGAGAGTGTAAAGCACGAAGGGTGATGCCGTGCATGATATTTGTGAGAGAGTGGTAAAGCACGAAGGGTGATGCCGTGCATGTTATTTGTGAGAGAGTGTTAAAGCACGAGGGTGATGCCGTGCACTTGTCCTTGATTTCCTGATTTATATTGATAACTGAGTTATGGTTTCTCTACATTTAACTGTTGGTTTCCTGTTGATCCTAGTTGTTCCCCGCAACATGTTTCCCCCTTCCTATCTTTAATTGTAAAATTTTGCCTTTATTTTCTGCTGTACATGATTTAATTGCACAGGTTTATTTGGTAGTCTGGTCCTAGCCTCGTTACTACTTCGCCGAGGTTAGGCTAGGCACTTACCAACACATGGGGTCGGTTGGGCTGATTTGTGCAGATCTCGGTACTGGAGCATACGGACCTTAGCTTTGGCTTGCTGCCTTCAGTCCATTTGGAGACCCGAGGTAGTCCTGCAGGCGTCCGCAAGCCTTGGCGTCTCCTTCTATCCTTTCACTCTGTTTCTTTTATGTATTTCATAGACAGTGTTGTATTTATCTTTCGGACCCTTATTTGTAGTATTCCTAGACAGTCTGTGAAATTGTGACACCAGTTCTGGGTAGTTTATGTTATGGATTGGTATTGATATCATTATTAAAATATTACATTTTAGTCTTCCGCTTATTAAATTCCGCTGTTTATATGATGTTGGTTCTTAATTGTTAAAGGATTAAAATGGGAAAAAGGTAAATAATACAAATGGTTGGCTTGCCTAGCTTTCACTGGTAGGCGCCATCACGACTCCCGAGGGTGGGAAATCCGGGTCGTGACAAAAACGGAGTCACATCAATCATAGTATAAAATTCACGGGCATGCTTGACACCGATGTATAGATACTCGTCACCACACCTATACATCGTACTCAACAATTAACACATAGCAAATAAGACACAACTCCTAATCCCTCAAGCTAAGGTTAGACCAAACACTTACCTCAATGCCACGAACGCAATTCAAGCCTCAACTACCGCTTTACCTCTTGATTCCACCACCAATTCGCTTGTATCTAGCCATAATTTACTTAACGATATCAATAAATGCTAAATGAATCAATTCTAATGCATGAAAATAGGTTTTCTAATGATTTTCCCAAAAAGTCAAAAATCGACCCCGGGCCCACATGGTAAAAACCCGAGGTTCAAACCAAAAATCGATTACCCATTCACCCACGAACCCAAATATATAATTTGTTTTGAAATCGGACCTCAAATCGAGGTCCAAATCCCCAAAAATTGAAAATCCTAAGTTTTACCCAAAATTCACAATTCCACCATGAAAACCCTAGATTCTAGGATGAAATCTTGTAAAAAGAAGTTAAGGAGTGAAAGAAATAAGTTAAAAATCACTTACTTGTGTTTTGGGGAAGAAAGAGTGTCTTGAAAAATCGCCTCTTATGTTTTAGGGTTTTGGAAAATGAAAAATGGCTAAAAAGTCTCGTTTATATATACCCCTCTCAGACCCTCACCGCTGACCGCATAAAAAGGACCGCGACTGCGGAGCTCCACCGCGGACCGCGAGATATCGAGCGCGGCCGCGAAGACATGACCTTGCTCACCGATGACCGCATAAATCCCACCGCGGTCACGAAGACCCCACCGCGGACCGCGAAGCCTAGTTTCAGAGACCTGCAACTTTTCTCTAAACCTGCAACTGTTATGTTCTAAGTCTAAATTTACTCCGAGGCCTATCCAAAACTCACCCGAGCCCTCGGGCTCCAAACTAATCATGCATGCAAGTCTAAACACGCCATACGGACTTGCTCGTGCGATCAAATCATCAAAATAACATCAACAACTACGGATTCAACCTCAAATTCATAAAATAACTCAAAAACATTGAAATTTCCATTTTCTCTCAACTATAGGTCCGTTTTATACCAAACCAATTCCAATCTTTACCAAATTTTATAGATTCAACTTAATTATTATTTTAAACTTGTACCGGGCTCCGGAACCAAGATACGGGCCCGATACCATCAAGAAAATGCATCAATTCACTTCTAAAAACCTTTATATTTTCCAGCAAATAATTTTCTTTAAAAATTCATTTCTCGGGCTTGGAGCCTCAGAATTCGATTCCGGGCATACACCCAAGTCCCATATTTTACTATGGACCCTATGAGACCGTCGGATCACGGGTTCGGGTCCGTTTACCAAGAATGTTAACTAAAGTCAACTTTAATCACATTTAAAGGCCAATTTTCCTTATTTTACTTAGATTTCACATAAAAGCTTTTCGGAAATGCGCCCGGACTGCGCACACAAATCGAGGTGAGATAAAAAGAGATTTTTAAGGCCCCGGGACACGAAATTACTTTCAAAACGAGTGATGACCTTTTGGGTCATCACATGAGGTTGCAGATCACGCGATTTATCAGGGGTCTAAGTGTCATATTATTACGGATTTTTTGTCAACTAGCTACCAAATCAATAATTTTTTAAAATAGGGTACAGGTTAAAAGGTGGCACAAATATATGGTACGACTGCAAATCCCCCAAGAATCCTAAATTGAAAGGTATCGTCATATCAAATCAAAAGGATTTAAAAGTTTAGGAGTTCTTATATACTTTAAATAAGGAAAAATTTCTAGTAAAAAGATTTAGTTAGATTTTAAGTCCTAAATATTATGGAATTGATTAAATGACTATTCCAAAATATTAGGAAATTAGTTAAAGTGACTATTTTGTCTAGCGTGAACTCTATATTTGAAGGGTAAAAAAGGCGAACGACATTTCGCTAAGGGCCTTCGTGCTTTTAGTATAGTACTAGTCTTAGAGTACGCGCATTGCGCGTATACCCCGAATCATGAGTAAAGACCTTTTGAAAATCACATAATATTATTAAAATTTTTATAAATTAAAAATATAATTGTATACAATAGTGTAAGTTCCTAAAAATAATGATTATTAATTCTATTAGCTAATTCTATAAAGAAGTCCTCATATGTACTATAGTAATTCTTATACATGGATTGTTGTTGGTTTAGAAGTCCAAGCAAAGTAGGCATAGTGTGTTAACTTGTATTAACATTGCTCATAATAATATTTCAGTTCGTATATGATTTCTTTTTATAGGAAACAACGTAAATGATAAGTTGAAACGTGGTTTCTGAATAAGTTTTTTCAACTTAACTTTAATACTATTTTTTTCTTCAAATATCACCAAATTATATTCAACATCAATTTCCAAACTAAGAATATGCTTTAGTTTTATCTATTATTCATCTTAAAATAATAGTATTTTATATGTTATTTTGAAGAAATATACATAAATGAGAGCTAACATCTTGTTCGTGAAATTGAAGTGGATTGAAGAATGTGCGCTTGAAGTTGATTATGTGGTGTGTTAAAGTGCTTAGGAGGATTAGTCACTATTCCTAAATATATCCTACCCGTCCCTTAGCCCACATTACAACCATAAAAAAGTCCTAATTGATTTTAGATCGAGTGAGCCTACATTAGTAGAGATTTACATTAGGGGCAAGCTTATGGTACCAATTGCATGCATGTGACTTCTTTTGTGAGTGTGAGCGATTTTCTTTGATATATGTGAGCATGAAATTCGAATGTGTGGATTGATTCTATTTTCTTTGCTGTGATTGTGAGGGCATGTGATTCGTGAAAGAAAAACAAGTCTTGACTTCTGTGTAGAGTAATTTGAGAAAGTGTGAATATTGCGTGGCACTTTAGACTCGACCTTTGAGGCTGAGATTGTTCACTACTAGGCGTAGCATATGTGAATTGTTCTGGGTGTAAATTGTGGAGTGGAACCTCTAGAGAGTATAGTTTGATTGCTCGAGGACGAGCAATGAATTAAGTGTGGGGTGTTGATAATAGGCTAAGTCTAGGTGATTTGGCGATTGTTTATGCTCCCGCTTGATTATGTTTCAATTTCATAATATGGTTAAATGATGAAAAATGGGCTCTAATTGTGAATTTTACGTTCTCTTTCTTTGAGCAAAATTCTTTTGTATTAGTAGTTGAATTTTTCTTCACGTATTTGTATTAGTAGTTAAATTGAATTAATATATATGTATTAATAGTTAAATTTTGCATTCACATGTTCAATTAATACATTTTTATTTTGGTGTTCTTAATTGAATGATTGTGCTCTTTATCTTAAATACGTTTGTACCAGCTTTTCAAAAGTCTTTTGTTTACATATAAATTTTTGTTTCATGCATTGGATTTGATGCTTTCGTTTTTGACTTAATGTATTATTTTTGTACAAGTTGTTTGGATTAGGTATTTAATCTAAGTCTTTACCCCTTTTTATTACGTCTTTAATTGTAAGTAGGGGTGTGCATTCGATTTATCGATTCGATTTTGACCCTTATCGATAATTATTTATCGATTATCGATTTGTACATATGCTTATCGTTATCGTTTCAATAAGGTTTCGATTTTGTCGATTTCGATTTATCAATTTTGGGGGCTTATCGATTCGGTTATCGATTACACCAATAAAAAAATTTGCGGGATTCCACAGAAAGTATATCGCTATAACCGCGCCTAACTACTATGGACAAAAAGAAGCTAAAATAAGACGAACACCATTTATAATATAAAAATTGTGTCAACAAGCACATGCAACAAAACTAAAGTAAGGGATCAAATGTATGCCACCAACACTCCAACGGTATAAAAAAAACAAAACAAAACAAAACACATCATCACGGCTAATTCTGTTTTCCATTAATTTGAACTTCATTCCCTTGATCTTTAAATATGATCATTCATTAAATGTGGTAGAGGAAATAATAGGGTAAGGGACTTAGGATAAAGGAAAGGGTATAGATTAGGGAAAATAATATTGTATAGCCGCTTTCAAAATAGTAGCGGAATATATATACATTCTATATGTTATATTAATCTACACAAATAGGTAATTACTCATTTAACAAGTGTCTACAGTCTAGGGGTGTGCATTCGATTTATCGATTCGATTTTGACCCTTATCCATAATTACTTATCGATTATCGATTTGTACATATGCTTATCGTTATTGTTTCAATAAGGTTTAGATTTTTTCGATTTCGATTTCGATAACAAATAATCGATTCGATTTATCGATAAACCGATTCGAATGCACACCCCTAAGTTTATATTTTTATCTTGAACACAATTTAATTCGTTATTGGAAAGTGTCAAGTTTATTTAATTCCATGTAAAAAAAGAACCATCCTTACCTCCCTGTAAAATTATTTTAATGTGAATTTGTCTTCTAAATTAAGAATATTATTACTCAAAAACAATTATTTATGGATAAACGTATATCAATGAATTTGATGATCAAAATATGAAATTTTAGCTTCTTTAGTTGAAGTATCCAAGTATATAATTTGAAATATAAAAGAATTTATATGAGATAAAATTGCGTGCAGTTCAAATAGTATATATATAAAAAAGGATTCCTAAACCGAAAAGGTGTGCAAAGTGCTCGATGTTACCTATTATTTTTTTATAAAGAATTAATCTATCAAAATTTTCTTAACTGAAAAGATCCTCCTAAACCTAAAGAGAATCTAGTATTCCTAGCCAAAACTTTTCTAGTTTTAATTGAGTGCAAGGAGAATTTAATACTCCACGAAACTTTCCTAGTACGAAAATTTCCTACTTTTAATGAAATTATTTGAAATTCCATAATTAAAGGAATTGAAAATTTTAAGTTTTATATATTAGGAAAATAATTAATTAGCTTAATAGTTGTTAATGAGCTTAAATATTAGAAAAATAATGAAATGACTATTTTATCCAATGTGAACTCTATTTTAAAAGGGTAAAAAAGGCGAACGACATTTCGTTAAGGGTCTTCGTACTTTTAATAAAGATATAGATAGATATATATTACATACTACTACCATATAAACTTGAATAAAATGAGCAGTAAATATTGTTTGGGTGAAACTAAATTTTGCAAACAGAATGTCCTTTTTTTCTCTCGGCGCATGTTAGGTGCCAACTAACCTGCGCCTCGCCGGAAATGGAGGAAGAGGACGACCTAGGAAGAACACTAACAAAACACTAATAATAGAAAGGAAATTAACTGATCTTAGCACAAGAGAGCAAGGAAAACAACCATCAAAAGCAAAAGAGAAAGTGCATGAGGACGAAGAACTGGATCTGGAAAGTGATGATGAGCTAAATTGGCCAGATCTGAGCAACACAAGAACAAAATTGACAACGCCGGTGAAGCCAATCACTATTGCGACGCCGGTGATGAGTGCCGGAGCTAAAGGAGCACATGCAACAATGATCTCAGCAGGGGGTGCGAGTACGAGCAAGCTACCATGCAATGGAACAGTAAAAGTCGAAGCACCAAAGGAACAGAGCAGAACTTCAATTGGAAATGAGAAGAGCATGCAAGAGCTGAAAACAACACAGAGTGGAAATGGGGGAAGATCCTGGGCTGGTTTGTTTAGTGAGGCAAAATTCGCAGCCAAAGGTATGAACCTATCATACATTCCACCGGTGATACATGATGGTGAAATAATTGTCCAATTACTGGATGAAGACATTGTTGAGGAGCAGCAAAAATGGAATCGAGCTATAATTCTGTATGTGGTAGGAAACACTCCAACAATTGGGGCAATTGAGCGATTCATAGCAAATCAGTGGAGTAAAGCCAGGAAACCAAAGGTAGTATTTCATAATGATGGATACTTCATAATTTTGATGAATAGCTGTGAAGAAAGGGATGAAGTAATACTGAATGGACCGTATACTATGAACAGCAGACCAATTATCATACGACCATGGAAGGAGGGGTTTGATTTTAGTGAGGAGATACTCAGAACCATCCCTCCATGGGTAAAGTTCCCTAAATTACCACTTAGCTACTGGAGTAATCAAGCATTGAGTAAAATTGGGAGTGGCTTAGGGAAGCCTCTATATGCTGATGTGCGTACTACCATGGCCGATAGAGTCTCGTATGCAAGGGTGTTAATTGAAATGGACATTACTAGGCCCTTACCAGGATCAATAAAACTATATGATCCTAAGGGAATGGTGATTGAGAAGATAGTAGAATATGACTGGAAGCCCCAATATTGCCAAATGTGCTGTCAAATTGGTCACTCATGCAATGATCAACAGAGGCAGAACAAAGAGTATGGACAACAGAGAGGTAATAATCAAAAACTAAAGCAAGAATGGAGAATAGTAAGGGTACTTGATCCTGAGGTGGACAAAATTGATGCTCATGGAAGATTCTTGGAATAATTTAAACCAGAAGGAGAAGATATGCCTAATCAACAGGGAAAAGATGACCAATGGCAGGTTGCTAGAGGAAAATCTGCATAAAAAAAAAGCAAATGGGAACCAACAGAGAGGATGAAGTAGACATTGGAAATGCCTTTAACGCCTTAGTTGACACAACTCAAAAAATTAGAGAAGAAGAAATGAAGGTGATGGGGATCCCACAATAAATATTATAGCATGATGAATATCATAACATGAAATGTTAGGGGTATGAATAAAGTCTATAAGCAAAAAGCACTAAAAATTTTCTATAGGGAGAATAATGTAGTATTAATAGCTATACTGGAGAATAGAGTTAAGGCTAATAAAGTTGATCCAATAATGAGGAAGGTATTTGGCAATTGACAATAGACTGCTAACTATGATGAGGCACCTGGTGGCAGAATCTAGGTAATTTGGGACCAAACAAAGGTGGAATGTGAAGTGAAACAAGTCCATGAACAGTATATAGCAGGACAGGTGGTTTTGAGACAATGCAATAACAAGTTCAGCTTTGTTGCAGTGTATGGAAAGCATAGCATACAGGACAGAAAGAGTTTGTGGAATGACCTGAAAGGAACTATGAGTGGAGTAAATGTCCCAAGTTTAATAATGGGAGACTTTAACAGTATTCTGTCCATAGAAGATAGAGTGAAGGGGAATCCAATACAAGAAGTGGAAGTGATAGACTTCAAAAATTTCATAGCTGATGTTGGACTAGCTGAACTCAGAACAATAGGGAGGAACTATACCTGGACAAACAACCGTGTTCATAGTAGAATTGATTGAATACTCGTCAATGCAGAGTGGATACAAAAATGGCCTAATATGGAGGGAACTATTATGCAACCAGGTTTTTCAGACCATTGCCCTCTAAAGGTAATTGTTGCTGACCCTATGGTGATGGGAAATAGACCATTCAAATGTTTAGCAGCTCATCATGAATTTGAGAATATAGTCAGTCAATGTTGGAAGAAGAGGATTAGGGGAACTTCAATGCTGAAGGTGTGGTATAAATTAAAGCAATTGAAAAAAGGTCTGAAGCAATTAAACAATCAGGAGTACAGCAGTGTGGGGCCAAAGATTCAAGCAGCAAGAAACAAGCTGATGAACATTCAAATGGGAATGACAACTCCAGAAAATGATGAGGAAGTAATAGCACAAGAAAAGGAGACAAAAATTGAACTGGCAAAATGGCTGGAAGTGGAGGAAAGTATCATGAAGCAAAAGGCAAGAATCAAATGGCTTAAAGTAGGGGACTCTAACATAGCATATTTTCATGCTTGTGTAAAAAACAGACAGGCAAGAAACTACATAGGCAGACTAATGGACAGCACATGACAACTTCTACAAAGTGCCAATGAAGTAAAATAGGAGATCCTAAGCTTTTACAAAACACTACTTGGTAAAGCAGCCTCAACATTACCAGTAGTTGATCCAGATGTTATGCAGAATGGTTACACTCTAAATAGGCAGCAGCAAATGCACTTAATCAAACCAATTACTAAAGAGGAAGTGTAGAAAGCATTACAGGGCAGTGATGATAGTAAGGCACCAGGATGTGATGGATATAACTCCTACTTTTTCAAGAAGACATGGAACATAATTGGAGAGGAAGTTACTAAAGCAGTGCTGGAGTTTTTTGAAACTACTGAAATGTGAAAAGTCATAAATTGTACAACTATTACCTGATCCCTAAAGTAAATAATCCAACCAACATCAAGGAGTTCAGGCCTATATCTTGTTGTACGGTTTTGTACAAGATAATATCAAAGATTTTAACTACAAGACTACAGGAAATTATGCCAGATCTCATAGACAACTGACAAACAGCTTTTGTACCAGGAAGAATGATTACTGACAACATCATTATGGGCCATGAATTGATCAAAGGGTATGGAAGGAAGAGCATATCACCAAGGTGTATGCTTAAAATTGATATGCGAAAAGCATATGACTCGTTGGAATGGGTATATATTGAACAAATGATGAAGTTACTGGGGTTCCCTAAGAAGTTTGTGAGATAGATAATGGTGTGCAAAAATACAGTGGCCTATACTTTAATAATCAATGGACAACCAACAAAACCTTTTGAGGCGAAAAAGGAGCTTAGGCAGGGTGACCCTTTGTCACCAGTACTGTTTGTGATGGCAATGGAATATTTGAGTAGGCTGCTGAAGTCCTTAAAGCAGAACAAAGAATTCATATACCACCCTAAGTGTGCTAAAGTTAATCTAGTACACTTAGGTTTTGCTGACGATTTGTTACTTTTTTGCAGAGGAGACATACAATCAGTAATGGCATTACATCAACAATTCAAAATTTTCTCTGGAGCATCAGGGCTAAGTGCAAATCCAAACAAGAGCTGCATCTACTTTGGAGGAGTGGATATCAAGACTCAAAAGAAAATCATGGACATATTGGGGTATAGCAAGGGAGAACTACCCTTCAGATATTTAGGGGTACCACTGAGCACTAAGAAGCTATTAGTAATCTAATGTGAGCCTCTAATTGATCGAATGCCGAGTAGAATACAGTGCTGGACAACAAAATTCCTATCATATGTTGGAAGAGCAGTGTTAATTAAGAGTGTACTGGTTGCAACTCAAAATTTCTGGGCTTAGATTTTCATCCTACCTAAGAAGATCATTCAGTTCATTAACACAATATGCAGAAGATTCTTATGGTCAGGCAATGCAGAACCTACAAAGAAGGCACTGATTGCATGGGAAAAACTCTGCTGTCCAAAAGTAGCAGGTGGCTTAAACTTCATCAATGTGGAGCTATGGAATAAAGCAGCTATATGCAAACTGTTATGAAATATATGCAAAAAGAAAGACAAGCTCTGGGTTCAGTCAGTGCATACTACATAAAGGGGAAAGCAGTATGGAACACAACACCAAAGAATGCATCATGGGTCATACAACATATCTTCAAGGCAAGAAAGTACTTTGACACTGCTGGATATACAGAGGTGGAGGTGAATAGGATGGAAAACTTCTCTATAAAGCACATGTACAAATCTATGCAAGGGGAATTTCAGAAAGTACCATGGAGGAGATTAATCTGCAACAACTATGGATTACCAAAGTGGATTTTCATTCTGAGATTGGCAATACAGGAAAGGCTAGCCACAAAAGAAAGGCTAGCAGGATGGGGGATACAGATAGACACCACATGCTCACTATGTCAAAGAGAGATTGAAACAATACAACACCTATTGTTTGAATGTGAACTGACAGGAACTATATGGCAGCGGCTCCTAAAATGGCAAAGAATCCAAAGAACAAAGCTAGAATGGAGGGGAAGAGCTGGCATGGATAGAAAGAAGAGCTAAAGGTAGAAGTGGAGGAGCAGAACTATGCAGAATGTCCTTAGCAGCAACAATATATCTTATTTGGCAAGAGAGGAATAATGTCATTTTCCAGCAGAAGAGTAGACCAGCAAAAGCCATAATCAGATCAATCATTCAGGAAATTCATGTTAGAGCTACCATATTCCCTAGGGTAGGAAGGACTATGAACACTTTGAATTGGTATCCTGATGTAATGTAACAATGCCAAAAATAGAAATGGGGAAGAGTAGGAAGGGTAGAAAAATCCTAACTGGGGCTGTATGTCCAGTGGGAGTAAAGAGAGCAGGAAAGCTCAGTTTTGTCTACGCTGTAAATATTTACACTTGGTAAATAAAATCATTTAATTACCAACAAAAAAAAAAAATTATTTGGGTGATCAACTGATCTTGGTAGGGTTGAGTGTAGCCAAACACCAACGTAGGCCGTTTGGGTGCTTGGGCCAACCAATAGAATAAGGAAATATTACACAAATAGCCGGCCAGTGCATCTGTTTACTTTTTCTATTCAGTATTCATATATTATACATTAATTATACACAGGTATACACGTATTATATATGCATTTAACATATATTACACATATTTTTAGTTTAAGAAAATAGGTGGGTGACTATTTGGGTTAATTTTTCATAGAATAATGCGAGAACTACGACGACGACCCAAAATACAAAAAAGTTCAGTCACTTAACTATTTGAAGAATTGACCCAAATAGCCGTCCGCCTAATGTCTTAATCTAAAAATAGCCTGGACAGAATGTTAAGTTCCATTTTTGACGATTTGGAGCTCGGGGAGAGGCGATTTTCGGGAGATTTTTAGAGAGAACAACGGGGTAAGTGTTCTTAACTTAATTTTGGTTAGATAACTCGAATCTACTGCAAGTTTTGGCATTAAATCCGTGAATTTAGATGGAAAACTTTAGAAAAACCCCCTCGGATAGATTTGATGATTTGAGGGTATATATATATATGATAACCAATATATAATCCATGTTTATCGACTAGAAAAAATAAACATTTAATTTGACCGGCTATTTGCGTAACAATCCCGAATTATTTTAATCATCTTTTGCCAACAAAAAGTTGTCAAAAAATAAAGAAAATATTTTTTTTATTCGGTATAATTTGAATTTATTGAGAATGCGAGTCATTATATAAAACTTGAGGAAATTTTTTAGGTATTTGGAATGGTTTAGAGTCAAAAATCATAGTTAAAATTGGGTCGAAACTTTTTTCTACAACACATGTAACTGAGACATAGTTATACATGGATATATTGGTATACCTATGGGATATACAAGGAATGCACAGAAGATACGTTATACATGCCAAAACTTTCATCTTTTTCTTAGAACCATAGCTCAATGTTCAAATCAAACAACCATGGCATTTTCAGTTCAATAGTAGAAGGGACTGTCGTGCTATAAATCCAACTTCTAGACTTAGATCATATTAACCTCCAACTTTTTGTTCTTACCTTTATCGGATATATTTGAATGTAAATATTCTTCTCTCAAAACTTTAATGTAGTAACACAAAAAAGAAACTGTTTTACTTGCACCTAAGATAGAAAGCAAATTAAGCTAGCATTTAGATATAGATTTGCTTAAAACTTAAAAAGATGACTTTTGAAAATGAGATGAAAAATGATTTTTGAAAGTTAGAAATTGTGTTTGAACATGCACTTTATCTGAAATTTAATGAGAAAAAAATTCAAAAACTACTCTAAAACTGTTTTTGGGATTCGAAGATTTTATTTTCAAAATCTGCCAAAAAATAGTTAAAATCTATAAACAAATAGATATTTGAAAACAAAATTTGAAAAAAACCTCCCAAATTTTATGGCCAAACGGGAGGTAATCAGGTGCACATAACTCTGTAAGCTAAGGTAATGATTCAGTAATTATATCACATCTTAAATGAAGCAACTCCATATAAGGAAGTATTCAGAAGCTGCAGAAATTTTTGCATGCATATATACCTATATATTATGTAGTTAGTACATACAATTTTATGCATATTAATATTAATAAATTGAGCAAACAATGCAGTGCAAATAATCTAGCAAACGGAATAAAAAGGCAGCCCGGTGCACTAAGTTTCCACTATGCGCGGGGTCCGAGGAAGGGCCGGACCATAATGGTCTATTGTACGCAGCCTTACCGTGCATTTGTGCAAGAGACTGTTTCGACGGCTCGAATCCGTGACCTCCTAGTCACATGACAACAACTTTACCCGTGCGCATAACCTAGCAAACTGGAATATAGATCAGTAATTATATCAAGAACTAAATGAAGCAGCTCCAATAAAGGAGGTATTCAAAAACCTGCAGAAAATATCCATAAGAATCAAATTTTTTGGATATCAACCACTCAAACCAACATGAGTACCAAAGTTATGCTTAGCTTCGATGTCTCGCTAAACTTATTATCACCGATAAACAAATAAAAACTAAAAGACCAAAGACCATTGTTTTCTCTATCCGAGAACGGTTCCTTATTTTTAAGTTTCGCTCGACTCTCTTGAGCTTTATCAAACAAGAAAATTCAGAACGATGCCACAAGTTAGTTCACCCAGCTCGAACTAAACTGATTAGTTGCAGCCGAGTGCACATGGAATGCACGGATTCTCAATGTACCATAGCGAGCCTCCTGCAAATGGGGCAAGAGTTCTCGATCTTGATCCAGTCTTTGATGCAGTTAATATGGTATACATGGCCACAATCAATTTTTGCAAGTTCTTCCCCGTCCCAATACTCATCCTAAGACACACATGACCAAAAAAAAGAAGAAGTTGGAATCAGACTTACATAAGCTTATGAACTTTGGGTGGGGGTGAGGTGGGGGGGGGGTATTGTGAATTCTGAAATTAGGTGCCCCTTACCAAGCATATGCAGCACTGTTCCTCGCTCTCAAGACATGTTGACGAGTCGTACTTATGCAGCTTAATGTATACCGGAAAAGTTGTGTGCCTCAATGCAGCAATAACATTTCTCATATGCTCGTAGAGTTCCAATTCCATTAAGAGCTAAAAGATAAAAACTATTTGGATATTATCCATTCAAGGAAGATTTAAATTATGCTGTATATAACACTAAATTATCTGTTTCCGAAGCATTACCTCATTGTCAATAGTAGGATCCTGCCCACCATTTTCACCTTCTTCTTCCAGTTCACCTTCACTTTCCTGAAATGTTCAAATCACTTAGGGCAGACTCCTTGAACACCATACCAGCTAAAAAATTAAAGGACAGCCCGGTGCACTAAGCTCCCGCTATGTGCGGGGTCCGGGGAAGTGCCAGACCATAAGGGTCTATTGTACGCGGCCTTACCCTGCATTTCTGCAAAACGCTATTTAACAGTTACGCCAAGGCTCCCTTTGACCGGCTAAAAAATTTCACGACAAATATATAAGAGCAGAAGATTCTAGCCTTAGCATTTGGTTATACCAAAATGAGAAGGAAATCTATGACAAGCTTTCTTTCTTTATTTTCTATTTTATAACGAGCAACAATCTCTTAATTGTGTTAAATAACCCTTCTGAGTTGCTCTTATCCTGGTAGTCTGGTACAACCAGAAGGTAGACAGTAGGTAGAGAATGGAACTGCTCTTACATAATCAAGCGACAGAAGTTAGTAAACGCGCGCACATGAAATGAAGCTCAACTGAAAAGTCACATCATCCCCATCCGTATTCATATAGACACAAATTCACAAAATCCTTGTTTTGAGTATAAAGAATTGGCGTTGGCATTCCAGTTCCTCAGCTAGGTCAGGGTAGAGCACCAATTTAGTCAATGATTTACGTATTTTCAATTAAGTGATGCTCTGTATTTTTCTATGGAATAATCTGAAATTTAGGTTATTGGAAAGGTACAGAAAAAAACTACTCAGATAAAAAGGAAGTGCACAACATGATGGGAACATTCCCATGAAAAATATAGTAACAATTAAGCTTTTGTAAATTAATCATATATAAATACAAAAAAAGGTAAAAATGAAAAAAAAATCTAGAAGTTAGCAAGACTTTAAGAATTATCAACTAATACATATATTTATAATTAATGCAACTCAATAAGAAATTATTGGAAAATAACAATAAAGGTTTTCTTAGGAAGCAATTTTTTCTAAGCATCAAATATATAAACTACTTAAAAAATGTAGGATTAAGTTTCAAATCAAGCGTTAAACACAGTCATATTGAGAGAAAATTTGGTCATCCCTATATCCTTTCCCAAAATCAATATCCACAATGAGTCCAATTTTGTTAAAACAGATGGCTAAATAATATATAACAACAACATAACCAGTATATTCTCACATGTGGTGTCTGGGGAGGATAGCGCGTGCGCAGACCTTACCCCTACCTAGTGAAGGTAGAGAGGCAAATAATATAGAACAACCAAATTAGAAAAGAGGAGTACAACTGAAACCTTAGGAAAGTAAAGAAACTTAACTGGAATCATGGTTTGTGTAGATGAATCGACCACATCGGCCGTTCTCTCTCCGCCACCAGCATTAGCAGAAAGGAGATCATGAGTATGTTCAAGCAAGGAATTCAACGTCGTGCTCCCAGAAATCACTCGTTGACATACTAAGCAAAATTCAGCATGAGAAGAATGGTTTACATCCTCCTGGTTAGACACGAATTCAGCTGATGCACGATCATTCTGTCCGAGTTCGGCCTGCACTTCCTCAATATGGGACTGGATAGTGCCATTTCTTGGCATATTAGTAGGAGTTGAATTAGCACTAGCATTAAGAGTTCCACTGAAGGTCGAGTTTTCAGCATTAGAGTTGGAGCTCTCCATCTGAGGTGCAACGGGAAATTTTTTGTTGTTCGTTAGAACGATTGGTTGAGAATTCGAAATCCTCTTTACTAATAGAAGAGGGAGAGCTTTGTGAAGAGCTTGAAAATTTCTTTTCAGCAGAATTACCGAAATCTTTTCCTGGGCCAAAGAATTATACCAATGGAAAAGCTACAATGTACTGAAAGCACAGGTGTAAACTAAAAGAGAAGAGGGGAGAAAATACTGAAAGCACAGGTGTGTAAACTAAAAGAGAAGAGGGAAGAACACCAAGCAAACCACCAGTACAGTAGGTGACAGAAAAAACTACCTCATCAAAAGACAACAACAACAAACAACAAACCTAGTGTAATCCCATATAGCTGGGTCCGGGGGGGGGTGGGGGGGTAGGGGGTAGAGGGTAGGGGTAGGTTAGAGTTAGACGACGTACGTACCCCTTACCCGTACGTTGGTAAGG
>NC_031995.1:102379297-102387367 GCF_001879085.1 Nicotiana attenuata | reverse complement strand
GGGGGGGAGGAGGGGAGGGTTAGAGTGTAAGCAGACCTTACCCCTACCTTGTGAAGGTAGAGAGGCTGTTTCTGATAGACCCTCGGCTCAAAGAAAAAGGAAAAGACGCAGAAATAACAATTGGTAACAACAACGAGATAGGTGATAAGGTGATATAGAGATAGAATAATCGAAGCAAACGAACCAACAAATAGTAAAAGAAATCTGCGGATAAGAAGATACGGACATACAAGACTAATACTAATGCAACCGGCACGAAAAGGAGACACGCACGCCTATAGACTAACCTTCTACCCTAATCCCCAACCTCCAGACCCTTCTACATTTAAGATAAAATATAAAAGTAGATACAAAGTTAAGGAGTTACAATATGTGTAAGCTTTAGGTGTTTGATATAAGGAAATTGATCCCATACTCTCCCACAACAACAACACTAGTGGATGCAAAACCATTGGGAGAAGCTCGCTTTTTTCACTAAACATGCATTCTCATTTAGCCGTTACTCCTTATTTTCCACTTCATCCGTCACTAAAAAAAGTCAACATTTCCTATTTAAAGGGCCAAACGGATTTGCATTGGTTTCTCAAATTGAATGTGTAATGCTTTCTAATTCAAAGTTCAAGATTAGTTGTGTTTTCTTCCAACGTTACAACTTCATTAAATAAAGCTTTTTACTTTTGCTACAGAAATGATATAGTAGTTGCATCATCTTTTAGAGAAATAATACAGTAGCTGTTTATTGAAATTATTCCGAACTGTCATATTTCACAAGGATTTCAAATTCATCTACAGTTACTTGTGCAGGTATTGGATAAACGTTGTTTATTAGAGTTAATTAATAAATTTCTCTAACTTGCTGGGAGGTCAATCATATGTTAGCAGGAAACTCACTTTCCTTTCTCGTCACTTTCTTGTCCAGCGCATTCTCTGGATATATTAAGGAATTTAACCTGACAGATATTAAATAACCTAGAACTTACTGGCAGATATCCTTATATATACGGAGATCACCTAAAAGGAAAATCTATCACATTAAGCCAACTTCTGGAAAATACAAAATTGCAAAAAGGAAAATATCCCATAAAAGGTTTACAAGAAAAGACAGTTTCCACAGAAACCGGTAAAGAAATATTTACCTCAAGTGTAGCAAATGTTCCCTTAAGTAGACACGAGACAGCAAAATTTCAGTCTGCAAAAATAAAAGTCATAGCTCAGGCTGACGAACAACAAAAGAAGTTTAGCAGTATCTGGAAGCAGTAAGTAATGTTAGATAAACTGCAAAGTCATCTCTCTTGCCTTAGAGCAGTATCTATCCAACGGGTTTTTTTCATTATAAGCTAGTGTCCTTCAAGAAGAAAAGGAGCATCACCGGTATCGAATTAATCTGAACTAAAAGATCAATGACAATCACCCGAAAAAGTTTGTAACACATGTAAAACCTTTTTTTTCCTTTTTAGGGTGCTCTCTCTGATATCTCGTATCCTCTTCACTTCATCCTTCCCTTACTCCCCAAAATTTGTAAATTCAGAATCACAGATCTGATTGTAGAGAATGACACAACTCAATGAAGTCATATTCTACGACAGATTGTGGCCAGATCTCATCAAAATCAAAATCTGATGCCAAAAACATAACATAGGAAAGACATATATGACTGATCAGAAAAGGAAAGAAATATGAATCCTCATGGATACATGCATGACCATCAAGGTGGTAGTTTCAATGGTATAATCAAAATAAACCAACTAAGTTATTTTACGACGAAAAGGCACCAACTTTTTGGCGTCCCTCTTATTAGCATACACCATAATATATCAAGAAACGAATGCAGGGATTAACACTCACCCATATGTGAATCTAGGGAAATGCTTTGGCTGCAATGGAAGTAAATGGCAAAGGGAAAAGTGGGTGGTGAGTAGGGACTATTTAATAAAACACGAGATTACAGTAATTCATATTCTTCAATCAGCAATTAAACAGTTATGAACCGAAGATAGTAACAAATTTAAAACAAGAGATTACAGCAATAACAGTCAAGAATTGAGGATAGTAACAAATTTAAAACAAGAGATTACAGCAATAAACAGTCAAGAATTGAGGATACTAATAAATTTAAAACACGAGATTACAGCAATCAAGATTCACGAATAGGAACAACCTTAATTACAGCCGCTCACATAGAGAGAAATGCATGGAAATGGCGATATGAGGCAGTGCAGCCTCCTCGCATTTCAAACCAATATGTAGTCTTTAACATACACATGGAAAAGGGATCTTTCTTGAGTATCTTCATACTCTTGTCACTACTATTGTGGTTCTTGGGCATTATCATAAATGAGTTCCTACTGAAGTGCTATTGACCCTTTTGCCTTTAGACTAACTGACTAGTCTTTCCCTAATATTTCTCTTGTTTGTGCTGGCTTTGGGTTTTGCTGGATATGCGCCTTCAGTAAGGAAAATCAGGGTGATTTGCACAAATAGTATCATTTCGGGTACTGGTTATCTTTTATACCTCTTTAAAGAATTTGTGCGAAAATAAGCCTTTTTAAGTTTACTGGGGAAAAAATCTGGACTATAATACTCTCCAACCTAAAATAGCCGAGCAGGATACTCGAACTTTAGATCGAACATCACCAAGATTTCGCATTCAAATTCGGTAAAAGTATAATTCGGTAAGTTAGGAGCACCTTTTCCTATTGTTTCACAATTTCAGCCAAACTGCTAGTACATTTATGCAAACAGATGACTTCCCAAAATTTAAAAGATGATGAAAAAGCTAAATCGTATGGGTCTAAGCAAAAGTCCAGCAGTGGAAAAAAAAACACAGTTAAATTTTTTATCTCTACGTGAATAAGTTTGAGAAGAAGTGAAAAGAACCTTAATGTCAGGAATTCTGACTGCATCATTTCAATTCAGTCTAGCATATCTGCTAACGAATAGACAATTACAGTAATAAATTTATAATGTAATTCTAGTCAATATCTAACATAACTGAGATGACTAGTTATCTGAAAATGCTCATGGCAGTATCTACTTTTAAGTTTCAAGGGCTAAATTGATTCTTGAATTCCAGTATCAAACCTAGCGGATTAAGGTTGCTACTCGGTCATGCAACACTAATCCACATTATTCACTCCACCCCTCTCCTTAAACATTTCTGAAGAAAAAAGGGAAAGACAACCCAGACTAAGATCATATTATCCTCCAACCTTTTGTCCTAATTTTACTGGATATTTTTTGAAAGAACTCAATCTTCTTAATTCTCAAAACCATAATAGATTCTAATACAAAAAGACACTGTTTTACTTGCACCTAAGAAAGAAGCACAAATGAGGTATTCAAATACTGCAGAAAATATTGCACATTAAATAATTTGGACTGAAAGAGTACATATTAAAGAGACATTTATGTGTATTCATACAAGCACAAATGAGTTCTTTTTAGTAAGTAGTACAAACAATCAGGTGCACGTAACTTTGGAAACTAAGTTAATTCAGTAATTATATCATATCCTAAATGAAGCTGCACCATATAAAGAGGTATTCAAATACTGCAAAAAATATTGCATGCATGTGCGTACCTATTATGTAGTTAATACATACACATTTATGCATATTAATATTAACACGTTTCTCCCACTAATTTGAGCACACAATCCAGTACACATAACATAGCAAATAGATCAGTAATTATATCAAGAACTAAAAAGAAGCAGCACCAGTAAAGGAGGTATTCAAAACCAGCAGAAAATATCCAACAAACCAAATTTGTGATATAAGCTACTCAAAACCAACATGAGTAGTAAGTTATGTTTAGCTTCGAGGTCTGGCTAAATCTTATTATCATCGAAAAGCAAGAAAAAGCATCAAACTTACTAAAAATAGAAGAACTAAAAACCATTGTTTTCTCTATCTGAGAACGGTTCCTTATTTTTAAGTTCTGCTCAACTCTCTTGAGCACATCAAACAACCAGATGCAGAAAGACGCCACCAGTCGGTTCACCCAGCCAAACTGTAACTGATTACTGCAGCTGGCGAGCACAGAGTGCACGGATTATAAGTGTAGAATAGCCAATGCATCCCTCTTGCAAATGGGGCAAGAGTTATTGCGCTCGATCCACTTTTTAATACAATCAACATGGTATAGATGGCCACAATCAGTTTTTGCGAGTTCTTCCCCGTCGCAGTAGTCATCCTAATACACACATGACCAAAAAAGAAAAAAAGAAAAAAAGGTTAGAATCAAACTTAAGTAAGCTGACAGACTTAAGGGGGGGAAATTCTGAAATTAGGTGCTCCTTACCAAGCATATGCAGCAGTTCTCGTTGCTCTCAAGAGATGTTGATGACTCGTACTTATGCAGCTTAATGCTTAAATCAAAAGCTCTTGCTCTCCATCCAGCATTAACATTTTTCAGATACCTGTGTAGTTTGAATAATTCCTGAAAGATAAAACACTTGTTACGGGATATCATCTATTCAAAGTATGCTGTATCAAACATTAATTTATTGTGTTTCTAAAGCATTACCTCAGAAGGAAAAATACCCTGCTCATCATCTTCATCTTCTTCGTCTTCCAATTCATCATCACTTTCCTGAAATGTTGGACTCACTTAGGAGCAAACTCATTGAACACCATACCAACAACAAAATTGCACGATAAATTTATAAGAGCAGAAGAGAAATTCTAGCCTTAGCTCTGGGTTATACCAAATTGAGAAATCTGCAACAAACTTCCCTTCATTTTTTTAACTTTTATTTTTTTAATGAGCAACAAACTCTTAAATGAGTTGAATGAATAACCCGACAGCATTGTTCTTATCCAGTTGCAAACAGAAGGTAGACAGTAGGTAGAGAATACAACTACTCTTACATAATCAAGCAACAGAAGAAGTTACTCATGCAAGCATAAGAACAAATTATTGGGTTGCAATATTCAGATGCTAGTAACAAGTGGTGTTAAAACTGATAAATATCATTTTATATGGAACTAAACGTGTGCACAAATACACATGAAATGAAGCTCAACTGAAAAGTCACATCATTCCTATTCGTATTCATATAGACAAAAGTTCACAAATCCCTTGTTTTGAGTACAAAGAATTGGCGTTGGCATCGCAGTTCCTGAGCTAGGTCAGGGTAGAACGCTAACTTTGTCTATGATTTATTTATTTTCAATTAAGTGATACTCTGTCCTTTTCTTTGGAATAATGTGAAATTTAGGTTATTGGGAAGGCACAGAAAACTACTACTCATAGAAAACTTACAGGTTAGCAAGATTTTAAGAACCATCGGCTAATACATGTATTTATAATTAATGCAACTCAACAAGGAATTATTGGAAAGTAACAATAAAATTTTCTGAGGAAGCAACTTTTTCCTAAGCAGCAAATACCTAAAATACTTAAAAATGTACAATTAAGTTTCAAATCAAGTGTCAAACACGAATATATTGATAAGACATGGTAGAGATAAACAAACAAACTGAAATAGAGTTTTAAAAAACATTAGATGGGTAGAAGGGAGTTCTCAAACAAAGGGGAAATTAGCAACGAAATATTCTAGAGAAAAATGTCATCATCTTTAAATCCTTCTCCAAAATCAATATCTGCAACGAGCCCAATTTTGTTAAGGAATAGATGGCTAAATAATATAGAACCATCAGCATAAAAAAGAGGAGTAAAGTGAAGAAACTTAACTGGAATCATGAGAGCAAGATTATTTTGAATCAAGAAAGTCAACGCTGCTGTTGTTTCCTGCAGTCCCCGGATCACGGACACAATACTCTCAACCATCCGTTCAGGAGTATTTTCAACTCTTACCCTATAAGCACCAATTGGATTAGTAGCAGCATTAAGAGTTCCGTTGAAGGTCAAGTTGCTGTCACCATTAGTTCCGTAGCTCTCCATCTGAGGTGCAATAAGAAATGAATTGCTGTTTGTTGTAACAATTGGTTGAGATATTGAAAGAAGGGTAGCTTAGTGAAGAGCTTGAAAATCTCTCCTTTATTTTTCTAAAGAAGGTAAGAGAAGAGCTAGAAATTTCTTTTCAGCAGAATTCCGGAACAAACTAGGAGGAGGAGGTAACACTAATGTAAACCACCAGTACAGTAGGTGATGGGAAAAACTAAAGGGCAGCCCGATGCACTAAGCTCCCGCGGGGTCCCAGAGGAAAGGCCGGACCACAAGGGTCTATCGTACGCAGCCTTACCCTGCATTTCTACAAGAGACTGTTTCCACGGCTCGAACCCGTGACCCCCTGGTCACATGGCAACAACTATAGCAGTTACGCCAAGGCTCCCCTTCCAAGTGATGGGAAAAACTACCTCATTAAAAGACATTCTAAGTTGAAATATAAAGAAAAAGGTAGATATACTATTAAGCTCCAAACCACTCTCAAAAAGCTAGTAGTTTTTTTATTTTATTTAGTTGGAACAAGCTAACTCCTGTAAATAGCCTGGTTATGTTTCGGGATTTTGTTAGCTCTCTGATTCTAGAATAGGCCTGATGTACTAGAGCTATCATTTCCTTTTTTGTGTTTCCTCTTTTGTACTCCAGCATCTACTTGATGCATTATTAAAGAAACAACTTACTTCACAAAAGAACGGTAGATATACTATTAAGGGTTGCAACTAACATGTCCAACTAGGTTAGTATTAAACCAACCCAAGACAACACTAAATCCTTTGGGTGGGGGAGGAGGGGAAGGGAAAGAAAAACAAAAACTTCTCTGGGAATAGTTATTTTGCATTCTTAGATACGCGGATGATAAATCATAAATGCAACTTGGAAAGTATTATACCAACCCAAGCCAAGTCCAAACACCTAGAGGTCAAAGAAAGGAAGAGAAGGAAAATTGAAACTTAACTTAGCTATTTGGCGTTTAGTATCAGGAAAATTGATTACATACGTTCCCACATTCGGAAAACTAGTTAAAAACTATCCGGAATCTCACTAAACATGCATTTCCTTTAAGCCGTTACTCGTTATTTTCCACTACTTCACGAAAAAAAATCAATATTTCATGATTGAAGAGTAAAGTAAATTTCACATTAAGCCAACTTCCGGGAAACACAAAATTGCAAAAAGGGAATTATCCCATAAACCGTTTACAAGAAAACACAGTGGCCAGAGAAGCAGGTAAAGGAATATTTACCTCAAGTGTTGCAAATGCTCCCTTAAGTAGATACGAGATAGAGAAACTTCAGTTGTCTGCAAAAATAAAAGTCATAGCTCAGGCTGACGAACAACAAAAGAAGTTTAGTAGTATCTGGAAGCAGTAAGTAGTGTTTGATAAACTGCAAAGTAATTCGAACTCTCTTGCCCGAGAGCAGTATCTAGCCAATGACTTTTTTCATTATAAGCTAGTGTCCTTCAAGAAGAAAAGGAGCATCATCCGTATCTAATTAATCTGAACTAAAGGATCAATGACAATCACCCGAAAAAGTTTGTAACACATGTAACTTGTCAATCAATTGATCAACTTTGCTAATCCCAAATTACTTGGGGTTGGCTATATGAAACCTTTGAATCTACTCCACTCTATTTAAGATCTCCCTCACACCCAAGAAATGAAATGAAACCCCTTGCTCTTTTAGTATTCAAAAGGTTCACCATAGGTAGACTAATTTTTAAGTAATAACATTAATTTTTTTTAAGAAAAAGGAATAAAAGGTGTAAAAACAACAAGGAAGACATAAGAATAGAAGGTCCTTCGTCTCTAAATGGGAGAGATTTCAAATGCTAACATATAACAACTTTCATACTGTATTTTTTTATAACTGTGGTATCCAAGCCAGCTTGCGCACACCATGACTAATTCCACGAGATACCTGTCACCTCCCACCGGTAACAAGTACCAAGTAACTCTGTCCACCAGATAACGTTATACATCCAAAAAATGAGCACCACCATTAAGTTCTTGCTCGATCTAAAGGATATAACACATGCTCAATTTCCGACTCATCAAGAGCAAGGGCTTTTATCGACCCAAACCAAAGCAAGTACCTAATGCAAGTAAATTTTCCTTTCTTGGTTTCTTTTTTCCTTTTTTGGTTCCTTTTTTTCATTTTT
>NC_031995.1:102376030-102379277 GCF_001879085.1 Nicotiana attenuata | reverse complement strand
GGGGGAGGAGTGGAGAATAACCAAAGATTAGGCTTAGATGTCACAGAGATTTACCAAAATCAGAAAACCATGAATACGTATGATAACCATTACAATCTAAAATCCTTAAGCAGAAAAAGGCAAAAAACTATTACTTTCTGTTATGGAGAGGAATCAAAGAGGATTAAGCTATTAGACAAATTTAGAGTCCAGGTAACCTAGTTCATATCCTCTTCACTTTACCCTTCCTTTTCTCCCCAGAATTTGTATATTCAGAACCACAGATCTAATGGTAAACAATGACACAACTCAATATAATGATATAATCTATGACAAATCCAGGCCATATCTCATCAAAACCAAAATGTAATGCCAAAAAACATAAAATAGGAAATAAATATATGATTAATCAAATAAAGGTTAAAAAGAATATATGAATTACCATGGAAACATGCATGACCATCAAAGTAATAGATTCAATGGTATAATAAGTGGCGGAGCCAGGAACTTTCGTAAGGGGATTCAAAAAACTATAAGAATGACGCATTTGGAATTTGAATCTACGACTTAAAATTAATTTTGAACCCCTTTACTAGAACACTAGAAGTTTCTCTTATGTCAAGGGGATTCAATCGTTTATATATATATAAAAAATTATTTTTACCCTATTTACGAAGTATACGAAGGGAATTCAATTGGACCCCCTTCCCAATAAGTGGCTCCGCCCCTCGGTATAATCAAAATAAACCAATTTGATTGTTCTACATGAAAAGGGCACCTACTTTTTGCATCAAATTTATTACATACACTACACATCAAACAATAAATCAAGAAAACAATTGAGAGAGGTTTATATCAACAAAGACTTTTTTTTCTCACAAAAAACTAACCCTTGAAAGCAGAGATTAACACTCACCAAAATATCAAACAAGTGAAATGCTTTGGCTGCAAACAAAGTAAATGGCAGAGGGAAAAGGGACTATTTAATAAAACAATGAGATTACAGTAATAAACACTCATGAATTGAGAATTAAAACAACCTTAAAACAAGAGGTACGCGCAAACTAGCCCGGACACAACTGTCATAAAAAAATAAAAATAAAAAGAACAGCCTTAAAAATAAGAGAATATAGCAATCAAAATTCAAATAATTGATGATAGTAACAAAATTAAAACAAGAGATTACAGCAAATCAAAAGTCAGGAACTGAGAATAGTAATAAATTTAAAACAAGAGATTACAGCAAATCAAAAATCAAGAATTGAAAATGGTAAAAAATTTAAAACAAGAGATTTACAGTAGTCAAAATTCAAGAGTTAAGGATAGGAACAACCTCAATTAGAGCACTCATTGATGAGTTCATACTGACTTCTTAAATTTTTCTATGTCAATTAATTTCAAATTCGAATCGGTAAATTGTGGTGCATTCACTTTCAACTATTATCAAGTTTGTATTTAAAAAAAAAAAAAATTACCACGTATACATTTCAATTTATCTTGTTGAATTATAAAATAAAAAATAGAAAAAAGTACTGCTAATGATTTGAAGTGGAATTCTTCCTATTAAAAATAGGAAAATAAAAACTAATAATAATTATTTTGTAAAATCAAGTGGTTTAAGCAACAATAAGAGAAAAGGTGCATCTCTTTCTTTGTCATAGCTTCTTTCTTAAGGGGTTGTTTGGTTCAGAAGAGAATTATCCAGGGATTAATAATCCGTAATCAAACACAAAATAAATATGATTATAAATTCTATTATGAGATTATTATCCTAATCCCATTAAAACCAAACAACCCCTAATAGTTACTATCTATTAAAATGTGTTATGTGTTATGAAATTTATAATAATATTAGTAGATGTCTATAACTCCTAAAGAAGTTACTCTCACTACTCTTCTTCATTAACCTCCCACTACTTCTTACAATTATTGTTGTAACTCCCACACCTCCATAACCCCCTCCATGATCTTCCCCCATGATCTCAATAGTTAATACTATGTTCATGACATCCTTTTGTATTACCTAAATATCATCCTATAAATAGAGGGTTTGGGCATCACATTGTATACAATTGAATACATTGAAGAAATAAGAATCTCACATCTATTTCTCTCTACATTCTTGTCTATTTGCTTGTTTCATATTATTACTTGTATTGGGTGATACCCTTTTTTGCTTGAGCCCGACCGGGTTGGGTCCGGTCCGGGGCAAGTCGGGGCCATCGAACCCGACCTGGATGCAAGGAAGAACGACGGCCACGTCTACAACCGAGGTCGAGTCATTTCGAGACCGTTGCAGAGCTCGATATGAGTCACCACCGGATGGAGAAACACACAAGGTCGGAAGCCGGACTCGTAACGGATAACCAAGCGTCGCCGGATATCTCGCCCAAACGTGATTTTCTCAACCACTTCAGGCCATTAAGGCGTAATTACAGGGATCCACGATGTAATTAATTTACCTACCTTATTTTTACCCTTAATCAGAATGTATAAAAAGGGAGAAGACCCCATAAAGAGGGGACCCGGGAAAAAACCATTACACTACAGTACCATCTCTCTAAATTCTTGTACGCTATCAAGCATAATTGTTCTAAGCAATATTATATTCTGCGATTATTTACTTTAACAGCAATTGTTGAGTCTTTATCTTTATTTTCCTCAACCTAAACCTTTTGTATCTTTTAGTTCACGGATCCTTAAAATCCCATATAAATTCAATTGTTATCCGGATTCAAGGGTAAACAGTTTGGCGCCCACCGTGGGGCTAAGGATATTAGTGAGCTCTTTGATACTCTTTCTTGACACATCACAATACACTGGTTCTTTGCAAAAGAGTCCATCTTACATTCAAATTACCAACTCATAGAATGGCACAATCAATCAACAACGAACTTGAACAGCAGACAGGAAACAATGGAATGCCCGGGCTCGAAAACCCGATAGATGCCGGTTCCCGGATGGCGCTCAACACTGATCAGGCCTCCGGATCATCACATAGCGTCCGGGGAGAGGACGATTCGAGGGCCCAGGCAGTCGGCGAAGAGACTATCAACCTTAAAATGATTTTTGACATGCTGCAAGCCCAGCAATCGGCTATAGCTCAGCTCCAGAGCCGGGTCCAGGAGCCTGTCAGGTCCGAGGAGGCTCCCCGTGCAGCTGCAATCATCAATCCGACCCCAGTACAGCCGGAACGGGGTGGGCCGGATGCTGATTCTGCGGTTCTTAGGAGGCTAGAAGAACTGACCGAACGAATCGAAAAGGGGGA
>NC_031995.1:102334763-102374953 GCF_001879085.1 Nicotiana attenuata | reverse complement strand
ATATATATATATATATATATATATATATATATATATATATATATATATATATATATATATATATATATATATATATATATATATATATATATATAGGCCCAGTCACCTGCCATGTGGACTGTTTACTATTATATGATTTTAATAGATGCATCTATTCTATGGTCACATGAGCGTTTGTTATCAACTCGCAGTTTGACTTTAGCAAGGTTGATTGCTCAAATAATTAGAGCACAGTTCCAGAATGAAAATTATGATAATTTATCTTGATAATGCTGGTTTAAATACAAGTTGGTTTAGCAGAATTGTATGCCTCCAATTATAGCTAAACCATTGGTTATGAGATGTATTATTTAACATACAGCAGCACTTGTACGCATCTAGCCAAGTTATGATAAATTCTCCCTATCTTAATTGGTTCAGGGTCAGGAACCAAATAATTTCCATCTAGAAATATGGATGTGCTATATGATTTAATTATCCCACCACAATGCATAAAGATGGGTTCCCAAATAAGGTTGGAAAATGTGTTGGTGATCCCAGCATTAGGGGGAGAAAATGGGCAGCTGAAAAAGTAAAACATGGAATGAATTATTGTGAGTGCACCTAGATCCTCATACAAGAAAATGTGAACTTGAAGTTCAATTCATTAGCAAAATATTACCATGCGCATTTGCTGACCCAAAACTAAATGTCATGTTTCAGCTACTAATGCTCCAAATAGAATAAAGTCCATGATGGACATAGTCTATGGGACGCATGAAGCGTGATAGACTAATCGGTGCCAAAGATAAAACTCCTTGAAGAAGGAGAGGAACAAATGTTCAAGATGGTCATAATAAGGAGGCAAGTGCTTTACAAGAGCACCATGACATAATGCTTCATAAGACCTCATGGGAGAGGCTCATGTACCTGAAAATAATGAGATAAAGAGATCTCAATAAGTTATGTCTTTCGTGGGTAATGACGGAACCGATGTAAAATGATCGTCGATGATATTATTGATATAATGTAGCGTTCAATATTATTAATATTGACGAGGATCTTGAGCTCAAATCTGTCATGGAATTTGAACAGATAAATGATTCCCCAAATGAAAAATACGCAAATGAAAATTGACTTCACCTAAAAAAAATGTGAAGTTGGACGGATAGTCCCAACACCTGAAAGTGAAATGAAAAATCAAGTCGATAGACATAAAGACGATTTGTAGCACAAGATTTTTCGTAAATATTCCGGAATTAGTTATATGGAGATGTTCTCCTATGGTGGATGAAATCCTTTTCATGTTTTAATTTGGCAATACATAAAAAAACTTAATATGCGTATAATGAAAATCCTTGAAGGATTTAAATTTTTAAAGTTTCAGCAGATCCTTATGTGGATTAGAGTAATCATGGTGTACATGATTTATTTTTGTGTCTAGTGTAATTGGGTGCACTAATGTATCTTGCTAGAACCATAAGTATAACAATATTCTAGCGAGATATAGTTTTACTCCTATGTGTATTGAAATACAATTAGTGTTATATTGCAAAAGGAATCTATGATATAGATTTTTTTGTTCTAACAGATATTGTCAAGGTTTTGTTGGTTATGCAAACGCAGGCATTTTTTGAAGTTCATTCTGTATGTGAGGGTACTGCCATATTATTATTTCACAAGGCAGTCAATTGTTGATACTTATCCAAGTCATGTCAATATAATGGCAACTGATAAAGCAAGTGACTCAACACGCAACAGATGTGTGACTTTTCCTTGAAGAAAAGATTCCAATAATAGTGAAGGCGATGATATTTGTTTATCTCAATTGAAAGAAGGATATATCGAAGGAGACAAAATAAAGCATATTTCACCAAAGTTCTATTTCAGACATGATCGTTGTTCAACAAATTTGTTCAAGTGATAATTTGACAAATTTCTTCACAAGGCATTGCCGATCTCAATATTAGAGAAGTTATTATACAAGCTTGGAATTCGTCGTCTCCGAGAAACAAAAGTGATGTTTTCATCAGGGGGAGGCAAATATGTGATGTACTCTTTTTCCCTTAGCTAAGGTTTTATCCCACTGGCTTTTTCTGTCAAGGTTTTTAATGAGGCAGCAAGTAATGCGTATTACAAGATATGTGTACTCTTTTTCCTTCACTAAGATTTTTTCCTACATGATTTTTTCTTAGTAAGAATTTAACAAGGCACATTATTTATAGACATCCAAGGGGGAGTGTTATGAAATATTATAATAATATTAGTGGATGTCTATAACTCCTAAAGAAGCCACTCCCACTACTCTTCTCCATTAACCTCCCACTACTTCTTACAATTATTATTGTAATTCCCACACTTCCATAACCCCCTCCATGATCTTCCCCCATGATCTCAATAGTTAATACTATGTTCATAACATCCCTTTGTATTACCTAAATATCATCCTATAAATAGAGGGTTTGGGCATCACATTGTATACACTTGAATACATTGAAGAAATAAGAATCTCTCCTCTCTTTCTCTCTACATTCTTGTCTATTTGCTTGTTTATTATTATTACTTTGAGCTAAGTTTCTTAACATTTTTTTTGAGAAACTGGAAAAACTTTTATTGATAAAGACTATGTAACGTCCATTACAAGATCGAGAGGATCATTACAAAATGATGAAAGGCCATATAAGGCATTTAGGTTACCAAGTTTGGCAAGTTTCCTACAGTTACTTTCACAAACAGATCTATTTCTTGGAGAAAAACCCTCCTTGTTCTCCAGCATCCTGGACTCAACAAAGGTAGGGGTTACAACATAACAGACTAAACCATAGTGCATTGGTTGTTTGGCTCCTTCCTGGGCTAGCAGGTGAGCGATTTCATTTCCTTCTCTAAAGCTATGCCGGATTACCACCTCCTTGTCCTTCTGGGAGATCAAGTACTTGCATGATTATAGTAAAAAACCGTAAGAGGTGTTTCCTTCCTTTAAAAGATCAATTATCTGTGTTGAATCAGTTTCTATTTCACAAGGCTATATGTTGTGTTGAGAGATAAATTCTAGGCCTTTAGTCAGGGCCAGAATTTCAGCATGAGAACAATTTAGAGCTTGTACTCTTTGCTGGAATCCCATGATCCATTCTCCTGCGTTATTTCACATGACTCCTCCTATTTCTGCGTGATTTTGGTGGAAAGCTCCATCTATATTTAACTTAAACCAACCAGCACGGGGTTTATGCCAGTGAGTGTTGCAAACAATATTTTTTGAGGGAGAGCTTTCTCTCGAAGTTAGTAGAGCAAATTCAATCGCTTGCTTGATAACAGAAGAGATTAAAACATGATTAGAAGTATTGTTTTAAAGGTTATTATTTCTATTTAGCCAGAGATTCCAAATGGCAAAGGGAAATAGTTGGGACTAAGTGAGCAGTGTAGAGGGAACAGATGGATTAGAATTTTTTAATTTGTCTACCCATAGCTTATCCTCAGAAATAGGCTAGTTAATACTTATGTTAAGGGATTGCCAAATTTTTTTTTGCAATAATGCAATGAATAAAAATGTGGGGGATGTCTTCTTCGTTCTGGCGACATACAGAACATATTTTGTCTATGTTCATTCCTATATGATGCAGGTGGGATCTAGAAGGTAGTCTATTATGGTAACATTTCCATAGGAGAAATTTTAATTTGTTGGGACAGTGAGTTTTCCATATCCAACTAAAGTTTTTGGAAGGATTCTCGTTGGGCTCAATGAGGTTGTAACAAGAAGTTGTAGAGAATAAGCCAATGCTATTTGGTTCCCAAGTCAAGAAGTCATGATTTCTTTCTATTGGTAAGCTAATGGATTGAATTTTTTCAACTAAGCTGTTAGGCAAAATTGGAAAGATTTTATCTAAGGACCAAGTATTATGAGTGATGAGGTCTTTAATAGTAAGAGAGCAATCTTTTTTTGTAGGAGGGCCCTCAATGATATTCCTAAGACAGGGGCTTTTAGGAATCCATTTTGTATCCCAAATGCCAAGGGAGGAGTTATGTCCTATATGCCACAAACAACCTTTTATACAAAAATGCCAACCTTTTAGGATATTTTTCCAACAAAAAGATTGATGTTTAATATGTGAGGATATATATGTTTTCCTGAGAACTTTAGCCCAAGGGTTGTGAGGATAGTTTAGGAATCTCCAAGCAAGGCTTGTTAGAAGAGCTATGTTTTTTGATTTAGCTTTCCTAAGGCCTAGGACGCCTTTGTATTTTTCTAGAGTAATGCTATCCCAATTGAGGAGGTGAAGTTTTCTTTTAGAATCATTTGATCCCCAGATAAAATCTCTTTGAAGTTTGTCAATGATTTTAAGGATTTTTTCTGGGAGAAGGGAGTATTGCATTACGTAATTGGAAATGCTAGCAAGAGTTGAGGATGAAAGGGTGGTACGACCAGCCATGTTAATACAATTAATTTTCCAATTCACTAGACGGTTTCGCATATTATTAATAATGAAGTGAAAGTCTTTGAATTTTGGAGTAGAATCCAGGATGGGGAATCCTAGGTATATTCTAAAAGAATTACAACTCTTTAAACCAAAAAAATTAGAGGTAGCAATTTTAATGTCTTTGGTGCAGTTTTTGGAAAAAATAATCTTTGATTTGGCCATGTTGATGCTTTGACCAGAGAACTTACAAAACATGTCAAGGCCAGACTTAATAGAAGTGCAAGATTTTTTGTTAATGTGACTCATTAGGGTTAGGTCATCTGCGAAGAAAATGTGGGATAGAGGAAGGCCATTTGAGCTAATGTAATTGGATCCCATCTTTTAATGTCTACTTGGAAATTAATATAACGTGGTAATATTTCCATGCAGAGAATGAAAATATAAGAAGACATGGGGTCACCTTGTCTAATACCTCTACTAGGGTAGAAAAAATCACTTCTTGCACCATTCATAATAACAGCCATACTGGACGAGGTGATACAGGACATGATTAATTTTGACAGGTTGGGAGGGATTTTAAAATATTTAAGGGTTCTACATATGAAAGACCATTCCAATTTATCAAAAGTCTTTTCTAGGTCTATTTTTAGGATCATCCTATTCTTTTTACTAGAGCTTTTTTTGAAATTGTGGATGATTTCTTGGATAAGAATCGTATTATCACTAGCTCTTCTATTTTTTAGAAAGCTTGATTGGAAGGGACTGATGATTTGGTCTAGGAATGATTTTAACCTATTAGCTATAATTTTAGTGATAATTTTATAGCTGGTGTTGCATAATCCTATAGGTCGGAAGTTCTTAAGATTATTAGCATTGTGAATTTTAGGGACTAAGGCACAAATAAGTGGAATTAATATTGGCAGGAAGAGAAGATTTCATGACAAAATGAAGTAACACTAGGCCCGACAAACTTCCAGTATTTTTGATAGAAGAATGGGTGAAAACTATCCGGACCAGGCGCTTTGTAAGGTTTAAAAGAAAAAAAAGCCTTGATAATTTCACTGTTTGAAAGGGGCTTGTCTATGGTGAGAGGTCTAAAGAGTCAAAACTGACAAGGCCATTAAAGATATCCGATTTATTTGTAAAACAGTGAGAAGTTGTAAAGGCATTCTCAAAGAATTTTTGAGCATGAGAAAGGATATCACTATGATTGTCAACCCAATTCCCTTGGTCATCTTTAAAGAAGCTAACATGGTTCCTTCTTTTTCTATTAGAGGCACTTATATGAAAAAATTTTATGTTTGCGTCCCCATCATTGAGCCATGAAATTTGTGATCTAAGTCTCCAATAGTCTTCTTCTAGTTTTAAGACATTATTGAAGTCATTTTTTAGAGAAAATTCTAGGCTTTGGAGAAAAGAACTATGAGTATAATTAGGGGAGTTTTGTATACCCTTAAGGCAAGCCAAAATTCTCTTTTTTCTTTTAAGGACATCACCAAAAGTTTCTTTACTCCACTTGGAGATGTTGATAGTAAAGTGAGTGGCTTCTAAGAGGTTATTATTAAGCCAATTTGACGTACTAAATTAACAAAATCAGAATGTGTGCACCAAATATTTTCTATCCTAAAGGGTTTACGAAGAGCTACATGAGGAAAGGAGTTAAGGTTTAAGAGAAGAGGGTTGTGATCGGAATATGTTTTTGGAAGATGGGAAACTGTGGCATTAGGAAATAGATTGGCCCATTATTCATTACCTAAAAAATGATCTAATCTTTCCATAATTAAAAACTAAAACCTTTTTCTATGATTGGACCAAATAAATTTGCTACCCTTATATCCTAAGTCCATAAGTCTACATTTGTTAATAAAGTTCCAAATCCTAGAAGCCCTAGAAATACTGACAGTTCTTCCTCCAAATTTTTCGGATGACATGGTAATGTCATTAAAATCTCCTCCCACTAACCATCCTCCATTGTAGCTATTGGAAGGTAGATGACTATACCGCCCATTTCTACTGGCCATCAAAACTTTTCGGACCCATGAGGTTTCAAATGTCCTGACTCCTATTCTCTCTCTAGAAGGTAGATGACTATACCGCCAATTTTCATTGGCCAAACCACCTCAATTCCACCCAAACCATCAGATATTCCAACCAATACTATGGCAAGCGTGTAACAATCAAATGATCATAATCCTACTCCCCTAGGGGACTTTCCCTCTTTCAAAGAAATACTACTCACAGACCCCCACTCTAACCTAATAGCACTACAGTGGGAGATGTCTTCCCCAATGTTCATACACCAAGAAGCGGAATTAATAACATCATCTATGCATGACACATGATTGGAGGAACAAGTTTCTTAACATTATGAACATTGATGTTATTTTAGTGATTTAGTTATTGAATTTAAAATAAGTAAAATATCATATGAAACCTCAAGTCGAACGATTAAATTAAGCTAGATGTTATTTTAATAAATAATTTTTATTTTAGGTGGTTCAACATGTTAATTGACCTAAATCTATCTGATGAAGATAAATATTTTTTATTTACCCAGTTGAATCAAGTACCTATAAAGCAAATGGTTTTCTTGCTCTTCCTTCTGGAATCTTCTTTCTAAAATTATAGTCTTCAAACTAAATCTTATTCAAGTTATAACTTTCACCATTGATGGAAAAAATGATCATTCTCTAAAAAACTTTCACCTGGAGGGCACTCGGTTTATTGGGTTGAGGGTTGTGGAGGATTACTCCGGTTATGACGGTTGTTCTTGTGTGTTATGGGAAAAAGGGGGTTATTATGGAACCAGGAAAGATTTTTTGGCCTAGTTCGGTACGATCAGAATTGACTTAAGGTCTGTGAATGGATTTAAATATGAATGTGGGCTCTATATCAGGCCGGATGTGTTCATTTCGGCATAGCGCTCCTTATGGAGGAGCGCTAGGACGTTGGATGTTATTTCGCCGTCAGCTATTTCATGTGATGCTATATTGCACCGTGTGAGTTGTGAGACGGCTTGCTAAATTTCTTATGTGTTGAGGTTCCGCGGAGCGACGGTGGTATGTGAGCAAGATGGCTCTTGAGATTCAGATCATATATCGCACCTCAGTTGTGCTTGAGTTTTGTAGCCTATGGCGCTATATATCTCCCCAGAGATGGTATTCTGCACTTAGCGTGCTTGTGGCCGATATCCGGTATTTTGTAGTAATGAGCGATTTAGCTCGGTGTGTATCTTCTTATGTGAGTAGTCCTTTCCTGAGTTCGTTTTCCTTATGTATCACGTTCGAGCTTGCAGCCTATTGGCACGTTGTGGCATCATACGGGACTTTTGTTCGGGACTGGGGGTGGCTTATTTCCTGAGCAGTTCGTACTGGGTGAGACGAGATTATTGGATCTAGGGTCCGTGCAGTCGGATTATATGAAGTAGAATAAAGAGCAAAGATCATTATTTGGCCAGAATGAGGTAATGGTTCTTGTCAGAGGTGTAGACTCAATGATTTGTTGACTCAGCAGTTGGTTATGAGTTTCCAAGCATCTCTTCCGTCGTGGAGGCATTGCAAAAGTTGGAACAAGACTTAAATATATCATGAGGTGCATTGTGAACATCAGATTCGGGGGATATCGGCTATTATGATGAGAGAATGTTATTATGGTCCCGTGAATGACGTGGTGCATAGTGTGAATTCAACAAAGGTATGAAATCTTGTATCGGTGCATCATGTGGTGATTTATATGGTGTTCATATGTTGAAAGCAGGCCTGGCAGAGAATTTCGAATGTTGAAATTGGGCTCTAAGGCTTATTTGCCTAAATGAAAGAGGTTATCTTTAGATTTGATCGAGCTAATGTGCCCAACTGAGTTGTGGTAGCACGAGGTGTTAAGCAGTGATTTCAGACTACTTCAGTGTAGTTCTCAACATGTTCGAGGACGAACGTATGTTTAAGTGGGAGAGAATGTAACGATCCGACCGGTCATTTTGAGCTCTAGCGCATCATTCAGCAGTTTAAGGCCTTGATTAGCTTCACTTCAGGTATTATGACTTGTACGCATGGTCGGAATTGAATTCCGGGAAGTTCGGAGTTAATTTGGAGAGAGAATTCTCATTTCGGAAGCTTTAAGTTGAAAGAATTGACTAAGATTGGATTTTTGAGTAAACGACCTCGGAATCGGGATTCGAAGGTTTCATCAGGATCGTATGATGATTTCGGACTTGGGCGTATGTCCGGATCGAGTTTTGGAAGACCCGGGAACGTTTCGGCACCTATTGTGGAAGTTAGCATTTTTGGAAGAATTTCATAAGTTTGGGTTGAAGTGCATTTCAGTGTTATCGATGTCCGTTTGGGATTCCGAGTCTAGGAATAGCTCCGTATGGTGATTCTGGAGTTGGGAGCGCGATCGCAAGTGAATTCAGAGGTCCTTGGATCATTTTGGAGTCATTTGGCTAAAGTTGGAAATTTGAAGGTTTTTGAGAAGTTTGAACTTTTGATATCGGGGTCAGATTCCGATTCCAGAAGTTGGAATAGGTCCGTAGTGTCGAATATAACTTGTGTGCAATTGGACGTGATTTGATAGGTTTAAACATCGAAAGTAGAAGTTTGAAATTTTAAAGTTCATTAAGCTTGAATTGGAGTGCGATTCATGGTTTCAGCGTTGTTTGACATGATTTGAGGTTTCGAGCAGGTCCGTGTTATGTTATGGGACTGAGTTGTGTGATTGGACGGGGTCGGGGGGCCTCGGGTGTGTTTCGGGTTGTATTGCGCTCTTATTTGATGTTTCAACGCCGTTTCTTTGGGAATAAAGGGTACCAAATTATGCAAATGAGCTCCAAATTCAGTTTTAATTGAACCATTAGATCCGTATCATAATTACAGAGCCATAGAAAAAAGAATCATCGAATTTGGACATCGTATGAGGAAGTTATGCTCATTTTTGCGTCGGGAAAAAACTGCTGGTTCTGGTGTGGTCGCAATTGCGAACATTTCCATCGCAATTGCGATGCCCAGTTCACAATTGCGAACTTTTTGTCGCAAATGCGACCTTTTCCAGTCGTTCCTTGTTCGCAATTGTGAAGGCTTTCTTCGCTTTTGCGAGGGTTCACAATTGCGAATCCTGGATCGCAAATGTGACATCTGCAGCTTGTTTTCAGCTGTGTAACTCGGGTTTTTGCTTCATTTTATTATATTTTGAACCCTAGGTCCGAGAGTGGGCGATTTTGAGAGAGGATTTTCGTATCAAATCATTGGGTAAGTGCCTCTAACCAATTTTCAATTATATTTTGTGATTATACCTTAGATTTAACATAAAAATTCATGAGAATCTAAAGCAAAATTTGGGGTTTTAAAGAAAAACCTAGAAATTGAGATTTTTGGATTTTGACCACGATTTTGGACATGGAATTGAGAATAAATTATATATTTGAGTACATGAGGTCATGGGTAAACTTTATCTTCGAAAAATTTCGAAATCCGGGCACGTGGGCCCGAGGGCAATTTTGTCAACTTTTTGATCGGGGTTAGGAATCGTTATAAATTGGACTATAATGAGTAATTGAACATATATTAATGGGTTTACATAATTATTGGCTAGTTTTGGAGCATTATGCATTGATTTGAGTCTTCGGAAGGGCGTGGAATGCCGGTTATGGAACTTCGAAGCGAGGTGAGTCTCCTTTCTAACCTTGTAAGAGGGAATTAACCCCATAGGCGAACCAAATTAATATGTACCTCTATTTGTGGGGGCTACGTGTGCACGAGGTGACGAGAGTCCGTACGTAGCTAGTAGATATGCCAATGTCTGGGTAGTTTTAGGTTTACACCATGCCTTGTTGATATTGTTGTTGATTTCTATTTATGGTTTGCCTTGAGAAGAAGCGTGATTTAGTTTGCTTAGTAAATCTCTTGTAAAGAGTTGAAATTGAGGAATTTGAGATCTTAAAAGTTTTTATTTGAACTTCGTATTTTTGAAAAGAATTGAAGGGATATTATAATAGCTTAAGAAATCTATGTGTAATCGCGTCGCATGTATGTTTCGCGAGCGGGGTAATTTCCTTAAAAAGCTACAAGCAGAATTTCCCTTATTTTGAAAAGAATCAAGAAAGAGATATCATTTTAATGTTAAATTTATATTTGACCACGTCGTAGGTATGATCCGTGAGCGGGGTGATTCCTTAAATTTATATTTTACCGCATCGCACGTATGATTCGCGAGCGGGGTATTTCCTTCTATTACTCTTATGAGATCGGGCCGTTCGCCTCGGCAGGATTTATGTACCACACTCTCATGGGAGCGGGCCGTTCGCCTCGACAGTTTAATAGATGCATTTATGGTTCGCGTCGTTCGACCCTCGGCAGTGCACATTTTACTTTATGTTGGATCGGGCCGTACGCCTCGACATTTCCTATACACACAGACACACACACACACATCATTCTTATGGGACTCATGCTTAACATTTGGCTAGCAGCCAGCGTATCTGAGGATCTTTCCTTGATTTGAAATTGTTAAAACCATTTTATGAAAGCCACTATACCTTTATGTATATGTTCCGGTTACGGCGCGAACATGCTAGTTGAGAGCTTGAGTATAGTTGTAAAGAAGGGAATTGTTTCACGTATTTTATACATGTTTGTTTAATATGTTTACTCTGCTTCATATTTATTCACTTCTTTACTGTATTTGATGTCATTGGACCACTAGTAAGTGTCGAAGTCGACCTCTCGTCACTACCTCTTCGAGGTTAGGCGGGATACTTACTAGGTACACGTTGTTTTTGTACTCATGCTACACTTGCTGTGCATTTTTGTTGCACAGGCACATGTTTATCTTGTGGCTTAGTTTGGCGCAACAGCATGGTTGATACGGAGACTGGGGTGAGTTGCATTTCTCGAGACGGTCCGCAGCCAGCAGAGTCTCCTTTAGAGTAGTGTATTGTATTTCCTTTACTGTCCAATTTGTATTCCGAACGGTTAGTGTATTACATTGTTCCCTAGAAATTGCTCATGCACTTGTGACACCAGGTTCTGGGATGACTAAGGGATTATTCAGTATTTAGGTTTGTTAAAGACATCATTATTTATTCTGTGAAAATTCTTTATTAATTGTTTAATGTTTAAAAAGAAATGATTTCAAAATAGTAAAACGAGAAATTTCTAGTTATTGGGTGTTAGCTTGCTTGAGAGTGGTGTCCGCGCCATCACGATCCTTAGTGGATTTCGGATCGTGACAACATGGTATCAGAGCACTAGGTTCCCTTAGGTCTCACGAGTCATGAGCGAGTCTAGTAAAGTCTTGCGGATCGGTACGAAGACGTCTGTACTTATCTTCGAGAGGCTATAGGGCTGTTAGGAGCACTTCCCTTCTTGATTCCTCATCGTGCGGTTTGATTCCTTTGAGGCTTATGCCTTTACTTATTTCCTACTCAATCTATGCGATGTGAAGCGCTTATTATAAATCGAGAATTGAGGAATTTTAATGGTACTGCAGATGTGGTGCGTGATGTTTCCTCCTGCGAGTTTGACTCGGCAGCGAAGGATGGGGAAGGGCATGTGGGAAGTGTCTTGTGGTGATTAAACTCCTAGAAGGCCAAGTGCGGGAAACATGAGTCGAGTATTTGCTTAAAGGAGTGAGTTTGACCAAAGTGGGAGAGTGGCAGAATAGCATATGGGTTCAGTGGCAGGGTAACTACACACCTTGAGGAAAAGTTAGAGTGATTTTGGAATTTTAAAGGATGGTAATTAGGTCGACGGGCTTAATTTGAAATATTGTCTATTATACGGCGGGAGATTGGATGCAACAGAAAGGGGGGTTGCTTGATGCGAAGAAGGATGCAATACAACTTTGAATTGGATGATATTGTCGCACATTTGGTTGATGTCCATAAGAAGTGAACGGACTAGTATAGTTGGTGAATGAGCAAGGGCTCAGGGTGGGTTATTGAGGTCGTTGTGATTGTATCCCGTGCAGCAACGTTGGAAGATGTCGGCATGTAATTTCCACATATGGATTATCTCCAGTGAGTAGATCAGCGGTCGCGTGGTTGGCGAAGCTTCTGCGAAGAATCCTACTAGCTATCCAGCAAGAAGTCGAATATGTGAATGTCGCGAGAGATTCAGAGTGTTCATGAAATGCTAATGGAATGATTTCGAAGAATTTGGCGGTTGATTGCGCAAGGTTATGTCAATGAGAGATAAAGAATCTTGGTGGGCCCCAGAGTTGTGTAATAGTAGCTTCAAGCTAAGTGGGAGAGTCCCACCGCCTACGATTAGGTTGCGCGATTAACTATTTGTGAGGTTTCTGGCGATTGGCATAAGGGCGAGTTATTTCATATAAGGGAAAAGAATATAAGTGGTAATTTGAGCAAATGGTTCGAGATATGTGTGCCATAAATGGCCTTATCAATTATGTTCAGGCTTGGGGAAGGTTCAGGATTTACGCTTCGGGTAGATGCGGGTGCTTCATTGAGAGGGTGTTCATGTGCTAGAAGAGTCTTGGAGTTGATTATATTCAGGACCAAGTCAAAAGTGGGTGACTCTTAATAACGGTCCTAGTGGATTCAGAGGTTAAGGCATGGCACCTAAGGATTTCGAGTCCATAAATATGGTTAAGAATTGAGCTTTGCAGCGGATTATGAAAAGAGGCTCGGAAGGTTCTATGATATCTTCGGCTTGTAGTATAGCTTTTGGAGGAATGAAAGGGAATAACTTCGGATTCGCACAGGGATTTTCAGAATGGGTATATCAGATGAAGATGCGAATATGCGCACAAGGAGGGCATGAGACGGTTTGGGGGATTTGAGACAGCATAGTCACGTGATACAAGGCCACTCGGGAGGAGTGCAGATTGAGTTCGTTATGTGTTGAATGGAGTTATTATTGTTTCTGAGGCGATTAAGGATAAATTAGAAGAAATTGGATTGGTTAGCCATGGTTGAATTGGCATATTGGTGGTAGTGGTCAGTTCCTCCAGTGTGATTGAGTTATGCCGGTGATTTGTGACGATACGTGCGAGGCTTGACGGCCGCCACAATTGATTTTATTTGGAAGTATTCTAGTGTTATGTCCCTGTTATGTGTAGGCGGATCCCGGAAGGGCTATGGTGGCTTAGACCACTACTTAGAGATTTGCATATTCTACGGTAATGAGAATTCACTTGTGTGTGGCTATGATTCTCCTGAAATGAGTTAAGCGAAAAGTTTCTATAGGATGAAGTATTATTCTATTACTGGTTCCGGAGTTATGATGAAAATATTGTTCTATTGCATACTGGCATGTTGGGTGTAGTGAGTGGTATGGAATTTGAAAGTGAGGATCAAGGTTGCGGTTCGGTGTTGACAAGGATGTCACGAGCACGGATGAGCGGGAAAGGGGTTTGAATGTTTAGAGTAAGCTGGCATTGTCTTCGATGTCACCTGAGATCGGTGTTTTGTGAAAAGGGCTTTGCATCCTGGTTAAAGATTCTTGATCGCTTTTCAGCGTTAGTGCGGCCGGTGGTATGGATGTGCAGACCTGTTATCTGTTACGGAAGGTCGTGGGAGCGTTTCCTACGGGAAGGTTGTATAAGTGTGCCATGTAGTCACTTGATTGATTGAAGAATTAAACCAAGTATCAAGATTGTGGTGATATCATTAATTTGAGAATTTATGCATGGAGGGCACTCGGTTTATTGGGTTGTCGACTGTGGAGGATTACTCTGGTTATGACGGTTGTTCTACTGTGTTATGAGAAAAACGGGGTTATTATGGAACGAGGAAAGATTTTTTGGCCTAGTTCGGTATGATCAGAATTGGCTTAAGGTCTGTGAATGGACTTAAATATGAATGTGGGCTCTATATCAGGCCGGATGTGTTCATTTCGGCATAGCGCTCCTTATGGAGGAGCACTCGGATGTTGGATGTTATTTCGTCGTCGGCTATTTCATGTGATGCAATATTGCACCGTGTGAGTTGTGAGACAGCTTGCTAAATTTCTTATGTGTTGAGGTTCCGCGCAGCAACGGTGTTATGTGAGCAGGATGGCTCTTGAGATTTAGATCATATATCGCATCTCAGTTGTGCTTGAGTTTTGTAGCCTATGGCGCTATATGTCTCCCCAGGGATGGTATTGTGCACTTAGCGTGCTTGTGGCCGATATCCGGTATTTTGTAGTAATGAGCGATTTAGCTCGGTGTGTATCTTCTTATGTGTGGATCGGGTGGCACGCCGCCACGGGTATGTTGTTTGGATCGGGTTGCACGCCGCAACTATGTGATTTTGAGTACATGTAACGACCCGGCTGGTCGTTTTAAGAATTAACGCCCCGATCCCCTATTAACTGCTTTCCCCGTGTTTATTTCTGCTATTCTAAGTTGCCGGGAGGTTTCGTTTTGAGTTTCGGAGTGTTTTGGGACACTTAGTCCCTAAATGAGAGTTTAAGCTTTAGAATTTAGACCGTAGTCGGAGCAGTGTGAAGACGGCCTCGGAATGGAATTCCTTCGGTTCCGTTAGCTCCGTTGGGTGATTTCGGGCTTATGGGCGTGTTCGGATTGTGTTTTGGGGGTCCATAGCTTAAATAGGCTTGAAATGCCGAAAGTTGAATTTTTGAAGTTTCCGGTTTGGTAGTGAGATTTTGATATCGGGGTCGGAATGGAGTTCCGGAAGTCGCAGTAGGTCCGTTGTGTCATTTGGGATGTGTGTGCAAAGTTTCAGGTCATTCGGACGAGGTTTGATAGTCTTTTTGATCAAAAGCGGAATTCGGAAGTCTTTAGAGTTTTTAGGCTTGAATCCATGGTTAATTCGATGTTTCGATATTGTTTTAGGTGTTTTGAGGATTGGTACAAGTTTGGAAGGTGGTATATGACTTGCTCGTGCCTTTGGTTGAGGTCCCGGGGGCCTCGGGGTGATTCCGGATGGTTAACGGGAGTTTTTGAGTTGAAATTGGCAGTAGAAGCGAGGTCCTTGTCGCACCTGCGATTGCGCAAATGTGTGATTTCTTGCGCAGGTGCGGCCCTGGTGTTTTAAGTGAAGTTCGCGGGTGCGTACCTCGGAACGCAGGTGCGGGTCCGCAGGTGCGACTATTTAACCGCAGGTGCGGTTTTGCTGGGGCAAAAACTATAAATTCCACCCTTCGCGAATTTGGACCATTTTTCATAATATTTTATACGGGAAGAGGCTTTGGAGAGCAATTTGAAGGGAGATTTTCAGAGGGATTCATTGAGGTAAGGTCTTTGGTCCTTAAGCTCGTTATTATGGTAATTTTGACATTGTAAGTATGAAATTTGAAGGAAAATCAGTGGTAAATTGGGGGTTAGGGCTTGATTAATTGGAGAGCTTTGAGTGATGATTTGAGGGACCATTTGAGGTCCGATTTTAGTACTTTTGGTATGACTGTACTCGTGAGATGAGAATCCCGAATTTGTAAATTTTACCCGATTTCGAGACGTGGGCCCGGGGGCGCTTTGGTCATTTTTCCTAATTTCGCGTATTAGCTTAGAATTAATTAGTTGAATTTGTTAGTTGAAGTGTTATTTACATTATGCAATTACTTTGAATAGATTTGGGCCAATTAGAGTCGGATACTCGTGGCAAGAACGTGGTATAGATTTGACTGAGCTGGTTCGAGGTAAGTGGCTTGTCTAACCTTGTGTGGGGGAACTCCCCTTAGGATTTGGTACTGTGATATTTGAAAGGCCTTGTACGTGAGGTGACGAGCGCGTACTTGTGCTGATTGTTGGAAATCCTGTTTTTTCATTTAAGTATCTATAATTTCGTATTTTTCTTCACTACTTACACTACTTGAACTTCGAGCTTACTATTAGCTTAGGAAAGCATGCCTAAATGACTAAATTTCCTACTTGCTCAAACTGCCTTATCTGAACTCTGTGCAGCATGCTAGGTTAGAATTACCTGTCTATTTTGATATTAAATTGAATTGAGTTGATTATTCTTGTGTTGTTGCTGCATGTTTACATTAGGACTACGGGCGATTCCTGGTAGATCCCCCTTGTCTGTTTATTTGGGACTACGGATGTGGTATTCTGGTAGATCCCCCTGCACAGTGATATGGACTACGGGACAACACCCGGGAGATCCACTGATTATTTACTTTTAGTGCTACAGGACGGGATCCTGGTAGACCCCCGGTTGTTATCTCTATGTTGAGTTGTATACCTTCTGTGATTATTTGCCTTGGTTGTGGTTGTTGTTTCTATCATTATCTGTATTTCTTTACCACTGCTCATTTTCCTTATATATTATTGTATATGACCGGTAGGGCCCTGACCTTCCTCGTCACTAGTCGACCGAGGTTAGGCTTGACACTTACTGGGTACCGTTGTGGTGTACTCATGCCCTTTCCTACACATGACTTTGCGTGTGCAGATCCAGGTACTTCCACTCAGTCTTATCACCCTTGAGGCGAGGCGCTTCTGTAGACACTTCGAGGTATATCTGCCGCGTCCGCACACCTAGGAGTCCCTTTCTATTATCTGTACTAGTATAGCCCTTCTGTATCTTCCTTGTTGATAGACATTTCTGGAGTTAGAGCCTTTTATGTACTCTTAGCTTGTGATTCATGGGATTCCGAGTTTTGGGAGTGTTCAGTTGGAAATCTTGTATTGTTATATGCCGAGCGACGTCTTAAACACTGTTATATTTTGTTATCTTGGTTTTTATTAGTTCTCTTTCCGTATTTGTTAGGCTTACCTAGTCGTAGAGACTAGGTGCCGTCACGACTGTTCACGGAGGGCGAACTTAGGTCGTGACAGTACAGTTCCCTATATCTCTTTTGTGTGTTTTGTTTCCCATTTTCTGAGGAAAGTTCATATTATTTGCGTGAGTTGAGTAGTCCTTTTCTGAGTTCGTTTTCCTTTTGTATCACGTTCGAGCTTGCAGCCTATTGGCACGTTGTGGCATCATATGGGACTTTTGATCGGGACTGGGGGTGGCTTATTGCCTGAGCAATTCGTACTGGGTGAGATGAGATTATAGGATCTAGGGTCGGTGCAGTCGGATTATATGAAGTATAATAAAGAGCAAAGATCATTATTTGGCCAAAATGAGGTAATGGTTCTTGTCAGAGGTGTAGACTCAATGTTTTGTTGACTCAGCAGTTGGTTATGAGTTTCCACACATCTCTTCCTTCGTGGCGGTATTGCAAAAGTTGGGACAAGACTTAAATATATCATGGGGTGCATTGTGAGCATCAGATTCCGGGGATGTCGCCTATTATGATCAGAGAATGTTATTATGGTCATGTGAATGACATGGTGCATAGTGTGAATTCAACAAAGGTATGCAATCTTGTATCGGTGCATCGTGTGGTGATTTATACGGTGTTCATATGTTGAAAGCAGGCCTGACAGAGAATTTCGGATGTTGAAACTGGGCTCTAAGGCTTATTTGCCTAAATGAAAGAGGTTATCTTTAGATTTGATCGAGCTAATGTGCCCAACTGAGTTGTGGTAGCACGAGGCGTTAAGCAGTGATTTCAGACTACTTCAGTGCAGTTCTCAGCACGTTCGAGGACGAACGTATGTTTAAGTGGGAGAGAATGTAACGACCCGACCAGTCATTTTGAGCTCTAGTGCGTCATTCAGCGATTTAAGGCCCTAAGTAGCTTTACTTCAGGTATTATGACTTGTACGCATGGTCGGAATTGAATTCCGAGAAGTTCGGATTTGATTTGGAGAGAGAATTCTCATTTCGAAAGCTTTAAGTTGAAAGAATTGACTAAGATTGGATTTTTGAGTAAACGACCTCGGAATCGGGATTCGAAGGTTCCAGCAGGTTCGTATGATGATTTCGGACTTAAGCGTATGCCCGGATCGGGTTTTGGAAGACCCGGGAACGTTTCGGCACCTATTGTGGAAGTTAGTATTTTTGGAAGAATTTCATAAGTTTGGGTTGAAGTGCATTTCTGTGTTATCGATGTCCGTTTGGGATTTCGAATGTGGGAATAGCTCCGTATGGTGATTCTGATGTTGGGAGCGCGATCGGAAGTGAATTCAGAGGTCCTTGGGTCATTTTGGAGTCATTTGGCTAAAGTTGGAAATTTGAAGGTTTTTGAGAAGTTTGACCGGAAGTGGACTTTTTGATATCGGGGTCGGATTCCGATTTCGCAAGTTGGTGTAGGTCCGTAATGTCGAATATAACTTGTGTGCAATTGGACGTGATTTGATAGGTTTAAACATCGAAAGTAGAAGTTTGAAATTTTAAAGTTCATTAAGCTTGAATTGGAGTGCGATTCATGGTTTTAGCGTTGTTTGACGTGATCTGAGGCTTGGAGAAGGTCCGTGTTATGTTATGGGACTTAGTTGTGTGATTGGATAGGGTCTCGGGGCCTCGGGTGTGTTTCCTGTTGTATTGCGCTCTTATTTGATGTTTCAACGTCGTTTCTTTGGGAACAAAGGGTACCATATTATGCAAATGAGCTCCAAATTTAGTTTTTATTGAACCTTTAGATCCGTATCGTAATTACAGAGCCATAGAAAAAATAATCATCGAATTTGGACATCGTATGAGGAAGTTATGCTCATTTTTGCGTCGGGAAAAAACTGCTGGTTCTGGTGTGGTCGCAATTGCGAACATTTCCATCGCAATTGCGATGCCCAGTTCACAATTGCGAACTTTTTGTCGCAAATGCGACCTTTTCCAGTCGTTCCTTGTTCGCAATTGTGAAGGCTTTCTTCGCTTTTGCGAGGGTTCACAATTGCGAATCCTGGATCGCAAATGTGACATCTGCAGCTGTTTTCAGCTGTGTAACTCGGGTTTTTGCNCATCACTACTCGACCGAGGTTAGGCTTGGCACTTACTGGGTCCCGCTATGGTGTACTCATGCCCTTTCCTACACATGACTTTGCGTGTGCAGATCCAGGTACTTCCACTCAGTCTTATCACCCTTGAGGCGAGGCGCTTCTGTAGACACTTCGAGGTATATCTGCCGCGTCCGCACACCGAGGAGTCCCTTTCTATTATCTGTACTAGTATAGCCCTTCAGTATCTTCCTTGTTGATAGACATTTCTGGAGTTAGAGCCTTTTATGTACTCTTAGCTTGTGATTCATGGGATTCCGAGTTTTGGGAGTGTTCAGTTGGAAATCTTGTATTGTTATATGCCGGGCGACATCTTAAAAACTGTTATATTTTGTTATCTTGGTGTTTATTAGTTTTCTTTCCGCAATTGTTTCTTTTTCCGCATTTGTTAGGCTTACCTAGTCGTAGAGACTAGGTGCCGTCATGACTGTTCACGGAGGGCGAACTTGGGTCGTGACAAGTTTGTATCAGAGCTCTAGATTCATTGGAGTCATGAATCACATGCCGGTATATTAGAGTCTCGTGGATCGGTACGGAGTTGTCCGTGCTTATCCACGAGAGGCTATGTAACTGTTATGAAAATTTTACTTCATTTGAATTCCTTGTTGTGCGAGATTTTCGCTATCGAAATTCTAAACTTCTGTCTTCTATACTCTCACAGATGGTGAGGACACGTGCTACTGGAGGTGATCAGACACCCGCGCCCCCTACGAGACCCATCAGAGGTCAGGGCCAGGGTAGAGGCCGAGGACACGCATGCGGTGCAGCCAGAGCACCCGCAAGAGCTGCTACCGAGGAGCCACCAGCAGTTCCAGCTGGAGCCCAGGCACCTGATATGCCCACAACTACTACTACTCCAGCCCTACAGGAGACTCTTGCTTAGTTTATGAGTATGTACACCACTCTTGCTCAGGCAGGGCTGCTTCCCCTTCCTGTAGCCACATCCCAGGCCGGGGGAGGAGCACAGACTCCCGCCGCCCGCACTCCAGAGCAGAGAGTGCATATTGAGCAGATTCCAGAGAGTGTACCGGAACAGCCTGTAGCCCTAGTTCAGCCCGAGGAGAGGGCAGTAGCTTCAGAGGAGGAGCAGAAGAGGCTTGAGAGGTTCCAGAAGTACCAGCCTCCTACATTCAATGGACTATCATTAGAGAATGCTCTAGGATTTCTAGAGGGGTGTCAGCGTATCCTCCGCACTATGGGTATAGCAGGATCGAGCGGGGTTTCCTTCACCACCTTTCAGCTTCGAGGAGCCGCCTATGAGTGGTGGCGTGCTTATGAGTTAGACATCCCGGACGAGGCAGCTTCCCTGACTTGGACTCAGTTTTTAGATATGTTCACGAGGGAGTATGTTTCTCTGAGCCTTAGGGACGCATGGCGCGCGGAGTTTGAGCGCTTGCGCCAGGGTACTATGACTGTCTCAGAGTATTCTGTCCGTTACACCGATCTGGCTAGACATGCACTAGCCCTGGTTTCCACTGTTCGCGAGAGGGTTCGCTGGTTCATTGAGGGGCTTATTCCCAGCATCAGGTTCAGCATGGCTCGGGAGTTGGAGATAGACATCTCTTATCAGCAGGTGGTGAGCATTGCTAGGAGAGTAGAGGGTATGCATGCTCGGAACCAAGAGGAGAGGGAGGCCAAGAGGTCTCGGGAGTCGGGCTATTATTCTGGTGCCCGTGCCCCAACTTCAGCTCGTCATGGTAGGGGTTATATGAGTCGCCCCGTTCATTCAGCTCTTCCAGCAGCCAGTGTATTCCAGCTCCTCATAGACCTCAGGAGCCTTATTATGCACCTCCAGTATCTAGTGTGCCTCCTGCACGGGGTGCTTCTAGTGGTCAGTCCAGCAGACCTGGCCAGAGCCAGTCACAGCCGCCACGACCTCCTAGGGCTTGTTTTGAGTGTGGCGACACATGCCATATGGTGAAGGATTGCCCTAGGCTTGGGAGGCGTGCAACATCATAGACTTCTCATCCACAGCGTGCTCTGCAGAGTTCTCAAACTATGATTACAACACCAGTTGCTACCCCACCTGCCCCGCCAGCTAGAGGTGGAGGTCGGGGAGGTAGAGGTCGCCCTAAAGGGGGAGTCCAAGCCAGATACTATGCCCTTCCTGCCCGTACTGAGGCTGTTGCCTCCGATTCTGTCATCACAGGTACTATCCCGGTCTGTCATACAGATGCATCAGTTCTATTCGATCCAGGATCCACTTATTCTAATGTGTCCTCTTATTTTGCCCCATATTTGGGCGTATCTCGGGATTCTTTGAGTTCTCCTGTTTATGTTTCTACTCATGTTGGAGATTCTCTTGTTGTGGACCGCATTTATCGGTCGTGTTTGATTGCTCTTAGTGGTTTTGAGACCAGAGCCGATCTATTATTGCTCATCACGGTAGACTTTGATATAATTCTGGGCATGGACTGGTTGTCGCCCCATTATGCTATTCTTGATTGTCACGTGAAAACCGTGACGTTGGCTATGCCAGGTGTACCACGAGTAGATTGGAGGGGTACCTTAGATCATACTTCCAGTAGAGTTATTTCATTTCTTAAGGTTCAGCGTATGGTTGAGAAGGGGTATGACGCGTATCTAGCTTATGTGAGAGACGTCAGTATTGATACCCCTACAGTTGATTCAGTCACAGTAGTACGGGATTTCTCGAATGTGTTTCCAGCTGATCTTTCGGGCATGCCGCCCGATAGAGATATTGATTTTGGCATTGATCTGTTGCCGGGCACTCAGCCCATTTCTATTCCTCCGTACCGTATGGCTTCTCCTGAGTTGAAGGAGTTGAAGGAGAAGTTACAGGAATTGCTTGATAAGGGTTTTATTCAGCCCAGTGTATCATCTTGGGGTGCTCCTGTCTTATTTGTGAAGAAGAAGGATGGTTCTATGCGTATGTGTATTGATTATCGCCAGTTGAACAAGGTTACAGTGAAGAACCGTTATCCTTTGCCTCGTATTGATGGCCTGTTTGATCAGTTATAGGGTGCTTGTGTGTTTTCTAAGATTGACTTGCATTCAGGCTATCATCAGTTGAAGATTCGGGAGCCAGATATCCCGAAGACTACCTTCAGGACTCGGTATGGTCATTACGAGTTCCTTGTTATGTCATTTGGGCTAACCAATGCCCCAGCAGCCTTTATGGATTTGATGCACAGTGTATTCCGGCCATATCTTGACTCATTCATCATTGTCTTTATTGATGACATTCTGGTATATTCCCGGAGTCGGGAAGATCATGAGCAGCACCTAAGGACAGTGCTTCAGACTTTGAGAGAGAAGAAATTATATGCTAAGTTCTCGAAATATGAGTTTTGGTTGGATTCTGTGGCATTCTTAGGTCACGTGGTATCTAGTAAGGGGATAAAGGTGGATCTAAAGAAAGTGGAACCAGTGCAGAGTTGGCTCAGACCATCCTCAGCTACAGAGATCCGTAGTTTTCTTGGCTTGGCGGGTTATTACCATTGATTTGTTAAGGGATTTTCATCCATTGCAGCACCTATGACCAGACTGACCCAGATGGGTACTCCGTTCCAGTGGACGGAAGAGTGTGAGGAGAGCTTTCAGATGCTCAAGGCAGCATTGACTACAACCCCAGTTTTGATATTACCTACAGGTTCGGGGTCTTATACTGTCTATTGTAATGCCTCGAGGATTGGCCTTGGAGCGGTATTGATGCAGGATGGTAGGGTGATTGCCTACTCGTCCAGACAGTTGAAGGTTCATGAGAAGAATTACCCTGTCCACGATCTTGAGTTAGCTGTTATTGTTCACGCCTTGAAGATCTGGCGTCATTATTTGTTCGGTGTGCCTTGTGAGATTTATACTGATCACCGGAGTTTGCAGCATCTGTTCGATCAGAAGGACCTTAATTTGCGTCAAAGGAGGTGGTTAGAGCTGCTGAAGGACTATGATATCACTATATTATATCACCCATGCAAGGCCAATGTGGTGGCCGATGCTTTGAGTCGCCGGGCGGAGAGTTTGGGGAGTTTGGCTTATTTACCAGCAGCAGAGAGGCCCATGGCGATGGATGTTCAGGCCTTAGCCAGTCAGTTTGTGAGATTGGATCTTTCGGAGCCTAGTCGGGTCCTTGCTTGTGTGGTTTCTCGATCTTCCTTGTTCGATTGTATTCAAGAGCGGCAGTTTGATGACCTTCATTTGTGCGCCCTCAGGGACCGGGTTCTGCAGGGTGATGCCAGAGATGTGACCATTGGTGATGACGGGGTATTGATGATGCAGGGTCGGGTTTGTGTACCTAATGTTGATGGGCTTCGGGACTTGATTCTAGAGGAGGCCCATAGTTCGCGGTATTCCATCCATCCGGGTGCCGCGAAGATGTATCAGGATTTGAGACAGCACCATTGGTGGAGACAGATGAAGAAAGATATAGTTGGGTTTGTAGCTCGGTGGCTCAATTGTCAGCAGGTAAAGTATGAGCACCAGAGACCGGGTGGATTGCTTCAGCAGATAGAGATTCCGGAGTGGAAGTGGGAGCGGATCACCATGGACTTCGTAGTTGGGCTCCCATGGACTTTGAAGAAGTTCGATGCCATTTGGGTGATTGTGGATCGGCTGACCAAGTCCGCGCATTTCATTCCTATGTGTACCACCTATTCTTCGGAGCGGTTGGCGGAGATTTATATCCGGGAGATTGTCCGTCTGCATGGTATTCCAGTTTCTATTATTTCAGATAGAGGTACTCAGTTCACATCACGGTTCTGGAGGGTCGTACAACATGAGTTGGGCACTTGGGTAGAGTTGAGCACATCATTTCACCCCCAGACGGACGGACAGTCCGAGCGCACCATTCAGATTCTTGAGGATATGCTCCATGCGTGTGTGATAGAGTTTGGAGGTTCTTGGGATCAGTTGCTGCCACTGGCTGAGTTTGCTTACAACAACAGCTATCAGTCCAACATTCAGATGGCACCGTATGAGGCCTTGTATGGTAGGCGGTGTAGGTCCCCAATGGGTTGGTTCGAGCCGAGCGAGGCTAGGTTATTGGGCACAGACTTAGTACAGGATGCTTTGGAGAAAGTCAAGGTGATTCAGGATAGACTTCGTACAGCCCAGTCCAGACAGAAGAGTTATGCGGACCGGAAGGTTCGTGATGTTTCCTATATAGTTGGAGAACGGGTTTTGCTGCGGGTTTTGCCTATGTTGGGGAGGTTGCTTATGAGCTTGCCTTACCTCCAGCTTGGCAGGAGTTCATCCGGTATTTCATGTTTCGATGCTCCGGAGGTATCACGATGATCCGTCGCATGTGTTGGACTTCAGTTCAGTCCAGTTGGACAAGGATTTATCTTATGTTGAGGAGCCAGTGGTGATATGGGACAGGCAGGTTCGAAAGCTAAGGTCAAAGAACATTGCATCAGTGAAGGTCCAGTGGCGGGGTCAGCCGGTTGAGGAGTCCACTTGGGAGACCGAGAAGGATATACGCAGCCGTTACCCTCATCTTTTCACAACTTCAGGTATGTCTTTGCGCTCGTTCGATGACGAATGAATATTTTAAGAGGGGGAGGATGTAACGACCCGGCCGGTCGTTTTAAAAATTAACGCCCCGATCCCCTATTAACTGCTTTCCCCGTGTTTATTTCTACTATTCTGAGTTGCCGGTAGGTTTCGTTTTGAGTTTCGGAGTGTTTTGGGACACTTAGTCCCTAAATGAGAGTTTAAGCTTTAGAATTTGGACCGTAGTCAGAGCAGTATGAAGACGGCCTCGGAATTGAATTACGTCGGTTTCGTTAGCTCCGTTGGGTGATTTCGGGCTTAGGGGTGTGTTCGGATTGTGTTTTGGGGGTCCGTAGCTTAAATAGGCTTGAAATGCCAAAAGTTGAATTTTTGAAGTTTCCGGTTCGATAGTGAGATTTTGATATCGGGGTCGGAATGGAGTTCCGGAAGCCGCAGTAGGTCCGTTGTGTCATTTGGGATGTGTGTGCAAAGTTTCAGGTCATTCGGACGAGGTTTGATAGACTTTTTGATCAAAAGCGGAATTCGAAAGTCTTTAGAGTTTTTAGGCTTGATCCATGGTTAATTCGATGTTTCGATGTTGTTTTAGGTGTTTTGAGGATTGGTACAAGTTTGGAAGGTGGTATATGACTTGCTCGTGCCTTTGGTTGAGGTCCCGGGGGCCTCGGGGTGATTCCGGATGGTTAACGGGAGTTTTTGAGTTGAAATTGGCAGCTGAAGTTTTATTGTTGCTGTCATAACCGCACCTGCGGCTTGGGGACCGCAGGTGCGGGCCCGCAGGAGCGGATGGGAAGCCGCAGATGCGGCCAAGAGAGGGGCAAGCTGGGATAGCAGAAGTGAGGTCCTTGTCGCACCTGCAATTGCGCAGATGCGTGATTTCTTGCGCAGGTGCGGCCCTTGTGTTTTAAGTGAAGATCGCACGTGCGCACCTCGGACCGCAGGTGCGACTATTTAACCGCAGGTGCGGTTTTGCTGGGGCAAAAACTATAAATTTCACCCTTCGCGATTTTGGACCATTTTTCACAATATTTTATATGGGAAGAGGCTTTGGAGAGCAATTTCAAGGAGATTTTCAGAGAGATTCATTGAGGTAAGGTCTTTGGTCATTAAGCTCGTTATTATGGTGATTTTTATCATTGTAAGCATGAAATTTGAAGGACAATCAGTGGTAAATTGGGGGTTGGGCTTGATTAATTGGAGAGCTTTGAGTGGTGATTTGAGGGACCATTTGAGGTCCGATTTTGGTATTACTGAACTCGTGAGAGTGTGAGGATCCCGAATTTGTAAATTTTACCCGATTCCGAGACGTGGGCCCGGGGGCATTTTGGTCATTTTTCCTAATTTTGCGTATTAGCTTAAAATTAATTAGTTGAATTAGTTACTTGAAGTTTTATTTAAATTATGCAATTACTTTGAATACATTTGGGCCATTTGGAGCCGGATACTCGTGACAAGAACGTGGTATAGATTTGATTGAGTTGGTTCGAGGTAAGTGGCTTGTCTAACCTTGTGTGGGGGAACTCCCCTTAGGATTTGGTACTGTGATATTTGAAAGGCCTTGTACGTGAGGTGACGAGCGCGTACTTGTGCCGATTGTTGGAAATCCTATTTTTTCATTAAGTATCTATTATTTCTTATTTTTCTTCACTACTTACACTACTTGAACTTAGAGCTTACTGTTAGCTTAAGAAAGCATGCCTAAATGACTAAATTGCCTACTTGCTCAAACTGCGTTATCTGAACTCTGTGCAGCATGCTAGGTTAGAATTACCTGCCTATTTTGATATTAAATTGAATTGAGTTGATTATTCTTGTGTTGTTGCTGCGTGTTTACATTGGGACTACGGGCGGTTCCCGGTAGATCCCCCTTGTCTGTTTATTTGGGACTACGGATGTGGTATTCCGGTAGATCCCCCTGCACAGTGATATGGACTACGGGACAGCACCCGGGAGATCCACTGATTATTTACTTTTGGGGCTACAGGACGGGATCCTGGTAGACCCCCGGTTGTTATCTCTATGTTGAGTTGTATACCTTCTGTGATTATTTGCCTTGGTTGTGGTTGTTGTTTCTCTCGTTATATGTATTTCTTTACTACTGCTCATCTTCCTTATATATTATTGTATATGACCGGTAGGGCCCTGACCTTCCTCGTCACTACTCGACCGAGGTTAGGCTTGGCACTTACTGGGTACCGCTGTGGTGTACTCATGCCCTTTCCTGCACATATTTTTGCGTGTGCAGATCCAAGTACTTCTACTCAGTCATATCACCCTTGAGGCGAGGCGCTTCTATAGACACTTCAAGGTATATCTGCCGCGTCCGCAGACCGAGGAGTCCCTTTCTATTCTCTGTACTAGTATAGCCCTTCTGTATCTTCCTTGTTGATAGACATTTCTTGAGTTAGAGCCTTTTATGTACTCTTAGCTTGTGATTCATGGGATTCCGGATTTTGGGAATGTTCAGTTGGAAATCTTGTATTGTTATATGTCGAGCGACATCTTAAATTCTGTTATATTTTGTTATCTTGGTTTTTATTAGTTTTCTTTCCGCAATTGTTTCTTTTTCCGCATTTGTTAGGCTTACCTAGTCGTAGAGACTAGGTGCCGTCACGACTGTTCAAGGAGGGCGAACTAGGGCCGTGACAATACAGTTCCCTATATCTGTTTTGTGTGTTTTGTTTCCCATTTTCTGAGGAAAGTTCATATTAGTTGCGTGAGTTGAGTAGTCCTTTCCTGAGTTCGTTTTCCAAATGTATCACGTTCGAGCTTGCAGCCTATTGGCACGTTGTGGCATCATATGGGACTTTTGATCGGGATCGGGGTGGCTTATTGCCTGAGCAGTTCGTACTGGGTGAGACGAGATTATTGGATCTAAGGTCAGTGCAGTCGGATTATATGAAGTATAATAAAGAGCAAAGATCATTATTTGGCCAGAATGAGGTAATGGTTCTTGTCAGAGGTGTAGACTCAATGTTTTGTTGACTCAGCAGTTGGTTATGAGTTTCCACGCATCTCTTCCTTCGTGGCGGTATTGCAAAAGTTGGGACAAGACTTAAATATATCATGGGGTGCATTGTGAGCATCAGATTCGGGGGATGTCGGCTATTATGATCAGAGAATGTTATTATGGTCCTGTGAATGACGTGGTGCATAGTGTGAATTCAGCAAAGGTATGCAATCTTGTATCGGTGCATCGTGTGATGATTTATACGGTGTTCATATGTTGAAAGCAGGCCTGGCAGAGAATTTCGGATGTTGAAACTGGCTCTATGGCTTATCTGCCTAAATGAAAGAGGTTATCTTTAGATTTGATCGAGCTAATGTGCCCAACTGAGTTGTGGTAGCACGAGGCGTTAAGCAGTGATTTCAGACTACTTCAGTGCAGTTCTCAGCACGTTCGAGGACGAACGTATGTATAAGTGGGAGAGAATGTAACGACCCGACCGGTCATTTTGAGCTCTAGCGTGTCATTCAGCGATTTAAGGCCCTAAGTAGCTTCACTTCAGGTATTATGACTTGTACGCATGGTCGGAATTGAATTCCGGGAAGTTCGGAGTTGATTTGGAGAGAGAATTCTCATTTCGAAAGCTTTAAGTTGAAAGAATTGACTAAGATTGGATTTTTGAGTAAACAACCTCGGAATCGGGATTCGAAGGTTCCAGCAGGTTCGTATGATGATTTCGGACTTAAGCGTATGTCCGGATCGGGTTTTGGAAGATCCGGGAACGTTTCGGCACCTATTGTGGAAGTTAGCATTTTTGGAAGAATTTCATAAGTTTGGGTTGAAGTGCATTTCAGTGTTATCGATGTCCGTTTGGGAATCCGAATGTGGGAATAGCTCCATATGGTAATTCTGATGTTGGGAGCGCGATCGGAAGTGAATTCAGAGGTCCTTGGGTCATTTTGGAGTCATTTGGCTAAAGTTGGAAATTTGAAGATTTTTGAGAAGTTTGACCGGAAGTGGATGTTTTTGATATCGGGGTCGGATTCCGATTTCGCAAGTTGGAGTAGGTCCGTAATGTCGAATATAACTTGTGTGCAATTGGACGTGATTTGATAGGTTTAAACACCGAAAGTAGAAGTTTAAAATTTTAAAGTTCATTAAGCTTGAATTGGAGTGCGATTCATGATTTTAGCGTTGTTTGACGTGATTTGAGGCTTGGAGCAGGTGCGTGTTATGTTATGGGACCGAGTTGTGTGATTGGACGGGGTCCCGGGGGCCTCGGGTGTGTTTCGGATTGTATTGCGCTCTTATTTTATGTTTCAACGTCGTTTCTTTGGGAATAAAGGAAATGAGCTCCAAATTCAGTTTTTATTGAACCATTAGATCAGTATCGTAATTACAGAGCCACTAAAAAAGGAATCATCGAATTTGGACATCGTATGAGGAAGTTATGCTCATTTTTGTGTCGGGAAAAAACTGCTGGTTCTGGTGTGGTCGCAATTGCGAACATTTCCATCGCAATTGCGATGCCCAGTTCATAATTGCGAACTTTTTGTCACAAATGCGACCTTTTCCAGTCGCTCCTTGTTCGCAATTGTGAAGGCTTTCTTCGCTTTTGCGTGGGTTCACAATTGCGAACCCTTGATCACAAATGCGACATCTGGAGCTTGTTTTCAGCTGTGTATCTCCGGTTTTTGCTTCATTTTATCATATTTTGAACCCTAGGTCCGAGAGTGGGCGATTTTGAGAGAGGATTTTCGTATCAAATCATTGGGTAAGTGCCTCTAACCAATTTTCAATTATATTTTGTGATTATACCTTAGATTTAACATCAAAATTCATGAGAATCTAAAGCAAAATTTGGGGTTTTAAAGAAAAACCTAGAAATTGAGATTTTTGGATTTTGACCACGATTTTGGACATAGAATTGAGAATAAATTATATATTTGAGTTCGTGAGGTCATGGGTTAATTTTACCTTCGAAAAATTTCGGAATCCTGGCACGTGGGCCCGAGGGCAATTTTGTCAATTTTTCGATCGGGGTTAGGAATCATTATTAATTGGACTATAATGAGTAATTGAACATATATTAATGAGTTTACATAATTATTGGCTAGTTTTGGAGAATTTTGCATCGATTTGAGTCTTCGAAAGGGCGTGGAATGGCGGTTATGGAACTTCGGAGCAAGGTGAGTCTCCTTTCTAACCTTGTAAGAGGGAATTAACTCCATAGGCGAACCAAATTAATATGTGCCTCTATTTGTGGGGGGTACGTGCGCACGAGGTGACGAGAGTCCGTACGTAGCTAGTAGTTATGCCTATGTCCGGGTAGTTTTAGGTTTACACCATGCCTTGTTGATATTGTTATTGATTTATGTTTATTGTTTGCCTTGAGAAGAAGCGAGATTAGGTTTGCTTAGTAAATCTCTTGAAAAGAGTTGAAATTGAGTAATTTGAGATCTTAAAAGTTTTTATTTGAACTTCGTATTTTTGAAAAGAATTGAAGGGATACTATAATAGCTTAAGAAATCTATGTGTAATCGCGTCGCATGTATGTTTCGCGAGCGGGGTAATTTCCTTAAAAAGCTACAAGCTGAATTTCCCTTATTTTGAAAAGAATCAAGAAAGAGATATGATTTTAATGTTAAATTTATATTTGACCACGTCGCAAGTATGATCCGTGAGCGGGGTGATTCCTTAAATTTATATTTTACCGCGTCGCACGTATGATTCGCGAGCGGGGTATTTCCTTCTACTAATCTTATGGGATGGGGCCGTTCGCCTCAGCAGGATTTATGTACCACACTCTCATGGGAGCGGGCCATTTTCCTCGGCAGGTTAATAGTTGCATTTATGGTTCATGCCGTTTGACCCTCGGCAGTGCACATTTTACTTTTATGTTGGATCGGGCCGTACGCCTCGGCATTTCCAATATATATATATATATATATATACACACACACACACACACACATCAATACATAGCAAGAGTTGCGAAATTTACGCCCTATTAATTTATATTCTTATTGCTAAGCTTATCATATTCTGTAGTTTACGACTCCTTAGGTAACATATATCGTCTCTTAACATCACCCTCATATATAATCAACCTTACTTAACTTGAGAGCGACGTAACTACCTTGGTGGGTCTTTATCAGTTTTTTGAAAACAAGCCTGTAAGTATTGGAAGTCATGGAATTCTTTAGGTCGAATCATTCTTATCTTTCTACAAACTATACATGATTCTATCTTTTTGAACTATTCATGTATAACTATCCCTTATTATACGGACACTATATTACTTGTGATTCATTAGACCATTCATACGTAATCTTTAGTTGACAGTTGGACGTCTTGTTGCATATAGAAGACAAGGACCTTTCGGAAGGCTCTATTCACTCGTTAAGAATACATGAAACTACAATCAACACAATCCATTTCAAAATTCATATGATTATACTCGTGAACAGACCTTAATCGTCAGAATAGTACTTATACAAAGACTCGACCCCTTGAATCCCTTCTAAGGGCAACATTACTTACGGAATCATGCCAAAGAAAAGAAAGGAAGACCTTATATAACTTATCACAATCTGCCCATTAACCATGTTGAACTCATCTCGTTGCACTTAAATCTACAACATCGATAATAATGCTATTGTTAAGCTACAAAAGATGCAACTATCGCACAACGAACGACAAGCTTATTTTTTATTAAAACGGGCAACATTTTCCCTATAATCTTTACTACGTCCGAATTAGAGATAACACCAAAAACAAAAGAACACAATAATCACAACATATATACATCATTTTCCACCCTTACATCCATTACAAAATGCCACAAAACAGCCCAACACACCTCAATTACTTCATACACAAAACAATAACCATAGTAGTGTCAAACAACCCAAAAATATTCGACGAACGACCAGCCTACCATCCCGCCATTATGTGGTGTTTCTCCACACCCTTTATCCTCCCAAACACCATAAACAGTAGAAAAACTAACAACCTAACAACAACACAAAACATCCCACAAAGCAGTCCACTACACGTTGAATAACTCGAACTCACGGGTTTCGATAACCGTCCCGTGAGTTCTTACAATTATAGAACGAATTTCTCTACTTTTCTAGCAGAAAAAATGGATGATAGAGGTCAGTATACTTACCTTATTTGGTGAATATCTAAGCTCCTAACTTGGTTCTTTAACCCTTAAGTTTTCCTCCAACTAGAACTTGAAAAGAAAAGAAAATCATTTAGGGTTTTGTGTTGAATTTTTCGGAGACATTGCAGGGGTTTATATCTGATTTTTCACTCTATAATGAGTGGAATATATGAAGTAAATCAGCCCTTAAAAGGGCCCTTTGGCCGACCCCAACTAGCCCCTTTTTGGACATATTTGGTCCTTTCATTTAAGCAAGTAGGTGGCACACCTACTTGTTACCTATGCAGTCTGCGTAGTCTCATAAAAAAGCAAATATCTCTCTACTTCGATGTCTTATTGACAAACGGTTTAATACGTTAGAAACTAGACTCATAGATCTTCAATTTGGTAGGTTGATAATTCCGTAACTCCAAGTATATTGGAAGAAAAGATCAGCTACATTTGACCTAATTTCAGCACAATTACGAATGTAACTTGTGATGACCTTTTCCAACTTTTGTTCCAACACTCGCTTGACTTGAAAACATAACACATGAATATCATACGACTAAAATAAATCATAAAATAACCTCCATATAATGTTAAGAACCTTAGTCTCACCCTAAAAGTACATGTTATAACATTCTCAACTTGTCGACTTTTGATGAAACTTATTTTCTTCTATTCGTTTAGCTTTTAAGCCTTCCAACCATCTTGGTACTTGTTATTCATGATCTTATATGTTTATAACCTCCACGGTAACATGATTAACTTACTTTATATACTTTCAAGGATTATCTCATTTCTAAGCTTACATGAATTAACTTACGACGTGCTCTTGCATATGAAAACATGGGTTGTAACAACCTCGATCTAAAATAATGGAAATAGGCACACCATGCAACCAGGTGATCTCTTGAATGTAAAATCTAAGACAAATTGTCTATAGAATATGTAGTCATCACCATAATAAAGTATGCAGACTTGGTCAGTCTATCGATAGTGACCCAATGTACATCAAATTTCGTCTCAAGTATATTGGAAGAAAAGATCAGCTAGATTTGACCTAATTTCGGCACATTTACAAATGTAACTTGTGATGACCTTTTCCAACTTTTGTTCCAACACTTGCTTGAATTCATAACATAACACACGACTATCATACGACTAAAATAACTCATAAAATAACCTCCATGTCATGTTAAGAACCTAGTCTCACCCTTAAAGTACATGTTATAACATTCTCAACTTGTCGACTTTTGACGGAACTTATTTTCCTCAATTCGTTTAGCTTTTAAGCCTTCCAACCACCTTGGTACTTGTTATTCATGATCTTATATGTTCGTAACCTCCACTGTAACATGATTAACTTAATTTATATACTTTCAAAGATTATCTCATTTCTAAGCTTACATAAATTAACTTACGACGTACTCTTGCGTACGAAAATATGGGGTGTAACAACCTTGATCTAAAATAATGGAAATAGGCACACCATGCAACCAGATGATCTCTTGAATGTAAAATCTGAGCCAAATTCTCTATAGAATATGTAGTCATCACCATAATAAAGTATGTAGATTTCTCAGTCTATCGACAGTGACCCAACGTACATCAAATTTCCTCTCAAGGTCCACAGCAAACCAACCGCGAAATTCATAGCGATGCACTCCCATTTCCATTCTGGTGTAACCATTTGCTTAAGCTAACCACCCGGCCTTTGGTGCTCATACTTAACCTGCTGGAAATTCAGACACCTCTATACAAATTCAACTATGTCCTTCTTCATCCGCCGCCAACAATAATGTTGTCTCAAGTCACGATACATCTTCGTAGAACCTAGATGAACAGAATAGCGCAAACTATGAGCCTCCTCCAGGATCAACTCCCTCAGGCCATCAACATTAGGAACACATAATTGACCCTAGAGCCTCATAACACCATCATCACCGATAGTCACCTCCTTGACACCACCTCATAGTACCATCTCTCTATAAACAAGCAAGTGCAGATCATCACACTGACGAACCTTAATCTGCTCGAATAAGGAAGACTAAGCCACAACATGTGATTCCCATAACAGAGGGCAGGCTGATGAAGACTAGTCAAGCAGGACTGAAAGGCTTCTAGGCTGGCATACTTCTGAAGAAGGGGTGCACATGTCACCTGATAACAATGGATTTTGACGCATTTTATACTCCTTTTTGCTTACGCTTTGATCAAATATTCTTACAAAATAGTCCCAAAAGGCTTAAGAGTTGTGCTTGATTGCAAGTTTGATCAACAAAGTGACAAAATGTCAAAGATCAGCTCAAAAGGAGTGAAACTTGCACAAGTACCAAAAACAAGGCAATCTCATGCAGAACAGGCCCAGTGCGGCCACACACCACCTTGTGCGGTCCGCACTGGAAGATTGAGAGAGCTGATTTCCAGGCTTCAAGGCAGTACGGCCGCACACCATTTTGTGCGGTCCGCACTGAAGGCACCGCGGCCGTAGTCCATTCTCTGCGGTCCGCGGTGTGAAGATTCAGAGAGATCACTTTTCAGAGTTTTAAGCCATCGCGGTCCGCGGTCAACTTTGTGCGGACCGTGCGGTCCGCAGAGCCCAAGTTCAGAGAGATCAATTTTGAAGGCCAAAGCCCAGTGCGGACCGCGGTCCATTTTGTGCGGTCCGCACTAACCCCGCAGGGGCAATTTGTCCAGATTTTTCAGCTTAGTATAAACAGATTCTTTTTCCATTTTTAGGGTATCAGATATTGTATTACGTAAGTTGAGCTCGTGAGAAGACTTTTCTTAGCCATTTTGGGCACTTTTTCGTAGTTTTAATCACTGAATCTTTGTATTTACTTCAGTAATTAATTAATATGTCTTTCTCTTCATCTATTTCTCTGATTTTCTCTTCAAGCATGAGTAGCTAGACCCATTATCTAGGGTTGTGGCTCAACCCTAGTATGGGTAATTGATAGGTGTTATGATTTAAGGTTTAGATTGACTGTGGGTGTTTGTTATTTGGGTCAATTTCATGGTTTAATTTATGAATTAGTGGTTGCAAACACTAGTTTGTGCTAAATTGACTTGGGCTTTTCTTGAGAAAGAGAGCCTAAGTCTCCAAAATTGACTCAACAAGGACTTGGGATGTACTCAAGAGATTTGATAGTCCCAATTAAAGGGTTAAACCTCGAGAGAGTAATACCCGACTTGAACCCTAGTTGCTTGGACAAATATACATACCCAATTGGTCTTGAGAAAGTCAATTGGACAAAATCACTCTTTCTACCGAGAGGTGTAAAGTGGGTAGTATCGAGCAACGGTTATAACATATTCCCCAATCATGTCAATCGTGCCTTTGATGCAAGTATCCGTCAATTGGCCACCTAGGTAAAAGTCACTACCCTAGTGCCTTTTAAACCATTAGATACAACTTGCAATATTTAACTCTTAGCTTAATTAACTATTTGTAGTTTGTTAAAAGTAGAATTATAAAGAAAATCCCAAAAATGTTGAGAAGTGTAATCAAGAGCACATACGCATTCCTAAACTAGATAGATACTCGAATCCAATTCTAGCTCTCTGAGGATTCGATCCCGACCCAAAATTGGGTAAAAGCTATTGCGACCCTCTCTTGCTACTTTTTAGTAGTGCGGAGTTGGCAACGATCACTTTTTGGCGCCGTTGCCGGGGAGCTAACTGTTTTGGCTATCTACTTAGTTAGGTTTGTGTATTGTTCTTTTTTTCTTCTTTGTTACTAATTTGTGTGTGTGAATACTTCAGGTACGAAATGGCTTTAAATGCTAATGACCCTCTTGGAAACGTGCTTGCGGGGGAGGAGGTAGATGACATTGGAGAAGACGAGGTACCTCTTGTACCTCCTGGACCACAACGAGGCCGCCAGGCCAATGCTAATGAAAATGTTCCAGACACTCCTTCGCCACCTCCAAGAGCGGTTCCTCGAGTGCTCCCGAACCAAGGCTATGCAAGTGCTATTGTCCCACACAGAATCCGAGCGGGCAATTTTCAGATAACCAATGTGATGTTGACCTTACTTGAGCAGCGTGGGTATTTTACGGGTGCTGCGGATCAAAATGCCTAAAAACATCTCAAGGGGTTCGTGGATACATGTTGGGGTAGCAAGCAGACGAATGTGTCCGAGGATGCTCTTAGGTTGAGGCTTTTCCCCTTTTCACTTTGGAGGAAAGCATTGGATTGGCTCGAGAGACTCCCCAACCATTCCATCACTACTTGGGATGAGTTGGCGGATAAGTTTATTGCTAATTTTTTCTCACCCGGGCACATGGCGGCACTTCGAGATGAGATATTGGCCTTCAAGCAAGAGCCCACGGAATCTTTGCATGAGATTTGGGAGCGGTATAGAACGATGGTGAAGGAATTCCCCAATAATGACATGACGGAGAATATGTTGCAACAAACTTTCTACCGGGGCATCAAAACTACAAATCAATGCATAGTGAATCAACTTGCTGGGGGTAATATTATGAAATTGACGTATGATGAAGCTTGTGTCGTTCTTGATGAGATGGCGGATACATCCTCCGCATGGCAAAGTAGGGCCAATGTTCCTCAAGGTGACCCTACGGTTATTCATTTGCATAAGGAATTACATGACCATGGTCAAGCTATAGCGGAGTTGACAACTACTATGAACCAATTGGCTAAGGCATAGTTGCAACAAGTCCAAAATCCTCGCCAAGTGAATGCCATGGAAGGTGTTAATATGCTTGTCAACAAGAGAAGGCAAAGAAGACAACAAAACCAAGGGAATGCTGAACAATTTGATGATGATTGTGATGGGTTTCAAAATGATGTCTATGATGAACAGAGTGAGGAGGTTCAATATGTGAATAACTATCAAGGCCAACGGGGCAACTCTTCAAACCAACAACAGTGGCGACCCCAGGGCAATTGGGGCAATCAACAACAAAACAGTGGTAATTGGGGGAACAACAACCAAAACAGCAACTGGGGCAATCAGAACAACCATCAAGGAAACCAAGGGAATTGGAATGGTAATAACAAAAATTAGGGCAACAATAACAATCAAGGTGGATGGAACAATGGGAACCAAATAAACTGGGGGCAAGGCTTTCAAAGGCCCCCAATGTACCAACAACCGAACAATCCACCCCCTTTCCCTTCTCAAGGTGCTAGTTCTTCCAACAATGATATGGGTAGAATTGAAATGATGTTCGAACAAATGATGAAGAAGAATGCGGATTCGGATGCACAATTGGCTTCCCACAATACCTCTATCAGAAACTTGGAGGTGCAAATAGGCCAAATCTCTCAATCATTGAATACTCGCCCGAAGGGTGCTCTACCAAGTGATACGGTAGTGAACCCAGAGGGTGGGAACAACCATGTTATGGTGGTTACAACAAGAAGTGGGAGAGGCGGTGATGTGAATGCCTCGAAACAAAAGCAAGTTGTTGAAGATGATGTTGAGTTGCAAGAAGATGCGGTTCCTTTGGTAGTTGAAGATGTGGTTGATGACAATGTGAACAATGAAGTGAGGATTGACATTAATGAAACCGAGGTGGAAACTCAAGAGGCCGTGAACCCGTCTAGGGAGCACGTAATTGACATGCCGGAGCCGGTTGTGCCAAAAGCCAAGGCACCTTTGCCTAGGCCACCTCCCCCTATCCTCAGAGGCTAGCCAAGCAGAAAAGTGAGAATCAATTCAAAAAGTTCATTATATCCATCAACGTGCCTTTGGTGGAGACTTTGGAGCAAATGCCTGGTTATGCTAAATTCATGAAGGATTTGGTTACAAAGAAAAGATCAATGGACGGTAAAACTATCAAGATGACCCACCAAGTTAGTGCTATAGTACATTCAATGGCCCCGAAATTAGAGGATCCTGGTGCCTTCACTATCCCATGCACTATTGGTAGTGCAGACTTTGCCAAAGCTTTATGTGATCTTGGGGCAAGCATCAACTTAATGCCCTTCTCAGTTTTCAAGACTTTGGGTATTGGGCCTCCGAGGCCAACTTCCATGCGATTGCAAATGGCAGACCGATCTATGAAGCGACCATTGGGTATTGTTGATGATGTGCTCGTCCGTGTGGACAAATTCATCTTGCCAGCTGATTTTGTGATATTGGATTGTGAGGTAGATTATGAGGTCCCGATCATATTAGGGAGACCTTTCCTTGCTACGGGGAAGGCTCTAGTTGATGTGGAAGCAGGGGAACTCACTTTCAGGGTAGGTGATGAAAAGGTAGTCTTTCATGTGTGTAAGTCAATGAAGCAGCCCAATTGTATCGAAGTGTGCTCATTTGTGGATTTAGTCACGGCTGTGATAATTGACGACACAAGTGCAATGATTAATGTTGAGGATCCTTTGGAAGCCGTATTGTTGAATATGGATGCCAATGATGATGCGGGCAGATTGGAGTGTGTCAATGCTTTACATGGGATGGACTCTTATTCCTATGAGCCTAGAAAATTGTCTTTGGATCTTGAAAACCGGAAAACTCCACGAACAAAACCTTCAATTGAGGAACCCCCGGTGTTGGAGTTGAAGCCACTACCTCCACACCTCAGGTATAAATTCTTGGGCTCTAATTCAACTCTACTAGTTATTCTTTCCTCTTGTCTTACTAACATGCAGGTTGATGCCACATTGGCGGTGCTTCAAAGGCGAAAAAGGGCAATTGGATGGACTTTGGCCGACATTCGGGGAATAAGCCCCGCATTCTGCATGCACAAAATCATTTTGGAGGATGATGCAAAACCCTCCTTGGAGCATCAAAGAAGATTGAATGAGGCAATGCAAGAGGTAGTGAAGAAAGAAGTGATAAAATGGTTGGATGCCGGGGTTGTGTACCCTATTTCCGATAGCTCGTGGACTTCTCCTGTGCAATGTGTACCGAAGAAGGGTGGGATGACTGTGGTGACAAATGAAAACAATGAACTTATTCCCACTCGGACCGTTACCGGATGGAGGTTATGCATGGACTACCGGATACTGAACAAGGTGACCCGCAAGGATCATTTCCCTATGCCATTCCTTGACCAAATGCTTGATCGCCTTGCGGGGCGTGCCTTTTATTGCTTTTTGGATGGATACTCGGGGTATAATCAAATCTTAATCGCCCCGGAGGACCAAGAGAAGACCACCTTTACTTGTCCATATGGCACCTTTGCTTTCTCCCTGATGCCGTTCGGGTTGTGCAATGCTCCGGCGACATTCCAACGATGCATGATGGCTATTTTCACCGATATGGTGGAAGACATTTTGGAGGTCTTTATGGATGATTTTAGTGTGGTTGGTGATTCCTCTGAAGAGTGTTTGGGAAATTTGGATAGAGTTTTGGCCCGGTGTGAAGACACCAACCTTGTGCTAAATTGGGAAAAATGTCACTTCATGGTTGAAGAGGGCATAGTGTTGGGCCATAAAATTTCAAAACATGGGATTGAAGTCGACAAAGCCAAGATAGAGGTGATTTCAAGGCTTCCTCCCCCCACTTCTGTCAAGGGGTGAGGAGTTTTCTTGGTCATGCGGGGTTCTACCGGCGATTTATCAAGGAGTTTTCGAAGGCAGTGAATCCTCTTTGCAAGTTGCTAGAAAAGGATACCAAGTTTGTGTTCGATGAGAGATGTATGGAAGCATTTGAGCTTCTCAAGCTTAAGTTGACCACTACCCCGATCATTACCGCACCCAATTGGAGCTTGCCTTTCGAGCTCATGTGCGACGCGAGTGATGTTGCGGTTGGGGCAGTTTTGGGTCAAAGAGTGAACAAAATGTTTCATCCAGTGTACTATGCGAGCAAGACTATGAATGAGGCTTAAAGGAACTACACAGTGACTGAGAAGGAATTATTGGCTATTGTGTTCGCCATGGAAAAATTTCGGCCATATCTTATGGGAGCCAAAGTCATTGTGCACACCGATCATGCAACTCTTAGATATTTGATGACAAAGAAAGACTCCAAAGCTAGACTGATGCGATGGGTCTTATTACTTTAAGAGTTTGATTTGGAGATAGTGGATCGGAAAGGTAGTGAAAACCAAGTGGCGGATCATTTGTCCCGCTTGGAGGAGGAAGGTAGGCTGTGTGATGGCCTAGAGATCAACGATACATTCCCCGATGAGCAACTACTTTCTGTGTCGATGTGTGATATGCCATGGTTTGCGGACATTGCTAATTTCCTTGTGACTGGCATCATCCCGTGTGAGCTCTCTTCTAACCAAAGGAAGAAGCTCAAATGGGATAGTTTGGACTTCTATTGGGACGAGCCATACTTGTTCAAGATTTGCACCGACGGAGTCATCCGGAGGTGTGTACCTAAGGAGGAGCAATTTAGCATTCTAGAGGCTTGTCATTCCTCCCCCTATGGTGGCCATCATGGAGGGGCGAGGACGGCTTCGAAAGTTCTGAGTTGTGGTTTTTATTGGCCAACCTTGTTCAAAGATGCAAGTGATCTCGT
>NC_031995.1:102331782-102334755 GCF_001879085.1 Nicotiana attenuata | reverse complement strand
GGGAAGTAGTGAAGTCAGCTCCATCTGACTCCAGTATCCTCATGTTGTGCAGTCTATCCATGCACCTATCGATGAAGTCCTGGGCATCCTCATGTCGCTCACCCCCGAAGGTAGGAGGGTGAAGCCTAGTCCATCTATCCAATAACTTCTGTAGATCGACGTCCGCAGCTGGCCTGAGCTGGGGCACCACTGCAGCAACTGGCTGGGCCCATCTGCGGGTAGTGCACCCGGAGTCTGATACACTGCAGCTGCATGTACAGGAGCCTAAGCAGTAGGGGTCTACGCTCCCCCTCCTGCCTGTGAGGTAGCTGGGTCTGCTGGAAATAAACCAGCTTGAGTCATAGAATCCATGAACCGAAGCATATGACCCATAACCTCCTGAAATCCCGGTGCCATCATAAAGTCTGCCGGGGTGGGCTCAGCTGCGGGCACCTCGCCCTGCTCCTCAATAATAGGATATCCCGCGGGGTCTTCTTGTGGTGCAACTGGAATAACTCTAGGACGCCCTCGTCCCCTGCCACGGGTTGGTGCCCTCCCCCGGCCTCTGCCTCGGCCTCGAGCAACGGGAGGAGCAGCTCCGCCTGGGTCTGGTACATCAGCCCTGCGTGTCCTCACCATCTGTGAGAGAATAGAGAAAGAAACTTAGTACACTGACCACTGCACGAGATGAGATGAATAAAGAATAGTGTTCCTAAAACCCTATAGCCTCTCAAAGATAAATACATACGTCACCGTACCGATCCGTAAGACTCTATTAGGTTTGCCCATGACTTGTGATACCTACGTGAACCTAGTGCTCTGATACCATGTTGTCACGACCCAGATTCCACAGCAGGTCATGATGGCGCCTGATAACTAGGGATTTTAACGCATTTTATACTCCTTGCTTACGCTTTGATCAAATATTCTTTCAAAATAGTCCCAAAAGGCTTACGAGTTGTGCTTGATTGCAGGTTTGATCAACAAAGTGACAAAATGTCGAAGATCGGCTCAAAAGGAGTCAAACTTGCACAAGTACCAAAAACAAGGCAATCTCATGCAGAACAGGCCCAGTACGGCCGCACACTACTTTGTGCGGTCCGCAGTGGAAGATTCAGAGAGCTGATTTCCAGGCTTCAAGGCAGTGCGGCCGCACACCATTTTGTGCGGTCCGCGGTGTGAAGATTCAGAGAGATTACTTTTTAGAGTTTTGAGCCATCGCGGTCCGCGGTCAACTCTGTGCGGACCGTGTTAAAAGCCTCCGCGGCCGCGGTCCTTTCTGTACGGTCCGCGGAGCCCAAGTTCAGAGAAATCAATTTTGAAGGCCAAAGCCCAGTGCGGACCGCGGTCCATTTTGTGCGGTCCGCACTAACCCCGCAGGGGCATTTTTGTCCAGATTTTTTAGCCTAGTATAAATAGATTCTTTTTCCATTTTTAGGGCATCAGATATTGTATTACGTATGCTGCGCTCGTGGGTCGACTTTTCTTAGCTATTTTGGGCACTTTTATGTAGTTTTAATCACTGAATCTTCGTATTTACTTTAGTAATTAATTAATATGTCTTTCTCTTCATCTCTTTCTCTTATTTTCTCTTCAAGTATGAGTAGCTAGACCCAATAGCTAGGGTTGTGGCTCAACCCTAGTGTGGGTAATTGATAGGTGTTGTGATTTAAGGTTAGATTGACTATGGGTGTTTGTTATTTGGGTCAATTTTATGGTTTAATTTATGAATTAGTGGTTGCAAACACTAGTTGTGCTAAGTGGACTTGGGCTCTTCTTGAGAAAGAGAGTCTAAGTCTCCAAAATTGACTCAACAAGGAATTGAGATGGACTCAAGAGATTTGATAGTCCCAATTAAAGGGCTAAACCTCGAGAGAGTAATACCCGACTTGAACCCTTGTTGCTTGGACAAATATGCATACCTAATTGGTCTTGAGAAAGTCAATTGGACAAAATCACTCTTTCTACCGAGAGGTGTAGAGTGGGTAGTATCGAGCAACGGTTATAACATATTCCCCAATCATGTCAATCGTGCTTTGGATGCAAGTACCCGTCAATTGGCCACCTAGGCGAAAGTCACTACCCTAGTGCCTTTTAAACCATTAGATACAACCTGCAATATTTAACTCTTAGCTTAATTTACTATTTGTAGTTTGTTAAAAGTAGAACTATAAATAAAATCCCAAAAATGTTGAGAAGTGTAATTAAGAGCACATACGCATTCCTAAACTAGATAGATACTCGACTCCAATTCTAGCTCTCTAAGGATTCGATCCCGACCCAAAATCGGGTAAAAGCTATTGCGACCCTATCTTGCTACTTTTTAGTAGTGCGGAGTTGGCAGCGATCACTTTTTGGCGCCGTTGCCGGGGAGCTAACGGTTTTGGCTATCTATTTAGTTAGTTTTCTGTTTTGTTCTTCTTTCCTTCTTGTTACTAATTTGTGTGTGTCAATACTACAGGTACCAAAATGGCTTTAAATGCTAATGACCCTCTTGGAAACGTGCTTGCGGGGGAGGAGGTAGATGATATTGGAGATGACGAGGTGCCTCCTGTACCTCCCGGACCACGACGAGGCCACCAGGACAATGCTAATGAAAACGTTCCAGACCCTCCCCTGCCACCTCCAAGAGCGGTTCCTCGAGTGCTCCCGAACCAAGGCTATGCAAGTGCTATTGTCCCACCCAGAATCCGGGCGGACAATTTTTAGATAACCAATATGACGTTGACCTTACTTGAGCAGCGTGGGTATTTCACGGGCGCTGCAGATCAAAATGCCTACAAAAATCTCAAGGGGTTCGTGGATACATGTTGGGGTAGCAAGCAGACGAATGTGTCCGAGGATGCTCTTAGGTTGAGGCTTTTCCCCTTTTCACTTCGGGGGAAAGCATTGGATTGGCTCGAGAGACTCCCCAACCATTCCATCACTACTTGGGATGAGTTGGCGGATAAGTTTATTGCTAAATTTTTCTCACCCGGGAACATGGCGGCACTT
>NC_031995.1:102318988-102331768 GCF_001879085.1 Nicotiana attenuata | reverse complement strand
TACCTGTTTCTATGTCTACCATTCAACACTACTTAATAAAAAGGAACCAGAAAACTAATAAAAGCTGCTGATAGCGCTGCCTCCCATTCCTCGGGGAGTGAGTATGAACCATCAAGGGACATTTCTTCGGACTCCGTGCCAGAATATGTTAAAGACTGGTCGGAGATATTCAGGCTACGAGACACTCCTCCACCATCACCCACTACCCAAGCACCAACTAATGTCATTTCTGAGTCGTCTGAGGGCTCAGCAGCAGGTAGTGGGGAATACTCCACCTCTCCTACAGCTTCATTATATGGAGAGGGTGCAATAGGTGTGGAGGAGGAAGTTGGGGGAGATGAGGAAGTGGAAAAAGGAGGAGAACCAAGGGTTGGGGGTGTAGATAGAACGAGGAAGCCGGAGGTTTGGCGAGATAGGTTCGTGAGTGAGGTAGCATACCACAAATTTAGGGAGTGGTGGCCGGTGAGAAAATTGATACCGGAAAGGAGATTCATTGATAGAGATCTTTTACCCCACAACCCCAACGTGCAGAGACAGTTTAGGACTAGAGTGGGCTGGGAACATTTTATGGAGGAATGTGTAGATGCCAACGAACACATGGTCAAGGAGTTTTATTGCAATGTAGCCCACATCAAAAAGGGTTCCAAAGTGACCAAGGTTCGTAATAAGACAGTGTTGTGTGATGGGAAATACCTCAACGAATACCTTGTCTTCAATGAGGAGGATGAAACTTTGTACATTGCGAAGTTGGAGATGGGCGAGGAGGTTCGTCCCTGGCTAGCACAGTACCTGGCAAACACAGGTACCACTCCTGACTGGTTGACTGCTGGAGTCAAGATATTGAGACGGACTTTGAATTTTGAAGCACGAGGATTGGAGACCTTTGTGTGTAGTAGGTTGGACCCCACGATGCATGACCAGACCCTTCCTCTTCCCCGGGCTGTGCTGGTGGCTTCTATCATGGCTGAGTACCCCATCAGCGTGGGGAATGTGATGTGGAGGATTATCTCCATCGTGGGTGCGGAGCATGACCGGAACTATCCCTTCCCCAGCACCCTCACTATGTACTTCCAGGACTTGAAAGTGGACAAGAAGCCCTTCGATGTCAAAGTCAAAGCGAAGGCTTCTTTTTCCTGGTATAGCATGCAGGGGGATGACAACCCCAAGAGCAAGAGTTTTAAGGGTACAGCTACTACTACAATTGGCCAGTCTGAAGAGCCAGTCGTAGTAGTGGCTCTTGCTGAGCCTACCTCCACTTCCACAACTGTCCCTCCTGGTCCATCCACTTCTACAGCCATTCCTGCTGGCCCATCCACCTCAACAGGCCCGGAGATTCCATCTTCCCGGGCCCATCCTATTACTGCCCACAGACTGAGCCAAGCACTATTGAGTATCAACAACTGGATGCAAACGGCCTCATCCAAGTTGTCCATTTTGACCACCACCGTTGAGGCTCAGTCGACTCTTCCAGCTCCGCAGGTTCCACAGTCAATAGAGGATGCGCTCAAGGAGATACTTGACAACCAGAAGAAGATCCTTGACACTCAGGCAGCGCTATCCAAGGAAGTTGATTCGCATAGCAAGGCTCTCAAGGAGCTTGCTAAGGAGCATAGGAAGCTGAGGAAGACACAGGCCCCCAAGGAGTCCGTGAAGGAGCTGCGTGCAGATGTAGACAGGATGAAGGCAGATCATCTGCCTTTAGACTTATTGCTCCAGGACCTAGCACCAGCAGTTCATCCACAGCCGGAGCAGTCTCAGAGGCCTCCCAAGAGGAGGAGGGTGATTCCCAGAGCAGACCCAGATGCAGTCATCCAGTTGGCCGACCCTACGGAGGCTTCCTCCAATCAGCCACCGGATGTATCTCAGGAGCCTGTCCAGGTTCAGGCCCAGGTCCCAGCAGCAGAGCAGCAGGCCACAGGGAACCAGTCTGAGGTTCCCGATCACATTGAGGACCCAGGGACCACTCAGGAGCCTACGCAGACAGACAGGCCTTAGGGAGTCTTCTATATCCTTTCCCTCTCTCTTTTTGTTGCTTTGTTTAGTCTAGTTGGCATTGGGGACAATGCCAGCTTTCATTTGAGGGGGTAGGCCCTACTTTTTGCTTGATGGATACATCCGGATGACTGTATATATTTTTGATACATTTCTATGCTTTCTTTATCTTTTTATCTTTGGTCTGTATATAATTTTGATATTTTGTTACATTTATCGCATTTTGATTTCACTTTGGTCTGTATATAAAGTTACATCTCATTGTATATATTCATCCCATCCATTGTATATTCAAAACCCCTCTTGTATATATTCATTCTATTTTCCGCAAAATTTTTCATTTTTAGCTTTTTATTTGTGATTCGTAGCTTTTCGTTTTTGAAATTTGCAATAAGCCTTTGGTTTTCTTAATGCCACGGTTCTTTTCAAAGGTGGAGTGTTGTGTGAACCGGGTGGCTCTTCCCAATGATAGATGGCGTTACCACCTTCTTAAGGGTTTGAGTCCATTTTTCTTTTTGTTTTTGGTAGTTAATAGTTAAGGGTGCCTCAAGAAAAGCTTCACTTGGGCCTAGCACATTTGCCTTTGATCTTATGGTCAAAAACAAATTGGTGTGTTTAGGATGGTGAAAGTCGTGACTTGAGACTCTTGTGTTGGCCGATAATCATCAAGTGGTTTTTCGGGACCATTGTGAGCTTAAATCTTATCTAAAGTCGTTTTGGGCCCCCGACTCTGTGTCTTTAGCAATCCCTTAGCTTGTGTGGTGAGTAATTGAATTGCAAGTCCAAGTCCCGAGTCATTGGTCTAGAACTTGCCCTGGATGTTTGTTGAGGCGAAATCCTAGGTGAATTTTGACTTAAGACATCATTATAGGCTCTCATTGATCCAAATGATAGTTTGAACAATTCCATAACCTACCAGTGATATGATCCCTAGTTAACCCCTTTGAGCCTTAGACCTTTTTCTTTCATGAACCACGATATAAGCCTATACCCGTTCTAAAAGATACCCTCTCTTGGAACCCGATCTTTCCTTTAGCACATGGCAAAAGTATAAGTTTGGGGGGAGAGACGAGGATTGCACCAAAGTAGTAAAAAGGCACAAAAATAAGGAAAAGGAAAGGCAATGAAAAAGAAAGAAAAGCAAAAAGACAATAAGAAAGTTCAATATAAAAAATAATAAAAAGGGATTCAAAGAAAAGCAAAGAATGAAAGGTATGGAAACTTGAAAAGGGGAGAAAAGGGTAAATGCATAAGAAAGAGTGACAATGTGTCTCTCTAACCCCTTATAAAGAAATGAAAATGACTCAAAGAGTCAAGTGAGGGAATGCAAAATGAATCCAAATAAGTGCTTAAGGGAAGATGAAACCCACTTAGACCAAAACATTCCCTACACTGAACCAAAAGCCTTCACAATGTCTCCACAAAATCTTGAGTTGAATGAAGCTTACATTAGTGGACACTCACATAAGGGGCAAGCATATGGTACCTAGAGCCGGACTGTGACTTTTTCTTGAGAGAGATGAGTGAATTTCCATTAACCTCGTTTTGCGTGCCACTTTTCTAATGGTGAGGTTTGCTTAGGGAGAGTTGAGGATGTATGAGTTTGGGTTCGACAACGACCAAAGTAATTGAAAGAGTTCTTTGATGTGTTGAGTCAACTCTTGATGCTCTTGTGTCGCACTTGATCCACGGTTTCTCAAAGAGTAAATGTTGTTTATGGTTCATTTGTATTGATGGCAATTTTTCGTCCCAATTGATGCTAGTTCAGGTAACTTTAGGACAGCTAAAAATTTATTGGATTTTCCCTTAATGGGGTGGGTCTTATTTTGTTTGCTTGAGGACAAGCAAAAGCTTAAGTTTGGGGGAGTTGATAACTAGGGATTCTCACGCATTTTATAATCCTTCTTGCTTACGCTTTGATTAAATATTCTTACAAAATAGTCCCAAAAGGCTTATGAGTTGTGCTTGATTGCAGGTTTGATCAACAAAGTGACAAAATATCAAATATCGGCTCAAAAGGAGTGAAACTTGCACAAGTACCAAAAATAAGGCAATCTCATGAAGAACAGGCCCAGTGCGGCCGCACACCACTTTGTGTGGTCCGCTGGAAGATTGAGAGAGCTGATTTCCAGGCTTCAAGGCAGTGCGGCCGCACACCATTTTGTGCGGTCCGCACTGAAGGCACCGCGGCCACAGTCCATTCTCTGCGGTCCGCGGTGTGAAGATTCAGAGAGATCACTTTTCAGAGTTTTAAGCCATCGCGGTCCGCGGTCAACTTTGTGCGGACCGCACTAGAAGCCTTCGTGGCCGCGGTCCATTCTGTGCGGCCCGCGGAATCCAAGTTCAGAGAGATCAATTTTGAAGGCCAAAGCCCAGTGCGGACCGCGGTCCAATTTGTGCGGTCCGCACAAACCCCGCAGGGATAATTTTGTCCAGATTTTTCAGCTTAGTATAAATAGATTTTTTTTCCATTTTTAGGGTATCAGATATTGTATTACATAAGCTGAGCTCGTGAGAAGATTTTTCTTAGCCATTTTGGGCACTTTTATGTAGTTTTAATCACTGAATCGTTGTATTTACTTTAGTAATTAATTAATATGTCTTTCTCTTCATCTATTTCTCTGATTTTCTCTTCAAGCATGAGTAGCTAGACCCATTAGCTAGGGTTGCGGCTCAACCCTAGTGTGGGTAGTTGATGGGTGTTGTGATTTAAGGTTAGATTGACTATGGGTGTTTGTTATTTGGGTCAATTTTATGGTTTAATTTATGAATTAGTGGTTGCAAACACTAGTTTGTGCTAAGTTGACTTGGGCTCTTCTTGAGAAAGAGAGCCTAAGTCTCCAAAATTGACTCAACAAGGAATTGGGATGGACTCAAGAGATTTGATAGTCCCAATTAAAGGGTTAAACCTCAAGAGAGTAATACCCGACTTGAGCCCTAGTTGCTTGGACAAATATGCATACCCAATTGGTCTTGAGAAAGTCAATTGGACAAAATCACTCTTTCTACCGAGAGGTGTAGAGTGGGTAGTATCGAGCAACGGTCATAACATATTCCCCAATCATGTAAATCGTGCCTTGGATGCAAGTACCCATCAATTGGCCACCTAGGTAAAAGTCACTACCCTACTGCCTTTTAAACCATTAGATACAACTTGCAATATTTAACTCTTAGCTTAATTGACTATTTGTAGTTTGTTAAAAGTAGAATTATAAAGAAAATCCCAAAAATGTTGAGAAGTGTAATTAAGAGCACATACGCATTCCTAAACTAGATAGATACTCGACTCCAATTCTAGCTCTCTGAGGATTCGATCCCGACCGAAAATCGGGTAAAAGCTATTGCGACCCTCTCTTGCTACTTTTTAGTAGTGCGGAGTTGGCAGCGATCATCACCTTAGGTAAATCCCACATCAGAATGGGAGAGAAAAGTGAAGTGGTTTATAAGGCATGTCAAAAGTTCACATGGTACGCACGCTTTTAGGACTCGAGGTGGTGTAGCCCAAAAAGGACAAATTCTTACGGGCCTAGGACCAAAGCAAACAATATGTATCATGGGATTGGGTCATGAAAAATAAAGTATCAGAGCTGGATCTCCCTCAGTACGGTGGTGCGGTAAACCTCTGTGAGGATGCTGAATCTCAAGGGGGTAAATGTTATTCCCATGATGGATAACGGGCTGATGAGGGCGGGTCAAGCAGGACTGGAAGGCTTCTAGGCTGGAATGCTTCTAAAGAAGGGGTGCAAATGTCACCTTGGGAAAATCCCACATCGAAATGGGAGAGAAAAATGAAGTGATTTATAAGTTATTGCACAAGTTCACATGGTACAACCGCTTTGGGGGCTCGAGGTCGCGTAGCGCAAAAAGGACAAATCTGTGTGCGTCTAAGCACAAAGCGGACAATACATGTCATGGGCTTGGGTCATGAAACAACATATGCAAGAACTCGGCTGTACTCTGAAATATCCAACCTCACCAGTCAGTTAGCTAAGGATTGAATGTCCAAAGCTAATGGCCTCTCCTCTGCTGCAGTGAATGCTAAGATACCCATAATCTCGCCTTTCTGCTCGAGGCATCACCATATTCTCCTTGCCCGAATAATAGAGAATGGTGATGTCATAGTCCTTCAGCAACTCAAGCCATCTAATCTGCCTCAAATTAAGGTCCTTCTACTTAAACAGATGCTGCAAACTGTGATGGCTGATGTACACCTCGCATGACATGCCATAGACATAATCCCTCCAAATCTTAAGAGCGTGAAACCGCATCCAACTCCAAATTGTGCACAAGATAATTCTTGTCGTGGAGATTTATCTTACGTGAAGCATAACCAATCACTCGTCGGCCTGCATCAATACACAACCCAAACAACCACATGATGCATCACAATAGATAGCATACAACCCCGAACCTAGAGGCAACACCAATACCGCTTTTGAAGCTAATGATGTATTCAGGTTCTGAAAGCTCGCTTCATAGTCATCGGACCACCTGAACTGAACATCTTTCCAGGTTGATGTAACGACCCGGCCGGTCATTTCATGAGTTGTAGCCCCGTTTCCCCCATTTCTGTTTCCTTATGTGTTCCTCAGCTGTATTTTATTGTATCGTGTTAGTTGGTTTGGGTTCAGAGTGATTTTGGAGTGAATTGAGACACCTAATCTCTTTTGAGAAGGCTCAAGTTGGAAAAGTTAACCGGATGTTGACTCATGTATGAACGATCTCGGATGTGAATTCTGATGGTTCAGTTAGCTTTATTAGGTGATTTTGGACTCAGGAGTGCGTCCGGAATATGATTTGGAGGTCCGTGGTAGAATTAGGCTTGAATTGGCGAAATTGGAAATTTGGCGATTCTCGATCGGCAGTGAAAATTTTGCTGTCCGGATCTGAATGGAATTCCGAAAGTTGGGGTAGGTCCGTAGTGTCAATTGTGATGTGTTTGCAAAATTTCAGGTCATTCAGACGAGGTTTGATAGGTTTTGGCATCGTTTGCAGAATTCGGAAGTTTAGAAGTTCTTAGGCTTGAATCCGATGTTGATTTGGTGTTTTGATGTTGTTTTGAGTGTCCGAATGTTCGACTATGTTTGAATGTTGATATGTGACTTTTTGGAATGTTTGGTAGAGGTCCCGAGGGCCTCAGGTTGATTTCGGGTGGTTGACGGATCAAGGATGGAATTTGGAGGAATGCTGAAGATTTGTTGCCAGCTGTCATAACCGTACCTACGGAATGGGGACCATAGGTGCGAGGTCCGTAGAAGAGAAAAGGGACCGCAGATGCGGGATTTGGAATCTGAGGTTGGACCGCAGGTGCGGAAGGTGGAGCGCACCTGCGAGACCGCAGGTGCGAGGAATGGACCGCAGAAGCGGTCTTGGGCGATTAAGTGAAAACCGCAGGTGCGGTTGTTTGGACCGCAAAAGCGGTTGCGTAGGTACGAGGCCACAGGTGCGGAAATGCCTGGCAGAAGGTATAAATTGGACCCTTCGCGAAATTTGAATTATTTCCACCATTTTTATTCGGACTTGGAGCTTTTTGGAGGGTTTTGAAGAGGGAATCAAGGGGGTCAACATTGAGGTAAGTTCTTGAGCTTAATACTTGTGATCATAGTAATTTTCAGTTGTTTAAGCATGGAATTAGTAGAAATTAAGGATGAAATTGAGGGGATCAGGGCTTGAAATTTAGAGAGTGTTATTTGGGGATTTGAGGGACCATTTGATGTAGGATTTTGATGAATTTGGTATGTGTAGACTCGTGAGTGAAAGGAGTTTCTAGTTTTATGATTTTCGTCGGATTTCGAGACATGAGCCCGAAGGCCGGGTTTGGGTGAATTTCGGGATTTTGGCCTAAATTGATAGTTTTTCGTATGGAATTGGTTCCTTGGCCTATATTGATTACATTGTATTGCTTTGGTTAGCTTCGGGACATTTGGAGGCCGATTCCAGAGGCAAGGGCATCGTGGAGTAGAGATTTGACCGGTTTGAGGTAAGTAATGATTGTAAATCTTGTCCTGAGGGTATGAAACCCCGGATTTCACATTGTTTCACTACTTTGAGGTGACGCACATGCTAAGTGACGGGCGTGTGGGCGTGCACCGTTGGGGATTGTGACTTGGTTCGTCCCGTAGCAACTATTAAGTTGCGTACTTGACTGAAACTTTATGATACTTATGTGTTTTAGAAGAATTTCTATAAATTGGGCTGAATACCATACTTGGGCCTCGTGCCAAAGCTGTTTAGACCCGTAAGGGCCTTTTTCTTACTATCCTCTCACTATTTTGATTGAAAATCTATACTCAGTCATGCTATGTTTACTGATTTCATAACTCAGTCTTTATTACACCGTTTTGATGCATAAAAAATATTATTTTGGGCTGAGCACCCTGTTTTTACTGATACCCGAGTGGCTTCAAAGGTTCATGACTGAGTGAGGCTGAGGGCCTATAATTGAGAGGATATTGAGAGTATAGCACGTGAGTTGTCGGTGCAGCACGTGAGTTGTCCATGCGGATTTTTGACATTGATACTATAGCACGTGAGTTGTCCGTGCAGCACGTGAGCTGTCCGTGCGGATTATAGCGCTTGGGCTGAAGGAGCCCCTTAGGAGTCTGCACACCCCCAGTGAGCGCGGGTCCCTGAGTGAGTGATATGATATATGCCCGAGGGGCTGTTTATGATTTTCATCACTTTTATTCTAAATTGCATTGAGCCTACATTGAAACTGTTGAAAAATATCTTCAAATGATTTTTACTGAAAACCGAATTTTAAATGAGATGACTTGACTCATATACTGATTTGAAAGCATGTTGTACTTACTGAGATTTCATGATTTGAATTTTATGTGTTTCCTACTGCTCAGTATTTATTTACCTTTATTACTTACTGAGTTGGCGTACTCACATTACTCCCTGCACCTTGTGTGCAGATCCAGGGATTTCTGGAGTGCTTGCGAACGTTGATTTTCATTCGCCACGGATCTGTGGAGTAAGCAAGGTAGCTGCATGGCGATCGCAGCCTTGCTCTTCTCCCTCCTATCTTCCTTTAGATATTATTAGTGATTTCCAGACTATATTAGTCTTAGTTTTTATCGGACAATCCTTAGTAGATGCTCATGACTTGTGACAACCCCATATCGGGCTTTTCATTCCGCACTTTGTTATTCAGTTTTATTTTATGTATTTTTATTAATTAAATAGCTTGAAGAAATCTTTATTTTGAAATATCGGGTTGATTTGATAAAAGACTCGGCTTGCTGAATTCCACGTTAGGCGTCATCACGACATGGTAGATTTGGTCGTGACAATCAACCAAGTCAAAGGAGTTTCAATGACGAGAGTCCTCCATAAAATAACGATAATAACCTACTAACCCCAAGAAACTCCTGATCTCAGTCGATGTGGATGGACGAGTCTAACTCTAAACTGCCTCGATCTTCCTAGGATCCACCTTGATACCCTCTCCTGATACAACATACCTCAAGAAAGCTGCTGAATCTAACTAGACTCACACTTAGAGACTTAGCGTATAGCTTATGTTCCCTCAAAGTCTGAAGCACTACTCCCAAATGCTGCTCATGCTCCTCCATGCTACGCGAGTATATCAATATGTCATCAACAAAGACAATCATAAAGGAGTCGATATATATGGCCTGAACACTGATTCATCAAATTCCTAAAGCCCGCCAGAACATTAGTCCTGCCGAAAGATAACAGTACAAACTCATAGTGCCCATATCAAATCTAAAGGGTCATATTTGGAACATCTGAAACACGAATCCTCAACTAGTGATACCTAGACCTTAGGTCGATCTTTAAGAACACTCTAGCACCCTGAAGCTGATAAAATAATTCATCATTACGCGGCAAACGATTCTTGTTCTTAATGGTGACTTTGTTCAGCTGGCCATAGTCAATGCACATCTATATAATTTCATCTTTCTTCTTCACAAACAACACTAATGTACCCCAAGATGACATACGCAACCTGATAAACCCTTTCACGAGCAACTCCAGAAGTGTAATGACCCGACCAGTTGTTTCGTGTATTTGCATCATGTTTTCCCTTTTGATGGTTCATACATGTGTAATTTGGCTTTATGACTTACGAGGTTGATTGTTTCACTCCAGAAGATTTCGGGTTGATTTAGAACTTTTGGTTCTTGGCTTAGAAGCCTAAATTAAAAATGTTAAAAAAAACTTTAACTTTTGTGAAAACAATCATGGAATGGTGTTTTGATGGCTCCTAAAGGTTCGTATCGTGATTTTGGACTTGGTCGTATGCCCGAAATTGAATTCGGAGGTCCGTAGGTTGATTTGTGTTGTTTTGCCGAAAATTAGCAATTCGAGGTTTAGAAGTTTAACCGTAGGTTTCCTTTTGGCTATCGTGTCCGAAATTTGGTTTTGGGGTTTGGAATAAGGCTGTTATACTATTTAGAACTTTTTTGCAAAATTGGGTTTCATTTGGAGTTGATTTGATAGTATTCAGACGCTTGGTTGCAATTCAAGAGATTTTTGAACTCTTCTTTGAAATTCATGCGTTTTGGTGTATGATTCTTAGTACTAGATGTTATTTTTGTATTTTATTGCACGAGCGATTTCGTATGATATTTTTAGACTTGTCTGGATGTTTGTATTGGAGACCGAGGGCTCAGATGAGTTTAGGACGTGTCGTGAAATGTCTTAGACTGAAAAAATAGAATTGTTGGTGTGCTGGTGCTCTGATGTCGCAATTGCGAGCACCAACCTTGCAATTTCAAAGGGGACAGGGGGTGGTCAGATGTTGCAAATGCGACTTTCCCCCTTCACATTTGTGAAGTCAGCAGGCCTGGGTTGGGGTCGCTTTTGCTGAAGGTCTCAGCTTCACAATTAAGACAACTTCGTCACAATTGCGAGTTCTGAGGAGTCTGTCAGGGTTTGCAAATTCGATCCCTATTCTACAATTGAGAGAGTTCGCAAATGCGAACCCAGTGTCACAAATGCGACACCTACAACTGATCTTAAGGGCTGAAAAGTCGGGATTTAGTCTCATTTCTCACATTTTAGAACCTTCGACTCGGTAGGAGGCGATTTGGAGAGGGGATTTTCATCTACAAAACTTGGGTAAGTGATTCTAATTAATTTTCAACTATATTTCAGGATTATATCTGTCACATCTCCTTTTTACTACCCCGAAAGGGGATATAAAGGAGTTTTTCCAATATAAGTGACAATCGAAACGGGTTTATTTATATTAAAAATCAGAGTCGCCACTTGGGATAATTGATGGTGTCCCAAGTCACTGGTTTAAAATCCCGAATCGAGGAAGATGACTCTAATTACGGTCTGCGAACACAGAAATCCGGGTAAGAAATTATGTTAACCCGGGAGAAGGTGTTAGGCATTCCCGAGTTCCGTGGTTCTAGCACGGTCGCTTTGATCATACTTGGCTTATTAAATTGTCTGATTACTCATTTTAAAACCGATGTGCATTTGCCTTTTAATTAAGAAATTATCTTGAAACGGGTCACGCGTACGTGTACCCATTTGTTTGGCGCGTCAAAAAATCATGTCACGCGTACGTGTCCACAATTAATAACGTTATATTAATATTAAAAAAGTTTGGCCGAAGTTGCGCGTACGCATACTCCGGTTTTGTTTTTTTTAGAAATCGTAATCATGTCACGCGAACGTGAACACAATCACAATTATTTGATTAATTAAAATCGTGCTTAATGCAAACTACCGTGATTCCATATTAAGACTCGATATTTCAAAGGACCAATCTGGAACATAGAGGCCATACAGCAAAATCAGGTAAGATAAACCAATTAAGATTCCAGCCACCACTCGAAAGAAGTATTTCCTGACGAATGCCTTTGCCGAATCAACAGGATAATCATTGGCAAGCCAAATTTCCAGAATTGAAGCAAATAGATAACCAATTAAAATTTTCTACAGTGGAAAAGCACATAGAGTAATGCTAGGATATAAAGGAACTTGAAATACAAATAACAGTACAGGTTTTAATCCACCTAAGGGCGTAGAAGACAGGCTGGGATTATACGAGTAAACAAAAAATCAATGAAGGAACACAAGCCATTATGAAGATGAACAAAACTAAACAAGATAACAACTAAAATCATGCTGACATAAAATAGGCACAAGCTAATCAAAGATAAACACCAAATTATTACAAGCCAAGAGAAATTTAGCAGAACTAAGGAAATGTAGGAAACGGACCTTGTATAGGTTTCAAAATATCAGCAAAAAAACATCTCGGCTGGTTTACAAAGAAGATCGAGCCAAAGATACTGGACACCAACAGATCCGCTAACCAAAGACCTCGCCGGAAACCCGAACTTGACAGACCCTCGAACTCGAACATGAAAACCTCCTCATGTATTGGTTTTTGGGACTGGTTTCAGGTTGAAGCAGCAATGGACGAGAGATGGGAGACGACGACAGTGCGGACGAAGCTGGTCAGAGATCTGGCGGGTATGCGGCTGAAGCAGTGACGTTTCACATGGGTTTTTCGACTGTGATTACACGCTGGAATTTCACTGGACTTTAGCTGGGTTTTGACTAGGATTTTGGGGTGTTTTATGGAGCTTGGCTATGTCTGCTTGGTGTGATGAAGATGAAGAGCAGGTTTTTTTTTGGTTTTTTCTTGGTTTTGGATGGTGAGAAACGGCTGGCTCAGTCTTGGTTGTCTCGTTAAGTAGAAGCCATGAAAGGCTGCTCCCTTTCTCCAGAAGAAGAGGATATGGAGTAGGGAAGAAGATGAAAAAAATCGAAGGGGGGGGGGGGGGGGGGTCG
>NC_031995.1:102283273-102318968 GCF_001879085.1 Nicotiana attenuata | reverse complement strand
CGTCTCTATTCGGCTATCAGTCTCTATGTGTGTATTTTCACTGATAGTCCTTAGGTCTAGTGGTTAGCTCCTTTTATAGGTTTAGGGTTTTAGGGTTATATTTAGGTTAAGGGGTATGAGCCTAGGAATTATGGGCTTGGGAATTATGGACTAGGTCCGAAAATTAGGCCTACAAATGGGTCGTTTGAGCCCAAATTTTATTCTTTTCCCATGAAGGAGATTAAAATACGATCTCATTTATTAAGTAGTCCTACTTAAGAAAAATAACTATTAAAATAAAACTGACCGTTAAAACAAAACTATTTTTGGTATTTTTTTTAAGATTAAAAAGGACTACAAAATATTAATGAAACTATTTTTTTTTTTGTAATTTTTATTTTCTTGTAATAAAATAAAGTAAAAGAGTCAAAATTAGTTGAGATAGCGATATTTGGCCTATATTAAATATTTACATGCTAAAATATAAAAAATCTTGGGGAGGGTCAAAAATCACATGTCTACAGCTACCCCTCTTTGACTGGAAATGCGAAGAGTTTTCAGACAAAGAACAACTAGACGGGTTGATGACCCGACCCTTATTTAGGGAGACAAAAACTAAGAGAAAGGGGAATGTGACCGAGCCCTGATGTATGAGCTGCCTACATATCCTTGGCTATAAAGGAATCAGGCCACGTGTAGTTCAGAAGTAGAAATAGTGATGGAGTATACTGAGGTGGAGAGCCGGTCGAGGTGCCGTTCTGCCGAGGTTCCGGTCCACGGTCCTGTTATTAAATCAAAAATCAAAAAATGAAAAAGACTAGCTAAGCCTGTCAACTATGAGTTACAAGATTCCTATCTGTAAGTCTTCTGAAGCTTGATCTTGAGTCTTGAATGGTTCTTCATGCAGACTTTGGATTTGAACCTTGACGCTTGCTAGTTGCAGGTTCTAGTTCATTCTTCTTCAGCTTTTATCAAAACCGGACATACCATGCTTGTGACTTCAGTCATGTCTTGAGCAGCCCACATCTTTCATCAACTTCTGCATTTGGATTCACTTCTTGCCTTTCTCTTCTTTTTTTTTTTATTCTGGATTGTGACTAACTTTCGTTGATCATCTCGGACTGTTGACTCGCATTCTTGCCACGAGCTTCTTTTGTTGGTGACTTGAATTGCATTCTGAAGTGAATTCCCTTATTCTCCAGGTAGGCGCCTGATTGCCAATACTCGAACTGTCTTCCTTCTAAACTTGGACTGCCTTCTCCTTGTTCTCCAGGTGGGCGTCTGATTGCCAATATTTGAATGGTATTCCTTCCCTCTGAAACTTGAATTGTTTTTCCTTTGTTTTCCAGGTGGGTGCCTGATTGCTGAACTTGAACCATCTTCCTCTAAACATTGCTGCTTTCCCTTTGTTCTCCAGGTGGGCGCCTGATTACCAACATTTGCACTGTTTTTCCTTGAGACTTGAACTGTTTCCCTTTGTTCTCCAGGTAGGCTCCTCATTGCTGTCTTCCTTTGAACATTTCTGTTTTCCCTTTGCTCTCCAAGTCGGCGCCTGATTAGCAACATTTGCACTATTTTTCCTTGGGTCTTGAATCGTTTCCCTTTGTTCTCCAGGTGGGCTCCTGATTGCTGTCTTCCTTTGAACATTGTTACTTTCCCTTTGTTCTCCAAGTGGGCGCCTGATTTCCAATCACTTGCACTGCTTTTCCTTGGGACTTGAACCGTTTCCTTTTGTTCTCCAGGTGGGCTCCTGATTGTTGTCTTCCTTTGAACATTGCTGCTTTCCCTTTGTTCTCTAGGTGGGCTTGCACTGCTTTTCCTTGAGACTTGAACTGTTTCCCTTTGTTCTCCAGGTGGGCTCCTGATTGCTGCCTCCTTTAAACATTGCTGCTTTCCCTTTGTTCTCCAGGTGGGCGCCTGATTTCCAACATTTGCACTGCTTTTCCTTGAAACTTGAACTGCTTCCCTTTGTTCTCCAGGTGGGCTCCTGATTGCTGTCTTCCTTTGGACATTGCTGCTTTCCCTTTGTTCTGCAGGTGGGCGCCTGATTTCCAACACTTGCACTGCTTTTCCTCGAAACATGAATTGCTTCCCTTTGTTCTCCGGGTGGGCTCCTGATTGTTGTTTTCCTTTGAACATTGCTGCTTTCCCTTTGTTTTCCATGTGGGCGCCTGATTTCCAACATTTGCACTGCTTTTCCTCGAAACTTGAACTGCTTCCCTTTGTTCTCCAGGTGGGCTCCTAATTTCTGTCTTCCTTCGAACATTGTTGCTTTCCCTTTGTTCTCCAGGTGGGAGCCTGATTACCAACATTTGCACTATTTTTCCTTGAGACTTGAACTGTTTCCCTTTGTTCTCCAGGTGGGCTCCTGATTGCTCGAACATGAACTGCTTTCTATTCTCAAAACTTGTGTTGTTTTCCCTTGTTCTTCGGGTGGGCACATGATTTCAACAAAACAGACAAAACGAAGAAAATTTCCTGCCCCAGTTTGATAGTGGGAACATCTGTGAGTGTTAACTGATTCTTGTTATCAAAATAAATTCTAAACTAAATTCCTTTATCCTGAAAATTTCAAATCAAGCTACATCTCAAGGGTGAAAAACTTAATTGCCAAATTACACTTCCCAAAAGTAGACCTCTCGTCAGACCTTGTCATTTGTGAGGGCCTCAAAATTTACTAAATCTTGTTATCCAAGGGGGAACTGGCACTTCTGTCGAGCTTGTCTGGCGCTTGCTTTCCTTACGGAGGGTTTCTCCGAAACAAACAAAATTTTCTGCCCCTGTTTCAATCAAAGAAAACTTGTGAGTTTAAACATGGTGGTTGGTTTGCGGCCTTGACTTTGAGGGTGATTGCTCCTTCACTTTCCATGATAACTTCGATTTCAACATTGAAAGACCTTTCTTGTTTATTGACTGACCACTTTCTCTGTCACCCTTATCACAGAAAATACCTCTGATTCGTTCAAACCCAAGCCCTCTATATGTTGCATTGTGCTCATGAATTGACATATACCAAACCTTTGTGTTTCACATGAATCCCAAAGCACGTCAATTGCCACCCACTCAGTGCGCTTGCTGTTCCTTCCTGACGTATGCCACTGGCCTTGGCCTTGAGGTCTATTGCTCCTTCACTTGCCATGATAACTTTGATTTTCACTTGGAAGACCTTTCTTGTTATTGGTTAACCACTTTCTTCGTCAATTTTATCACAGAAAATACCTTTGATCCGTTCACCCAACACCCTTCATCTGTTGCATTGTTCATGAATTGACATATACCAAACCTTTGTGTTTCACATGAATCCCAAAGCACGTTGATTGTTACCAACTCAGTGCGCACGCTGTTCTTTCCTGACTTATGCCACTTTGATGTGCTAGCCAAATCCCGTTTTGTGCAATTGGAAAGTTGGTGGCAAATTTTGAAGTCATTTCTCACTTGCTCTGACCAAATAGACCCAGGAAGAGGAAGTAACCAAGACAAAAGGAACAGAGTAAAAGGAAAATGGAAAGAGATGATTCCTAACAAGAAAACTACGAAGTAGAAACTTATCAGATGTGGATACCGACTGTAATGATCATGACATGCACCTGTGGCCTAATCTGTCAAGCAAGTCTGATGTTCAACTCTTGTTATACCCCTAAATCGTGAAATTGGGCTTCAATGCTCCGATTATCCACTCTGATTTGCGATCCTTATTCGACTTGTAGTGCCCGAAGGGTTTTCACCATCAAGCCTCTCTCATTTTATTCTTTCTCTCAACTCACCATCGCCTTATGGTGCCTGTGAAGGTTTTCACCAATAAGACTCTCTCATTTTGTTCTTTTCTTCTTATTTCCTCCAATTTTGCAGATGACAAGGCATTAACCATGGTAAAAATATCATATACCCTTGGCATGTCTAAACTCAGCTCTCTCAAAGATTATCCGGGAGGTCTTTTTTGGACTGTAATGTGACTTTTGGACAGGGTTAGAAAGAAAGAATATCATAAAGGCTCAAAACTACTTGAATGGGTTTAGAAATACAACTTTTGGAATCAGATATTTTGCAAAACCGCAACTTTTGCCCCAGTTTTTTTGCCTGGGGACTTTTGAATTTTTATTTTGGTGAGACCGAACTGTGAGGCTACCTACGTATCCTTAAAAGGAATCAGGTCGAACGTAGTTCATGACATAGGAATTGCTTTATTTTTGTACTTTTCTCTTTTTTTTTCTTTTCTTCTTTTCTCTCTCTTTTTCTCTCTCTTTTTTTTCTTTTCTTTTCGTCTCTTTTCTTTTCTTTCTTTTGCTTTACTTACTTCTTTTTTTTTCTAATTTCTTTTATCTTTTCCTCTTCTCTTTTTTCCTCTTTTCTCTTCTTTATTTATCTTCTGTATCTGTGTTTTTGAACTTTGCTACTGATTCCAAAAGAGGGGTATGAAAAAAAACAAATAAGGCTCAAAAGGGGTAACAAAGGATAAAGTGTTTAGATAGCAGAAGGAGGGCCTCCGAATCTCTAAAAGTGTCGAGTACAACACATGCAACTTGAAATGAAAAAACGAAGAGCACATACAACATTTCTTTTACAGCTTCGGCATTGATATCACTGATATGCTTTATTTTTAGTGCCTTGTCATGGATAGAACTCTCGTTGGGTGATTTCTTCTTCACAATGGATACCCTCCGTCAATTCTGAGAAAACTTTCTTGGCTTTATCTTGTAACTTGAGATGCACTTGAACTCAAAGTTGCTTGCTTCATATTGTCCGGGATGCACTCTCCTTTAACGAATTCTTGTCACCCTATTAACTTCCCAAATTATCTGCCCCAGTTTCACATGGTTCGGGCTTCATATGATCTCAAAATCTCTTTACTTACTTCCCACAAATGTCCCTATCATCTTCAAAATTGTTTCATTGCTTCATGATTAGGCTAACTCTTAAAACCAGGCCTAGAATTATGCGTGCATGTCATGTCACTAGAGTTAGCAGGAAAAGAACTATAAAAGGAAAAGAGAACCAAACAAACACTGACTGGAAATAACAGAAAATAGGAAAAATTGCATTAGACAGACGGTGAAAGGGTTTGAACAATAAGACAAGCAGAATAAACTGGGGACAACCCTGGAACAAACCTAGATAACACTAAATGAGTTATTACGACTAAAGGAACTAGGAAAAATAAAAGGATAGAAGAGTTTGAATCACAAGACAATATTCGGATTACAACCCTAAAAATAACCCGGACAACAGAAATGACACCAAAATAAACCACCAAGACTCCTCTCCGGCTAGCCAAGAGATGGAGCGTCTTTCCAATTACCAAGTACGACATCTTAGCCACTGAGTTCTGCATCAACACTACTAGGACCTTCACAAGTCTTCATCACATTGACTTTACCAAATTGCGTTTGGGTCCCTTTTGCCGGCTCATTCTTAAGATCAACCTCTGATAGCGCTGAAAGCTTTGCAGCACGTGGACCTTCGAGGATCTCGGAAGAATTCTCATATTCTTTTTCAAAACAAATCATACCCACCAAATGCGTCTCATTATGAACAGGCGATGGACTTTGGCTAGTGTCTACTGCATCTAGATTTTGCACGACAATGTCACTTGCATCAACAAGCTTCTGAATTGCTTTTTTCAGATGCCAACACCTTTCTGTGTTGTGACCCGAGGTATCAGAGCAATGTGCGCACCTTTGAGAATAATCAAAGTTCTTTGGAAGAGGGTTCGACATTTTTATCTGAATCGGCTTCAACATGTCCAATTGCCTCAACCTTTGGAACAAACTGGCATATGACTCTCCAATAGGAGTGAAAGTCTTTTCTTTTTTCTGTTGTCCTTTCTATTTGTACTCTGGCCTCGGTTGGAATATTTTATGGGCAGGTGGTTGATATGCTTGAGGGGACGGGTAAGACATTTGTGGAAGTGGTGCGGGCCATCGCGGGCCTCGTGGGTGTGGAGCATATGGTGGTGCATTGTGGATAGGGTACTGGGAAAGTGATGTACGACTTTGGGGGTTCTGTAGAGAGAAGTAGAATTGGGGAGGATTATCTGGTGCACAGGGATATCCATGGGGTCGATATCGAGGCTGAAAGCGTTGAGCAGGAATGCCCACCGGATCATCTTTTCTGTTTCTCTTTCTTCCACCCACACTTACTGAGATGTTCTGAATGTCTTCTGTACTATCTTTCAACGCTGAATAACTCATGATTTTGCCTGACTTGATTCCCTCTTCTACCATCTCCCCCATTTTTACCACATCATTGAAAGGTTTACCCAAGGCCGGGATCAAATGACTGAAGTAGGTGGGCCCCTGGGCTTGTAGGAAAAGCTCAACCATTTCTTCTTCACCAATCGGGGGACTGACTCGAGCAGCTTGCTCCCTCCATCTGAGCCCAAACTCCCTAAAGCTTTCCTCCGGTTTCTTTTCCATCTTAGATAGGGAGGAGCGGTCTGGGGTAATGTCTATATTGTATTGAAAGTGTCGAACAAAATCTTGAGCCATGTCGCCCAATGTATGCCACTTACCGACATCTTGACAATTATGCCATTCCAAAGCTGCCCCAGTCAAGCTCTTACTGAAATACGCCATCAACAAATCATCTTTCTCGCTAACACTTCTCATTTCACTGCAATAAACCCTCAGATGGGCTACCGGATCTCCACACCCATCATACAAGTTAAACTTTGGCACTTTAAACCCCGCAGGCAGGCGAACGTCAGGGAACATACACAATTCTTTGTAAGATATGTTAACCTGGTCTCCCATCCCTTGCATGTTCTTTAAGGACTGTTCTATACCTTTCAGCTTCTTGGATATCTCATCTCGCCCTTCCTTTCCTGTGACCTTTTCATTTTCAGCATGAAGCTCATTCCGAGGGTTCTGATTGTATGAGTCAGGATCCTTGTGGGCAACCTCTGAGGGGCAATATTGGGCATCATGAGCTTTGAGTGGGTGTTCATTGTTGGGGATAGTTGATAAGACTGGAGGGCAGTTTTTGGGAAAGGTAATTGGAGGATGAGTGATGGAGCTACTAGGGTGGTAGGGAAAGCTGTGATAAGCGGGTGGATCTAGAGAGTATGGGGGATCATCTGGCACTATGATCGGAGTTTGGGTAAGGGTAGAGTCTAAAAAACTAGGTGGTGGCGGGGGTGGTGCCCTCCCAGTCATCCAAGCCTGATACATGTCCACCATGTGTTGTCTTAACATCCTTACCTCTTCAACCAACCCATTGCCCTATTCAACCAATTGCTTTTGGGCCCCAGTATCAACCGACTCGATTCCGTTGTCGTCTGCCATTGCCTTTCGACCTTATGTTGTAGAGAAGAGTTACCACTTTAAGAACCACAAACCAACCACCTTTCTGCTATGAAGATGAAGTCATCACGTTAGCATTAGGGCATTAAACATAAGATAATCTCACTTTATGTGCAATGCACCTAGCCACAATTATCGGTTCTAAAATGACTTCGAGGGTACAAAGGTCAGTTGGCATCATCCCAATTTGTTCATTTCAATCCTCTCTTTTCTATGCTTTTCTAGCACTTGCTTGCTCATTTTCTTTCCTTTTTTTTGCTAATTATCACTCTTTTCTTTCTCTCATTTCTCACATCCCATAATTTCATCTCTCTTTTTTCTTTTTCTTTTTTTTTCTTTTTTTCTTTTTCTTTTTTTCTTTTTCTTTTAATAAATAAATAAAAAAATAATTCGATCGAACCCTATGTAGGTTGCCTACGTATCATAACGCCGCATGAATCAGATCTTTGCATAGTTCGAGAAGATCGGGAATAAAGGAAACAAACTAACGTTCTCATTTTCTTTTTCTTTTTCTTTTTTTTCTTTTTACCTTAATGACTACTCTGATGAGAAAAGAGAAATAAAAGAAGCAAATTCTTTTTTTTTGAATTTTTTAGACTTAATGTTCTATAACCTATTCTAAACTCAAGCTTAACGAGCATATATTATTTCTCCTTTTTTTTCTTTTTGAAGCAAATACTCTATGAGAAATTATTAAGGAAAAGACCCTAGAAGAGAAAAATATTTTTATTTTTTTTTTGTTTTTAGGAAGGAAATCTAAAGAATGAACCAAAGAAAATATTTTGAATTTTTATTTGATATCCTTGAAGAAGTATTTCGAAACGAGAAATGATCAAGATAAAAAATATTCTTGGATTTCAGCTTTTGATTACCTAAGGAAGAAACTTTAAAGTTAAACAAAAGATAATGTATGTTTTTTTTCTTCTATGTATAATATCCTAAAGTTCTAATGAAAATAAAAAGAATTTTTTTTTCATTTTTCATTACTTTCCCAAAGAAGAACCTCAAAAGAAAATCTTTTTGGATTTTTGGAATTAATACCTTAAAGGAAACTTTTTAAAGAGGTACTAAAAGAAAATTCTCTTTTTTTTTTTTTGAATTTTTAGTCTTAATGTACTAAAAGCAATATTTGAGTTCTAGATATTAGTTGCCTAAAAGAAAACCACCTTAAAAGATTTTTTTTATTTCTATAATTAGTATTCTAAAGAAAACTTCTAATGGAAATATAAAACGCAACATCTTTTTTTGGATTTTGGATTTATATCACACTTTTTCAAATACAAAATAGAAAGTACAATAATAAAGAAAACTCGACATTACTGTACAAAACTCAAAACATAAAAAATAAAAAGAAAGATCTTCTTAAGCAACTCTTGAATAAGCGATCCTGACTGGATGGTCCCGGGGTGTCTGTCATGCTCAAACTCCGATAAGTAGACCCACACCTTTATGAGAAAATTAAGATCAAATAAAGTTAAAGGCCTAAAACACTATGTGAGACAATAACAGTCCCCATTAGACATATGCAACACATGATTATGACTATTTTTCTAAAATTAACCTATGTGGCTAAAAGTGGCTAAAAATGCAAGATTCGGCTAAGACCCCGCAAAGCTAAAAACCTAAGACTCACTAGGAAGACCGGACCCTATGTGGGTTGCCTACGTATCCCGCCCCGAAAGACGAGAATCAGGTATGTGTAGTTCGGGCAGATTGGATACTGGCGAGAATTAAAAAATCAACTAATTTAGAGAAAATATTTTTTTTGTTTTTTTTTCTTAAAAAATAATGGAAAAGTGCAATTTTTTTTTTTTTGGATTTTTCAATTTATTTTTTTTGTCTTTTTCTTTAAATAATGTGAAAGAAAAACATAACTGGGCCTTACTTGCTTTATTTTCACACTTCACCCTCTTTTCTTTCTCATTTACCCTCAGCCACCATTGGTCCGCCAAATAACCCTTTTACCCTTTGAAGAAATGCAACATGTAGCACATAGGATGCATCAGGATGGTCTTTTATTTTTGGGTACACCTATCCTAGATGAACCCAACCCCTGTGTTGAGTCCCCTAAGCCAAATGCACATGATTCAAACAAACGTGCCCACCAGGGATCCGGCATGAGGTTATGTTTTTCTAGGTTTAAACCTGGGGTTGTATTCTAGACTGGATTTACCCGAGCGGACAACTCGAGCCGAGGTGGGGGCAACGTACCGGAAGCACTAAAGTCTGCCCGGCCTTGTTGCTGGCCCATGCTTCGTTCTTAACTGGTATGACTTCTAACAGAAAGTGGTCCATGCGAATGTGTGCGCCAAATTTAGAAGACTCAGAAGGGTGGCGTAAGAAAGCATTTTAATAACATTCAAACAATATTGAAATGACACATAAACGGCAATTAGCACATTGGGTTCACAATAATATCAACAACAGATAAAGCCAAGCAAAATCATATTACAAGCTCGAATTCTTGAACCCTGAACCAGAGATTCTAGGTTCTTGTCCCCAGCAGAGTCGCCAGAGATATCACACCTCCTTTTTACTACCCCGGAAGGGGATATAAGGGAGTTTTTCCAATTTAAGTGACAATCGAAACGGGATTATTTATATTAAAAATCAGAGTCGCCACTTAGGATAATTGGGTGTCCCAAGTCACCGGTTTAAAATCCCGAATCGAGGAAGATGACTCTAATTACGGTCTGCGAACACAGAAATCCGGGTAAGGAATTCTGTTAACCCGGGAGAAGGTGTTAGGCATTCCCGAGTTCCGTGATTCTAGCACGGTCGCTTTGATCATACTTGGCTTATTAAATTGTCTAATTACTCATTTTAGAACCTGTATGCATTTGCCTTTTAATTAAGAAATTATCTTGAAACGGGTCACGCGTACGTGTACCCATTTGTTTGGCGCGTCAAAAATTCATGTCACGCATACGTGTCCATAATTAATAACGTTATATTAATATTAAAAAAGTTTGGCCGAAGTTGCACGAATGCATACTCCGGTTTCGTTTTTTTAGAAATTGTAATCATCACAATTATTTGATTAATTAAAATCGTGCTTAATGCAAACTACCGTGACTCCATATTAAGACTCGATATTTCAAAGGACCAATCTGGAACATAGAGGCCATACAGCAAAATCAGGTAAGATAAACCAATTAAGATTCCAGCCACCACTTGAAAGAAGTATTTCCTGACGAATGCCTTTGCCGAATCAATAGGACAATCATTGGCAAGCAAAATATCCAGAATTGAAGCAAATAGATAACCAATTAAAATTTTCTGCGGCGGAAAAGCACATAGAGTAATGCTAGGATATAAAGGAACTTGAAACACAAATAACAGTATAGGTTTTTATCCACCTAAGGGCGTAGAAGATAGCCTGGGATTATACGAGTAAACAAAAAATCAATTAAGGAACACAAGCCATTATGAAGATGAACAAAACTAAACAAGATAACAACTAAAATCATGCTGACATAAAATAGGCTCAAGCTAATCAAAGATAAACACCAAATTATTATAAGCCAAGAGAAAATTAGCAGAACTAAGGAAATGTAGGAAACGGACCTTGTATAGGTTTCAAAATATTAGCAAAAAAACATCTCGGCTGGTTTACAAAGAAGATCGAGCCAAAGATACCGGACACCAACAGATCCGTTAACCAAAGACCTCGCCGGAAACCCGAACTTGACAGACCCTCGAACTCGAACATCAAAACCTCCTCATGTATTGGTTTTTGGGACTGGTTTCAGGTTGAAGCAGCAATGGACGAGAGATGGGAGGCGACGACAGTGCGGACGAAGCCGGTCAGAGATCTGGCGGGTATGCGGCTGAAGCAGTGACGTTTCACATGGGTTTTTCGACTGTGATTACACGCTGGAATTTCACTGGACTTTAGCTGGGTTTTGACTAGGATTTTGGGGTGTTTTATGGAGCTTGGCTATGGCTGCTTGGTGTGATGAAGATGAAGAGCAGGTTTTTTTTTGGTTTTTTCGTTTGGTTTTGGTATGGTGAGAAACGGCTGGCTCAGTCTTGATTGTCTCGTTAAACAGAAGCCATGAAAGGCTGCTCCCTTTCTCCAGAAGAAGAGGATATGGAGTAGGGAAGAAGATGAAAGAATCAGTGGTGGGGGGGGGGGGGGGGTCGTCTGTATTCGGCTAACAGTCTCTATGTGTGTATTTTCACTGATAGTCCTTAGGCCTAGGGGTTAGCTCCTTTTTATAGGTTTAGGGTTTTAGGGTTATATTTAGGTTAAGGAGTATGGGCCTAGAAGTTATGGGCTTGAGAATTATGGACTAGGTCTGAAAATTAGGTCTACAAATGGGTCGTTTGAGCCCAAATTTTATTATTTTCCCGTGAATGAGACTAAAATACGATCTCATTTATTAATCAGTCCTACTTAATTAAAATAACTATTAAAATAAGACTGACCGTTAAAACAAAACTATTTTTGGTATTTTGTTAAGATTAAAATGACTACAAAACATTAATAAATTTTTTTTTTTTTGTAATTTTCAATTTCTTGTAAAAAAATAAAGTAAAAGAGTCAAAATTAGTTGAGATAGCGATACTAGGCCTAAATTAAATATTTACACGCTAAAATATAAAAAATCTTGGGGAGGGTCAAAAATCACATGTCTACAATATCTTAGTTTTAACATCAAATTTATGTGAATCAAAGAGGAAATTTGGGAATTGTTGTCAAAGTTTTTAAAAATGAAGATTTGAGTTTTGATAGTCGATTTGAACTCGGATTTGAAAACTAATCACATATATGGACTCGTGGGATTATGGGCAGTTAAATCTACCTTAGGACCCAGGTTTTGACCGGTCGGGCCTGGGGTCTACTTTGTTTGACTTTTTGGAAAATATGTAAAGATTATATCTTTATCTATTAATTTCTCTTGCATAGATTGATGTTATTAAGTCAATTTTGGTTAGATTTGAGCCATGTAGAGGCGAATTTTAGGGGAAAGGCTATATTAGAGGGTTGATATGGCCTAGTTGAGGTAAGTATCTTGCCTAACTTTGTGTGGGGGAACTACCTCTTAGGATTTGGGTTGATTGTGCTATTTGTGTTATATGGAAGACATGTACGCGAGCTGACGGGTGCGTACACGGGCTATATGTGGTAATTGACCACTTTAGGTTATTTAGACTCATTTCTGCCTTTAACTGAATTGTGTTAACATGTTATATATCTCATTGTTAATATACTCTTACATGTGTTGATCTACTCTTACATGCTTTATTTGACATTGTTAGCACTTGTTCTACTTCTTACATGTTATTTTGCTCTTATATGCTTTAGTTGAAGTCATTGCCTTCCTTATTATCTTGTTACCTCTTTAGTTGTTGAATTACTTTTACTGGAAGCTGTTATTTCTTGGAATATCTTCTCTTTGAGTTATTGGTGTTGAAGCTGTAAAAGTCGTTATCACATTAAGGTGAAGCTGTTAATTGCTGAGATATCTTTCCTTGATGAGAAATTCTCATTCATTTTGTTATTGTTGAGATTCTTGTAGACATGGGCTATTTGTTATGGAAACATTGGTATTGTTGACTTTTTGGCAAGTTGTGACATATGGGAACTTGTGGTACGAGTTGTGATTCGGTTGTGATATTGATACGCATGCGGTGGAATAAGGCTAGGGGTTGATACACATGCCGTGAGATATGGTGGGATTGATACGCGTGTTGCTAGTAGGGGAACAACTTGAAGCCACGCGGTGAGATAAGGTGGGATAAAATGCGTGTAGCTATTTCGGGAAAAGTAATTTTCAAAATTAAATGTAAGGCTCATGCGGTGATATAAGGAAATATTTTGATTGAAATTGTGAAATGTGGAAACGAGGTGGTACCTAGGTTGTGATTCTTGTTGCATACTTTATGTTAAAAAGGTTTGTTGGTCGAACATTTTTGTTATTTCCATACTTGTTTTACCTGTATTGTCCGCATTGGTTTCTTGATGTTCTTAACATGTGTTATTCCTTATTACCTTTATTGCTTTAGAATCCGTTGCTAGCTTTCATTACTGAACTGCTTTATTGTCCTTTATTTCTTCATTCTACATTATTTGACTGTACCATATCTTATTCAGTTTTTTTATCCTAGTAGGTATCTTGACCTGGCCTCGTCAATACTCTATCAAGGTTAGGCTTGATACTTATTGGGTACTATTATGGTGTACTCATACTATGCTTCTGCATATTTTTGTGCATATCCAGGTACATCTGCTCATGTCGGACGCTAGTGATAATTCAATTATGACAGGAGACTTCAAGGTATACTTGCCCGACATTTTCAGGCCTCGAAGTCACCTTCTATTATCTTCTCATTACTATTATTTCCATTATTAGACATTCTTGTGGTAGAGGTTTTAGAATATTTATAGAGCTTATGACTCAGTTCCACCAGTTTTGGAAATTATGCTGTTGATGTTCTAAATTCTCCATACGATAAGGCAGAATAGAGATAGGTTAGGTGTCTGGCACCAAATCAATGCTAAAGACAATATCACAATCTGGTGGTATGCTTAGTAAGTTAGCAGAAAATACATAGGGAAACTCCCTCACTATAGGCACTGGATCAATCGTGGGAGTTCCCATCAAAGTATCTCAAACAAAGGCCAGATAGGCCAAACAACCCTCTCACCATATGTTGAGCCTTCAAAACAGAAATAACCTAACTACATGAACTACTGGACGAACCTCTCCACTCCAGCCTAGGCAACTCTACATCATCAGTGCAACAGCTAATGTTTGGCAATTATTCTATATTTTTAGTATATTACATACCTTATATTTTGGTATTTTAATGACAAATTATGCAACATTTGAGCTTAATCGAGTTGATTTTATGTGTAGGACGATTTGAACGCAAAGAGAAATGAAATTTGAATGCAATGATATTCAAAATACAAGGAAAGAGCACAAAAGAAAAATTAGCGCAAGTCGAAGCAGAGCCCGCCCCATACCTCGCCCCACTTGGCCAGAGGCGATGTCTATCTTGCATGGAGCAGGTCTTGTGAGATCCATTACCTCGTCTAGCAAGGTCCCTCACCAGGCCCCAGACCAGGCATCGTGCCTATGCCCCTGTCCGAGAGAAAATTGTTTCCTTGTTGATTTTAGACCTGGTGACTTCGGCCCTAAACAATAAATACCCCCTAAACGTGTCTAAGAGGGAGTTGGAAGTAATATGAAGTAAAGAAGGCCTAAGGAACACAAATGGAGCATGGATTCATCTCATCTTCCATCCTTAATCTCATATTTGTTGTTCTAATGATTCATAATAATATTTTGATTATTCATATGATCATGAGTGGCTAAAATCCTTTCTGTACTAGGGTTATGGGTTTTTCTTGAATATTGATGTTTGATGGTTGTTTATATTACTTGTTTAATAACTACAAATATTATCTGAGTCTAAGAACATGCATGATTAACTCAATGAGTACAAGTTGAAGTCTACCAGACGTGTCAACACCTAACATACGCACTTACACTTGTCACCTCGTACGTATGTAGATCCTATAACACATAGAACATAGCAGATAGAACACATACAGAGATAAGTTCTCTCTTAAAAGGTTAGACAAGAGACTTACCTCGCTCTGAAATCCGAATTGGCTCTAACACCGCTCTAACACCTCAAACTAATGCCGAACAACCCGAAACTAGACAAAGAACGTGCAAACAAATCAAAACATACTCAAGAATCCATAATTTATCAATTAAAAACAATTTCCAACCCCGAATGAAAAGTCAATTCCAGGCCTAGGCCCGTAAAAAAGATATGTCCATGGCATCACAAACTCAAATATATAATTTGTTCTCTAATTCATGTCCAATTTTGTGGTCAATTTCTCTTTTTATCAAATGCTAGGTTTCAAACCAAAATTCAAGATGTTCAACAATTTCTACCAATTTCCAAGTTAAATTCCATATATAATCCATGTATTTAGCTCACAACTAGTTAGAATAACTTACCTAAAGCTTGTTGATGAAGATCTAGGTCAAAATCCTTCAAAATCGAGCTGCCAAACTCTACAAATGAGGAAATGAACTAAAAATCTGAAATGGGGCTATTTATAGAAAAAGTCAAAAACTTATGAAATTTTGGCCGTACACCTAGTGTCACACATGGTTCCATATGAGGTCTCTTTGCTGAAACAGTTAGTTTGCTGGTTTTTTCCAAAGCCCAGTTGCAGACATGCTCGGATCTCGTAAGAGCCCCCAAGACCCCATCCAAACATTCAAACAAGTCCATAAACACATCTCGGACCTATCCAAAGCCTCCAAACACATACGAGATCATCATATCTACTAATTAAAGATCAAACCACAAGTTGAACCTCTCTTAAGTTCAAGAACTTCCAAACTTCCAACCAAGCGTCTGATTCACACTTAAACACTTCGGGTCTCAACCAAACTTTGCATACAAGTTCCATTCAAACAAATTGAACTTATTCCAAGTTCTAGAACAACAATTTGAGTCCACTATATCCAGAGTCGACTATCGGTCAAACTTAAAAACTCTCTGATTCTTTAAATTGCCAACTTTCGACAAATAGGCTCAAATCTTTTAGGAGCATCCAAACCCAAATCTGAACACATGCCTAAGTCCAAAATCACCATAAGAACATATTGGAACCATCAAATCACCAATCTGAGGTCATTTACACAGGAGTGAAACCTTGATCAACTCTTCTATTTAAAGGCTTCTAAAATGAAACTAAGTATTCTAATTCACTTTCGAACCTCATAAAAGCCAAACCACCCATCCTGTCAAGTCACAACACATCTGATGCAAATATAGGAAGTATCAAATAGGAGAATGGGGTTAAAATACTCAAAAAAACTAATCGGATCGTTACACAATGTATAGTTGCGATTGGTAAACATAAGGCTACTACCATGACTAGGCAGCCAGTGATTGTGGGATAATTGATGTGTCCCAGATGGCACATACTAGAAGGGACAAGCACAACAGCATATTTTTTGGAATATGCTACCACACTATTTGCGTAATAAGAAAGTGGATGAAGAGCCAGCTTTTGATATGGTGATTCCAATAGCACCATGTGCTACTAATATTGCTAGTATTCGTGGGCCAGACAAGGAGGATAGTGCTACATTGACTACTGTCGATCATCAGGCTCATGACGATAACTTCATGGCTCACTTTTATGGGATGCCAGAATTGCAGCTGCAAATTAGGGGTAGGTCTGATACTCCAGAGGAAGGAATTAGTTGAATGAGTGTTTCCCCCTCAATAAGCACACACAACTACTTGTTGGTATTAGTTCTAGCCAAGGTGTACCTTCCGTTGAGGATATAACACTCTTGGGCATTCTGTGTACGACGATGAGGAGCAGGTAGATGAAGTTGTTGATTCCACTGGTGAGGATCATAGAGATGGTGTTGATGACTGGAGGCAATTTACAGAGCCTTCTTTGATGAGGGAGATGGTTTCGATGATTGACCAGCGAGTTTCCTGTCCATCTTCTCTATTTTGCTTTATTTATGCGTTTGGGACACTGCACTTTTTAAGTGTGGGGTGAGGGACTCTCTTCAAACAATTAGTAATAGTATATTAGTAATAATGATAGCTTCTTGTTTTGATTTTTGCTTACATAGTTTAGTAGAATAATTAGTATAGTATTTGGTTGTAGTTTTAGTACTTAAAAGAAGAACAAAAATAAAAAAAAACATTGAAAACTCAAAAAGTAAAAGATTGAACTTTTCTAGATGATGGATCTTCTAGATAGTTTTCTTAAGAGATTAATGTCTATATAAAACACAAAAAAAAAAATTAAAACATATAAAAATACCAAAATATGTCATTTCATTTTCTTTAGGTAGGGATGATCCCCTGTTGTTTTTTTTGTGCCTTGGTTCTTTTTCATGGGATAAAATTTAAATCGGGTAATTTTTTAGAAGTAAATTAGGATTTAGAACTGAAAGGAGAAAGAATAATGTGATTTCTAGGCGCCTTTGACATATCCTGTAGTGGCATATTTAGGCTTCTGCATGTGTATTACCTTCTCTATATTTTGAAATTTTTGGCGATGCCTTGATGAATTGGATAGCATATTTTGTGACTCCTATGGCTAGTTTTCTTCACTTATGTTCACTTTGTCCTTTATAGTTAATATCTCTTGGCTTTGTGATACTTACTCTGATTTGAGAGTCAGAATGTTGTCGTCCTTAATGAGTCATGTGCTATATGTGAAGTGAGTTTTGTGTATAGTCCATATTGTTGCATTTGAGTCTAAAACTTACCCAAAGTGTGAGTTGAAGTGAAATCTAGGTGTTGCTTGCTTTGAAAAGTGATCTTAGGCCTTCGTTGATCTTTTTCTTTGTTGCTTAACACAAATAAAAGTATTCCTAATTATCCCTTTTGAGCCTATAGACCATTGTTAGGCACCCGCGTTATCTTTTGTTCTTAATTAAGATGTTTTGATCCTTTTACCTCTTAAAGAACTTGAATTATAAGTGAGGAAAGAAGTAGGAGGAAACTTGGGTAATGGTTGAGTGTAAAAAGGGAAGAAAGGTGCATTTGTATCTTAAAGGAAACATCACTAGCAGAGAACACAAAGTACAAAAAAAAATATTTAAAGAAAAAGAAAATAGAAAAATATAGCAAAACAACTAAGTAAATTTTGTCCTTACTAGTGAATGTGATTTAAAGTAGTTCTTAAAGAAAGAGAAAACGTTTTTGGGGTGATCTTGCTTGTGATGTTTGAAATTGGGTTGAAGAAAGTTGCGCTTAAAGTTGATTATGCGACGTGTTAAAGTGCTTAGGAGGGTTAGCCACTATTACCCACATGTATCCTACCCGTCCCTTAACCTACATTACAACCTTAATAAAGTCCTAATTTATTTTAGACCGAGTCGGCCTACATTAGTACAGGTTTACATAATGAGCAAGTCTATGGTACCATTTTCATGCATGTGACTTATTTTTGAGAGTGAACGATTTCTTTCATGAGTTTGAGTCCTTAAAATATATTCGATTATTTGATTTGAATGTGTGTACTGTCTACTCTCTTATTTGTTGTGAAGGCAGATGGTTTCATGATAGATAGGTAACATTATTAGACGTCTATGTAAGTTGAATGTTCAAGCCTTGAACACATTGTGACATTCAATTGGTTTCTGCGTCTAGGATTGTTATGAACATGTTATTTCTGTCTTGAGTATTTTGAAGTTTTGCATAAGTAATAGGAAATGTGTGTTGAATGCATATGCTAGAGCTTAATTATTGCTTTAACCATGATCATAGGTGTAGTGTGCTTTGAACGTGTGACATTGTGAGGCGCTTGAATATAAGTAGTTGATTGTCTCAAGGACAAGCAACATTTAAGTGTGGGATGGTAATGTTTGACTATAATTCTATATTTTATGACATTACTTGCCTTATATTTTGATACAAGAATAATAATTTATGTGATTATTGAGCTTAATTGAGTTGATTTTATGTGTAGGAACATGTGAATATGAAGTGGAGATAAAGTTATACAAAGTGACACGTAGAAGCAACGAAATAGAGCAAAAAAGGAAGACACCGCAAGAGCACGAAAGAATAGTGCCTGAAGTGGCAGAAGGCCATAAATAATCTCAACCTTGGACGGCGCAAGGCCAAGCCCAGTGCGGCACTAATGGCGCCTCTTATGGAGCGAGGTAGAGAAATATCGGCGCCTCTGATGGCGCCTCGTATTGACGGGAGTTTTTCTAAGCTAATTTTGCTTACCTCTTAGTGTTAGACTTGGTTACTTCAGCCTACACACTACCCTACCCTATAAATACCACTAAACTCGTTTTGAACGGGGTCGAACATAGTTTGGAGGCAATGAAGTCTACAGAAAAGTTTTGGAGCACGAAATCATTGTGTTCTTCTTCTCTATCTGTAGTTTTATTTAAAATATTATTGTGATTGTTCATACGAATACGAGTGGCTAAACTCCCCTTATTCTGGGGTTATGGTAGTTGTTGGTTATTGAAGTCATATAATTGTTTTGATCACTTGATTATATCATTGATTTGTTCGTTTAGTCATGTTCTTAATTATTTCACAGCGTAGCTAATAGTAGAATACTATCTAAAAATCTGAAGTTGAACTCGAACGTCGAAGCTCTAAATTGAATATATGATTAAATATAGTAAGTTCTTGAATTCAGAAATCGGAGAATAGATTCGTGATTACACATGCACTCTAATCGATTATGATTCTACAGATATATAGGTATTAGGTCGGCTTGAATAGGTGAGCGAGGTGTCAAAAATACCTTGTGAGAAATATAAACCCTACTAATCAATAAACCAGATAGATCAAGTAGTTAATTCAATCGGAAAAACTCCACAAGATTAACATTAATCCCATAATACACTACAAAAAATAAAATTAGCTACGAACATCATCGCTAATCTGTCGCTAAATCACTCGTCGCTAATAGAACTTCTTGATAATCGATCGCTAATCCATCTCTTAATAGAATTAGCGATGAATCTTTTTGTTTAGCTACAGAATTTGTCTGTTGCTAATTTTTTTTTTTAATGGTGACCTCAAAATATCCATAACTTATTAATCTTGCGTTGAAGTTGTTTGTGCACTTTGCTTGTAATCTTGTTTTCTCTTTTAATTGTTAATTTTTGCAGTAGTTATTGTTAATCAGAAATTCCAACCACTTCTCGGAAAATCACTTGAATGAACAATTCATAACAAATTTAATTTAGTTAATAGTTAATCACAAGTACTCGTGAGAATGATACTTTATTTATCATTTATCAACCTTGTATACTTACGTGTTGTGTTTGGCCTCAACACAAATTTAGGGCTTGTTGGAAAGTTGGATAGTTGTTCCTTAAAAGAATTATCCAAGGTACATAAAAAGGTACAAAGATATATATATATATATATATATATATATATATATATATATATATATATATATATAGATATAGATATAGATATATATATAGATATAGAGGAGGACTAGACCAGTTCTCTACAAATCAAACATGGGAGATAACCTTAGTTTTAGCTAGTAATGTTGGGTGAATAATAATTTTAGAGAAAAATATTCTTGAAATTTTGGTAGTAATAACAATGGGAGTAGTTTATTTGAATGTGACGACCTGACCAATCGTTTTGTGTAATTGTGCCTCGTTTTCCCTTTTGATGCTTCGCACATGTGTGTTCATGGTTTTATAACTTACGGGGTAGATAATTTTTGTTTCGGGAAGATTTCGGGTTGATTTGGACCCTTTGATTCTTGAGTTAGAAGTTTAAGTTAGGAATGTTGACCAAACTTTGACTTTTGTGAAAATGACCCTGGAATGGTGTTTTGATGGCTCTGATAGCTTCGTATTGTAATTTTAGACTTGGGCGTATACCCATAATCAAATTCGAAAGTCCATAGGTTGATTTGTGTTGTTTTGCCAAAATTTGGCTATTTGAAGTTGAAAAGTTTGACCGTAGGTTGACATTTGGCTATCGGGATAATAATTTGGTTTTTGGACTTGGAATAGGTATGTTATGCTATTCAAAACTTGTCTGCAACTTTTGGTATCGTTTGGAGTTGATTTGATAGGATTTGGACGTTTAGTTGTAATTCTAGAGGTTCTTGAAATTTACTTTGAAATTCATGTGTTTTGTTGTCCAATCCGTAGCTCTAGATGTTATATTTGTGTTTTGATCGTGCGAGCGAGTTCGTATGATTTTTTTAGACTTGTGTAGATGTTAGGTTTGGAACCCCGAGGGCTAGAATGAGTTTCGGACATATTCCAAAATGTTTTGGACTGAAAAACAGGATCTGGTGTGCTGAAGCCTCTGGTGTCGCATTTGTGACGAAATAGTTGCATTTGCGACCTCCTCGTAGGCTGTCTGTGCCCGCATTTGTGAGGTTCTTCTTCGCAACTGCGAACCCACGTCACAATTGCAATATCTGCAGCTGATCAAAAGGGCTGGGAGTTGGGATTTTTTAACATATTCTCTCATTTTAGAACCCTAAACTCAGTAGGAGGCGACTTGGAGAGGGTATTATTATTAACAAACATTGTGTAAGTGATTCTAATCAACTTCCAACTATATTTCATAAATATATCTTAGATTTAAGGGAAAATGCACAAGTATCCCCCTGACCTATACTCGGATTACCAACTACACACTTTTTCTTCACGGGAATCCTATTACCCCCCTAAACTTATTTTAAATAGAATTATTTGCACCCTTAACGCTGACGTGGCAGAGTGTATGCATTTCACTCTCCCAAAGGAGAGTGAGAAGAAGGAAAAAACGATTTTCAGATTATTTTTTATTCTTTTTAACCATTTTTTCTTACTTTTTTTCCTCTTCCTTTTCCTTTTTCTTTGTCTTTTTTCTTTTACTTTTTTTTTCGTTTCTTCTCTAATTCCGGCGGATATTCATTCACCGGTGACTTTGTCTAACCGTTTTTCTTCCATTTTTTCTTTTCACACACAAATTAAACTCTCAAAAAGATCTATTCATAAGCAAAGCAAAATACACTCAGATTTGGGGGAAAAAATTCATCATCGGAAAACCTTCCCACGCCGGAAAAAAAATGATGTATTGAAATTTTAACTGGAAAAAGTTTTCTCAGCTTATATTCGTTTTTATTTCTTTTGCTCTTCCTCCCACACATAAATTACACTTTCAAGAAATTTATTTATATATATATAACAAAACACACTTAGATCGGGATAAAAATCTGTCACCGGAAAAAAAAAATTCACTGGAAAAAATGGTGTTTCTGAAATTCCGACGACCACCATTTTATGCCGCCGATGACCAAAACAAAAAGAAAGAGGATGAAATAACCAAAAACAATGATAATAATAACAAATAAGTAAAAGAGGAAAGAATAAAAAAAAGTACTAAAAATACATGTGGGGGCGCGTGTAGCTCACCATTTGCCAAGAGTTTGGTTGTCAGCGTTAAGGGTGCAAATAATTACATTTAAAATAAGTTTAGGGGGGTAATAGGATTCCCGTAAAGAAAAAATGTGTAGTTGGGAATGCGGGTATAGGTCAGGGGGGTACTTATGCATTTTCCCTAGATTTAACATCAAAATCATGTGAATCAAAGAGGAAAACTGGAAAATTTTGTCAAGTTTTTGAAAAATAAGAATTAAGTTTTGAGAATCGATTTGGACTCGAATTTTAAAACTAATCATATATATGGACTCGTAGGGTTATGGATAGTCGAAATCTATCCTTGGACCTGAGTTTTGACTAGGCAAGCCTGGGTTGACTTTTGTTGACTTTTTGGAAAAAGTGTAGAGATCATAATTTATTCTATCGTAATTGTTTTCCCTTGTATTGTTTGATGATATTAAATCAATTTTAGTTAGATTTGAGTCTTGTGGGTGCGAATTTTAGGGGAAAATCTATTTCTGAGGGTTGAGTTGTCCTAGTTGAGGTAAGTATCTTACCTAACTTTGTGTAGGGAAAACTACCCCTTAGGATTTGAGATTGATTGTGTTATTTGTGCTATGTGAAAGTCGTGTACGCAAGGTGACGAATGGTACTCGGGTTATACGTGGTATTTGATCGATTTAGGCTACTTAGACTATTTTCATGCTTTAATTGAATTGTCATATCATGTTTGAAATTCTCATAGTCAATCTGCTCTTACTTGTGTTAGTCTATCCTTACATGCCTTAAATGACTTGTTAACACTTGTTCTACATCTTACTTGGTATTTTGCTCTTATGCTTTAGTTGAAGTTGTTGCCTCTTTCACTGTTACATGTTATATCTTCCATTGTTGACTTATCCTTATTTGAAGTCATTGTTATATGTTATCTCTTCCATTGTTGACTATCCTTATTTGAATTCATCGTTACATATTATCTCTTCCATTGCGGATTATTCTTATTTAATATCATGGTTACACATTATCTCTCTCATTGTTGAGTTATTGGTGTTGAAGTTGTGAAAGTCGTTATCACGTTGAGACGAAGTTCTTAATTATTGAGATATCCTTCTTGTTGAGAAATTATACATTCATTGTTATTGTTGATATTCTTGTACACATTCTGGTTGAGCCATGGGCTATTATTGTGAAAATATTAATATTGTTACTTATTTGGCAAGTTGTGGCATATGGGCACTCGTGGTACGAGTTGTTATTGTGATGTGACATCGATACGCATGCAGACGTATAGGATAGGGGTTAATATGCATGCGCCGGTATAAGGCGGGACTTATGTGCATGTTGCTTGTAAGGGAATTACTTGAAGCCAAGCGGCGTCATAAGGTGGGCTAAAGTGCGTGTAACTATTTCTGGAAAAATATTTTCAAAACTATTTAAATGTAAGGCTCATGCGGCGATATAAGGAAAGATTGTGATTCTTGTTGAGTACGAGGCGATACCGCGTTTGTGATTCTTGTTGTTTATCTCACGTTGTAAAAAGTTATTGGTGAAACATTTATTGTTGTTTTTGTTCTTCCTTGTCTTATCAGTTTGGATCCGTATTTGACTATGATGGTCATCTTTAATTGCTTCATTTATGTTATCTCTATGCTTACAATTCCGGCATTATTCTATGTTATTAACTTGTTTTGTATTAGATATTTCTCCGCCTTCCATTACTTCTCGCTATTATGTTTTCATTCTGTTTATTATGTCCTAGCAGGTGTCTTGACTTGGCCTCGTACTACTCTACCTAGGTTAGCAATGATACTTACTGGGTACCGTTGTGGTGTACTCACGCTATGCTTCTGCACATCTTTTTGTGCAGATCCAGGTACGTCTGCTCGTGCTGGACGTTAGTGTTCGATTGTAGCTGTTTGCTGGAGACTTCAAGGTATACATGCTCGACGTCTGCAGGCCTTGGAGTCACCTTCCGTTATACAATGTAGTCGTATTTTGGAACATTCTGTAGAAGCTTTTGACTCAGCCTCACCGGGCTTTGGGAGCATTGTAGTTGTATTTCATTTATTGAGATATTTTTGAGAATTGTTTATTTATATCATATCTTAGCTTTTATTTCTGTCATAATCTCTAATTGTTAGGCTTACCTAGTCTTAGAGACTAGGTGCCATCACGACATCCTAAGGAGGAAAAATTGGGGTCGTGACAAGTTAGTATCAGAGCTCTAGGTTCATAGATGTTACGAGTCATAAGCAGGTTTAGTAGAGTATCACAGATCGGTACGAAGACGTTCGTTCTTAACTTCGAGAGCCTACAGAACTGTTAGGAAAACTCCACTTCTTTCATTACTTATTATGCGAATTAGTTGACTTCAAAAACTAAATCTTTGACTTTCTATTCTCTCACATGGTGAGAACATGCACTGCTGGATTGGACGATCAGACACCCGCACCCCTGCTAGATCCGTGATAGGTCGGGATCGGTGCAGAGGCCGAGGAGGGGCACTTGGTACAGCTAGAGCACCTGCCCAAGGTGCGATGGAGGAGCCACCAATAGCTCCAATTGGGGGACAGGCACCTGTTGCCACCCTTACACTTGAGGAGACCCTCGCACAATTCTTGAGAATGTTCGGTACCTTAGCTCAGGTAGGGTTGATTACACTTGCACCAGCCACATCTCAGGCTGGGGGATAAGCCCAGACTCCTGCGGCCCGTACTCCAGAGCAGCGTGTCCATATTGATCAGGTCCCAGAGGTTATGCCAACACAACTTGTTGTTTCGGTTCAGCCCGAGGTTAGGGCAGTGGCATCTGAGGAGGAGTAACTTAGACTTGAGAGGTTCAAGAAGTATCATCCTCCTACTTTTAGTGGCTTAGCTTCAAAGGATGCACATGATTTTCTAGAGAAGTGCCACCGTATTCTCGGCACCATGGGTATTATGGAGACGAGTGGAGTTGCTTTCACTAGATTCCAGCTGTTAGGAGCAACATATCAATGGTGGCGGGTTCACGAGGAGGGTATCCCAACCGATGCAGCTTCACTTAAATGGACTCAATTTTCAGAGATGTTCTTGAGAGAGTTTGTTACCCAAACCCTTCCAGATGCATGGCGCACGGAGTTTGAGCAGTTGCGCCAAGGTACTATCTCAGTGTCAGATTCAGTGATTTTTCTAGATATGCAACTACTTTGGTTTCTACAGTTAGGGAGCGAGTCCGCCGATTCATCGAGGGGCTCAACTATGGTATTAGGTTCAGCATGGCTCAAGAGTTAGAGACAGATACCCCATATCAGCAGGTGGTAGAGATCGCACGGAGGTTAGAGGATATGCGGGGCCGTGAGAGAGAGGACAGGGAGGCCAAAAGGCCTCGAGGTACTGGAGGATTTAGTAGTGGCCACGCTGCAGCTACAGCCCGTCGTGATAAAGGCTATGTGAGCCATCTAGTTCATTCAGCACTTCCAGCTTCTAGTGCTACTTCGGCCATCCCGAGGTCTCAGGTTGCACACTTTGCTCAACCACTTTCTAGTGCACCTCCTACACGGGGTGCCTTCAGCGGCCAGTCCAGCCAACTAGGACCAAGCTAATCCCAGCAGCCGCACCCACTGAGAGCTTGGTTTGAGTGTGGCGATACCCGTCATATGGTTAGAGACTTCCCCACATTCATGAGGGGTGCACCTCCACAGACTACTCAGGATCCACGGATTTAGTCAGGTCCACAAACTTCAAAGTCCATGGTTGCTGCTCCACCCACACAACCAGCTGGGGGTGGGGACGAACGGGTAGAGGTTTCCCTAGAGAGGGAGGCCAAGCCAGATTCAATGCTTTTTTGGGTAGGACGGAGGCAGTTGCTTCAGACGTAATTATCACAGGTATGGTTCTGGTTTGTCATAGAGTTGCATTAGTCATATTTGATCCGTAATCCACTTATTCATATGTGTCATCTTACTTGCTCCATATTTGGATATATTTAGTGATTCTTTAAGTTCTCCTATTTATGTGTCCACGCCTGTGGGAGATTCTATTGTTGTGGACTGTGTATATCGGTCGTGTTTAGTTGTTATTGGTTGTTTTGAGACCAGAGTTGATCTATTGCTGCTCAATATTGTAGACTTTGATGTGATCTTGGGCATTGACTGGTTGTCGCCCTATCATGCTATTCTATATTGTCATGCCAAAACCGTGACATTGTCTATGCCAGGTTTGCCACGGTTAGAGTGGAGGGGTACTTTGGATTATGTTCCTAGCAGGGTTGTGTCATTTCTAAAGGCTCGGCGGATGGTTGAGAAGGGTTGTGATGCATATCTAGCCTTTGTGAGAGATGTCGGTGCTTATACTCCTATCGTTGAGTTGGTTCCTATAGTGAGAGACTTCCCAGATATATTTCCAGCAGATGTTCTGAGCATGCCGCCAGATAGGGATATCGATTTTGGTATTAACTTATTGCTGGGCACTCAGCCCATTTCTATCCCACCATATTGTATGGCCCTAGCAGAGTTGAAGGAGCTAAAGAAGTTGTTGCAAGAGTTTCTTGATAAGGGTTACATTCAGCCTAGTGTGTCACCTTAGGGTGCTCCGGTTTTATTTGTGAAGAAGAAGAATAGTTCTATGTGCATGTGTATTGATTATCGGTAGTTGAACAAGGTTATATTGAAGAACAAGTATCCATTGTTGTGTATTGGTGACTTATTTGATCAGCTACAAGGTGCCAGAGTGTTCTTGAAGAATGATTTGCAATCAGGGTATCCTCAGATGAAGATTCGTGATTCAGATATTCCAAAGACTACTTTCTGGACTCGGTATGGCCATTACGAATTCCTTGTGATGTCGTTTAGGCTGACCAACGCCCCTACAGTGTTTATGCACATGATGAATAGTGTATTCCAGTCATATCTTGATTCATTCATCATTGTGTTTATTGACAACATCTTGACGTACTCCCGCGGTCGGGAAGATCATTAGCAGCATCTCAGGACCGTGCTCCAGACCTTAAGAGAGAAGAAGTTTTAAACAAAATTCTCAAAGTGTGAATTCTGGCTTGATTCGGTGGCGTTTTTGGGTCATGTGGTGTCGAGTGAGGGATCAAGGTAGATTCGAAGAATATTGAAGCAGTTCAGAGTTGGCCTAGACCGTCTTCGGCTACTCAGATTTGGAGTTTCCTTGGTTTGGTCGGGTATTATCGTCGTTTCGTAGATGGTATCTCATTCATTGTTTCATCTATGACTAATTTGACCCAGAAGGGTGCTCCTTTCAAATGGTCCGAGGAGTGTGAGGTCTCAAGACTGTTTTGACTACAGCCCCAGTGTTGGTGTTGCCTACGAGTTTGGGGTCTTAAACTGTGTATTGTGATGTGTCACGTGTTGGACTTGGCACGATGTTGATGCAAGATGGTAGGGTGATTGTCTACGCGTCTTGGTAATTTAAGACCCATGAAAAGAATTATCCAGTCTACGACTTGGAGTTGGCTACTATTGTTCATGCGTTAAAGATTTGGAGGCACTATTTATACGGTGTGCCATGTGAGGTCTATACCGACCATCAAAGTCTCCAGTATTTGTTCAAATAGAAAGATCTTAATTTTTGGCAGCGGAGATGGTTAGAGTTGCTTAAAGACTATAATATCACTATTCTATATCAACCCGGGAAGGCCAATGTGTTAGCTGATGACTTGAGTCGCAAGGTGGAGAGCTTGGGCAGTTTAGCATATCTAGTGGTAGCAGAGAGGCCACTAGCCATAGATGTGTCGCGCCCCCCTTTTCCCTCCGCGGAAATCGGGTTTATGACATTTGGGAAGACAACTCGTTCCCTCTTGGGAATTGGGTTTAATGGAATTGAAGAGTCGCCACGTAATGATTTAAGTGCATTAGGACACTTTTAGAAGAGCTTGATTTTTGGATAACCAGAGATAGGGTAAGGGCTTGAAATTATTCCAAGGGGAAGGTGTTAGGCACCCCTCAGAATCCACTAGTATGGTTCCCGGCCAAGCTATTGTTGTGACTTAAGGTACAAATAACATATAGACATGCAGGACTTCAAATAAGAGGGGATTTTTCACATAAAGGTTAGAAATAAACAAAGTTGGAAAGCATTAAAGAGAGTTGATTTTCTTAATCGAAACGTTTTAAAAGATTTAAAAGAAATAAAGAAACAAAGGGAAGGGGGTCCTAGGTTTATTAATAATATGGATCACCCCACACAACATCCGGTAATCACTCTTACACGTGATGTTATCGCGTGGTCATCATATCCATATCTACCCTTCCCACCCCTTTAAGGTATTAAAGCGCAGAATGGTCTCGTTTACTTATTGCATGCTATTACCCGCCCCCATCCTATCAGTCCCCGAGGTACTTGGGACTACTAATCCTAAAGGGAGGGGATGTTTGGCTTATTTGTGGTTTCAAAAGGTAAAAATACTAAGGCGACAAACAAAACACATATAGCAAGTTTGGGGAAGCATATAAACAAACAAAAGGCTCAGACAGACCTCCTTTAAGCAAAGAAAAGCACATAGTTTAGCATGTCTTACACGTACTGTTTAAAGGTCTGATTAAAACTTAAAAAGCTGGGGCAGGCTGATTTATCACATATTTCCAAATAAGAAGTCTGAATTAGGCTTGCCTGCTAGTCGTAATTGATAAAGACTGGTGCAGTTTAAAAACTTTACCCTAAGGCTTGCCTAGGTGTGGGACAAGAGCTCCTATAGACATGATATCTACTGATTTCAGAAAAGAATGAAATAGATTGAATACATACTGATTAAGAGGGGTTACCAGATTATTAAAGAAAAGCAAACTTCAGCAAAAGTTACAGGTTCCACAAGCATTATTACTGGTTTTAGACTCATAAGTGAGTGGAAACGTTTCAGACTTGGTTTATAATTCCTATAGGCATGCTTTCTATGCGTTCTTGATTTAAACACTTTTATAGATATGAAAAAATGCAGAAAACCTACAACATGATATCTAGGTGTTACATCTTATTACGAACGTGACATCTGATTATATTTTTTGTTATTAGGACCTATAGACAAGTTTGCCTAGTGGAAAGCGGGTATGCAAGAATCAGAAGGACCTACATGCATATTTTTCTACATGCGTGTGCAGAAGCTATAGACATAATATTTACATGAAGGTGCAGGATCCCTATAGTCATGGCATCTAAATGAGAATGCTGAAGTTCTTATAGACATGGTAATTAAATGAGAATGCAGAAGTCTTATAGGCATGGTAGCTATATGAAAAATGCTGAAATCATAGGCATAGCAGCTATATGAGAATGCAGAAATCTTATAGGCATGGTAGCTATATGAAAATGCAGAAATCTTATAGGCATGGTACCTATATAAGAAATGTTGAAATCTTATAGGCATGGTAGCTATATGAGAAATGTTGAAATCATAGATTCCTATAGGAAAGTTATCTACCCCTTTTTACATGCATGGTTACCCTTCCCTTTTCACTAGCCATCCCCGAAAGTTCATTACAAAGTTATTACAGTCCAAAGAAAGTAAAGAAAATACATTAGAAATTGAAAATTACAACCAAGGAGAGCCTGATTCAGACTTCCTGTCTGAAGTATGAAGTAAACCAACTCCAAAGATCAGATTTCAAAGCCTTTCTCTCATTTGGGGTATGTCAGAGTTCCCTAAGAGCCTCACATGAACTCCGGGCAGTGCTTATACCCCAAATACATTACCAGAATAGGACATAGTGCAGTGTGGAAAAAGCCAGCCCTCAAGTGTCCAAGTTCAGAGGGAACTCAGGGTCCCAAGGCAAGGCTCACAAGAGGGGGGCAGAACTTAGGAACTAAGAGAGGGTGAAAGTGCAGGATTCTGAAAGGGAAAAGGGGAAAGGGAAACAATTCACATTGATACACATAGGGTTATAGGGAATGGGGAGATAGTAAAGGAAAAGCAAAGGCAGGCTGGTGGGGCATACTCAGCAATGAGGAATGCTGGCATACCCCGTAAGCCTGTTAGAATACATTATTTAGAAGTTAGGATCCTTTAAGGGATCAAGTTCAAACCATAGACAATAACTTACATATTGCCATGTTTTAAACTGCAACTCACAACACATAAGGGGATAGGGAGCAAGGGTTCATAGCAAAAACAAATAGAAAAGATTAACATGCTAGTTCAAATAGTTAACTTTGCAGAAGTAGTAAAGTAGGCAGGGATACAAAAAGCTGTAAATAAACACATTGTGATGATGCTGAAACTTAAATTAGAACATACCAGTTTCAAAGGAAACAAACAAAGAGAAAGTGCAGTAGTCTTGTGAAAGCCACAGAATAGACAAGAAGAGAGTGCTAGTAAGAGTTCAGAAGAGATTGTAAAGTAGTAGTGGAGGATTGTTAATCGTGTCCAGTGTTAAAGAAAAGTAGTGTATTTATAGTGCAGAAAGCAGGCAGAAATAAGGTAAGAAAATAGTATGAAAACTGATTGTCAATCAATTACACAAGGCTTCCCTTAATTAAGGGATTCAGATTCAAACGGGTAAAACCAATCAAGGAAAGAAATTAATCAAACACTTTGTGCAAAGTAGTAAACTAGGGGCAAATACATAAAGGCTATTTAAGGATAAGGTCTTTGAAATACACGGGTGTACAATTTAAGGAAAGAAAATCAATTAACAACCAAGAGATCTAAGGCCAGATATTTTGTACGAATGAACCAAGTCAGAAAGATGGGAAAGATTTTTAACTTAAGGAAAATCAGCAAACAAATCAATTAGACCTATTTAAAAGGAATTCTGAATCAATCACAAGTTTGAAAACCTTTTTTGAAGAAAGATTCATCATATATAAAAGTGTACAGATACGTTAAACATGAAGGAAACTTTGCCATGCCCTTGTAAAAATCAGTAGAAAGAATCCAGTGTAGAAGGGTTTAGCAAAAGGTTCAACATTGTATGAAAACAAAGGCGTAAACTCAGTTCAGAGACTCAAAGTTAGTCTGACAGAGTTAGGGGTTTTGAAATGAAACCCTAGTTCAAGCAAACCATAAAGCAAGGATGAGAGGGCAGGCAATTGATCATGTTCAGAAGTTTCAGAAAAGGACGGGCTTCTTCAACAACAGAACTTATGAAGAATATGATAGCAAATTAACATGCAATCACAGTAGAAGGATTCAAAGAACATAATGGCAAATACTGATACGAACAGTAGAAAAAGCATGCTTAGAAGAAACTTAAACAGGGCTCAGTAGAAAGAAAATAGAGAAACTTAAAACTTAGCAGGAAAATACAGTAGAAGAACACAAGAACACTGGAAAAGTATAGCAGAAAAGCATATAGGAAAACACAGTAATATAAACATATAAGAACATGGTAAAATACAGTAGAGAAGTCTACGAGACCATAGTATAGGAAAACACAGTAGGAGAAGCATACAAAAGATGATACGCGAACACAGCAGAGGCAAACACACGAATAACAAAGAAGAAAAATCATAAAACACTTGAACACTTTCCAGAAAAACCCTAAATCGGAAAAGAAGGGTGTTGAAAGTAATTTTCAAAATAAAAGTTAGGAAAATCGTTTGAAAACTCAAGTAGAGCATAGCTACGCAACAGATCTAAAAAGAATCGGAGAAAAACCTCGAAGGGTTAGGGTTTTAGAAGAACCCTAGAATGAAAAAGACTGAGAAAAGGTCATTGACCTGGGTCGGAGAAATTAGAATCAGGCTCAGAAGACCAGGATACGCCGGAGCAAGGCCGGAGATGGTCGTGAAACCTCGAGCCGGCAAAGGTCTGGATGACAATCTTCAAGGTCAGACCTCGAATCTTCAGGTACCAGGCACATAGGAGTAATAGGAGGTGAGTATAGGACTCCCATGGCATGAGAAGCCATGATTTTCGGTGGGTTTCACGGTGGAGGTGGTAGGAGACGATTAGGGTTCCTGGAAGGTTCGAGAGAGTTTGAGAGAAGGGGGTGTTTAGAGGTGGCTGATTAAGTGAAATGATTTTAGGGTGGGGGGGGGGCAGAATAGCCTAAATGACACATGTACTTCACCCATCTTGTCATGCCGGTCCCCAAAGTTAGACATTTGCCAACTGAACACTTATACTCATTCAAAACGTGAATAATAAACGCTTATCCAATGTAGCTGCCAGTGCGTGTATGACAATCGCATACACGTAGGATGCCACGTCAATAATTAGAAGACCACGTAGGCTCCAAGTCACACACCATGGCTAAATAGGATTAAAAATCGGCCCAAGATTATTTAACCCCCACACCCACATTTGCCCCTTATTTTATAATTAACCGCGTAGTTAGGGCTTAGAACAACAATGAGTGTCTCCTCTCTTCTCTCCTGCGATTTCTCTGATGAGGTTATTCTTCACTTTCCGACTTCAGTTCTTTCTCGGTTACCAAACTGGCTGATAAAGACTCCCCAAACTTGCTGAAAATTACTCCCACTAAGAGACAACATTCTCAAGCTTGTCAAATTACCCAAAAACTGTGGAATCAAACCAGAAAACCTATTCCCACCAAGGTCAAGTATCCCCAATGAAGCAAGATTCATTATACTCTCAGGAACTTCACCAGTTAAGGTATTGTTAGCCAATCTAAACTCAATGATCCTAATAGCATGAGGAGCATTGACAGATGATCCATTACAGAAAAATGATGCAGGGACCACCCCAGATAGTTGATTTCGCGACAGCGAAATTACTTGTAAACTAGAAAGTGAACCAATTGTAGCGGGGATTAATCCCTGCAGATTATTATCACCAGTGCTTAAGTGTATTAATGAGGATATGTGGGCTTGAAATTGATTCTGGATGTTGTTAGAGATTACCTAGATTTGAAAACTATGCACATGCTGCGTTTTCTAATGGAGGTTTGAATTGGAATGGCGGCAGTAGCTTATTTGTTGGAGGAGAAGCAGAAAAAATCGACTTTCAAAACAAAAGGAGATGGCAAAAATTGATGGGCAACGAAGAATCATAGAAAAATAAAATTCTATTTTTTCACTGTTGAAGCTAACAAACAACGAAGAAGGCATCGAATTTGCTAAATTTAGCTTCTATAATGTTCAACAATGGAGAATAAGGTAGAAAGAAGAAGATGGTTGTTAAATAGGCTAATTTATTACCTTTAGGGCTTTTTTAAATATCTTCACGCCCCTTACAGGTGTGTGAATCATGCACTGAAGCCACATATGACACATAGGATAAGCCACGTTGGATAAGCGTTTATTATTCACGTTTTGAATGAGTATAAGTGTTCAGTTGACAAATGCCTAACTTTGGGGACCGGCATGACAAAGTGGGCGAAGTACAGGTGCCATTTAGGCTATTCTGCCTTTTAACAATGCCAAAAGTTGCAGTGGCTATTATTCCTTGAAATATGTACTATTGATTTCCATATTTTTTTTTGGTCAAAAAGATATTATTATTATTATTATTACTATTAAGGTTTAGCGTGCATAACTTCGGGGATACATAGGGCCTAAATAATCATTTTATTAAGAGGATAGAACCCAAAAAAAAGTACATCATAAATCATTAAGCTTTCAAACACTTTTAAATTGTTTCCATGCTTTACTAGGTTGCTACCTTGTTGCCTCCTAAAAACGTGTGTGCGAATTCCGAATTCCCACCTTAATTAAACATCCACCACCTGCTATCATCAATATTATTCGAGTAATGATTGTTATGTAAACATATTAATGTTTCCTTACGGTTTGTTTCGATTAGCCTATGTATTAATGTATTGGAAAAAAACTGAATTTTAATATTGAAGATGACATGTCATGACACGTGGACCGGTCAAATAGTCAAAGCATGGCAAACAGTTAGAAGACACGAGCAACAATAGATGCGGGAGAGAAGATACTTAAAGGTACGAGCTACTATCCAGATGAAACGAGACTCGTACCTGTTCGAGCGATTTAAAGCTCGAAGATCAGAAGGAATTGAAGATATGAATCTGATAGCGTAAAAGAGTCCAAGTTCAACATTAAATGCCAAATACGTTAGAGAATTTGTATTTAATAAGAATGATTGAATAACGTTTCTTTTAATGTCATTTACTGCTCATAATTGCCTCATTAAGACAAAGGTATTACACTTTCTCTTAGAATTGACTATAAAAGGAGAAAGTCACAACATCTGTAGGGGACACAAAATATCATTCCGATTATACTGAAATATACTCTTATTCATTGCTTTATTGTTGTTCACAAAATCTCTTATTTCTTGATTATCAGTAACCCGATTTCTCTATTAAATTCTAGTTTTAACCAAATATTCAGTTTTTTGGTTAAACAAATTGGTTCCGTTACCGGGAATCTGATAATCTATTCTCTTTAAGTTACATTTTATCTGTTATTATCATCATGTCGAACAACAACAACAACAATAACAGTGAGAATACCTTGGGAAACCATGAACATCAAGTCCATCAAAATCAAGGTGATTTACAAAACATTAACGTGGTTCCTTCCCCTCAAAATTCACTACGTCAATCTTGTGAAGGCACTCCTACTCCTGAATCCCGGGCTGTTGAACAAGAGCAATCTGAATATTTTGAAGGAGCGGATGACGCTTTACAAAAAGTAATTGATGCACGGGTTAACAAAGCTCTTCAAACTCTTGTTAGTCGATTACCTGTTGCACCACCCACACCTACGCCTAATAACAACACAGTGGAGAATCCTCGTTCTGGCCTTATCAATTCTGGAAATGGAGGAACCCCCAGTGAGCCACAGGAAGGAGAACCAGGTAATTCAAGTAATTCTCATTTGCAAAATTTAGTACTAACTTTGCAGAAACAGCTTAAGGAACAAAATGAGCGCATCGAGCAAATCCCTGGTGTTCCTCCTGTGATCAAAGGAGTGGATGTGGATAAGTACTCGCAACAACCTTGGAAACCAAGTGTTGCTCCCCTTCCAATCCCTAAACAGTTCAAAATGCCTGAAATCTCGAAATATGACGGCACAACAGAACCAAGTGATCACGTAACTGCATTTACTACAGGTGTAAAGGGCAACGATTTGACCAAGCAAGAAATCGAATCCGTGTTGGTCAAAAAATTTGGAGAAACACTCACCAAGGGTGCATTAACCTGGTATTCTCTTTTACCTGAAAATTCTATAAATTCTTTTGCTGAGCTTGCAGATTCTTTTATTAAAGCACACTCGGGAGCTCAAAAGGTTGAAAAAAGAATGGAAGACATTTTTAAAATTAAACAAGGGGACTCAGAGTTGCTCAGAGATTTTGTTGATAGATTCCAACGTGAAAGGATGACTTTACCCCGTGTACCTGATAATTGGGCTGCAATAGCTTTTGCAAGCAACTTAAATGATAAAAGTTTAGAAGCCACGAGAAGACTTAAAGAAAGCCTTCGAGAGTTCCCTGCAACCACTTGGAATGACGTTTATAACAGGTACAGTACGAAGTTGCGAATTGAGGAAGATACCGTACCTCAGTTTCATCATGAAGAAAGAAGCAATTCCAGGAGGTCAGAAACCGAAAAAAGATCAGGTAAAAAACAGGTACGATCCAATATATAGG
>NC_031995.1:102240371-102283173 GCF_001879085.1 Nicotiana attenuata | reverse complement strand
CTCGATTATCTAGGAATACATCAAAGCTTCAAATCCTGGGGCCCGCGGGGCATCTCTCGGCATCGCCGCGCGCCTGCTTGCGAGACCCTTTTGCAACTGATCCAGATCGTTCATGACCTGGCGAACGAATATCATCACGGAAGCAAAGAACGTGGTACGACCCATCCGCTCACCAGCTTGGCACTTCATGACAATGTAGTTGGCAATGTTTCTGATTCTTTCCCTGATTTAGCCCTTTTCTTGGAGTAGCCGACTTATCTGTTGGGTACGAGCCTCTAGTACCTGAGAATCCTGGAGGTGAAGGTCTTGTAACAATTTTATTTCCTTTTCCATCTCAGCGATTAACCCATAACACTGTTCTCTCTCGGCCCGAAATTCTTTGTCCTGCCGAGCTGCCTTTTCTTCAAGAGTATTCATTTTTCTTTTCATGTTAGCAATGGTTCCCTCATAGTTCTTCTTCATTTGTTGTACAAACTGGGCCCTTTCCTCGGTCTTCTTTGCCCATTGTGCCCGAAGTTTTGCCACGTTTCCCTCGGATTTTTCTAATTCCTCCTGACAGTCCAAAACTTGTTTCTTCAAACCTTTTATCAATCTCTCGTCGGATAGACTTCTTTCCCGATTCCTGGCATCTATTTTCATTTGCTGAATTTGGGCTTTGAGAGCTTCATTCTCCTGGGCCAATTTCTTCTTATCACCTTCGTCGGCTGCGGCTTGCAAGGTGTTTTCAAACCGGAGCTCCTGAACCTGTTTTTCCAATGCTCCTATTCGGGCCCTATACTCTTTTTCCTTAGCTAACCAATCCCACTGCACCTGAGCCTCGTTAGTGAATTGTTGCACATGTGGCCTTTTGGCGGGTCTCTCAGGAATTTGAAATCTCTTACCAAACCAGACCAAGTATTTAGGATCTACCTCACCTCTGGCTCGGTCCTGTACTATAGTCTTGGGTTCAAGGTACCTGCACTCGTTCCATATCTTTCGAATTCTGCCTTCAGGGAATGCAGCTTTCGGGCCTAACTCGATGATTTGCTCACTCAGGTCTTCATCGTTGTACACTGTCTGGAATCTTCCAAATTGTCGCAGAACTCGATAAGGAGCATAAGGCTGTATGCTTCGAATACCCATCAAAAGAATATAAGGGACCTCCGCTGAGGTGTATACAGCTTCAGTAGCAGGAAGCCATCCATAAGCCCATTCAACTTTATCTGCGGTCAAGGATCTTAAGCATGACGACCAAGCCTCAGTACCCTCAGGGAATTCAATACCTGTTACCCGGGTCTCGAATTCTGCAATACAACTCACTCCAGTTAAACCGTAGTTCATATAGCCTGTGCGGTGACAGAGGTGTTCCTGTATCCACAATTGTAAGAGCAAATTTCAACCTTGAAAGAATTTCTCCCCTTCCCGATATTTGGTCAAAGCTCGGTACATTTCTGCTACAATCAGGGGAACCACCGTGCTAGTAGGCTTTTTGATGGCAACATCTAGCATCCCCACCAAGCCAAGGTCTATGTGACCGTCCTTTCTTGGACAAACTACCACTCCCAAAAAGGCTACCATGAAGGCTAATCCCCGTCGGGCTTCCCATTTGTCTTTATTTCCATCATGTGTCAATCCTGTGTTGGGTTCCTCGAAGCCTTTGGGGTTACCATACCGGTGATATAAGAAATGCAATGTGCAACACCCTTCCGCCAGATGCGGGTCTTGAATATCCCGGCTAATGTTTAACAAATCCAAAAACCTATGAAGGGTTACCGGTCGTGGGAATGGGTATCTACCTCGGAGGTTCCCATTGAGACCGGCGTATCCGGCAATCTCTTCCAATGTAGGTGTGAGTTCAAAATCTGAAAACCGAAATACATTACGGGTCGGATCCCAAAATGGTATCAATGCCTCAATAATATCTTTCCTTGGTTTGATGTTTAGCAAATCAACGAGACCACTCAAACTTTTGACCACGGTATCTCTGCTTCCTTTTCCCAAATCATGCCACCACATGTGAAGTTTCAAAGGGATCTCGCTCAGGACTGAGAAAGTTTCGATGTTACTTGAATCCATCCTGCACATTTATTAGGGGATTTTAATGACTTAATTTGAAAAAAATAGCTATTTGTGCAAAAATTCTTTATTTAGAAAACAGGCCTTGGATTTGCAAATACGGCCTTTCAGCACTTCTGGGAGGAAGATTTTAAGGCTGTGCCCGCAAACCATTTAAAAATGACTCAGGGTGGCTGTTCTTGCAAAAACGGCCTTCCGGCGTCCTTTTAGGGGTATTCGGCTTATTTTAGACAAGAATGGCATCACCCGACTTATTTACGACAAGAATTAAAATTTTGACATTTTTGGCTATTTTTGCAAAAAGGGAGGTTGGACCCGATGAGGGTTGCCTACGTATCTCACATCCAGTGAGAATCAAACCGGCGTAGTTCGGGCAAATAAACCTAACTATTTTTTGAAAATAAGACTCTTTTGTTTTTGTTGGCAAATACACTATTTCTGAAAGCAAAATTCATTTTTTTTTATATTTTCTTGTTCAGTGGCAAATAAACAAACTAATTTGAAAATAGAACCCTTTTTTTTTTCGTTTTTCCTTTCCATTGGTAAACAAAACAGACTAAAGAAAACACTTTCCCTCTTTTCTTTCCTTTTTTCCAAAAATCCGGCAGCATTTCGGCACTACTTGGACACTGGTTTTTTCAAAACTAGCGGTTACCCTCACTTAGTCCCAACACTGCTTATTTTTATAATTCACTCATTTAGACGAGCCGGTCAACATGCAAAGCCGAGTAAATAAATGTGCAAGTAGCACGTAAGATGCATCAGGATGGTCCATTATTTCAGGTCACCTGTCCTAGATGAACCCAACCCCTGTGTTGAGTCCCCTAAGTCAAATGCATATGATGCAAACAAGCGTCCTACTAGGGATCCGGCATGAGGTTTTGTTCTTCTAGGTTTTAAACCCTAGGTTTATTGGTCTAGACCTGGCTTACCCGAGCGGACAACTCGGGCCGAGGGGGAGGCAACGTAACGGGGATACAGAAGCTCCGCCGGCTTAGCAACTTATCCAAACCTCGTTCTAAATGGGAAAAGACTCTAAACAGAAGAGAAGCTACATGAAGTGTACCCTTCTCCATGATGTAGAAGACTCAGATAGAGGAAGGGATTAGCGATAGTCCATATACAATTCAACAAATATCAAAGCGGTAAAACATTTAGCACATAGCATGGAACATGTAGAAAAATCAGATAAAGCCAAATATAACAATTTAACTGAGCTCGAATTCTTGAACCCTGAACCGAAATTCTGGGTTCTTGTCCCCAGCAGAGTCGCCAGAGCTGTCACACCTCCTTTTCGCTACTACACCCCGTGAAGAGTATAATAAAAGGAGTTTTTCCAATTAAAGGACAATCGAAATGGGATTCATTTTATTAAGAGATTCAGAGTCGCCACTTGGGAGATTTATGGTGTCCCAAGTCACCGGTTTGAATCCCGAATCGAGGAAAGGGTTTGACTCTGTTTAACAGTCGCGAACCAGAAATCCGGGTAAGGAATTCTGTTAACCCGAGAGAAGGGATTAGGCACTCCTGAGTTCCGTGGTTCTAGCACGGTCGCTCAACTGCTATATTTGGCTAAAGTCTGATTTTAATACATGTTATCCTATTGCAATTTTTAGAATTATTTAACCGCTTTTAATTAGTTTTTATGAATGTGAACGCCGTTTAAGAGCATTTTTTTGGATCACGTCACATGAAATGCACCCGGATCCTTGACACCTCTTATTCAACGTTTTGGGATTTGGATTTGGATCGCATGAAATGCACACCCGTAGTTAAGAAGGTAAAATTATTCAAAGAACGCGCCTAAAGCGACTAACGTGTTATTAACTTTGCGGGAGGCCATGGAAATTCGCTAAATGGCACGCCCCGAATTCTAAATATTTTTATATAATCGTTTAATGAGGGCCCCGCAATTTATATGTTTTGTGCGGCGAGGCCCGTGTTATTTTATTTAAAAGTGCAAGTCCTAAAGTAACTATGATTTTCTATTTTTTTATTTGTCTCTAATAATAAAAGGAAAAGTCCTAGCCAATTAATATTTAAAAAATTCGGGCTTCATGTTCAAGTCCGGGTTCAAACAAAAGGTCAAGCCTTTTAGTTTGGACCCGCTACCTAACTCGATAGCCCAAAATTACCAATTGGCTTTATTCATAACACCCCTTAGCTATAAAAAGGGAATTGAACCAAATGGGCGAGCCGGCTAAAAGAACTAACGTTGAGAGTAAGAAAAATGGGAAATTGGGCCTGTCATGAAGCCCAGCAGCTCAGACCCTTATTGAATTAGCAGAAAACGGGCCTAGCATCAATTTTTGGCCACGTCGAAATACTTCTTCAGGGCCCAAACAATCCAGGCATTGAAAATGTCAACTAAAGTTAGAATTTAATTTTATTGTACATGAACATGGTATCAAACATCAGGATTCAAACTCATGTATCAACTAGAATCTAAACATTTGTTAAGCTACAAATCAATACAAACAATTATAGGAAATGATGATTACACCAGGGTGATTATCAATTAGATGGAATCAAAATATTGGAACGGATTTAACATGTTGAAGTACACGTTTGTGATTTTAATAGCCATATCACTTGACCTCAAATGCATGATGTACAACATTATTCCAAACATTCCCTAGACCTGAAGTTGACGAATGCGAATACACATGCTACCTCTGAATCAGTTTCGAGTTCCACAATGATTTTTCAAGGTTTTAAAGTTAAAACAACTCCTAGAATTTAAACTATGCTAGGCTAATATATTTGGAGGAATAGTCATAAATCTAACGACCTACATAGTCCAGTACAATCCAATTTAATTACAAATATGAAACGAGGCTACAATTACACAAGCAACTACATCTGCCAAACTGTTAACACATATGGAACCAAATGAATATAGAGAGGAAAATATCATGCATAATTTTTCATTCCCTTTCCAATTTGAGCTACACTACAACTGGTTCAAGGTATGTACCTGGAATTTGAATCAAATAAGAAGAAGGAAGGAAGTCAGCAGCAGTCAACAATACTCAGCTCAAAGCCAACAGGAAACAGTTCGTAATCATATTTAGGTCCAACACACAATGTCAAAGAGCCCAGGAGAATGTAACAGAGGTTCAGCATCACAAATGACCCCAAAATAACTCGATTGAAACCAAAAACCCACTCAAAATCAGTCCTAACAGATCTCTGAAACTATAGCCACCAGAAACAAACCAAAAAGCTTTGAAATAGCTCCTAAACGACTTGAAATTGAATCTAGGACCAAACTAGACTTGCAATTAATCTAAAATCTCAATATAACAGTAGATTTTTTGATTTTCTGTTGTTTTTGTTGTTTTTTTTGGTTTTTGGAGGAAAATAAGATCTAAGAGAAGTTTTTGAATTTGAAAGTCAAAATTTGAGCTGATGAATGCTTGTGAGAGTAGGGGGGGGGGGGAATTTTCAGAGACTCTAAACTTTTAGAGATTTTTAGAGATTTTTCAGATTTTCAGATCTTTTGGAATTTTTCTGATCTCCAAAACTTGGAAAAGAAGGAAGGTAGGCTGCCTTTTATAGGCAAACTTCAGGGGGAAGCTTCTAGATCTCACTCACACTTTTCCCCCTCTTTTATTTCAGATTTTATTCAATAATCCCTAATGTTCTGACTTGTTGCTCAAGTTATGGCCACTAAACTATCGAAATGTACACTAAGGCCTTCTTCTAGAAGAGTCTAGGGTATTCTATTTTAACCTACAGCATTTTGTGTCACTCTAAGTACCTGAATTGCCCTTGAACTCATGCTGAAATTACTATCCTTAATACAGCTATATCCAAACAATTATTTAACTAGGGTTACTAAACTAAGCCTAAGGGTTATTTGCAACTAGACACCAAACTATGGAATTGTGAAAGATAATTACCTATTAAACTGTCTTAAACTAATTAACCCTAGCTAGCACAATCATAAGGGATTGTAATTCAAACAGGACTTCAAACAGGATCGATTAATGAATCAAAGACAGATAGAAACAAATTTGAAACAAAAATTAAACTAGAATCTAAAATAACGACGCAAGATTAAACAAGAATGAACAAAATTATACTACAAAACGATTATTAGAACATATACGGAATCCAAAACTAAGAATCAAAACAGAAATAAACGAAAAAACTTACTGAGTTAATATTTATATGCATTCAAACAACAACTAACTAATTAACAACAACTACCAAAGCAAGATCAAATCACAGGAAGCAAAAGGAAGAGAGCAGAAGAAGAAAGAAATACAACAAGAGAAGAATAAGGGGAAACTCACTATTAGACTCAAACCCTAGATGTGAAATTGAAGGACTTCGGTTAGGATTCTTGTGCAGTAAACATGAGAATGGAGCTTAGAGCGGCCTGGGGGTTGTGGAGTGTAAATTTGGTATGATTTGGGGCGGCGCCGCCGTGGGCGGGGCAACAGACTCGAATATTCGAGAAGATTGGGTGTGATTCGAGCCATGGAAGTTTGGGGTTTGGAAAGAGGAGGTCATGGGGAATCCGTGGTGTAAATTTTAGGTTCATCGGACAATCGCCGGCGGCGGCGTGTGGTGGTAGGCGGCGGTGAGATGAAGGGTTCTCTGATGTTGATGAGAGAAGCGAGGGGTAGGGGGTCTGAGGGGGGTGGGGTTGGGTTCAGACACTTATATAGTTAATGATGGGGGCTTCCCATCCGTTGGATTAATCAACCTCGATGGCTGAGATTGATTTGGGCAATACGACGTTGTTTTGGCGTCTCAGAGCCAGACTGGGCTAAGGCGTTTTGGGCCTGGGTTGTGCGGATTAAAAGGGGTATCTATTGGGCTTGGTTGAATTAAATCTGAACAACCCAAACTTCTATCTTTCAATTCAATTATTCATTTTAATTAATTCTTAAAAATCCAAATTAATTCCTAATATTCAAGTAAAAATCTAAATTAACTCCTAATACTCAACTAATCCTAGACTAATTAACACCAAATAAATTCAAAAGAAACACTACTAAAAATCAAAAATCAAAATTAAAAATGTGAATTGAACTAGTTTTATTATTTTCTTTACTACTAATTAATCCTAAAATGCAAAGTTAAACCCTAAATGTAAATGTGAAGTATTTTTGTATTTTTTCATTACTCAAATGATATAAACATGCGCAGACAATATGCAAACAACTAACGAAAAATGCCACAAAAATCCATAAAATTGCAAACAATGGAAAAATTATTTTGTTTTGAATTTGTGGGAGTAATTCATATAGGGCAAAAATCACGTGCTCACACACATCCCAGTCAAGATTTACTCTATGCAATCGTGAGCATAGCTCTAGGATCGCGATGCTCTACAGAGACACCAGCAATCAGCAATGCAAAAACCATTCGAAATGATCTGAACCACGTTTGAAACTCACCCGAGCCCCTCGGGACCCCGTCTGATCATACCAACAAGACCCAAAATATAACGCGGACCTACTCGAGGCCTCAAATAACACATAACAACGTCAAAACTACTAATCGCACCTCAAATCAATCTTATTGAACTTTTGAACTTCCAACTTCCAAAACTCGTGTCGAACCACGTCAAATCAACTCGGAATGACCTAAAATTTTGCACACAAGTTTCAAATGACATCGTGAAGTTATCGCAACTTCCGAAACTAAAATTCGAACCTGTTATCATCAAAGTCATCTTCCGCTCACACTTATGAATATTCTAAACCTTCAAATTTACAACTTTTGCCAAATAGTGTTGAAACCTTCTAGAAACATCTAAATGAAATTTCGAGCTTATGCCTAAATCCAAAATTACCATCCGGACCTACCGGAACCTTCAAAACTCCGATCCGAGGCAAATACATAAAAGTCTTGGCCAAGGTTTCCAACTTAAAGCTTCTAGCATGAGATTCGTTCTTCCAAATCCATCCGAGGCACCTAAAAACCAAAACCGACGATTCGCACAAGTCATAATACATCATCTGAAGCTACTCAAGACTTCAAACAATCGAACGGAATGCAAATGCTCAAACCGACAAAGGGGTTCATTCCACCAACACTATTGTCATTCTTAGTGTTAGCATTAGTATTGATTTGAACTTTGTTTGAGTTACTACATTTAGGGGCTATAAAATTTATTTACCATCCATGAATGGTAAGTCCGAACTTAAAATAATACTTTAAAAGATAAAAATGTAAAAAAGTTTAAGAAATATTTATAAATTATATTGCAATAAATATTTATATGCGAAAAAATATTTCAAAAATTGTATAAATATACTATTGGGTTGGTTCGGTTTTGCTTTGGCTTTTGTTAGTTAAAACCAAACCAAATCAATTATGTTCGATCCTTTTCCAATATCAAGCCAAATTAAACAAAATCATAATCGGGTTGTATTATTCGATTTGATTTGGATTATCGGTTTGATGCGGTTTATCAGTTTTCTTTGTACATTCCTACCCATTGTTTCTAGAAAAGCTGAATATGCTTAGCTTAATGTTTCCAAGACCCATAGTAAGGTGTGCTTCCTCGGAGTCGCCCCTAGCCATACGATGAAATTATAAAAAAGTCAAAAGAATCACAAACAAATTGCATATATAACAGCTTGAAGATAGGAAAAGGGCCACAAAGGTATATTTACATCTTTTGGATAGGAAATCAAACTCATAAAAAAAGCCAAATACAAGATTTTTGCAATCAAAGATCGTGATCAACTCCAAACTATTAAAAGTGTCTCCACCTATCGCCATCCAAGTTTACTTGCAACATTCCCTAAAATTTCTGCAAGAACCAAAGACACAAACATAAAAGGCAAAACTTACATCTTCATACGCAAAGGATAATAATTTCTCATATTAATTTATTTGTGCATTGTCTTGCAACGAATATGTGTCTCTTCTTAAGTTCTACACATAAAACTTACAAAAAACAATATATTTATGTTCACATACACCAAATATATATTTTATATATAATTATATTAAGAACAAATCAACCTCACCCACGTTCAACAGAGAAGGGAAGCGCAGGAGTCTTGCAAACATATAATCTGTAGTCACACACATTTACATTCACATACATCGGATGAAAAAATATTATATATAAAAACCAAAACAAACTCAACTAAACACGATCTTAAGTAAAGAAGGAAGCACTGGGGTATTGCTGAAATTGAAAATATTACCAAAGCTTATACAACTACTTGGTATTGAATTTTGTTTTCTTCCTTAAATTTAATTGCCATACTTTTTTCAAGCTAACCCCATAAATAATCGTCACGATCCCAATTACCCTCCGTAGGATGTCGTGATGGCACCTAGTCTCTAAGACTATGTATGTCTAACATCATGCATAAATGACTGAAATAATAATTTAAGTCTCAAAACTCAGAACCTATATAAAATAAGCTCTGCAACTCAGCAAACTCCCAAAATCCAGCGAATACAAGTCACAAGCTCTAATTAGTAGTACCGAATAATCCTATTCATCAATGTCTATAAAAGGATAATTAAATAAAGAAATCAAGGTAGAGGGGGACTCCGAGGCTTGCGGACGCCAGCATATATACCTTGAAGTCTCTACAGCCGAGCTCTCACTAATACCTAGGCTGATAGGAGGTACCAAGATTTGCACAAAAAGATGTACAGAAGCGTAGCATGAGTACACAACAACGGTACCCTGTAAGTGACAAGCCTAACCTCGGTACAGTAGTGACGAGATCAGGTCAATGCCCTACTGAAATGAGTAAGAAAAATTGTATAACTGTATGGAAGTGTAGTAATAATAGGGATGAAATTGAAACAAAAATTAACATATCAAGGTTAGCTACAAGGAACTAAAGCAAATAATGCTACACGGAGAAAACAAGGAATGGTATGCTAAGGAACAAAACAACCAAAGACAAGTGAAACAATATAGAAATACCAAAACAAGAGTCACTATCGAGGTACTTCCTCGTACTCTCAAATCACAAGAATAATTCACAATCTTTCCTTATACCACTACGGGAGCCTTGCATTTAGTTGTGAAAATCATTTTCCCGAAATAGCATCCCACATTTTAGCCCACCTTATCACACCGCATGACTTCTAGTAATTCCCCTACTAGACATGCGTATCAAGCCCACCTTATCTCACCGCATGCGTTTCAACCTCAAAACCTTATACCACCGCATGTGTATCAATATCACAACGTATCACAAATCGCTCATTAAGTATCCAATATCACACCTTGCAATAGAAATCAACAATAACAGTGTTTTCATAATAAAGAGCCCATGACTCAACCATAATATACACAAGAGTCTCAACAATAACAACTAGAAGTGAATAAGTCAATAGAATAGTATTTCACAATTTAACACTTTGCCTCAACCTGAATCACGACCTGTATAACTCAATATCGGTCTCATCAACAAGACATTCCAAGAATAACAACTTCAAGTAAAGAATTCACAGTTAAGTAATGAATAAGGAATAGAGAAAACAATAGCAACTCCAACTACACATATTGTGCAATTAACAAGTAAGAGTCAAGACAAGTAGAGCATGTGAAGATAGACTAGTAACAATGACTATAACTTATTAAGGTAACTCAATTAAGGTATGAAAGGAATCTACATAGCTAAAACCGGAAAATTTCCACATTTAGCCCGTGCACACACTCGTCACTTTGCGTACACGGCTTTCACACGTCAATAAACAATACCAATCCTAAGGGGTAATTTTCCCACACAAAGTTAGGTATGACACTGCCCTCAAATTACGATAACTCAATCCACCAGGAGGCCCTTCCCTCGATTATCCAACTCCAAACGGATCGAAACAGTCAAAACAACTTCATACTATAAATATAAACTATTTCGAACAATAAAATTACGATCTCTGCAAAGAAATATAAAGTCAACCCAGAAGGTTAACCCGGGCATGCGTCTTGGACCCGACCAAAATTACAAAATCCGAACACCTTTTCGATTACGAGTCCAACCATACAAGAATTACTCAAATCCGACCTCAAATCGCCTTTTAAATCCACAAATTTCAGCATAAGAAGTTTTCAAAAATTTTACTCAAATTTCCTACTCAAATCACTAATTAAATGATGTTGTTAACAATAGATTCATGTAATTTAACCAAAACTGAGTTAGGATTTCTTACCCCAAAGGTTTCCTCGAAAAACTCTCAAACAATTGCCACAAACCGAGCTCTATGGGTCCAAAAATGGATTATGAAACTCAAGCCCTCGAAGAACCCTTTTCTGCCCAGGGAATCACCATATGCGGCCCTTTAGTCACACCTACGACGCTGCACCTGTGGAAAATGCAACGCAGTTGCAGTTTCCACTTAACTCCAGTGGTACCGGTTCTGCGGACAATGTATCGCACCTGCGAGCCCGCTTCTGCGGAGAAGCGACCACATCTGCGGTCCTACCCAAAGGCCCTTACCTAATTTTACTTCTGCCGAGCGCACCTGTGCCCAGGTGTCCGCACCTGCGAGCCTAGCCCTGGATCTCCTTTTCGCTTCTGCGCTTCACTTTCCGCGCCTGCAATTTTGCAGCTGTGGTCATTCCCTCTGCAGGTGCGATGACACCAGCAGGCTTGGGACTTCAACAACACGAACAAGCTAAAATTTGTTCCGGATTAAATCCGAATCATACCTAGTGGCCCACGTGATATCATCCAAATATACCAACAAGTTCCAAAACACATGACATACCTACTCGAGGCTAAAAATCACATCAAAAACATCGATTCTACAACTCGCAACCCAATTCAAGCCTAGAAAACTATGAACTTCCGAAACTAATGCCGATTCATACCAAAACTACTCCGATTGACTTCAAATTTTGCACACAAGTCATAAATGACATGATGGACCTATTCCAACTTTAGAAATCGGAATACGACCCCGATATTAATAAGGCCAACTTCCGGTCAAACCTTCCAACCTTCAACTTTCTACTTTCTCTAATTCATGCTGAAATGACCTAAGAACCTTCAAATCAACATCCGGACACGCTCTTCTGTCTAAAATCACCATACGGAGCTATTAGAACAATCAAAACTTCATTTCAGAGTCGTCTACGCAAAAGTCAAACTACGGCAACTCATTCAACTTAAAGCTCCAACCTAGGGACTATATGTCCCATTCCACTCAGAAACTCGCCCGAAACCAAAACCAAACACCCCCGTCAAATCACATAGCAGTAATACAACATAGAGGAGGCAATAATTAGGGGATCGAGGCTAAAATACTCAAAATGACCGGCTGGCTCGTTACATCCTCCCCCTCTTAAAACAAACGTTCATCTTTGAATGAGTATAGTGCCTGTCCAAAATGGTAAACGACTCCTCAACATAAGACAAATCCTTGTCCAACTGGACTGAGCTAAAATCCAACACATGAGACGGATCGCTGTGGTACTTCCAGAGCATAGAAACATGGAATACTTAATGAACTTCATCTAGACTAGGTGGTAGTGCTAGCATGTAGGCCACCTCTCTGATCCTTTCAAGAATCTCAAAAGGTCATAAATACTTAGGGCTCAACTTGCCCTTCTTCTAGAATCTTATAAGACCCTTCATATGCGAAAACTGGAGCAAGACCCGCTCCCAACCATGCATGCAATGTCGCTAACCATCCGATCCACACAACTCTTCTGTCTATATTGGGTTGTGCGAAGCCGATCTTGAGTAAATATGACCTTTTCCATGGCATCCTGAACCAAATCTGTACCCAATAGCCCAGCCTCACCCAGCTCGAACCAACCCATCAGAGTCTGACACCGCCTCCTATACAAGGCCTCCTACAGAGCCATCTGAATGCTTGACTGGTAGCTGTTATTGCAGGCAATCTTCGCAACGGGCATGAAATGATCCCAAGAACACCTAAACTCCATCACACATGCATGGAGCATATCCTCCAATATCTGAATAGTGCGCTTGGACTGTCCGTCCATCTGAAGATGAAATGATGTATTCAACTCAACCCGTCTGCCTAACTCTCGTTTTACGGCCCTCCAAAACCACAATGTAAATTGCATACCCCAGCCAGAGATGGTGGATACTGGCATGCCATGAATTCTGACGATCTCGCGAATATAGACCTGAGCCAGCTGCTCTGAAGAATAAGTAGTCACCACTGGAATGAAATGAGCCGACTTGGCCAACCTATCCACAATCAACCATACCGCATCGAAATTCCTCTGAGTCCATGGGAGCCCAACAACAAAATCCACAGTAACCCGCTCCTAATTCCACTCTGGAATCTCTAGCCTCTGAAGCAATCTACTTGGTTGTTGATGCTCATACTCCACTTTGTCTTTCTTCATCCTCCTCTACTGATAATGCTGCCTCAAGTCCTTATACATGTTAGCGGCACCCAAATGAATGGAGTACCCCAAACGGTGGGCCTCCTAGAGAATCAACTCACGCAAACCATCTACATTGGGCACACATAGCCTACCTTGCAATCATAACACACTGTCATCCCAATAGTGACCTCCTTGGCATTACCGTATGAACCATGTCCCTGAGGACAAGCAGATGGGGGTCCTCATACTGACTCTCTCTAATATGATCCTATAGAGAAGACCGAGAAACCACACATGCCAAAATTTGACTCGGCTCCTAAACATCCGATCAAACAATCTAGTTGGCGAAGGCCTGAACATCCAATGCTAATGGCCTCTCTGCTACTGGTAGATATGCTAAACTGCCCAAGCTCTCCACCTTACGACTCAAGACATCAGCCACCATATTCCCCGAGATGATACAGAATGGTGATATTTTAGTCCTTAAGCAACTCTAACCATCTCCGTTGATGCAAGTCAAGATCCTTCTATTTGAACAGACTTTGTAGACTCCGGTGGCCAGCATAGACCTCACAAAGGATGCCATACAAATAGTGTCGCAAAATCTTGAAGGTATGAACAGTAGCTGCTAACTCAAGACGCTTACGTATGAAAACATGGGGTGTAATAGTGGAGGTCACCATAGAGGAAGAGGCCAGGCCAGATGTTATTCTCTTTCTAGTAGGACTGAGGCGGTTGCATCCGACTCGGCTATCACAAGTATTGTTTTGGTTTGTCATAGAGATGCATCAGTATTATTTGATCTATGCTCCACTTATTCCTATGCATCATCTTACTTTGCTCTAGATTTGGGTATATCTCGTGCGTTCTAGAGTTCTCCTATCTATGTGTCCATGCATGTGGGATATTCCATTGTTGTAAACCGTGTGTATCTGTCGTGTTTGGTTGTTCTTGGAGGTTTAGAGATCAGAGCCGATCTATTATTGCTCAGTCTGGCAGGTTTTGATGTTATTTTGGGTGTGGACTGGTTGTCACCCTATCATTCTATTTTGGATTGTCACGCCAAGACAGTGATGTTGGCTATTCCAAATTTACTGCGATTAGAATGGAGGGGTATCATGGATTATGTTCCTAGCAGGATGGTGCCTTTCCATAAGGCATAACGGATGGTTGGGAAGGGGTGTGAGGCATATTGAGCCTTCGTGAGAGATGTCAATATTGATACTCCTACATTGAGTCAATTTTGGTGGTAACAGATTATGCAGATGTATTATCGGCGGATCTTCTATCATGCCGCCCGATAGGGATATAGATTTTGGTATTGATTTGTTACTGGGCACTCAGCCCATTGCTATTACACCATATCTTATGGCCCCAGTAGAGTTGAAGAAGTTAAAGAAGCAGTTGCAAGATTTTCTTGATAAGGGCTTCAATTGGCCCAGTGTGTCACCTTGGGGTGCTCCAGTCTTGTTTGCAAAGAAGAAAGATGGTTCTATGCGCATGTGTATTGAATATTGGCAGATGAACAAGGTTACAATGAAGAATATGTATCCATTGCCACGCATTGATGATCTATTTTATCAGCTACTGTGTGCCAGAGTGTTCTCAAAGATTGATTTGCGGTTAGGCTATCATCAGTTGAAGATGTGGGAGCCAGATATTCCAAAAACTACCTTCAAGACTCGGTATGGTCATTACGAGTTCCTTGTGGTGTCATTTGGCCTGACCAACGCCCCAGCAACATTCACTCAATTGATGAACAATGTATTCCAACACTATCTTGACTCATTCGTCATTGTGTTTATTGACGACATCTTGGTGTACTCCCGAAGCCGGGAGGATCATGAGCAGCACCTGAGGACCATGCTCCAGACCTTGAGAGAAAAGAAGTTGTATGCAAAATTTTCAAAGTGTCAATTCTATCTTGAGTCAGTGGTATTTTTAGGTCATGTAGTGTTGAGTGAGGGGATCAAGGTAGATACAAAGAATATTGAAGCAGTGCAGAGTTGGCCCAAGCCGTGTTCTGCTATTGAGATACATACTTTTCTTGGTTTGGCAGGGTATTACCGTCGATTCGTAGAGGGTTTCTCATCTATTGCTGCACCTATGACCAGATTGACCCATAAGGGTGCTTCGTTCAGGTGCATCGAGGAGTGTGAGTAGAGCTTTCAAAATCTCAAGACTGCATTGACTACAGCCCCAGTGTTGGTATTTCCTACGGGTTCGGGTTCTTACACTGTCTTATTCCATCTATATGAGATACTTGTTTATTCAGCATCGGACCATCCATAGTAGTAATATCTATCATTCTAAGTTATTCAGTAATTCTTTTTGGTGACACCTGTTACTATTTTCATTGCCCAATAACCAACTTGGTCCCAAGGTAAGGAATAACCATATTGTGATGCGTCGCGTGTTGGCCTCGTCGTGGTGTTGATGCAAGATGGTAGGGTGATTGCATGGAAAAATTAATGCTCTCTTTGCTAAGCGCTTCCAGGAAGCTGAAGCCATACTTTCAATGCCACCCTATATGTGTTGTAACCTCTTACTCGCTGAGGAATATCATGCATAAGCTCGAGCTCCATAGTTCGGTTGGCCAAATGGGTCGTGGAAATTAGCGGGTACAATATCGAGTATCGACGCCGAACCGCCATAAAATCTCAGATTTTAGCAAACTTCGTGGCCGACATCACGCTGGCCTTAATAACCGAAGTCGAAAGGGAACTACTGCTACCTCGAAACTAATTTCGGAATCTGGACCCTCTTCACAGATGGTGCCTCCAATGCGAAGGGGTCCGAGCTCGGTATCGTATTAAAACCACCTACAAGAAATATAATTAGGCAACTTACTAGAACAGTGAGATTGACTAACAATGAGGCCGAGTATGAGGCCATGATTGCAGGTCTAGAATTGGCTAAATCAAGTTAACGGAACATTCGAAGTAAAATAAGAATGGATGCGGAGGTACGTGGAAAAATTGTAGATAATCCTATACCAATTCAGGGAATGGACCCTGCAACATGTACCCCGATATCAAAATAGTAAGACCGATGCACTGGCTAACTTGGGGTCGTCGGTCGATTCCGATGAATTCAGCTCAGGAGCAGTAGTGCAACTAATGAATTCAGTGATAGATGAAGGCCACGCCAAAGTGAACTCAATGAGTTTAACTTGGGAATGGAGAAACAAATATACAGACTACTTGAAGGCAGGAAAATTGCCTTTGAATCACAAAGAATCGAGAACCTTATGCACCAAAGACTCCAGATTTAGCTTGGTCGTATGGGCATTATTCAGGAGGTCTTTCTTTGGCCCACTAGCCAGATGCTTGGGACCGGGGGAGACTGAATATGCCATGAGAGAAGTTCACAGGGCACTTGCGGGAACCATTCAGGGGCACAATCCTTGGTTCAGAAGCAAATCAGAGCTGGTTATTACTTGACCGAAATGGAGAAGGATGCGAAAGACTTTGTACGGAAGTGTGACGAGTGCAAAAGACACGCCACGATGATCCATCAACCAGGAGAAATGCTCTAATCGGTCCTGTCTTCGTGGCCATTTATGAAGTAGGGAATGGACATCGTCGGTCACCTGCCATGGGAACCCAGTAAAGCTCAATTCATACTATTCATGATCGATTATTTTTCCAAATGGGTCGAGGCTCAAGCGTTCAAAAAGGTCCGGGCGTAAGAAGCCATTGACTTCATCTAGGATGGTTGATCGGTTCGAATGGAAAATAGAAAGAGATCTTGACCAATGTCCTGTGGGCATACTGTATGACTTAAAAATCAAGCACTGGGGCCACACCCATTTTCTCCGGTCTACCAAGCTGAAGCCTTAATACCAGTCGAGGTGGGGGAACCGAGGCTCCAATTCTAGTATTCTACCAAAGTGTCAAACGGCGAGACCATGATCACGAGCCTGGAACTGTTGGACGAAAGGTGGGAGGCTGCCATGGTTCGGAAGAGCCAACCTTCGATATTTTCTAGTTGAGGACTTAGTATTGAGAAGGGTAATACTACACACCAGGAACCCGAACGAAGGGAAACTGGGCCCGAATTGGGAAGGGCCGTATTGAGTTGTCGGAATAACCGACAAAAGCTTATATAAACTCGAAGCGGTGAATGATGTACAACTACCAAACAACTGGAATGTGACACACTTAAAGCGGTAATACTGCTAAGGTACGAACTCAATTCCTTTTTAATTGTGTTATAAATCAAACTAACGTATGTAGGTAATCAGGCAATGACGGATGTGGCTATTAGGTCTGAAAGCATATGTTGCACTCTTTTTTCCTTGAATCAATTTTGTCTCGAAGCGGGGTTCTTGGAAAGGTTTTTAATGAGGTAACAGTAAAACATGCTACCTTAGATTTGAAGACCGGTCTTAAACCGGAATCGATGATCATTTTTATCAGATAAAGAATATCCAAGCCCTCACGTGTCCGGCCTCGAATGTTGGGGGCCATTACCCCTAGAATAAAATCTTTAGCAAGGGAAAAGAAAATTTTATGTGCTAAAAGCTAAGGCTTGGTGGTTCAGATTCATTATAAGTGTCAAACGGTCGTACGAACCGTGCTCACATAGTCCACTCTAGCCACGACACAAGTTTTATGTGCCTTCGATCATGTACCTTGCATATTAAGCAATGAAAGAAATTTCTACTCCCCTTACACTTTGTTACTGTGCATTTTGCTTCTTCGATCCTAGATGTTAAAGCCCATGGGCAACCCTTGCTCGGGGACTATGAAGCCCACGGGATAGCCCTACTCGGGGACTGTCTCCCGATGAATATTCGGATGACTCGGGTTACTGAATCCCGAAGGAAGAAAACCCGTTAGGCGATGCCTAAATATGAAAGGCTACAGCCACCCTAAAAATTGCTCGGACACGTCCGAAGTTCGAACAAAAAGTAAGGCCCTTACGAACAATCAAAACCTACTAAAAGGTTACCCTCGACAAAAAAATCCTCTAAAAACACTTAAGCAAATAGAACGGCCCTTGTAAGTATATGCTGGAAAAGTAAAAACACGGTATTGCCAAAAGGGGAAAATTTTATACACTCCAATATATATTTACAAAGGCATGATATAACGACCTCAAAATAAACAAAAAAATACATAAGGAAAAATTAAAAAAGAACTAAGGCATCTACGCCTGGTCTTCACCGGGGCTCAACTCGTTTGTTACACCCCATAGTTTCTTATGTGAGAGTACGTCGTAAGTCAATTGATGTAAGCTCTGAAATGAGATCATCTTTGAAAGTGTAATAATTAAGTTAATCATGTTATCTTGGAGGTCACAAATATAAAAGATCATGGACTCCAAGTACCAAGAGGGTTGGAAGGGTTAGAAGCTAACCCAATTAAAGAAAATAAGTTTCGTCGAAAGTCGACAAGTTGGGAATATTATAACACGTACTTTTGGGGTGAGACTGGGGTGCACAAAATGATAAGGAGTTTATTTTTGTCTTATGATAGTCGTGTGGTATGTTTTGAATCCTAGTGAGTTGGGGGACAAAAGTTGGCAAAGATCATCACAAGTTACATTCATAAATATGCTGAAATTTAGGTCAAATGTAGATGAGCTTTTATCCCACTATACTTATAATTAAGGGATGATCTACCTACTAAATTGAAGATATACAATTCTATTTTCTAACTCATTAAACCGTTCATCGATACAACATAGGAGTAGAAAGATATTTACAGTTTCACGAGACTGCGCGGACTGGAAAGGTGACAAGTAAGTGTGTCACTAAAGCTTTTTGAGCAATACATTTCGTGTGTTATATGAGGCCTTTTTGGGACATATTATATACCAAATTGAATTTCTTTGAATTTAGTTTCTAACCTCTTAACTGTTTGTTTATACGACATCTGTAGAAAAGATATAAGTGCCTGAAGAAGAGCCAATAATAGGGTGTCAAGCTAGCACCTCTTTGACTTTTCAAAAATGGATATATATAGGCCTTATGTCGTCTCTTTCTTCACTTTTCCACATGACACGACCATAATAAGAACCCTAAACTTATACTCAAGCCCTCCACAAGGGTTTCCAAGAATACATAGGCCTAGAACGATCCCTACGACGTAAGTTTCGCTATTTCGCCTCTCTTTTTCTTTGTAGTTTGAGTTTTGGAAGGTACTTCATAGTTAAGAAAACTTCTAATTTATATATTTAAGCTTTAAATATCATGTATTTTTGATAAATTCGTTTCTTAATAGTTAGATCCCACGGGACGATGATCGGAAGCCGTGAGTTCGAGTTATTCGACTTGTAGTTGACTATTTTGTGGGCTGTTTCGTGTTACTTTTGGGCTGTCTATTTTGCTGATGTTTTATGGAGTTTTGGAGGATAAAAGGTGTAGAGAAACAACACATAATGATGGAATGGTGGGCTGATCATTTATCGTTACATTTTTATAGGTTGTTTGACACTACTTTTGCTGTCGTTTTATGTATGAAGCGATTAGAGTGTGTGTGCTGTTTTGTGATATATTGTGATGCAGATAAGGTTGGAAAATGATGCATACATCTTGTTATTATTGTGTTCTTGGTGTTGTTGTTATATGGTATTGGAGGAAGGCCTTGTTACATGGGAGATGCTGCCAAAATTTACGTAAACGTGCTACTAGTTTAAGTTGTGAACTTAGACTTTACTCAGCACTAATTTTGAATCTCCTTATGTTGTGGTAGATTGCGTTGAGTTGTTTAAAGAATTGCTTGAAGGCACTAAGGACTCAACAGAGTTAAGGTATGTTAAGGCTAAACCTTTCCTTCATTTTGGCATGATCCAGTAACTACATGTGTTTGATAACGAGACATAAAGAGAAGTTCATATTCCTGAATTTATTTACATTATCCTAGTCTCATAAGTTACAACATTCTCCCTTATGTGGACTTCGTGTTCAGTTTAATTTTGTCTTCTATCAGCCAAGAGAGCAGAGAGTCTATATATATATATATATATATATATATATATACACACACAGTATTATTGTATTTTCACCATCATCGAGTTATAATCGATGGGCAGGTCCCTATTGGGCTGTTGATACCCAATTTTTCCCTCATATTTTTTAAATATACACATATACTTTTGAAATTGTGCACATGCATTGTCATTTGATTTACAAGCATGCACAAGCATTTTTCATAACTTTTTAAAGGCTTTAAATAAATTTAATGTTGCATTTTTATTATATAGATATTCAATAATTATCCATCAAATTATTATCTAAATTTATCATTTATACCCACATAATGTTTAAATATTTTTCAGTGCATTTTTATAATTACATTTGCATTTTTAGGGTTAAATTGCACATTTTACAATAATAGTCCATATGCATATATAATTACATTATTTATACAAAAAATGACTTTTCATATTTTTAATGTTAAGTAATTATTTTTAATCATTTTCATACACAAGTAATAATTTTTTTATTAATCAATTATTTTTATAAATTATTTATTTGTTAGATAGTGGGTATTTAAATAACAGCCCATTTAAGCTTATTTCGAACCAACCCCTAGCCCAATTACCTAAAATACACCAGCCTAACACTGCAGCCCAAAACAAATGACCCCTAACCCAATAACCCAATCGCTACCCGTTTAATTGACCCGCCCCAGCCCCTCTTTAAAATCCCGGACGTTGATCTCAGAGATCAACGGCCCACATTTAGCCTACCCTTTTAAATTACCCAACCCCAAACCCTAATTCCATTCTCTACCATCCGCTGCCCTTAAACTCTATCAAACGCTCTCTTCGTCTCTGCAAACCCTAGCGTTGTAACCTCTAATCCCCTTCAATTCCAACCTAGAAATGGAATCAATCAACGGTTCCCTTACTTTATTGACCATTTCCCAATACTAGCTACCCGTTTATGGTGTTACTTAATTGCTCGCCTAACATGGCAAGCAGATCTCTCTTATTTTGAAAATAAATCTGGTTCAGATCTTTGCTTCTTTCCATCTATGTACGTTCTCGTTTCTTTTATGGTATGAATCTCTGTGATTCTCCGCGATTCTTTGCTCACCCTAAAACTAGGGTTCAGATCTTCCTAATATCTAATACTGGTTCGCGATTCATTAATTATTTTTTCTTTTGTATTTCCATATATATGTCCCTGTGCATTTTAATATGATTTTTTTTTATATTTCTGAGTAATTTTTACTTACCCTAAAATTAGGGTTTTTGATTCTTTAAAATCGAACCAAATCTGGTTCAATCGTTAATTATTTCTGTCTATATATCTCTCTGCATCTTAATTATAAATCTTGCCGTTAATTTTTGACTAATCGTTACTTACCCTAAATTTGGGGTTTTGATTCTTCGAAATCAAACCAAATTTGTTCGATTCTTCAGTTACTTTGTTAAAATCTCTGTCTATGTGCATCTCTTATTTGTTATTTTCTACCGCTTATATTTTGACCTAAATTGGGGTTTCAACTTTTTTCCTTAATAATTATTACGCGTTTTCCTTTCTAGTACTTTGCCATATTTGTGTGTTCTAATTCAGTTCTATATAAACCCCTCCCCATTCATATTTAGAACAGAGCTAATTTGCAATAATCACTAAAATCTACGGCTTCGTTCTGTAATTCATTCATTATCTTGTTCTATACACTGGTTTTTGGCCGGCTGAAAGCCAAGGCCAAAAATTCTGAGTTCTTGCTACTGTTCTTTCTTATTTTCGTTTAACTGGTAAGTTATTGAACCCTGGCAATATCGTTCTTATGTAGTTATAATCTGCATGTGTTCTCATCTCTGAAGATCATGGCCTTATATGTTTTTGGTTTATTCTTATATGTGACTTTGTTAACTTTGCACTTGTTTTAAAGTCTCTTTAGTATTTTAAGTTTCACCTCATGTTGCTAGTTCTGAGATTGTTCACACCTACTTGGATAATCTAAACCCTCTTAAGTTTGTTTAGCTAATGCATTTCTAGATTGCTCTCGTATGCAACTTTGTTAGTTTCACTTGCATTGAATCTTTTGAGTTCATATTAGTCTACTGGTCAATACTTGAATGTCTACATTCAGTGATCGAACTAAGTATGTTTTCGACTCCACTTTGACTTCTTGTAATGGCTGTTTTACATTTTTTAACAATTTGTGGCTTTCTCCCCTATTAACATGTCTTTCAGCATGTCTTTGGCGTGTTTGATTCCATATTCCTTTAGTAATTATTTGACTCTAGGGTAGTTATCAAATTTGTATTTTTCATAACATGTCTAAATGTAGTTTTGTTTCCAGAGTGATTTAACACGACTTTCTTTTGATACTAGGGTGTATACTTAACATAAATTAGACCTTTTAGGCTATAACTTGTTTGGTATCATGCACCTGTGTGGCTGTGTAAATCGTACAAACCGGTTTCTCCCTAACTCTTTTAATATGATCCTACCTATGTATTGTTTGGCTAAGTGATGGACTTGTTTCTAAGTCTTGTTGACCCTGTTATCAACTGTCCTACGTTTTAAAACTTTTGCTATATCTGATTTCCTGAAACTAAGTACCTCTTTTCAAATTCTGTCCCTTAACCTTGGCCCACTCCCTTGTTACCTATGCCATGCTAAATCTTCATTCTAGCCGGCTGAAGGCCAAGGTTATTTAGGTTCTTGACCTTTCTAGTGTGAGCACTACTCGGGGTCTACGTAAGACCCTTGTGAACTCTGACACACTAGGATTTGGGTCTCCAGCCTTCCTTAAACTATTTCTTATCATTTTCTCTAGTGTGAGCACTGCCCTGGGTTCTTAAAGCCCTTGGGAACTCTAACACACTAGAGATTTGGGTTCTGTATGCTTATCTTTGAAATATGGGTGAATCACTCACCACTGGTCATGTTGTACCTATGAACATGGGCTTTGGAGATGCTGTGAGTTGAAGGCCTGGCCTGTCTAGGTGTATTTGGGCCTGCTACAAGCTTTCTATAGTTTATATAGTTTGTAATTCATTCATTTAATTGTGGTCTGTAATTATTATTTGTAATAAAAATTGGGGCAATACTGAATTGGAAAAACTGGGTTTATTGTCAACGTTTGCATGAGAGTGAGTAGAAATCCTGCTTATAGGTGTTTACTTTGCTCATTCTGCTATTGTGTTAGATAACCTGCCTATAGGGGTTTATTTATTAAAGTACATTCTGCTATTGTATGTCAGATAACCTACCTATAGGGGCTTACTTTGGCTCAAATACGAATATCCAGCCTACTTTGCTTTATAGGATTAGACACTATGCCTATAGGAACTAAAATAACCAAAAATTCAATTTGCATTGCAGCATATACAAATCTGCCTCTTTAGAAATCATGCCTATAGGGTTTTTAATTGATTGATATGCCAGTGTCATACTTGTCCATTTAGTATGCATGCCTATAGGAACTAAAACCAGTTTTAATCATCAACGTTAGGAATCATGTCTATAGGGTGATCACCATCTGTGTTACGCACTAAAATTAGGCTTTAAAACACTGCCTCATTGAAGACTTTAGAAAGCATGCCTATAGGACCAACTGAGTAATTCTGAACATCCCACGTTGCTTGTCACTGCCTAACGCTGAGTAGATAACCTAGACAACATGCCTATAGGTTTAACCGTTTATATTCATAATCAGTAGGCAACTATACAGTCACTTAGGAATTACTTTGCACAACTGCCAATATAAGTAGAATCCAGAATCACGTTCAGATAATGCCTAGAGGACCTAACAGCCTTAACTGTTGAAACTGTCAAACGCCTAATTTATTGCGTGCATTTGCTGCCTAAGTGTGGAAGCTAACTTCAACCCTTATTTGCTTTTACATGAAAGTCCAACTTGTTTTTTGTATGTCGCCTGGTTTTATCATTTTGAGCAACCTAATTTATGTCTAGAACCACCCCAAAAATAGAGGTCTAAACGCCTCATGGACCATAGGCATGGGACGCGTAGTGCACGTATAGGGTACGGTTTAGAATCAACTAGTGCGCTTTAGGTAACAACTTAAATATAGTAATCGGGTAGCAGGAGATGATAGTCTGTGCCCGCTAAATAATATGAGTAACACCCCATCTTAAGGGAGTTACGAAGTATTATTTATGTTGCACGGGGTGATCCTTTAGGCTAAAAATTCAGGACCCCCACCTTGTCTTTTACCGATTATTTGTGTTTCATAATGAACTCCTCGGATCCCTTTGTTTCGTTATCTTTGATCACATAGACTAATTCATATAATTGAGTTCGGTCGCGACCCACAGTTGTTGACCTCGAAGAGTGCCTAACACCTTCTCTTCGAGGTAATTTTGAGCCCTTACCCGATTTCTGGTGATGCTAACTGGTTCAGTAGAGTTATCTGCAAAATAGGTTCCCTAACGCACCTTAATCCATTAGGTGGCGACTCTCTCTATTAAAACCCCTCCTTAAAAGAGTTGTCACATGTTAAAACCCGATTTTGCGAGAAAAAGGGGCGCGACATGGGCAACCTCTGATCAGATGGTGAGTAATATACCAAGCACCTACAAGCGAGACCAGAATGGCCGAGATATAGAGCCTAGTATGGCTGAGTGGCTATGAGCGAGCCTACTACGGTAGAGCAGTTGCACATACCGAGCCTTAAAAGGTCGGACATCTATTTTACTTACTATATTGAGAGAGTTGAGTTAGTATCAAAAAGTAAGTGTATCTTCAGATTATCATACACTCGCAGTTACTTTCAGTTATTATATTATCAATTCATTTTCCGCTTTCCGTTATTCTGTTTCCTTACATACTCGTTATATTATTTCGTACTGACGTCCCTTTTGCTGGGGATGCTTTATTTCATGCCTGCAGGTCCTTATTGACAGTTGGACAGACCCTCCCGGGAGATAGAGTCAAACATCAGCTTGGTTGGTAAGCTCCACTTCCTCGGAGTTACCAGACCTTGGAGTCCATTTTATATATATATATATATATATATAGATTTGATGGGTAGGTCGAGGCCCTGTCCCGACCATCGTATAGTTTAATTATCTCTAGAGGCTTGTAGACGAGTCCTGTATATTTTGTATATCAGTAGATGTTCATGGCGGCTTCGTCATCCTGCACAGTTATATATATCAGCTTTTGGCTATGTTTACCCCACAGATATGAGAGGTGTAATTTCAAGACGATTCAGAATGTGGCCTCATAGGCCTAAGATGAGGGTTACCCCTCTAGAGTTCACAGTAATAGAGTGGTATGCTCGGGCCGAGTATGGCACCGGGTGCCGGCCACGCCTCTTCAGGTTTGGGGCGTGACAAACTTGGCATCAGAGCAGTTATGTCCTAGGGAGTCTACAAGCCGTGTCTAGTAGAGCCTTGTTTGTAGATGTGTTGTGCACCATGTTTTATAAACAGGAAGGTACAAGGCATTTAGGAGTATGTTACCCTTCTTTCAAATCCACATCGTGCTATAAAGCTGAGTTATAAGAGTTTGAGCCAAGACTTATGTTTGCTAATTATAGTGATGCTTGTAATTTTAAAAATTACAGCTAGCTAGAGGGCTAATATAACAGCAGGTAAGGGCACTAGTAGAGAGAGAATTCTTGACAATGTGGCCCAGTTTGAGGCCCTATTAGATCGTGCATACTAGATGTGCGGATTTCCTACTTAAGACCCTAAGACCGGAATATCTAATATACCCCCGCGAATAGCAAGCCATGGAACTATTAGAAGGTAAAAGTATAAGTTTCAACAAGTAACAGAAGCAAGGTTAAGAAGGGTACGAGGCACCCAATTAATGAAGATTATCCAAATTTTTAATTCAGGTAGAGAAATATAAGGCTTCAAAGTTACCGTCAACAGAAATAAAGGTACGTACAATTGGTCACACCTATATCAGTTATGCCCTATGTGAGCTAACATATATAGTTTAAGAGAAGATGGAATATTAGGATCTAGATTTGGTTAGAGTAACCCAGATTGGTGGATTGAGCCAAGGGAGCTAAAAAAAGGCGAAACAATGTTTTGTTGAGATTTCCAGAATAATGTGACAGACAAAAATATTAGCAGGAGAATAAGAAGAGAGTAAATGAAGCATTATAAGTAAGGTATGATAAAAGAGTGATAACGGTAAATAAAAATATAGTAGGATGACAGTGTCTATGGTAAAGTGAAGGAAAATACAAGAGGTGACAGGCCTTGAGACAATAAAAGAGTATAAGCCATGAAGTCATATCCTTATTTCAAGAAAATGAGTTGGTGACTCCAACATAATTACCAGAAGAATAAGTCAGACCCCCCCCCCCCCCTCCCGGCCCCGGAGTAATAGAAATTAGCATAGGCTAGTAAATAAGATAAATCATACATGAACTAGGGATTGGAGGATTTTATAATGTCGACATCATGGGATCTTCAGAGACCACGTTCCGACAAAAATAGAATGGACAGCGGAAGAATAACCTTTAAAGGTCATTCAGTAAGACGCTTCCCTAAAGCAAGCAATATGAGCAGAGTTATGCTTAAGGGAGTAAGTGTGCCGGTTACACTAGGTGTCACCCTCACGCGTAAGAAATTCAGTTAACCCTGGTATATAAGGGTTACCGCAAGGCGAGTAAGAGTCAGTGAAGATGTGAAAAGATGCCAAAGATGAAGAGGTAAACCATATATAGGTAAATCTTCATAGCATTAAATGCTAGTACTCCCTAAGGGGGGGAAGACGGTGTGATATGGTAGTAGGTCGGAGTTATGCAGTTCAAGTAACTATGGAATAGTAAAGAAAGGATGCGGTAAAAAGGCAAAAGGAATGTGATTGCATTTATTTAGATCCTATAGATATGCTACGACTCCAGAGCATTATTCAAGCAACATGTCAGGAGAGACAGTAAGGGTTCCCTCCCAGGATGTTACTGATAACTAAGTGCGAATGAACACTTGATACATAAGGAGCCAGTGCGAGAGGTAAGTTAAGACAAAGGAAACAACCCAAGAGAGATTACGCGTAATATAGATATGAGAATAGACAGTAGTTAGTAGTTGATTCTGGAATAGCCTAGTTATTCTAGAAAAGAGGATACAAATATATTAATAGATCGTTCAAGATAAACCTTGTGAACCCCAATATAGGGAATTCAATCTCGCAAATACGAAATCGTAATCCGTGAGAAATATTCAGATGGGAGTTGAGGTAGTTATAGTTTCCGTAAAAGTGTTAAAAAAATAAAAGAGAGTCCACGGGGGAGACGAAAAAAATGAGTTCAGAAGTAACGCTACGAGAACAAGGGCACGGAGGTATGTAACTAAGGATATTTATAGGTGAGTAAGAACATCGAAAATTCCGTCAGGTATATGATGGGACAAGATCACAGCTTTACAAGAGTGAGGGAGTCTTCCCTAAGTGCTACAATGAAAGACTAGCTGAGAAAATAAGGAAGTAGGCTTCAAACTAATCATAGTAACCTAAAGAAGAAATTATCTTCTAACAACAGTCTCACTATGACATTGTATGCTCTCCAAAATAATATGGCACCTATCGTAACTAAGGAGCGGGAAGTAAAATCCAAAGTAATGTTCGAGATCATATGAGTTGCAAAATTTCCAATATATGTGGGCACCAAGATAAGCCCGGTATTCATGCCACAAGTGGCAGAACGACTAAGAAAGGTAATTTCTTACTTTTAACGAAAGCTGAGAAGACACAAAAAGAATTATCCGATCTATGACCCGGAGTTAATTACGTTATGAACACACATAAGATTTTGGAGTGTTATCCATGCAGCATATATGTTGACAATGATACAGCTATAGGAGACTCCAACAAAGTTAAAAAAAAATTGAGTCTACGTCACAGACAAAATCTTGAATTGCTAGAAAGCTATATCATGGATGTTCCATGTCACGAGCCAAATCGATGGGCCGCGACGGGCACCAGGTACCTTACTGAACCGAGTACCAAAATAACATATATAGTTCTTATTGTACTTTCATAGGCAAACGGGCCAAACAGGCCGTCACAGGCTAACCGGAATAACATGGGGGAATACTTAATATAGCATGACCAACTTGATATAAAAACTTATACATATGATAAGGCCTATAAGGCCAACATGATCATTTGTAAACTCAAAACATAGGCGGGCAAGGCCATACAAGCATTCGTATACATGACATATGTCTACAAGCCTCTAAGAGTACACACCTAACATAAAGGTCGGGACAGGGCCGCGCTATACCAGACGATATGCGTTAAAATCATACTGATCGAACAACCAACTCCGGAGAAAATAGAGCGCACCAACATCTTCCATTGAGCTGATAGCCTACTTGGAGGACTCTCGACCTATCTATCGGGACCTGCGAGCATGAAACAAAGCGTCCCCAGGCAAAAGGGACGTCAATACGAATAATGTAACGAGTATGTAAGGCACATAAATAAGTACATAACAGACATGGAATAAATATAGAGTAAATGGCTCAACCTGTAAGTCTGGATAACTTTGTAAATTATCTCAAATTACTTAAAATACTACTTTTAACACACTTTATGTATCCTACTATCGCGGTCATGTGGTACCTTGTATGGCGCTAGTCCATAAATATCGGGTATTATAGCTCGTACCGTATTTTATCCCAAATCGACAACTTTCAACGAAACTCATTTTCTTTGATTCGTTTACCTTTTAACCTTCATGGCACTTGCTTATCGCTTGTTATAAATAGCATAAATGTTGATAACCACAAGATAATCTCATCTCCGAGTCGACATTGATTAACTTAAGACGAAACTTCAACGTACGAAAATGCGGGGTGTACATAGCATTTCCAAGCTTTTATTTATTTATTTATGGTGTACTTTCACATACGAAAACATGGGGTGTAACATCATTCTCCCCTTTCGAATATTCGTCCTTGAATGTTGACTGATGCACTTATCATTTTCGTAACTTATGTCTTCCGAATACTTTAGTACTCTCCTTGCCATCTAGGCAATTATTATGTGAATAATTCCAATGGCCAGGTCCTTCCCCCCTTTAGGCCTCTTTTTCACACCACGACTTGTGGTCAAAATTCTTCTAATTCTGTAACTGTTGTTACCTTTTGTCATACATCATGTACGACTTTTTTCGTGTATGTGCACCTATGCGACTCTTCTCTTCTTTTTCCTTCAGCTTTTAGCCAATCTCTAGGTGTATACAGTAAAAATCAGAGGTCTCGATTTTGTGATCACTAGAGCGCCTCAGGGAGACCACCCCCGGGAGGCTCGAAGTCTAGCTCGAAGCTCGCCCTCGATGGTTCGAGATGATCGACCTGGAGGTAGTGCAAGCCAACGGCTGCGACGCACTAGCAAGAAGTTCCCAAGGCATATGATCAAAGCTGACAAAGCCTGCAAGGGAAACACTAGTCTGTACCAGACTAATAAGTAGTTATGCTAGCTGTGTTTCTTTGTAATAATTATTCGTGTACTATGAGGGGATTTCCCTCCTTATATAAAGGGGATATAACACAAAAGATACTTCATTCAATACAAGAATATTCTTTTTGCTCTCTAACTAAAACATACTCTCTATTTGGCTGTATTGCTTACATTTATCGCCTTATTTACATTTATTATATCTCAATAATTGTTCTTCATTTATTGCTTGTTATTGGTCATAAAGAGCCGCAGTCACAGCCCAAATAGCTGTTAATCCTTCTTTGATTGACCCTTTACGAGCACCTGACTTGACATCGAGGTCCCGCATGCGCTAGCTCGAGGCCCCGATTCTCAACCGTTTGGTTTGGTTTATAAAGCCATCTTTAATCTCTTATCTTATTTTCTAACCTCGCCACTTAGCATTTACTGCTTAACAACTAGCATAAAAATAGATCACATATTTTCAGAACCACAAAATCAAATCTAATTGTTATTACCATTTTCTAGGTAAACACTAGGCTTCACTTTGTGAACATATATAGAATTATGACAAGATGTCCCTCTGGATGTCTATAGGCATACTTAAGTTCTTCTCTAGGTACTTTCTCGAATTTACGAATATTGTTATACCTTATTCTATAGACCCGGTTATCTATTCGCATGACTTTACTGCCATAACTTTTACTTCGATTTATCGTAACTGAGGTTTGCTACCAAACTCCAGGATAATCTCGTTGCTTCTTATCATAGATGTATAAATCCAAGTCTTTCAATGCTTCCTTATTATTGTTCATCTAAAGGATGGAATCCTTATCTCCTCTAATATGTTTGAACTTTATCCATCTATTGTTGATTTACCTTAATGTTGATCTATAATCTACCATTGAAAACTAGATTTCTTATGTAACACTGCCGCTAGGGCTCTGTCTCATTGTGGAACATCTGAAATGATTAGACTGATCCACCTGGGGGCGATACCATGCTTCCATAATCGTATTTCATAGTATATCAATGTGATTCAACATACGTGGGTATTTTAATCCTGTATAATTTATTAAATCATTACTCAATCGAAGGCCCAAACGTCAACCTTTATGTATCATAATTACATCCTCATTCTACTACCAGGGTGGCATTCCATCTCTTCTAAATGCTACTAGTCTTAGCCTCCTTTGAGTTTATTCAGGCTATACTGAGCTTCCTATAACTTAGAGAAACCATCAGCTTTCTTGTTTTCATGGTCTTAATCCCGAGGATTTATCCATTCTCGTTATCTTCTCACTCGTCCTTTCTTGTCCTTACTCCTGTCTTCCTAAAACCTTGTCGCTTTACCACACATTAGCTTGCGACCTACACATATCTATTTATACTACTCGCGACCTTCCTTCAACTTGCTTGCACCATAGATTTCCTTGTGTTATTCAGGAACATCAAGCGAGACATCACATCGTCTCAAACTCTTCTTTACTCTCTTAACTAGACCTCTCAGTACCTGGAAACCATAGACTGGAGGACATGCCACTGACGACACCGCTATTATTTCTGGATATTGAATCCACGCACTTCTAGCCTTCTATCTGAAGTAAGGACTATTCAGAACCTTCTGTATTTGAGTATCTCATACGTTGACCACCTTTACCTTACTTATCTTAAAGTCTCACATCATATCTTCTATCTCTTTCATGACCTCCCTTCCACATAGGTAATTCACATCCACAACTTGAAGCTCTCTTATAATACTTGCACCTCTGGTGCATACACAATCTGGTGGTAGCGATGGTACTCTTCTAACTGGCTCTATTGTAGGGCCATTATGGAATATGGTGGTTTTGAAGTACTATCTCTCTTGTGCCTCTGATATTAAGTATGATCCTACAATGTTCTCAATCACGATTTCTATAATTGTCTGGGGCCAATAATCAGACTCCTGATTTACTTAGTTGATGTAACTCTTTAGTTTCCTCTTTCTTCTGATCATCCTTTATGTTGGCTTAAGCTATCTTCCGATCCTTTGTCTATGACCTACACCCAATTCCTTTTTTTAACTTGTACCGGAGTCTTCTACGGCTGCTCATTAATCGGATAATTCCTTTCGTTTCATTTCAGATTTCTTCAAACGTGAGCAATTGCTTTTCCTGGTCTTTTTGCCCCCTTGCTGCGTGCATACTTAGCTTATCCGAGTTCTCACACATGTCGAAATTTTTGTGCTACTCATACGGTCTCGAATATTAATTTTGGTCTATACTCCCCGCTCATTAGCCACGGTAGGTGCCACTTTTTTTTGTAGTGCATTGTCACGACCCAAACCCAGACCCGGTCGTGATGACACCTCTCGTGGGGACAAGGCCAGCCAACTAAACCCAATTCATCTTCTTAAAACAATTAAACAGTTCATAAGCAGTTTAAATATGATTTAATGATAATAGTTAGCGGAAGTACAAACCGACACAGCCCAAACCGGGGTGTCATAAGTCACGAGCATCTATTAGAGTATAAATACAACTACAAGGTCTGAAATATACGAAACAGGACTGATAAACAAAAGGGAGAAAAGCGGTGCTGCGAACGCTGGCAGTCACCTTGCTAACTCCGATAACTCTGCCTCCGATCAGTCAAAACCCGCTATCGGGTGCAGAAATACCTGCATCTACACACACGGTGCAGGGAGTAAAGTGAGTACTCCAACTCAGTGAGTAATAAAGGTAAATAACAACTGAGCAGTAAGAAATCACGTAAAACAAACCAACATGCTATATAGAAGCAGTGTAAAACCCTTTGAGAAAAGCAGTGAAGCTGTGAAATCTTTAGAAATATCTTAGCTCAGTTTAAACTCTTTTGAAAATGACTTTTTCAACAGTTACGCAATGAATGCAAAACAATTAGTGTCGATAAGCACCGAAAATCCGCCCCTCGGGCACAAATACCACAGTATAACAGGTAAAAATGACAAGTAAATATGAAAGATGAACAGATAAAGGTACGCCCCTCCGGCAATATCTCAGAACAGTACCAGCCCCTCGGGCTCACTCTCAGAACAATCTCAGCCCCTCATGCTCACTCTCAGAATACTCTCAGCCCCTCGGGCTCACTCTCAGAACAATGGGTACCCGTGCTCATTGTGGGTGTGCAGACTCCAGAGGGGCCTTTTACGGCCCAAGCGCTATATCAAGCCACCTCGTGGCATCAACTCTCGGCACTCGGCCTCACATCACTCAAGCCACCTCGTGGCATATAAATGTATCTCAGGCCCTCGGCCTCATATCACTCAGTGTATCCTCACATATGGCCCTCGGCCGCACTCAGTCAGCTACATCACAAGACCCTCGGGCATTAGTAAAACAGTAGATCTCAGCCCAAAACATCATTTAGCAATATCGTTTAAGTCTCAAAACTGAGTAAAAATGGCTGAGTTGTAAAAATAGTGGAAATCGGCATGACTGAGTTCAATTAATAAGTCAAAACAGTGAGGAAACAGTGATAATAATCCCCGAAGGGTTCAAATAGTTGGCACGAAGCCCAAATCATGATGATAACAAGTAAGTTTCAGTCAAATACACGGTAAATTAATCAATCGGGACGGACCAAGTCACAATCCCCAATGGTGCTCTACCCCACGCTCGATATCCGGCGTGCAAGTCACCTCAATATAGCACTACGATGTGCAATCCGGGGTTTCAAACCCTCAGAATATCATTTACAATCATTACTCACCTCGAACCGGCGAAATCTCTAGCTCGCGACGCCTTTGCCCCTCAAATTGGCCTCCACGCGCGTCGAATCTATACAAAATTAGAGCGAATACATCACAATATGCTAAAGGAACAAAGCCCAAGCGTAAACAATCAATAACGGGCACAAATCCCGAAATTACCAAAACCCGAGCCCCGGGCCCACTTCTCGAAACTCAGAAATTTTCACATAATTAGATTCCTTATCTTCCCACGAGTTCATACATACCAAAAGTTCTCAATTCCGACCCCAATTGGTCCTTCAAATCCCCAAATCAAATTTCAAAATCCCAAGCCCTAGTTTCTTCCATTTTTTTGGCTTAAGTTCCATGAATTTCTAGGTTAATTTCACAATAGAATCACGTTTTAGGTTCAAAAATCTTACCTCCAATCAATTCTTCTTGAATCCCTCTTAAATAACCTTCAAAAAGCTCACAAAATGCTAACCTATGGAGGAAAAATGAATCAAAATCGTGGATGAAATGTTTTATAAACTTTCTGCCCAGCTCTGATATCTCTTCATCGCAATCGCGGCCCAAGCCTCGCGATCGCGAAGAGCATAATTCCAAGACCTCAAAAACACTCTATGCGAACGCGACCCTCACACTGCGAACGCGAAGCTTCCCTTTTCCAAACTATGCGAACGCGAGCCGTCAGCTGCGAACGCGAAGAGCAACGACCTCTGAACCACAAATCCTTGTACGCAAACGCGGGAAGCTTCATGCGAACGCGAAGAACCATCTCACAGCCTTACGCGAACGCGATGCTCAAATGCGAACGCGAAGGCTTAAATTCCTGCATTCCAAATTCCTCCTACACGATCGCGACACCACCTACGCGATCGCGAATGCCAAAATCTCTGCAACACCTGAACAGCAAATCTGCAACTTCTAAACACCAAAAATGGTCCGATTGACAATCCGAAACTCACCCGAGGCCCTCGAGGCATCAACCAAAAGTACCAACACATCCTAAAACCTCATTCAAACTTGTTCCTATCATCAAAACACCTCGAACAATACCAAATCCATCATTTCACATTGAATTCAAGCCTAAGTTTTCTAAAAACTTCCGAAATACGCTTTCGATCAAAAACCCAACCAAACTACGTCCGAATGACCTGAAATTTTGCACACACATCCCAAATAACATAACGAAGCTACAACAACTCTTGGAATTCCTTTCCAACCCTCAGAACAAAATCTCACCTACCAACCGGAAATCGCCAAAATACTAACTTCGCCAATTCAAGCCTAATTCTACATCGGACCTCCAAAACCACTTCCAATCACACTCCTAAGTCATAAATTACCTCCCGAAGCTAACCGAACCATCGGAACTCACATCCGAGCCTTCTAACACATAAGTCAGCATCCGGTTGACTTTTCCAACTTAAGCTTCCTTAAAAGACTTCTAACACATGTGTCTCATTTCTTACCAAATCCACTCCGAATGCAAACTAATCAACTTGATCACATAAAACACGGATAACGAAGCATAAAGAAGCAGAAACGGGGGAAACGGAGCGGTAACTCATGAGACGACTGGCCGGGTCGTCACATCCTCCCCAACTTAAACAAACGTTCATCCTCGAACGTGCCCAGAGTTGTTCCAAAAGCCAACCAATCGCTGAATAATCTTACCATGCATATACCCGAGGGTGATCCCATGTCTATCTCATATAGGTTCGACAATACATTGCAACTGAAATTTCACAACCCAATCCAGCCCATAAGCCTTAGAACCACATTTCCACTTCCGAAACCATTCACAAGATCAGAATCTCACATCTATGCCCAGAATAAGCCCGAACAAGCTGTAATCACCCATACTTGCAATCCTCGGTGCAATCACACGATATACCACATAACTCAAACACTCGTAGCGATAACTTCTGTTCACAGCAGCTGCCCATAACAACCGAATATTGGTAGAAAACCTCTTATCAACTAAAGTCTCATTCCAACACTTCCATATACTGCCAACGATAGATGAGATACGCGATAAACCACGACCATTCCTTAGATCGACCATTCACGAAGCCACTTCTCTTTTGGCAAATTCCATAGCAATTTCCGAGCCGAACCTCGATATTATCCTTCCAACAAGCTGAAATCAAATCTGTTCGTATTCATTAATGATCCTAACGATCTCCTCTAATCCAACACACCACTCTGGTGACATGACACATCAATATAGGTCTAAGCCACAACTTGCATAATACGTGCACCAATAAGCAACGGTCCAACATACTCAAATCATGAAAATGACTCAAATGAAAGAGTTGTACCTCAAGCTCACCAGTACCATCACAACACAAGGCTGAGAACCCGTCTCACATCATAGAAATAGAACACATGAATCTACCCCGAAAGGTCATATCTCCACGTAGTCTCGCTACAATGCGCGATACTATCCAAACACTGCTCCACATGAAACACCTCAAGTCACTATGCTCAAAATCGACAACCACGCACAATTTGATGTCTGGAACCAAAGAAAATCATTACACCCACGGTGAAACAAATAACATACGCCACGCAACCCAATAGGACATAACCGATACGCCATTCACTGGGCAACGCCCAATTACTATTCCCGTTTGAATTCCACTAAGAGACCACAATTGAACCGCACCATATGTGCCTATAACCAACAAATCATAACACCTCGCAACACAGAAAGGTAACTCATAGATCTCCCCAGATCACTGATAAGCTCAACAATGGTCGAATCAATACCTCCCCCAACAATGCCATTCGGAGCCAACCAAGCCGACTAAAGATAGAACACTCACCCACATTGGCCTGCCAACGAACTCCTTATCAAGGAAACCTGTAGCTGCTCCTTCCACCTCTATAACTCTGTCGGTGCCATACGATACGGTGCAAGGCACCAAATCAATACCGAAATCAACAGCCTTGCCCGGCGACATGCCCGGCCAGAAGAAACACACCCGAAAAGTCCATCACCACCGGAACTGAATCGATATGAGGAGCCTTAGCACTGACACTCATCACAAGAGCCCAATTAAGAGAGACAAATCCTTCCCAGCCGTCCGCTAGGTCTTCGAAATATAAAAATCCCCAATAGGGCATAATCCATCGAACATCGCCACTCAATCCGTGGCATTTTCCAGCATAGCCAACAGCGCCGTCTTATCGCAATTGTCCAGAATAACACAACACGGAAACAACCAGTTTGAACCCAATATCACATCCAATATCTAATGCCCAAGCAATTAACAAAAGGTCCGCTCGGGTCTCCAAACCCCGATAGTCACTAAACAGTGCCGATGCACACGATCTACAACCACGACATAGTCTGAATATGAGAACCTCCAGTCTCCAACTCCATGCAGCACACAAATCACCATACCTGATCCTAAATTCCGCCGTCCGAATACATATCACACCTCAAGTACCCAATCATTCCACAAAAGATATTCTAAAATTCCCCTGTGCCATCAAGCAAACTCGAATATCAGCAGTCGATCTAACAAGAAAGCACCGCAGTACTACCGAAGTACTATCAACTTAATCACATTGCCTTTTCTGAAACATATACCCTCGTCAAATCACTATGATTAGCAATACCATTCCCTTAATCATCTGAAGATCATTCACCCTAATCATCTAAGGCTCATTTCTCAAATCACCTAAAACTGCATGTGCCGCCTAAAAATTTTATGACTTTCCATTCAGAACTGAACCGTAATCCTTACACACGCAAATCTCAATCCTCCACATTATATCGCATATACCATACCACCCTAGGATAACATGAGAACTTCATCTCCCTTCCGAGCCACAAACATCTGCGTACTTAACTAGTCAAGAACTTTCCATTGGTCCCACCTAGAAGAAAATCACTATACATCCCATGCTCCGCATGCCCATAGAAAATATACATCTCCAAACCGCAGTAAAACCCATCAAGAACTCTCCGAGTTCCCCTTGCACAAATCAGACCTGCCAGTACTGAATCCTTCTAACTCGACCAAGCTAAGCAAGCCGTCGAAACCTAAGAGCATTGCCGCAAAATGAACACACACAAGGAACAAAACATATCCTTACCATACCGGTCCGGTCTACTACCAAATTACCCCATCTGTCTAAATTTCCTTCTGATTCATCTTCAACTTGATATTTCCTTTTTGCTGTAGCACCACAATCCTCAATTCAGACTTACCACACGGAACCAAGCATAAAGCCACACCGTTTAAGTCTCATACGTCGCTGAATACTTTCTTAAACATTCCCAGAAACACCACATTCCAGAATACATTACTCTGAAGAACTTCCTGCGAATCTAAATCCGTTACCTTTACTATCCTGATACTGATACATAGAATCCCATAATTAACATAGAAATACCACAAGTCTTGACCTCTTCCAATAAAAACTCAGTTTCTAACCACGTATACAACTTTAAGACACCAGATTGTTACATGTAGAATCTTGAACACATTAGAACCATTCTCGAGAGTCATTTACTCTATTTACACTGCAATTAGCCTGATCAAACGAACAGGACCACCCATGCCTTTTTAGCACTCTGACACCGCAGGATACGACCTCATCCCAATACAAACAAGCATCTTCCTGCTCTATGCACCGAGCATTCTTTACCAACAACAACTTAAGACATCCTGTGATTCTCACACACCTACGAAGCACCATATAACCTTGTCAAAATTATCCTTCACTCGAGCCATCCTCGACTTTAATCTCCGCGAGCCATCACTGACTCACCAACACGCCTCAAACTGGAACCAACATAGCACCTAATCGTGCAATCAGCTTAATCAATAGCAAAATCCCCCACTTGGCTCGAAGCCATAGATCAAAACACACCCAATAACTCATAACGCATATACTCTATTGCTTCCCTAATGTCATAGTGAGATTAAACTCAATCCTTCATAAGCTCGCGAAACACAGACCATCTGGTACTTTAAATCTTCTGCAAATCTCGCATTCATCCTATCAACAGACAAGCTCACTCTCTAGGCGACCCAATTTAGATTTCAACACATATTCTTCACTTGCAAATGAGATCTTCTAATAGACAACATAAGGATCACACAACCTTAGAACACTCCGCAGGAGATAACCCACCTGGTTTGCCTCCAACTAACATTTCTGTATACCTTCCACCGTCCCAAGCATTACGTAGTCACTTGATCTTCCTGAGTCTGGACTCATACCGCAACATGAAATTTACTTCACTCCCAACTTGGAACATGGAAAGATTCTTCACACGCCCATAACTCGGGCTATACCTCGAATCAAGATGGACTTCAAGCATCTAATAGTTCTTCCATCATTCAGCAGACCCTTCTCGTCGCTTCCAAATCATATGGATATACCTCGCAGTACTAACATACTCATCACATAGCCACAGCCGTCACTTCCACTAACAGGGACACTATCGAACATATAAGTTCAAAAACACTTGTTCACACAATCAGCACCTTGGTTCTCAAGCCCTAGGCAAAGATCCAGCCTCAAGTCCTCCAGACTGGCCCAACATAAACTCACAGAGATCGCATCTCGCCCCTCGATCGGGGAATCACAAGCCATCAAGGCACAACTGGTATTGAGCGCTCATGCGCGCATGCGAACGCGTGGAAGGAATTGCAAGAGTTACTTTTCAAGCTGAATCAAGGACGTACGATAAGAATTCAAGAATGTGAAGTTCTCCTAAAGGTTCCGCAGCCTCTCGAGGATATATACAGACGTCTCTGTACAGATCCGTGAGACTCTACTAAACCTGCTCATGACTCGTGAGACCTATGTAACCTAGGCTCTGATACCAACTTCTCACGACCCAAACCCAGACCCGGTCGTGATGGCGCCTCTCGTGGGGACAAGGCCATCCAACTAAACCCAATTCATCTTCTTAAAATAGTTAAACAGTTCATAAGTATTTTAAATATGATTTAATGATAATAATTAGCGGAAGTACAACCCGACACAGCCCAAACCGGGGTGTCACAAGTCATGAGCATCTATTAGAGTATAAATACAACTACAAGGTCTGTAATATATGAAACAGGACTGATAAACAAAAGGGAGAAAAGCGATGCTGCGAACGCTGGCAATCACCTTGCTAACTCCGATAACTCTGCCTCCGATCAGTCAAAACCCGCTATCAGGTGCAGACATACCTGCATCTGGACACACGGTGCAGGGAGTAAAGTGAGTACTCCAACTCAGTGAGTAATAAAGGTAAATAACAACTGAGCAGTAAGAAATCACGTAAAACAAACCAACATGGTGTATAGAAGCAGTGCAAAACCCTTTGAGGAAAGCAGTGAAGCTGTGAAATCTTTAGAAATATCTTAGCTCAGTTTAAACTCTTTTGAAAATGACTTTTTCAACAGTTACGCAACGAATGCAAAACAGTTAGTGTCGATAAGCACCGAAAATCCGCCCCTCGGGCACAAATACCACAGTATAACAGGTAAAAATGACAAGTAAATATGAAAGATGAACACATAAAGGTACGCCCCCCGGGCAATATCTCAGAACAGTACCAGCCCCTCGGGCTCACTCTCAGAACAATCTCAGCCCCTCGGGCTCACTCTCAGAATACTCTCAGCCCCTCGGGCTCACTCTCAGAACAATGGGTACCCGCGCTTACTGTGGGTGTGCAGACTCCGGAGGGGCCGCTTACGGCCCAAGCACTATATCAAGCCACCTCGTGGCATCAACTCTCGGCACTCGGCCTCACATCACTCAAGCCGCCTCGTGGCATATAAATATATCTCAGGCCCTTGGCCTCATATCACTCAGTGTGTCCTCACATATGGCCCTCGGCCGCACTCAGTCAGATATCATCACAAGACCCTCGAGCATTAGTAAAACAGTAGTTCTCAGCCCAAAAAATCATTTAGCAATATCGTTGTAAAAATTGTGGAAATCGGCATGACTGAGTTCAAGTAATAAGTCAAAACAGTGAGGAAACAGTGATAATAATCCCCGAAGGCTTTAAATTGTTGGAACGAAGCCCAAATATGGCAATCAGCCCAAATCATAATAATAACAAGTAAGTTTCAGTCAAATACACGGTAAATTAATCAATCGGGACGGACCAAGTCACAATCCCCAATGGTGCTCTACCCCACGCTCGATATCCGGCGTGCAAGTCACCTCAATATAGCACTACGATGTGCAATTCGAGGTTTCAAACCCTCAGAATATCATTTACAATCATTACTCACCTCGAACCGGCGAAATCTCTAGCACGCGACGCCTTTGCCCCTCAAATCGGCCTCCACGCGCGTCGAATCTATACAAAATCAGAGCGAATACATTACAATATGCTAAAGGAACAAAGCCCAAGCGAAAACAATCAATAACAGGCACAAATCCCGAAATTACCAAAACTCGAGCCCCGGGCCCACTTCTTGAAACTCAGAAATTTTCACATCATTCGATTCCTTATCTTCCCACGAGATCATACATACCTAAAGTTCTCAATTCCGACCCCAATTTGTCCTTCAAATCCCCAAATCAAATTTCAAAATCCCAAGCCCTAGTTTCTTCCATTTTTTTGGCTTAAGTTCCATGAATTTCTAGGTTAATTTCACAATAGAATCACGTTTTAGGTTCAAAAATCTTACCTCCAATCTATTCTCCTTGAATCCCTCTTAAATCACCTTCAAAAAGCTCACAAAATGCTCAGCTATGGAGGAAAAATGACTCAAAATCGCGGACGAAGTGTTGTATAAACTTTCTGCCCAGCTCTGATATCTCTTCATCGCGATCGCGGCCCAAGCCTCGCAATCGCGAAGAGCAAAATTCCAAGACCTCAAAAACACTCTATGCGAATGCGACCCTCACACTGCGAACGCGATGCTTACCTTTTCCAAACTATGCGAACGCGAGCCCTCAACTGCGAACGCGAAGAGCAACGACCTCTGAACCACAAATCCTTGTACGCGAACACGGGAAGCTTCATGCGAACGCGAAGAACCATCTCACAGCCTTACGCGAACGCGATGCTCAAACGCGAACGCGAAGGCTTAAATTCCTGCCTTCCAAATTCCTCCTACGCGATCGCGACACCACCTACGCGATCGCGAAGGCCAAAATCTCTACAACACCTGAACAGCAAATCTGCAACTTCTAAACACCAAAAATGGTCCGATTGACCATCTGAAACTCACCCGAGGCCCCCGAGGCCTCAACCAAAAGTACCAACACATCCTAAAACCTCATTCAAACTTGTTCCTATCATCAAAACACCTCGAACAACACCAAATCCATCATTTCACATTGAATTCAAGCCTAAGTTTTCTAAAAACTTCCGAAATACGCTTTCGATCAAAAACCCAACCAAACCATGTCCGAATGACCTGAAATTTTGCACATATATCCCAAATAACATAACGAAGCTACAGCAACTCTCGGAATTCCATTCCAACCCTAGGATCAAAATCTCACCTACCAACCGGAAATTGCCAAAATACTAACTTCGCTAATTCAAGCCTAATTCTACATCGGACCTCCAAAACCACTTCCGATCACACTCCTAAGTCATAAATCACCTCCCGAAGCTAACCGAACCATAGAAACTCACATTCGAGCCCTCTAACACATAAGGTGTAACGACCCGGCTAGTCGTTTTTGGAATTTATGCCCCGATCCCCCATTAACTGCTTTCCCTAAGTTCATTTCTGCTATTTTGGTTTGCCGGGACGTTCGGTATTAGGATTCGAAGTGTTTTGGGACACTTAGTCCCTAAATGAGAGTTTAAGAGTTGAAAAATGGTCCGTACTCGGAACAGTGTGAAGACGACCTCGGAATGGAAATCCGATGGTTCCGTTAGCTCCGTTAGGTGATTTCGAGGTTGGGAGCGTGTTCGGAATATTATTTGGAGGTCCGTAGCTCATTTAGGCTTGAAATGCCGAAGTTTGGATTTTTTTGAAGTTTCCGGTCCGATAGTGAGTTTTTTATCCGAGGGTTGGATTTGAATTCCGGAAGTTGCTGTAGCTCCGTCATGTCATTTGGGATGTGTGTGCAAAATTTCAGGTCATTCGGACGAGGTTTGGTTAGGTTTTTGATCGAAAGCGTGTTTGGATAGAATTTGAAGTTCTTAGGCTTGAATCCTTGATTTAATCGGGTTTCCGGTGTTGTTTGAGGTGTTTTGAGGATTGGTGCAAGTTCGAATAAGGTATTGGGTGGTATTGGTGCTTTTGGTTGAGGCCCCGGGGGCCTCGGGATGATTTCGGGTGGTTAACGGGGAAATTTTCTAAGTTGTTGCAGCTGGTATGTTTTCCCGTTCTGGTATTTTCGCTTCTGCGGTTTGGGAACCGTAGAAGCGGAGCCGCAGAAGCG
>NC_031995.1:102236380-102240250 GCF_001879085.1 Nicotiana attenuata | reverse complement strand
CCTTGTCCGCAGAAGCGTAAATGTCTGGGCAGAAATAGGAAAATTCGAGGGTTTAATTTCATAAGTTTGAAAATCAATTTTGAGCTCGGGCAAGGGCGATTCTGAGAGGATTTTGGAGAGGAGATTATTGGGTAACATTTCTATGATCCTTTCTAATTATATTCTATCATTTAGTAGTTAAATCCACCTTTTAAATTCGAATTAAGGATCAAAAATGGAAGAATTTGGGTGAAAGTTCATTGACTAAACTATTGGGTTTTGAGGGAGCATTCGACCTCCGATTTCTGAGATTTTTATAGGGTTAGACTCGTGAGAGTACGAGAGTTCTGAAAATGTGAAAATTATTCGGTTCCGAGACGTTGGCCTGAGGGGCATTTTGGTCATTTCACCTATTTTCGCGCCTTAGCTTTAATTTCAATAGTGGAATCAGTTGTTTGCAATATTATTTACGATTTGTAATTTAATTGAATAGATTTGGGCCATTTGGAGTCGGATACTCGTGGCAAGGGCATCGTTCCCTAGTTGACTTCGCACCGGTTCGAGGTAAGTGGCTTGCCTAACCTTGTGTGGGGGACTTCGTCCCTTAGGATGTGATAATTGGTAATTGAATGCCTTGTACGTGAGGTAACGAGCGCGTACTTGAGCAAATTGTTGAAACCCGGATTTTTACTTAAATACTTGATTTGGATTCTCATTCATATTTTCCTTATTTTACTTGCTTTTATAGCCCGTGCTAGCGTAGAAGAGCATGTTTAATTGATCCAAGCTGCCTATTTGTTTAAATTGTCTTAACTGTGAGTACGTGGAGCATGTTGGGCCAGTATTATTTGATGCCTTGTATTGTTGTACTTAAATTTCTGAATAATTCGTTGATGTTGGTTGCGCATTTATATTGGGACTACGGATGCGGATTCCGGGAGTTCCCCCCCTTGATTGTTTACTTTGGGACTACGGGTTTGATTCCCGGGAGATCCCCCCAGTACTTTTATTTTGGGACTACGGGACGGTATCCCGGGAGATCCCCCTGCACTTTTATTTTGGGACTACGGGACGGTATCCCAGGAGATCCCCCTGCACACTGATGATTGGATTACGGGACGGTATCCCGGGAGATCTTTTGATATCGATATGAGATTTGGACTACGGGACGGTATCCCGAAAGTTCCATTGGACAGTTGAAAAGGGGCTACAGGACGGTATCTTGGGAGACCCCCGTCGGTATTCTTGTAATTTTGCTGTATTTACTCTGTGTTTCTGTTTTGTCTTGCAGTTCTATATTTCATTGATCTGTCTTATCACATCGCTGTGTTCATTAATTTTCTTCAGACTTCGATACTGTTAATATCTTGCCATTTTATCGTTTCTGTCTCAGTAGGGCCCTGACCTTTTCCTCGTCACTACCCAACCGAGGTTAGGCTTGGCACTTACTGAGTACCGCTGTGGTGTACTCACGCCTCTTCTGCGCATGTTTATCATGTGCAGATCCAGGTGCTTCTGAGCAGGCGTACCGCCGCCAGTAGCTGTCAGGGAGCATATTGGGGACTTGAGGTATACATCTGCTACGTTCGCAGATCCGGAAAGTCTCCTTCTCATTTTATCCATAGTTGTTAGATGTTATTTCGATCCCTGTTTGTATTAGACTATTCTGGTGACTAAAGCACTGTAAGATTTCTCATAGCCTGTGTTGCCCATGGGTTTCCGGGTCTTGGAGGTTATTTCAGTATTTTGTATTAAAGTGTATGTGCCAGGCGGCAACTGTATACATTACTCATGTTATTTAGCTTCGAATATAAATTTCGCAAATGTTGTTACTTCCGCAATGTGTTAGGCTTACCTAGTCGTGAAGACTACGTGCCGTCATGACGTGTTCACAATTGTTGAACTAGGGTCGTGACAAGTTGGTATCAGAGCTCTAGGTTCATAGGAATCACGGAACACAGGCCGGTTTATTAGAGTCTCGCTGATCGGTATGGAGACGTCTGTACTTATCTACGAGAGGCTATGTAACTGTTTAGGAAAAATCTTCACTTCATTTGGATTCCTTGTCGTGCGATATTTTTGACATCAATTCTAAACTTCTGTCTTCTATTCTCTCACAGATGGTGAGAACACACGCTACTCGGGATGATCAGGCACCCGCGCCCCCTGCTGTCGCCGCCAGAGGCCGGGCCGGGGTAGAGGTCGAGGACGCGCACGTGGTGCAGCCAGAGCACCTACGCGAGCTGCCGCCGAGGTACCACCAGCAGATCCAGCCGGAGCCCAGGCACCTGGCACACCTACTACTGCCACTACTACTCCAGCGCTCCAGGAGACTTTGGCTCAGTTCATGAGCATGTACACCACCTTGGCTCAGGCGGGGTTGCTTCCCCTCGCTGCAGCCACATCCCAGGCCGGAGGAGGAGCACAGACTCCCGCTGTCCGCACTCCTGAGCAGCGAGTGTAGCTTGAGCAGGTTCCTGGGATTATTCCCCCACCGCCTGCAGCGCCAGTTAAGCCCGAGGATGGGTCAGCTGCTTCAGAGGACGAGCAGCGGAGACTTGAGAGGTTTAAGAAATATGATCCCCCAGTGTTCAGTGGCTTATCATCAGACGATGCCTTGGGATTTCTAGAGGAGTGTCATCGTATTCTTCGCACTATGGGCATAGTGGAGTCCAGCAGGGTTTCTTTCACCGCCTTTCAGCTTCGGGGAGCTGCCTATGATTGGTGGCGCACTTATGAGTTAGACAATCCAGACGAGGCTGCTTCACTGACTTGGACCCAGTTCTCGGACATGTTTATGAGAGAGTTTGTTCCCCAGAGCCTCAGATATTCATGGCGCACAGAGTTTGAGCACTTGCACCAGGGTACTACGACAGTTTCAGAGTGTGCCATCCGTTATACCAGGCTGGCCAGGCATGCACCGGCTTTGGTTGCTACAGTTCGGGAGAGAGTGCGGAGGTTTATCGAGGGTCTTATTCCGCCCATCCGGCCCAGCATGGCCCGAGAGTTAGAGATGGATATTCCCTACCAGCAGGTAGTGAGCATTGCTAGACGGATTGAGGGTATGCTCGCTAGGGAGCGAGGGGAGACGGAGGCCAAGAGGTCTCGAGAGTCGGGTCATTACTCTGGTGCCTGTACTTCAGCAGCCGGACGTTATGGTAGGGGTTATTCTAGTCGCCCTGTTCATTCAGCCTTGCCAGCAGCCGGTAGTACTCCAGCTCCACCAGCACCTCAGGAGCCTTATTATGCGCCTCCAGTTTGTAGCGCGCCTCCTGCGCGGGGTACCTCCAGAGGTCAGTCCAGCGGACCTAGCTCCAGTCAGTCACAGCCACCACGTCCTCCCAGAGCTTGCTTCGAGTGTGGCGATACATGTCACTTGGTTAGGGACTTCCCTAGACTTGGTAGGGGTGCATCTTCACAGACTGCTCAGCCACAGCGTGCTCCTCAGAGTTCTCAGGCCATGATCACAGCTCCAGCGTCTACCCCACCTGCTCAGCCGGTTTGGGGCGGAGGTCGGGGAGATAGAGGTCGCCCTCGAGAGAGGGGCCGGGCCAGATATTATGCTATTCCTGCTCGTACTGAGGCTGTTGCCTCCGACTCCGTCATTACAGGTATTATTCTGGTTTGTCACAGAGAGGCATCGGTTCTACTCGATCCGGGCTCTACTTACTCTTATGTGTCTTCTTACTTTGCTCCGCATTTGGGTGTGCCTCGGGATTCTTTGAGTGCCCCCGTTTATGTTTCTACTCCCGTGGGAGATTCTCTTGTTGTGGACCGCGTTTATCGATCATGTTTGGTTACTATTCGTGGTTTTGAGACCAGAGCAGACTTGTTATTACTCGGTATGGTGGATTTTGACATTATTCTGGGCATGGACTGGTTGTCGCCCCA
>NC_031995.1:102085155-102233646 GCF_001879085.1 Nicotiana attenuata | reverse complement strand
CAGAAGCGGTTATTTTGCCGCTTAAGCGGGACCGCAGAAGCGGTCCCTTGTCCGCAGAAGCGGAAATGTCTGGGCAGAAATAGGAAATTTCGAGGGTTTAATTTCATAAGTTTGAAAATCAATTTTGAGCTCGGGCAAGGGCGATTCTGAGAGGATTTTGGAGAGGAGATTATTGGGTAACATTTCTATGATCCTTTCTAATTATATTCTATCATTTAGTAGTTAAATCCACCTTTTAAATTCGAATTAAGGATCAAAAATGGAAGAATTTGGGTGAAAGTTCATTGACTAAACTATTGGGTTTTGAGGGAGCATTCGACCTCCGATTTCTGAGATTTTTATATGGTTAGACTCGTGAGAGTACGAGGTTTCTGAAAATGTGAAAAATTATTCGGTTCCGAGACGTTGGCCTGAGGGGCATTTTGGTCATTTCACCTATTTTCGCGCCTTAGCTTTAATTTCAATAGTGGAATCAGTTGTTTGCAGTATTATTTACGATTTGTAATTTAATTGAATAGATTTGGGCCATTTGGAGTCGAATACTCGTGGCAAGGGCATCGTTCCCTAGTTGACTTCGCACCGGTTCGAGGTAAGTGGCTTGCCTAACGTTGTGTGGGGGACTTCGTCCCTTAGGATGTGATAATTGGTAATTGAATGCCTTGTACGTGAGGTGACGAGCGCGTACTTGAGCAAATTGTTGAAACCCGGATTTTTACTTAAATACTTGATTTGGATTCTCTTTCATATTTGCCTTACTTTACTTGCTTTTATAGCCTGTGCTAGCGTAGAAGAGCATGTTTAATTGATCCAAGCTGCCTATTTGTTTAAATTGTCTTAACTGTGAGTACGTGGAGCATGTTAGGCCAGTATTATTTGATGCCTTGTATTGTTGTACTTAAATTTCTGAATAATTCGTTGATGTTGGTTGCGCATTTATATTGGGACTACGGATGCGGATTCCGGGGAGTTCCCCCTTGATTGTTTACTTTAGGACTACGGGTTTGATTCCCGGGAGATCCCCCCTGTACTTTTGTTTTGGGACTACGGGACGGTATCCCGGGAGATCCCCCTGCACTTTTATTTTAGAACTACGGGACGGTATCCCGGGAGATCCCCCTGCACACTGATGATTGGATTACGGGATGGTATCCCGGGAGATCTTTTGATATCGATATGAGATTTGGACTACGGGACGGTATCCCGGAAGTTCCATTGGACAGTTGAAAAAGGGCTATAGGACGGTATCTTGGGAGACCCCCGTCGGTATTCTTGTAATTTTGCTGTATTTACTCTGTGTTTCTGTTTTGTCTTGCAGTTCTATATTTCATTGATCTGTCTTATCACATCGCTATGTTCATTAATTTTCTTCAGACTTCGATACTGTTAATATCTTGCCATTTTATCGTTTCTGTCACAGTAGGGCCCTGACATTTTCCTCGTCACTACCCAACCGAGGTTAGGCTTGGCACTTACTGAGTACCGCTGTGGTGTACTCACGCCTCTTCTGCGCATGTTTTTCATGTGCAGATCCAGGTGCTTCTGAGCAGGCGTACCACCAGTAGCTGTCAGGGAGCGTATTGGGGACTTGAGGTATACATCTGCTACGTCCGCAGATCCGCAAAGTCTCCTTCTCATTTTATCCATAGTTGTTAGATGTTATTTCGATCCCTCTTTGTATTAGACTATTCTGGTGACTAGAGCAGTGTAAGATTTCTCATAGCCTGTGTTGCCCGTGGGTTTCCGGGTCTTGGAGGTTATTTCAGTATTTTGTATTAAAGTGTGTGTGCCAGGCGGCAACTGTATACATTACTCATGTTATTTAGCTTCGAATATAAATTTCGCAAATGTTGTTACTTCTGCAATGTGTTAGGCTTACCTAGTCGTGAAGACTAGGTGCCGTCATGACGTGTTCACAATTGGTGAACTAGGGTCGTGACATAAGTCAACATCCGGTTGACTTTTCCAACTTAAGCTTCCTTAAAAGAGACTAACTGTCTCATTTCTTACCAAATCCACTTCGAACGCAAACTAATCAACTTGATCACATAAAACACGGATAACGAAGCATAAAGAAGCAGAAATGGGGGAAACGGAGCGGTAACTCATGAGACGACTGGCCGGGTCGTCACATGCATACAATTTTGTAGTGAGACTGTTGTTACACCACCATTTCCTCTTTAGGTCACTGTGCTTAGGTTGAAACCTTCTTCCTTATTTCCTCAGCTAGTTTTTCAGTGTAGTGCTTAGGGAGGATCCTCTGACTCTTGTAAAGCTGCGAGCTTATCACATTGTATGCTTGAAGGAATTTTTGATGTTCTTCCTCTCCTATAATTATCCGTAGTTACTTTTTTCCATGCCCTTGTGCTTGTAGGGTTGCTTCTGAACTAATATCTTAACTGACTTCCTAGTGGTACTCTCTTTTATTTCCGTAACACTTATACAGTATCTTTATCTACCCCAACTCCTATCTGAATATTTCTCAAGGGTCACGATGTCATATCTGCGATAGTGAATTTCCCATGTTGGGGTCCACTATGTTTATCTTGCACGATCTGATGATTCGTATGTATCCTCTTGTCTAGCCATAACTAGGCTCTTCCTGAATCAACTACTAACTACTGGTTGGCCCATTCTCATATCAATATTCCGCGTAATCTTTCTTGGGTTATTTTCTTTTGTATTAACTTACCCATCGTACTGGCTCCTAATTAATCAATAACATCTCGGGCTGGAACCCTTACTTCCTCTCCTTGACGTCATGTTTGCATAATGCTTCTGGAATCGTAGCATATCTGTAGGCTTTGAATATGTACAATCTCATGCCTTTTTCATTTTATCGCATTCTTCCTTTACCAATCCATAATTACTAGAACCACTTAATTCTGACATAATACCACATCACTCCATATTCTCCCCCCCCCCCCCCCTTTAGGGGGAGTACTAATATTTAGCGCTACGACGATCTACCTATAGATGTTTTACCTCTTTATCTTTGGCGTCTTCTCACATCATTGATGACCCTTACTCGCCTTGCGGTAATTCTTCTGTGCCAAGGATAACAAAATTCCTTACTCGCAAGGGTGACGCTTAGTATAATTGGCACATATAGTCCCTTAAGCTTAACTTTGCTCACATTGCTTGCTTTAGGGAAGCGTCTTCCTGAATGAGCATTTTTTGGATTTCTCATTAATCTTCTTATGTTGTCCATTCTATTATCGCCGGAACTCAATCTGAAATTTCCATGATGCCGAACATTATCAACTCACTCAGTCCCTAATTCATGTATAGTTTATCTTGTTCACCAGCCCATACTGATTTCTTATACTCTGGGGTCTAACTTTTCCTTGTGGTAATCGCGTTAGAGTCGCGAACTTATTTCTCGAAATGAGGATATGACTTATGGCCTGTATTTTTTTGTTTTCTTAAAGCCTGTCACCTCTCTTCTCTTCCTTCACTTGACTATAGACTCTGTAATAATGTCATTTTTTTAATCTTCCGTTGTCATCCATGTATCACATCTTACTCATAATGCTTCATTAACTATCTTCTTTTTTTCCCTGCTAACAGTTTTGTCTATCACTTTATGTTGAAAACTGCAACAAGCTATTCTTTTACTTTTAGCTCCCCTTGCTCCATCCATTGGCTCTTCGGGTTGCCTAACATTGTCTCTCTACTAGGGACGAGAGCCATACTAAGGCAATTTTTATCCCTTTCAGGATTCCAATGCCTATCTTTGTAGTACTCATATCTAGCTGTACTATTTTAGAGTGCCCTATCTGGGTGTCTCAGAAGAAGATTTATTAGCACATTTGCAATATCCTCCAGAAATGTCAACTAACGCAAATAATCTATGCACCATTTTGGGTTATTCTAACCCCAGCCGGATCCTAATATCCGTCCTTCTCTTATATTACTTCTGTTAGCCCCCACAAGGCATAAATGAGATAGGTGTGGCCAATTGTACATACCTCTTTTACTGTTGAAGGTTACTCAAAATGCTTACATTTTTCTTCGTGATTTGTAAATACTGATAATCTTCATTAACTGGGTACCTCTTACCCTCATCTTGTTCCTTTTACTTATTGAAGCTTGTATCTTCTACCTTCTAAATCTCTCGTTGCTTTTTACTATATGGGTGAATAGATATTCATGCCTTAGGGCTCCTTTTGCAGAAGCTCACACGTCTTAGTACACACATGATCTGCTGAAGACCTTACTTTTACTCATCATAAGCATGATGCAAAATCGAGTTCCTCTGACTCGACTCTTCCACAGCCGCATTCAATCCCATACCAACCGTCTTTGCAGATGTAGGTATCGTAGTGTTATGAATAAGACAGAGTTTAGGAAATTGAGTTCTTACAATTAAGCTCTACCACACGATCTAGAGTAAGAAGAAAGAGTGACAGCCCTAAATGTCCTGTAGCCTCCTGCTTATAAGTGTGGTGCACAACATACCCATAAACAAGACTCTACTAGACACGGCTTGTAGACTCTCTAGGACAGAACTGCTCTGATACCACTTTTGTCACGATCCAAATCGACGGGCCGCGACGGGCACCCGGTACTTTACTCAACCGAGTACCGACATAACATATATATTTCTTATTGTACTTCCATTGGCAAATAGGCTAAAAGGTCCGTCACAGGCTAACCAAAATAGCACAGAGGAATACTCATATAGGACGACCCAACCTGATATAAAAACTTATACATATGATATACCGGCCTATAAGGCCAACATCATCATTTGTAAACTCAAAACATAGACCGGCAAGGCCGTACAAGTATTCGTATACATAACATTTGTCTACAAGACTCTAAGAGTACATACTTAATATAAAGGTCAGGACAGGGCCCCGCCATACCAAACAATATGCGTCTAAATCATACTAACCAAACAAGCAACTCTGAAGCAAATGGAGCGCACCAACATCTTCCGCTGAGCTGATAGCCTACTTAGAGGACTCTCGACCTATCTATCGGGACCTGCGGGCATGAAATGCAGTATCCCCAGGCAAAAGGGACATTAGTACAAATAATGTACCGAGTATGTAAGGCACCTAAATAAGTACATAACAGACATGGAAGAAATATAGAGTAAATGACTCAACCTGTAAGTCTGGATAACTCTGTAAATCATGAATACTTATAGTGTCATGCATATGCGTATGAATGTCATGTCGTGCATAGGTACATATTTCATAACGTCATCAGGCCTCTGAGGACATCCAATCATATCATCTCAGCCATTGTGGGCAAAATCATCAACGTATACCAGTTGATCAGGTGGTGGTGTGTATTTAACGCCGTAAGCTTTTCCCATATCCCATATACATATATATACATATATACGCGTATATAACGCCATCTGGTCATGGATCAATGTACATTTATAAATGAATGAAAAGCATAAAATGTGTAATAAGATCAAGATACCTTTCGGATAAACTTTATCAATTACGTATTTTCTGAGACCCATGAACAGACGATGTAATAATAAGATACATGGGAATTCAAGAACATAGGCACCTCTAATACTTCTATGAATAGAGTCGTTTATGGAAGTTATGCATTTACTCGTTTCGTTTGTATCGTATGGATCATGCAGAAAAGAAGGAAGGGACAGTCGTGACATACCTGAACCGATTCTCTTAGAATTTTCAATTCACGCTGTTCAAAATCAATCAACCAACGTTACCAATTTTTGGTACGGATTTGTTTTACTCTTTAAAGAACTCACGATCAGCCACTTTCTAAATGAGATTCAATATTATTTATAGTGTACACATCAATTCATGTGAAGAAACTTACGTTCTTAAGAATTACATGACTCTTTCAATAGATGGATATGTGACATATGTGCTTAAGACTTAAAACGGCTTTCTTTGTTTAAATGAATATGTGACTCATGTAGTTAAGACTTGACAAATCTTACCTTTCTAATCTTGCCACATAACATGATAACTTAAGAATCACAATTCCTTGGGGTGGCTTGTTGCCACGTGGGGGAGGGTCTTATCTTACCCAATTCGTTAATTATTCACATTTTAATTAATCTCCCACTAAAAATTATTAATTACGCACTTATCCACATAATTAAAAATTATTTTAAATTACTGTTGACACCCAATTTTTCCCTATATATTTCACCAATATGAAAAATAACTTCAAAATGGTATATGTCTGTATATAAGTATATCCAAGTGTTTCATTAATTTTTGCATAATTTTAAAAGATTTTTAAATATATTAATTCTCCTATTTTATCCATAAAAATCCAATTATTGCTTCAAAAATTATCATTTTGGTGATTTACTTATTGCACTTCTATATCTATACTAAAATATAGCCACGGGAAATTTTGCACATTTTTACAAATTTATTTAGAATTTTTAAAGCTAAATTACATATAATTACAATATTAGCCTCTTTTAAGATTTAATTGCGTTTATATACATAAAATTAAGTCCGGTATTTTTAAATAATTAATTATGTGTCACAAATTATTTTAGTACCTTTAATTTATTTCAAGATGCAGTCAAGTGCTAGTATGTGTAATCTTTATGTCTTCCCTGCATGATGTAATTGAACTATGCCTGACCTGATTCCCGTTTAAGAGGGGATACGTAGGCAGCCCTATGGGTTCGGTCACAATTAAATAAAATTTTAATTTTCCCCCGAAATTGGAAACTAGGGCAGAATTTTGAGGAGGACCCTCAAAATTCCGAAGCAATTTCAGCCGAATCGTCGCAAGCAACAGTCAGAAGTACCAACCCATTAAACTGGGGCAGAAATTTGAGGAGGACCCTCAAAATTCCGTACCAAGAGAGGTTGCAATGTCTTGAACCACGTCACAGTCGTTGGTTCATATAAAAGTTATTCTTAATTATATACTTATGTCACATTTTTACGAAATCATGCATGTTCGTCATTGAAATTGCCTTATTTAGCAACGCTACCCAGTGATACACACAGTATCACCAGATCGAAGCCACAGCTCATGCAGAGCCAGTAGGGATACGAACTAAACTTCCCCCTTTTTTAAAAGTCACGATTTTTCTTTGGATGCAGGCACTTGGATTGCGAAACAATCAAACATGCTATACACTCACGAAACAAACATTGTTCAGGAATACAACTCTCAAGACCGTTGCACTTACCCACATTTTGCTATCCACACACATCAGCGACACTCCGTGTGTCACAATGACCCCATCAGTCACAATATCGCAATCCGCTATCAGCTAAGAAAGCTCTATTACCATTTGCCGTTTTATTTTTTGCATAAGGCTACCATTCTGCCTTCCGAGACTAAACACTGTCTCCATCTGCATTTCTGCATTGCATAGGGCTACCATTCTGCCTTCCGAGACTAAACACTGTCTCCGTCTGCATTTCTGCATTGCATAAGGCTACCGTTCTGCCTTCCGAGACTAAACACTGTCTCCATCTGCAGTTCTGCAATTGCATAAGGCTACCATTCTGCCATTCAAGACTAAACGCTGTCTCCATCTGCATCTGCATTGCATAAGGCTACTATTCTGCCTTCCGAGACTAAACACTGTCTCCGTCTGCATTTCTGCATTGCATAAGGCTACTATTCCGCCTTCCGAGACTAAACGCTGTATGCATCCACATTGCACGACTGAAAGATCACCACATACTGCATCTGCATGGCTGAAAGATTGCCTCACACTGCATCTGCATGGCAGAAAGATCGCCTCATACTGCATCTGCATGGCTGAAACGATCGCTCATACTGCATCTGCATGGCTGAACGATCGCTCACACTGCATCTGCATGGCTAAAATATCGCCTCATACTGCATCTGCATGGCTGAAAGATCACCTCATACTGCATCTGCATGGCTGAAAGATCGCCTCATACTGCATCTGCATGGCTGAAAGATCGCCTCATACTGCATCTGCATGGCTAAAAGACCGCCACATACTGCATCTGCATGGCTGAAAGATTGCCTCATACTGCATTTCATGGGCTGAAAGATCGCCACATACTGCATCTCCTGGGCTGAAAGATCACCAAATTATCCAAAGGCGTCATCGTTCGGAGGCACCATCTTCATAGCCCGAGAACACCATGTCATGGCCTGAGGACCCCTTTTAGTCTTTTGTATATCATTATTCAAATGCATCATGGTTCGGAGGCGTCATCCTCATAGCCCGAGAGCATCATTTCATGGCCTGCAAATCCTTTATCATGCCCTTCATGGCCCAGGACATCATGGTCTAAGGACGTCATCCTAACCGTCCGAAGACAACATTCATGGTCCGACGGGAATTTGCATCATGTCTAAATTTACGCACAATATATGCTTGTATTATTTATTTGCAGATAAACCGGCAATTAACAGCCATCCCGACAGGAGCATTTTCGCTCCAGTGCCCGCAGCCACATCAAACCTAACCATTCCCGTAAGCCTTTCCCTCACCCCGACTGAAACATCGCGTCCGTTCTTGGAAAGTACCCGTCGGCATACTCCGCCAACGGATCCTGAACTACATATGGCCTGATTTCTGTAAAACCGGAGATATGTAGGCAGCTCAGAAGCCAGGGCGCGGCCTATCTTCTTCAAACCGTTTCGTTTGGTCAAAATTAGCCATCATATCTTTACCCGACAACTCTTTCATCCTTCCCGGATAAAGAGGGGAAGCTGTTGATACGCAATTTTTCTCTATATATTTTCAGTATGCAAAATAACTTCAAAATGGCATATGTATGCATATAGAAGTATATCCAAGTGTTTCATTACTTTTCCTTAATTTTTAAAGGATTATAAATCAATTTATTCCCCTATTTTATCCATAAAAATCCAATAATTGTTTTCAGAAATTATCATTTTTGATGATTAACTTGTTGAAACTTTATATCTATGCTAAAATACAGCTAAGAGAATTTTTTCATATTTTTACAATTTTATTTAGTATTTTTAAAAGCTAAATTGCATAATTGCAATATTGGCCTCTTTTAGGATTTAATTACGTTTACATTTACAAAAATTAAGCCCAGTATTTTTAAATAGTTAATTATACGTTATAAATCATATTAGTACTTTCAATTTATTTCCAGAAATTAATTTGCTATTTTTATAAAATAAATAAGGAAAAATGGCTATTTAGAATATAGCCAGATTTCATTTCAATTATAGCCCAAAATTGACCCCAATTTGAACCCAATTTCCCCTGGCCCAATTCCTTTTAAATTCGGCCCCTTACCCATTTAAATAACCCAACCCGGTCTCCCACCTAACCCTTTCAATCCCAGCCGTTGATCATTTAGATCAACGACTCCCGCTCCCCCTTACCTTTTTTAACCCTAAACGACCCCTAAACCTAAATCATTTTCCATCCACCACCGCCCTTGAATTTCCTTTCTCTCTAAACTCTCTCTGAAACACTTACAAACCCTTGCCGCCGCCATCAAACTACACCCTAATCCATGGCCCTCTGTGGTCATTCGAGACCTGTACCAGCCTTCCATGGCTTCTATGTGTTTGGTTCTGTGATCTCATGACCAGACTTCGAAGGAGTTTGGTCCATTCCTTGCTCGACTGGTGTTCATGGCCTTTCTCCGGCCAGCCACGACCTTTTCCGGCCATTCATGGCCTTTCGAGGCGAGTCCTTGACATTTTCTGGTTAAATCGTCAACTCTCGAGACCCTTCTCGTTTCGTTTGGGTTTTCTGAAACCCTAATCTCTAAGATCTTTATATTTCTATCAGATCTGCTTTAGATTTGTACTCGCTATGACCTTCTTGAGTGTTTCTCGAAGGTTCTTTAACTTGCTTTCAAAATGACTCTTCATTTTCTCCGATTAGGGTGTTCCTTTAAGTTATTTCAAGAAATCTCTTCTCTGATTTTAACGTGTTTCTAATTTTGCTATGTTTTGTTCATGTTGTTCTTCTATCTGAGTTAGCATGATGAAAACCCTAATTTCTTTTGGGTCTCATTCGAGTTCTGAAGCTGTTGTTTAGATGTATACTTGTCTAACTAAGTTCCTCGTTCTTGTTTGACTTATTTGTGTTACCATTTTTTAAACTCGATTGTTGTTGAAAAGCCCCAGGTCTTTGGGGTCTGAAACTGTTTGTTTCAGTACTTGACCCGACTGAAAACTTTTATTTTAGACTCTCTTTTCTCTATGTGACTTATCTGATTGTTACTATCTTTCAACTCGACTAAGTTTGAAACCCTAACTTTTTAAAAGGGTTTCCTCACCAGCTACAGTGAAACCTTTGCATGTTTCTGATGCTCTGCTTTCTTCCCTGTTGCCTCAATGTGACTTGACCTACTTGATAATTATACTTCAAACGTTTTCTTTACTACTGAACCCTAGTTTATTTCTGCCACTACTGCCTGTTTGTGATTTTGTCAATAAGTTTGGCCTCGCTTGTCTGATGACCTTGTTCACTTTATTTATATGCTGAAATTTCTTCCTTGATTTATCTTCATCTTGTGACTGATTTCTAAAGTTTCCCTTTTATGAACCCTGATTTCACTTGCCCATTCAAATTGATTGATTCTTTCCCCTTTACTATGATATTTTGCCTTACTGAATCTTTTCCAAAATAAGCATGCTTCTGTACTTAGACTTGATTACTTACTTAATGCTTTACTACTTCTTTTATGGCAATAATCAGTCTGTCTCTATACTGATCTCTTTCCCTATTTGAATCTGCTAAACAGTGATTCCTTAATTAAAGGGAATCACTCGTATAATTGATTCTGACAGTTGATTGTTTCCATATTTGTACTAAAATTTTACTTATTACCTCTCCTTCACTCGTTTTCAAAAGGCTATAAATACCCTGCTCCCCTCTTCTTTCAAACACACGAACAAACGAACCACTTGAGTTCAGAACACACACTTCAATTAAAACTCTCTCACCTTTTTCTCTGTTACTACTTGTGTTGCTGCCTTGACTAGCGGGCAGAAAGCCAAGGCTAGGCTGTGGAAATTTGCTCACTTTTCTTTCTACTTTTGCTTTCTTACTGGTATGTTCTAATTAACCATCAAGCACCAAAACAATATGTTTTCTTTACTATTGCTTTCACTCTTGACTGTTTCCTGCTCATTTTTATTCAAGTTCCATACCTAAAGCATGCTGTAAATTTATATGTTCCTTTATGTATAAATACTCTATCAGTCATTTGATTGTGTGATTATGACATATGAATCCTAAACCCCCATACCCCCATATGCGTTTATATTCTCTGATTGGTTTGAGGGCATGTCAGCATTAGACATTGTTGTGCATGACCCAAACCTGACCCTCCCTAGGGTCATATGGTTCATATCCCCCTTATGTGTTGTGTTCTCTGGCAGGCTTAAGGGCATGCCAGCACCACCTATTGCTGTACATGCCTAAGCCTGGTCATATGCTCCCTGCAATGTAATTCCAAACCCTTGGCCCCTTGTGCAAAAATGTTGATTCTGTGTAGTGTTAGCTTTACTACTACTATTTCCAATCACTCTTCCCCCTCTCTATTCTCCACTCAGTTTTAAATCCCTGTTCCTACACTTCCACTATATTCTTAGACTTAGGTTCTGCCCCTCTTGTGTGAGCCTTGCCTTGGGACCCATGAGCTCCCTCTGAACTTGGACACATAAGGGCTGGCCCTTCCACACTGCACTCATCTCTATCTGGTTATGCAAACTTGGGTGTGAGCACTGCCCGGGGTCCCTTGAGACCCTTAGGGAACTTTGACACACCCAGGTCTGAACAGGGGTTTGAAACAAGTGGCATTTGAGGCGTTTCGTTCCATAACTCAGAGAGGAAGTCAGAATCAGGCTTCTTATTGTTGTAACTTCTTATTTTTACACTTTTTCTGATGTAATTCAGCAATTGGTCTGTAATAATTTGTAAACAGATATTGGGTTTGGCTAGTGAAAGGGGTTGGGTAATTATGCATGTTTAGCTATTAGAAGGGTAGATAACATGCCTATAGGACCTGTTTTAAATTCTGCATGTTTTAATTCTACATTTAGATACCATGCCCATATGATCTGCTTTAAAAGCTGCATGTTTTATTACCACACTTAGATACCATGCCCATAGGATCTAAACGGCTACAATCAGACATCATGCTCATAAGGTTAAAATCAGTACCTTTTCATAGAAATCATGCCTATAGGAAGCTCAAGCAAATCCTGCCTGCTTCATTTCACGTTCGACTATATATTATGTCTATAGGAATCAAAAAATCAGCAATAGTAGAGATCATGCCTATAGGACCTGAAATCGGTCTAGTTTAAAATCAGTTTGACCCGTACTGTTCTGAACCAGTTTTAAACAATCTACTCTCCTTTTATTAATACGGTTTAGAAAGCATGTCTATAGGATATCAAATCGTTTATTTTTGAACTGTTACAGCTTTGCTATTTTTTCGATATAGATATCATGTTCATAGGACATCGTCAATACACCTTGGCAAGCCTTAGGTAATAACAACAAAACTGAATCCGCTTTTGTTAATCAATAATTGCTACAACTAGCAGGCATGCCTGATTCGGACATCTTATATGAGTTATGTAATAAATTGGTCTGCTTCAACAACTAAACTCCCCCTTGTCTTAGTATTTTAAAATCTGACCTTAAATGCGCTTTAAGTCATGCTACTTTTGTGCTTTGCTTAAGGAGGTATATTTGAGCCTCTTAATTGTTTGTATGTCTTCCCCAATATGCAGTCCTTTATGTTCTTGTTTGTCGCTTAGTATTTTGCCTTTAAACTTGAGAGTCAGCCTAGAACCTCCTTCTTATAGGAATAGTAGTCTTAAATTCCTCCGGGACTGATAGGAATGGGACGGGTAATAGCATGCAATAGAGGTTGAGACCAATTCGCGCTTTAATACCTTAATGGGGTGGGAAGGGTAGATATGGATATGATGACTGGTGCGTTAATACCACGTGTAGCCCCTCTCTAGAGGAGTGATTACCGGGTATTGCGTTGATGTGATCCATATTACAAATAAACCTAGCACCTTTCTTGTATTCGTCAGCATGTTTAGTTATAACTCTTTCAAAACATTGTTTTATTTATCATTCCCAAACATTTATGTATTCAAAATCCCCTCTTATTTGAGCCTTATTTGTTTACTTGCTAATTGCACAAATTCACAAAGAATTATCTGGCCGGGAACCACACTAGTGGATCCTGAGGGGTGCCTAACACCTTCCCCTTGGGATAATTTCAAGCCCTCACCCTATCTCTGCTTATCAAAAAATGTAATTGTAGTTGCACCATATAGGTTTTCTAATGCACCATACATCATTAGGTGGCGAATCTTCAAAATGCAAAACCCAGTTCCCAAAAGGAATGAGTTGACCTATGCCCAAAAATGTCATAAACCCGATTTTCCGATGTGAAGAGGGAAAAAGGGGACGCGACAACGCGCATGCTAGGTAACGGGCGTGTGGACGTGCACCGTTGGGGATTGTAACTTGATCCGTCCTGTAGCAACTATAAAGATGTGTATTTGATAGAAACTATATGATACATATGGGTTTTAGAAAGAGTCTCAGTAAATTAGACTGAATGCCATAACTGGGCCTTGTGCCAGAGCTGTTGGACCCTTAGGGGACCTTTTTTACTATCCTCTCACTATTTTTGATTAAATTCTAAACTTAGTCATGTTATACTTATTAATTTCATAACTCAATCTTTATTAATCTGTTTTGATGCATATAAATATTTTTTTGGGCTGAGTACCCTCTTGTTACTGAGAGCCCAAGTGGTGAGACATTTATGACTGAGTGAGGTCGAGGGCCTAATTTGTGACGTTATATATGGGATCGGGCTGCACGCCGCAACATGTAGTTACTGATTCATGATTCATTGAGGCCGAGGGCCTGATAGATATAAGCCACGAGGTGGCTTGTTATAGCGCTTCGGATGAAGGAGCCCCTCCGGAGTCTGCGCACCCCCATTGAGAGTGTGTACCCATTGAGTATACGAGTGACTATGAGTTTTGTCCGATGGGTTGTACATGAGTGATATTTTGCCCGAGGGGCTATTTATGATTTCATCATTTTTGCTCACTGTTGCACTCAGCCTTTGTTGAGAGCTGTTGAAAAATATCTTCAAATGATTTTACCGAAACCGATTTTAAAAGAAATGATTTGATTCAAACTCTGCTTTTAAAAGCCCGTTGTATTTTTTTTTTGAGATTTCATGATATGAACTTTATATGTTTTATCGCTTGTCACTGCTTCTCAGCCTTTATTTACTTTGGTTACTTTCCGAGTTGGCGTACTCACGTTACTCCCTGCACCTTGTGTGCAGATCCAGGCATATCAGGACTCGATAGCGGCAGTTGACTATTCCAGCTGCAGATCTTCTCGGATTTAGCAAGGTAGCTGCTGGCGATTGCAGTCGTGCTCTTCCCTCCTATCTTCCTATAGATGTTTTGTAGTTACATTTCCAGACTGTGTTAGTCTTAGTATTATCAGATAGTTTTTAGTAGATTCTCATGACTAGTGACACCCCGATGTCGGGCTTTTCTTTCCGCACTTTCATTATTCAGATTTTCTTTATGAAGTTTTATTATTAAATAGCGTGCATTTATCTTTGAAAAATTAAATATCACATTGTTTCTAGAATAGAGTCGGCTTACCTAGTTCCATGATAGGCACCATCTCGACATGGTAGTTTGGATCGTGACAGACTCATAACTGAATGGGTTGTCAGATTTTGTGAGTTTTGTTGAGTTTCGAGGTGTGGGCCCGAGTGTGATTTTTGGCCGGATTTGGGATTTGACATAGTATTCGATCTTTATCATTTGTAATTGCTTCATTGGGATTTATCTGATGTATTTGAGTTGGTTTTGGCTAGTGTTGAGCTGTTCGAAGGTCGCTACGTGCGGGATGGCATTCTTGGAGCATCGCTTGGCCCGCTCGGTGTCGGAATGGGCTTGTTTAAGATAAGTAACACTTCTAAACTTAAAGATGAGTGTACGAAACCATGAATTATGTATTATGTGATTGGTGTTGAGGTGACGCACATGCTAGGAGACGGGCGTGTGGGCGTGCACCCTGTGAGTTGTGACTCTGTCGTTTCTAGGGCACTGTTTATGGCCCAATTTGTTGATATTTGTGTTTTTCACCATGTGATAAAGTAATTGAGGTGTACATCATGCTAGATATCATGTTTAGGCTTTATGCTGATACTGTTGGGACCCCCAAGGGTCATTTCTTGCTGTCATCTCATTGATTTCATTGATATTTTGTACTCAATTATATTCATGCATTCATATCATATCTCAGTCTTAGTTTTTACTTATTGATACATCATTTCATTATTTCCAGGTCAGTTTTCATGATATTGTGAGCCCGTGGGTGATACTAGAGAGATTGATGACTAAGTGAGGCCGAGCGCCTGATAATGAGTGACAGTTGGGATCGGGCTGCACGCTGCAGCATGTTATATTGATTTATGCCATGATTGGTTGTTATAGCGCTTGGGACGTATGAGCCCCTCCGGAGTCTGCACACCCACAGTGGGCGTGGTTGATTATATTCAGGGATGGATCTTCCTTTGTATGGAGATTGGTCTTCTCCATGAGGGTGGATTGGCCTGTTTCCTCGGTACTGGAGACTGATGGTCAGTAATGTATATATTCCGGGATGGATCTTCCCTTGGACATATGAGCCATATATAGTACCGACTGGTTGAGCACTTATATATATACGTGTAGATGGATCTTCTCCATAGAGCCGGAATGGCCTTTCCTTGGTACTATGTGACTTATAGTGAGTGTTGTATATGTTCCGGGATGGATTTTACTCGGTCATATGAGCCATATGCAGTATCGAATGGTTGAGTATGATGAGTCGAAAGTGTGATACAGTGAGGTTGATTACTCTGGGAGATTGAGTACATGATTCATCTCTGATGTTAGGTTTGTTACTTTTTGAGTAAATGGTGTCGATTGTACTCATACTACACTTCCTGCACATTGCGTGCAGATCCCGGATGTCGATGTTACTGCGTTCGACGGTTGCTGGATTGAAGGTGTACCTGCGTCCCTGATGTAGCTGCTTTTTGTTCATGGTAAACTTAGCATTATAAAACTCTGTTTATATACTTTTCAAACATAAGATGTATTTTCTTCATATTGGCTTTGTAAACTCTATTCTTAGAAGCTCATGATTTATACTACCGGTCCCTGGAAAATGTATAAAATTCAGTTAACTTCTCTATTTAATTATTTGGTTGACTTTAATGGAATTTGATAGTAATTAGGTTGCTTACCTAGCGGGTTGGGATAGGTGCCATCACGATTAGTGGATTTTCGGTCGTGACATGTAGTCATGGTGTCTTTTACGTGACATAAAATGTGAATACTAATTTGCTAGTAAAATGACTTTCCCACTGCATATTTGATCAGGAAATCTAAGCATGTGTCCCTTAAGATTATATTAAGATATCATTCTCGTTCTAATATTGAAACTAAGAAGCGGTTCCAAACGACATGATTTTCTGATATCAGTTTTATAGGTAAACTTAAAAAACATATGTAACTATGTGCCTGGGACATGGCTTCTTAAAGGGACAACTCTATTGTCACATTTATATGATAGAGGAGCAAAACGTGTTTTTTAAAAATAGGTGCTATTCGAGATTCATAACTGAAAAGAACCTATAAGCATAAATAATACTTTATAATACAAAGATCCTGAAGCATGATTTTCTAAAACACAGTAATTTACCAATAAGAAAAATAAATAGAGTGGAGTCGAATTTACCTCTTGTGGGGTAGCGAACGGGAACTTTCGAGGTTTTAGATCTAATCCACAAGACAAGAGTTGAGCAAAAATATTAAAGAACTTTTGAGCATTAGATTGTAAATTCTAAAATAATGATCAAGATTGAAAGATTGAGTTGAGTTGAGAGAGATACTTTATGGTTCATAAAGCCTAGTTTTCACCGTGTTCAAGCTTGGTTTCGGTTGAAGACTTTGGGGAGTACTTATATATGGAACTTAGGGTTTGTGGGTAGAGATTGAGCGGGATTTCAAAAATGGAGTCAAACAAATTTAAAATTCAAACGCTTGTAACCGTTTGAGAGTCGAACCTCAGAAGAATCTTATTCAAAAAGTTCTTTGGCCTCTTCCTCTGACCAAATCTCGTGACAGAGGTAGATACTCAAAGGCGCAAAGAAGGGAGAGGGCAGAGAGGAGAGCATCTGGAAAGTGCTCTTTTGCACGAAAATTGTGGAATAAACTTTGGCTTGGAGATGGAGGAGTTTGGAATTTTGCTCAAAAAAGGAGGGAATAATATGGGTGGTTGGTTGGGCAGAAAAGACGATGGGAGTAGATTTTTAGGGATTAGACTAATTGGGCTGGGTTTTAGTCTGAGGGTTGGGCTTGAAATAATCTTCCTTTCTTGAAACTCAATTAATTGGGCTCCCATATTTTTATATAATTTGGACTTAATAGAAATACGTTTAGCATGCATAATATTATATTTTTAAATAAGTAATTAAATTAATAATAGTCATATTAAATTAGTTAGGAAAAATTTCACAGAAGAAAAACTGGGTTCCCTAATTTTCAATTTTATAGTCCATATTTCCATTTACAACCAACTAGCCCATAAATAATAGGCTAAGATTCAACATCCAAAGCCACTAGGTTCTCAAAATTACTATTTAATTTGTAAAAAAGATTGCTCATACGTTTAAGTTAATTTTCAAATCAATAACCGTGACTCTGATATTAGTTCCACAAACATAATCCATTTGGGTGGTTAAAATTAGATTTTTAACAAGCTTACACATGTGGGTTTAAATTTCGAATTTGATTTTCTGAGAAATTCTGAGTGGGTGTTATTTAGACTTGTTAGAAATAGTATAAGGAGGATGTATATAAAACTAGAATTCATTTAATGGAGATTTGGACTGGTTTTGAACAAGAACTGTAACTGAAAGTAGTGAAAAAAGTTCGTCTACAGACACTTGTATAAATGTGTATAAAATTGTATATGATTTGTTAATACACTCGTATACAGTATTATACAAGATATACGTAATTCTACAAAATGCTGACTTGATCTTCTTCCTTGCGCCTTTTCTGAAATTTAACTCAAATCGTGCTCAAAGATACTCCAAATCACTTCAAATTTAAATTTTGAACTCCTTTTGATATTTTCAATCAATTAGAACAATACCCAATCCAACCAACTAACAAACTAAAAAAAAAATTCGAAAGCAAAGCTTTGAATGGCCTTCAGTGGTGGACTTCTACTCTTCAACTTTTTTACATTGCAACCAGGTGACATAGGGGGAGAAGCAGTAATGCCGGACGTCCCATTGAAGCATATGTAAAAGAAGTTAGAAGAAGAGAGAGTGAAAGTAATGGCTGTGAGAACACAAATTTAACTACATAGCTTTTAGAAGCAATGGTTGTAAGAACACAGAAAACATGGGCTATTTTTTGTTATGGTGTCAAGTCGTGTGTATTTTCATGTAATTCTTTCTATTAGTAATAATGCTAATTTTAAAACAATAAATTTTGTAATAGTAATAATATCTTCAATAATTATAACAATAATAAATAGTAGTAATAATAGTAATAAATAACTAAAAATAGAGCATTAGATTATTACAGACTAGGTAGTGCCAGAAAATAAATTAGAAGAAAGGTAGGACAAAATTGGGTATCAACAACAGTTATATTGATAATTATGATAGAGCTTGAGTTGCAGGAGCCCCTCCGGAGTCCGTAACACACTCCCAGTGATCACTGATGATGTTATTGAGGGATGGATTTTCCTGGACATGGATTTGTCCGATGTAATTGATACCAAGAGATGGATTTCTCCACAGGGTTGGATTGCCCTTTTTCCTCGGTACTAGGTCACTTGTAGTAAGTGATGTATATGTTCCGGCATAGATTTCCCTAGGTCGGATAGCCATATGCAGTATCGAGTGGTTGAGTACTTGAGAGTGGAGGTACATGATGCATTTCATATAGTTTGTGCATTAGCATGTAGAGATAGCTGAGTTGCATATCGTACACTATTCAGATCTGTATTTACTTTGAGCTGTATATTTGACATGAAAGCATGCCTACATTTCTGTACATTTATCTTTGTTATACCTGTTGAGGTTGAGTTTGTCACTACCTTTCAGTCCAAAGTTAGGACTAGTTACATACTGAGTTGGTGTACTGACGTTACTCCCTACACCTCGTGTGCAGATCCAAGCGACTCTGTTCACGGCGGCGGTTGCTGATCGAGTATCCAAGGGATTTGGAGACTACCAAGGTAGCTGCACTTCGTTCACGGGCCTTGACTCTCCTTCTTTATCTTTTGTTGTATTTTTAGTTATTTTCTTTAGACCTTGTAGTGGTCTGTATTCCGTATAGACACTTATGGTTTGTATCACTTTGGGATTTTGTTTTGTTTCAAACAGATTTTCTTTAATGTTAAATGTTGTCGTTAATGTTATAAAACTTATTGTTATTGGTGTTGGATTGTTGAGTTGAGGCTGGCCTAGTTCCACAATAGGCGACATCGCGATGGTTGATTTTGGTTCGTGACAAGTTGGTATGAGAGCCTAGGTTCGGAGGTCCCACGAGCCATGTGCGGGTTTAGTAGAGTCTCGTGCATCGGTACAGAGACGTTTGTACTTATCTTCGGGAGGCGGTAGAACTCTTAGGAAACTTCACATTCTTGAATTCTTATCATGTGAATCTGTTGATACTGGTAACAAAACTTTTGTTATTCTATTCTCTCACCGATGGTGAGGACACGTGCTACTGGGCATGAGAGACATCCACCAGTGAGGGCCGTTAGAGGCTGAGGTCGCGGTCGAGGTTTTGGTAGGGACACAGGTGTAGCCCGCCCAGCATCTAGGATAGCACATGCAGATCTACCAGTTCCCACAGTTTAGGATCAAGTCCTAGTTGTGGATGCACCAGCGGGACTAGCTCAGGCACCAGTTGTGCCCTTCGTGATTCTAGGTCTTCAGGAGACCTTGGGTCAGATTCTGGCCGTGTGAACGAATTTTGTTCAGGCAGTCTGTGTTCCTACTACAGTAGCCATTTCTAAGGCCGAGGGAGGTACTCAGACTCCCGGCGCCCGTACACCAGAGCAGGTGATACAGGGACTCTAGATACCAAGGGCACCACCAGCCGTGCGGGTTGCACTTGCTCAGGACTATGTGGTTCCAGTCATGCCTGATGATAAGCAACGTAGATTGCAGAGGTTTGTGAGACTCCAGCCTCCAACTTTCAACGGTGTAGAGGGAGAGGATGCCCAGGGTTTCTTGGACAAGTGTTAGAGGATTCTCCGTACAACAGGTATTCTGGAGACCAGTGGGGTCTCGTTCAGTACTTTTCAGTTCACTGGAGATGCCTTCACTTGGAGGGAGTCTTGTGAGAGGTGTAGGCCGATAGGTGCATCTCCACTTATATGGTTGGAGTTTTCTGTTCTCTTCTTGGAGAAGTATGTGCCGTGGTCTTGCAGAGAGGAGCTGCGCAGACAGTTCGATCAGTTGCGTCAGGATGGTATGACGGTGACGTAGTATGAGATGAGATTTTCTAAATTGGCCCATCATGTTGTTTGGTTGGTTCCCACGGATAGGGAGAGGAACATGAGGTTCGTTGATGGCCTCACATATAATCTGCGGATACTTATGACTAGAGAGAGGATGTCTGGTGCTACTTTTTGCGAGGTTGTTGGCATTGCTAGGGAGATAGAGTTGGTCCGCAGTAAAGAGCGAGTTGGGAGGGATGCCAAGAGTTCTCATGGTTAAGGTTTCTTTAATGGTGTTCCTTCTAGGGGTCAATTTCATCACGGCAGAGGTCGTCTTTACAGGCATGCTCAGACGGCCCGCCCAATTCACCGTAGTGCATTATCTGGCCACGGTTCTCACAGTTCTCATTCGAGCCACTCATCACTTGGTGCCCTTCCAACATAGAGTTCGTCTCATGCACCATCATCTCATGGTTCATCTATATCGGGTCCTTCTAGCGAGTATCTCAATTCTCTGGGCTCCCTTTAGTCCCCACTGCAGTGGCCGGTAAAGGTTACTTTGAGTGTGGAGATTTGGGTCATATCAAGAGGTACTATCACCGCCTTATGGGAGGATCGTCTCAGCAAAGGAGTCAGCCTTCGACTTCAGCACCCTCCCAGCCAGCTCGTGGTGGAGGTCAGTCAGCTAGGGGTCGCCCTAGAGGGGGAGGCCGATTAGGTCAGACCCGTTTCTATACACTTCCTGCCAGACCAGATGCCATTGCTTCAGACATAATGATCACAAGTATTTTATTTGTATGTCATTGAGATGCTTCTGTATTATTCGACCCTGGTTCCACCTACTCATATGTTTTGTCATATTTTGCTCATTATCTGTACATTCCCCGTGAGTCTCTAGTTTTATCTGTCCGTGTATCTACGCCGGTGGGCGATACTATTGTTGTGGACCGTGTATAACGGTCTTGTGTAGTGACTATTGGGAGATTAGAGACTAGAGTGATCTATTGTTGCTTAGTATGATTGACTTTGATATGAGATTGGGCATGGATTGGTTGTCTCCGTGTCATGCAATTCTAGACTATCACGCTATGACAGTGACATTGGCTATGTCGGGATTGCCACGGATTGAGTGGCGAGGTTCGTTGGATTATGTTCCCAGTAGAGTGATTTCATTCCTGATGGCCCAGCGGATAGTTGGTAAAGGTTGTCTTTCTTATTTGGCCTTTGTCAGGGATGTCAGTGCAGAGACCCCTGCTATTGATTCAGTTCCAGTGGTGAGAGATTTTCTGGACGTGTTTCCTACAGACCTGCTGGGCATGCCGCCGGACAAGGATATTGACTTTGGTATTAATTTGGTGCCGGACACTCAGCCCATTTCTATTACACCGTACCGTATGGCACCGGCTGAGTTGAAGGAGCAGCTTCAGGAACTCCTAGAGAAGGGGTGTATTCGTCCTAGTGTTCCACCTTGGGGTGCACCAATTCTATTTGTGAGGAAGAAGGATGGAACTATGAGAATGTGCATTGATTATAGGCAATTGAACAAAGTCACAGTCAAGAACAAGTATCCCTTGCCTCGTATTGATGATTAATTTGACCAGCTTAAGGGAGCGAGGGTGTTCTCCAAGATTTATTTGAGGTCAAGGTATCACCAGATGAGGATTAGGGACTTGGACATTCTTAAGACAACTTTCAGGACTCGATATAATCATTATGACTTCCTTGTGATGTCTTTTGGACTGACCAATGCCCCAGCAGCGTTCAAGCATTTGATGAACAACGGGTTTCGACCTTATCTCGACTTGTTCGTTATTGTATTCATTGATTATATCGTGTACTTGTAGACATGTAATTTTTTACCCTCTCCGAGATTTTACGCATTTTAGCGTTTAAATATTTAGTTTAGGATATGAGCAAGACTTTCCCTATGAATATATATTGAATGTTTGAGTTATTTCTTTATTTATTGATTTTTCGTTTTTCATTCTGTTTCTATTTTTAATTTGCAGATCATTCTCTGTATGTTAGCATTGTGAAGGATATTATGATGAATCTCTGATGCACAATTTAGACTCTAAGCCAATGATTTGGGGTTCGGTATTATAAAAGTAATTAGATTATTCGCTTAACTGGTTTTAGAGTAGAGTATTAAACCGGTTCTTTTAGCAGGTATTGGGACAAAAGATTTAGTCATGCTAGGCCCAAACTCATAAATGACATAGCTGGCCCATCTTTCTTCTCGATTAGCTAGTCCACCTTTCCATAACTAATTTACTCCATCCCCTCCACCACGATATTATAGTTCTCATGCCTCACAATAATCTCAAAATTAGTTTTAGAAAAATCTTGAACATCGTAGCTTAATTTAGGCGCGATTAATAAATCATCGTGGATATGGGTACAGTTCCCGTGGGCATGGTCACGATACATAAATCCCATTCGGGTGTGCATTTCATGTGACCCGACCATAACTTCGAACAATAATAAAATAAACATGTCGTAAATCGCGGGTGCATTTCATGTAGCGCGGTTTGCAACGTGTACCAAAAACGACAAGTTTATGATATTCGTGGCTTGTTCCAAAAATAAACCCATAAATAAATAAAGCGGTTATAAAGTTAAAAATGCACAATTGTTTAAAACATGTAATAAATCAAATAATTAGGCCAATTATTAATAGTTGAGCGACCGTGCTAAAACCACGGAACTCGAGAGTGCCTAACACCTTCTCCCGGGTTCACAGATTTCCTTACCCGGTCTTCTATGTTCACGGATGAAAAATAGAGTCAAATTCCTCGATTTGGGATTTAAAATAAACCGGTGCCTTGGGACACCATAAGTTTTTCCAAGTGGCGACTCTGAAATAAATAAAATAATACCATTTTGATTAATGTCACTTTAATTGGAAAACTCCCCTATCCCCCTCGTGAAAAAGGAGGTGTGACGGCTCTGGCGACTCTGCTAGGGATAAGAACCCAGAACTTCTGGTTTAGGGTTCAGAATTCGAGCTTAGAATTACTGTTATAGTTGGCTTTTATATATTATCTAATTTTTATGTGTTTGAGCTTAATGTGCTAAATCCCATTTTTTACCGCTTTGATATTGCTTAAACTGTATATAAACTGTTGCAAAACCCTCTTCTCTCCGAGTCTTCTAAATCAACTGGGAAGCGTGCACTTCGTGTGGCTTCTTTTCTGTTAGAGTCATATCCCAATTTTAGAACGAGGTTCGCATAAGTTGCAAAGCCGGTGAAGCTTCTGTATTCCCGGTACGCTGCCCCCTTTCGGCTCGAGTTGTCCGTTCGGGTAAGCCAGGTCTAGAACAATAAGCCCAAATTTTAAACCTAGAATAACACAGCCTCATGCCGGATTAGTAGGAACGCTTGTTTGCATCACGTGCATTTGACATTGGGGACTCAACACAGGGGTTGGGTCTGTCTAGGACAGTTGTACCCAAAATAAAAGACCATCCTGATGCATCTTACGTGCTACTTGCGTATCTGTCTGTTTCGGCTTGCATGTTGACTGGCTTCTAGAATAGGGAAAGAAAATGAAAAAAGAAAAAAAGATAAATAAAAAAAATATAAAAAAAAACAAAAAAGAGAGTGACAGGTAGGAATTTGAATTATCCTGAAACTCTGGCTAAATTTTGAAAAAAAAGGAAAAGTCATTTCAAAATACGTAACATTTTCCTGATGTGTCGAAACTGGACGAACTACGCCGGTCTGATTCTCACCGGATGTGAGATACGTAGGCAAACCTAATCGGTTTCGGCCCCAATTTTCAAAATTCCAAAATATTTTCCTTTACTTCCTTCTTTCGAAAAGTCTTTCTTTGAGATCCCAATTTTCAAAAAATCCAAAAATTATTTTCATTTACTTCCTTCTTTAGAAAAGTCTCTCTTTAAGACCCAATTTAAAAGAAATCCAAAACTATTTTCTTTTAATTTCTTCTAAGATTCCAAAAATATTTTCATTATTCTTTAGAAGTTTTTCTTTCGAATATTGAAAAGAAAATTCAAGATTCAAAAATATTTTCTTTAGTAGTCTTTCTTTCATGATTTTAACATAAAAATTCAGAGATATGTTCTTTCTTCTTTAGAAGTTTGTCTTTCGAAATTCCAAAAACAAAAATTGAAATCAAAAATATTTTCTTTCTTCTTTATAAGTCTTTCTTTCGAAAATTTAAAAAAAAAAGAGAAAGAAAAAGAAAATTCAAAATGCAAAAAAAAAAAGATTTAGTTTATTTCCTTTATTCCTAATCTTCCCGAACTACGCAAGATCTGATTCATGTTCCCACATGATACGTAGGCAACCAACATCAGGTTTGATCAACCATTAAAAAAAATGAAAAAATAAAAAACAAAAATGAAAAAATGATGATAATTATAAGGACCGACTGAGTCCATTCCAACGTGCCTTTTGTTTTGAATTGTGAAGAAAGTTTGAGGTGGTCGGTTTGTGGTAAGCTGACAACACAAAATCCAAAGGAAAAAATGACAACTGACATCGAAGTTGTTGCAAGCAGTCATGAGACTCAGGGTCAAAGGGTTCAACAAGAGACTACTGTGGTTGAGGAAAATAGAGTACTGAAACAAAAAATGACTGAAATGTGTCAAGCATAGGCCAACGGCCAAGGACCGCCTTTGTCTTGTCGTGGTTTCCAGAGTTCACACCCATCTCGACTACTGCCATGCCGGTCTCATTGTCTGATCAATCCTATCTAGGGTTCAGTCTTTATCCCAACTGTACGACTACAGTTGGAACTTCTGTTGTGCGCTCCCAAAGTTTGCCATTGACAACCAATCAGACAACCACTACTGTTATGCCCGTCTTCACCATCCCACAACCGATGGTGGTGCAGAAGAAAACTCATGAGTCACAATTTGCTATCCACCAAGAGCAGTACCACTCTCTTGAGTACCACTCACCACTCTCTTGAGTACCACTCGTACTTGTTTGATCTTCCTGCAAAGATTGAGAAGCCTGCCCTAAAGATGGCACAGGAAAAAAATGATCCAAAGAGTGAAAATCTTAGAACAATAGTTGAAAAACATGCAAGGGTTGGCAGGTCAGAAGAGTATTGCCTTCAAGGATCTATGTATGTTCCCTGACATCCACTTGCCATCTGGTTTCAAGACTCCCAAATTTGAACAGTATGATGGACATGGAGACCCCATAGCCCACCTGAAAAGGTATTACAATTAACTAAGAGGTGCGGGAGGAAAGGAAGAATTACTGATGACTTATTTTGGGAAAAGCCTTATGTGAGTAGCCTCCGAATGGTTTATGGATCAAGACACATCTCGCCGGTATGTCTGGGATGACATGGCACAAGCCTTTGTCAAACAGTTCCAATACAATATCGACATCGCCCCAGACCGCAATGCCCTTGCAAACCTGAAGAACAAACCAACTGAAAGTTTCACGGAATATGCCATTAAATGGAGAGAGAAAGCGGCTAGAGTTAAGGCACCCATGGATGACCACGAGCTAATAACGGTCTTCCTTTAGGCTCAAGAGCGAGATTATTTTTAAAACAGGATGTCCGCAGTGGGCAAATCCTTCTCGGAAGCAATCAAAATGGGGTAAATGGTTGAGAATGGTGTCAAGACAGGCAGAATTATAAGTCAAGTAGTTCTCAAAGCCGCAACTCAGGCTGTCCAGATTGAATTTGATGATTTTAGCGTAAGGATGAAGAAACCATAATGAGAATAGGGTCGAGAAGAGGTCCTAGGAGAACATCTCGAAGGTATGAGCAGCCTCATCAGGTTTCCCATGACTCCCCTGAGCACTACTATCCACCTCATAACTCATAATACTTTGTTGCTCCACCTCAGTATGTTGTCCAGCCACCAAATCACCCATGAAGGCGAGCATGAGCACCGCAAAATCTCCACCAGCCTCCACAAAATTTTGAAGTGCCCAATAACCCACATCCAATCCAAGGTATAGAGGAGAACAAAGTTTGAAAGATAATAATTCACCAATAGGAGAGTCATATGCAAGCTTACTTGAGAAGTTAAAGCATTATGACATGATTGCACCCATTCCTCCAAATCATGTGGACCCACGTGCAAGAAACTTTGACCCTTCTAAAAGGTGTGAATATCATTCCAATTCCCAAGGGCACAATGTTGAAAGTTGTCGGGATTTGAAAAGAGAAACAGAAAGGATGATCCAGGAAAAGCTAATTGCAATCCAAGACAACGACACCCAGAATATCACGCAAAATCCTTTACTTGCACAAGATGATGCACACTTTGTGGGGATGATGCCTTGTGACATAGAGTATGAGAATCCTCTCGGGAACTTGCTGACTGAAATTGGAGAAGGCCATGGTGATTCTGATGAGCAATTTGTGGCTAAATGTCAAGCTTAGCAATTGAAAAGTCATTCTCTCCTTACTAGTAAGGAATCTTGGTAGCTTGGTTTGATGTTTTCTCTATTATCTGAGTTATTTAAGGGTCGTGATCCAGATTTTATTTGTTTTATACAGTCAAACCCTTCTATCCCTCTATTCTGTTTATGTGAGTCGTGTCTATCTGTTTTGTTGCTATTTTCATTAGCTGGGTTATTTTTGGGTTGTAACTCGGATTTTAGGTTGTTTGTCTTCTTGTTTACTCAACGAAATCCAGTTTGTCCTTTTGTGTCGTTCCATGCTTAGTTCTTTGCCCGCTAGTTTTAGTGACATGACATACATGCAGAGTTTTTGGACAGATCTTAGAAAATTGATTTAAGCTTGAATTGGATAACTGAGAAAAGGCACATTTGAGGATGAAAAAGAGTTGAAATACCTTGGAATTAAGCCCGAGTAAAATTTAAGTGGAACTGGAATAGTTATACCCGTTGAGGTTAAGGATCTTTACCTTCAAAATCATTGTGAAGATTAGGTTTGAGGAATAATCAAATGAAGTTTGTTGGAAAGTTTGACATTAAGCGATGGAAAGTGTCCTGTGACCATGACACACCCAGAAGACAGACATGTTCGTCAATGTTGTGATCGCAAAAAGATAACATAATTGGCATTCTCGAGGCTGGGAGGCCCTATTTCTTATATCCAAACACTTTATATCCTTTGTTACCCCTTTTGAGCCTGTGTTATTTTCTTTGACCACCCTCTTTTGGAATCAAGTTTAGAGTCAAGAGTCAAAAAAAATCAAAAATAAAAAGAAAAAAAAAGAAAAGAAAAGTCCACGTCCCAAGAGTACAAAGTGGGGAAATTCTTAGAAATTTCAAGTGAAAAAAAAAAGAAGAAAAGAACTATCGAAGGTCCATGCCCTCAGAAGATAGAAGCATGGGCAAACAAAAAGAAAAAAAAGAAAAACAAGAAAAAGAAGGAAAAAAGAAAAACCGAAAAGAAAGGAAAAAATTAGAGGAACAGAAAGAAAAATTATAGTTAGGTCAGATGGTTGAACTACGTTCGACCTGATTCCTTTAAAATAGGATACGTAGGCAGCCTGATGGTTCGGTCTAACCCAAATAAGAATCGAACAAAAGAAGAAAAAAAATCCAAAGGTCCATAGTATCTGAAACTTGGGCAGAGATCTTATTTCATTTTTGAAAGAGTTGATTCCAAGAGTTGTAAGTCTATAACCCCTCATTTTGAGTCTACTTTGAGCCTTCATCCCGATCCTTCTTTCCAACCCTATCCAAAAACCTTCCATATAAAGACCTCCCGATACGCATTCGAGAATGCCGAGAGAAGCATGCAATGAGCAACGGTGGTCACACGACATAGAACACTGTCAAGTTGCTCAAGAAAGCAACAAAAAAAGAGAAAGAAAAAATGAGAGTCTTGCTAGTGAGATCCTTCACGGGCACTGTAAGGAGATGGTAAGTAGAGATGAACAAGTGAGAGAGACTTATTGGTGAAAAGCCCTCGGGGCACCACTAGTCGAAAGTTCATAAGACTAGGTCTCTTTTCTTCTTGTTATCTTAGGAGAAAGATTCATCAGACTAAGATTTCTATCTTAGGACAAATTTCATCAGACTAGGTCTTCTATCTTAGGAGAAAAATTCATCAGACTAAGATTTCGATCCTAGGAAAAAATTCATCATACTAGGTCCTTTTTTTTAAATCTTAGGAGAAAGATTCATCAGACTCAGATTTATATCCGAGGAGAAAATTCATCAGACTAGGTTTTTATATCTTAGGAGAAAAATTCATCACTTTAAGACATCTATCCTATGAGAAAGTTCATCAAACTAGGTTTTTTCTTCTTTTGTTATCTTAGGAGAAAGATTCGTCAGACTAGTATTTCTATCTTAGGTGAGAATTCATCAGACTAGGTTTCTTATCTTAGGAGAAAAATTCATCAGACTAAGACGTTTATCCTAGGAGAAACTTCATCAAGCTAGGTCTTTCTTTATTGTTTTTGGTACCACTTTTCTTGCACTACTTTGTTCCTGTTTCAAACAAAGAAAGACCTAGCTTGATGAAGTTTCTCCTAGGATAAACGTCTTAGTCTGATGAATTTTTCTCCTAAGATAAGAAACCTAGTCTGATGAATTTTCTCCTCGGATATAAATCTGAGTCTGATGAATCTTTCTCCTAAGATTTAAAAAAAAGGACCTAGTATGATGAATTTTTTCCTAGGATCGAAATCTTAGTCTGATGAATTTTTCTCCTAAGATAGAAGACCTAGTCTGATGAAATTTGTNCGATCTAAGATAGAAGACCTAGTCTGATGAAATTTGTCCTAAGATAGAAATCTTAGTCTGATGAATCTTTCTCCTAAGATAACAAGAAGAAAAGAGACCTAGTCTTATGAACTTTCTCCTAAGATCGAAATCTTAGTCTGATGAATCTTTATCGTAAGATAACAAGAAGAAAAGAGACTTAGTCTGATGAACTTTCTCCTAGTATAGAAATCTTAGTCTAATGAATTTTCTCCTAAGATAGAAAACCTAGTCTGATGAACTTTCTCCTAGGATAGAAATCTTAGTCTGATGAATTTATATCCTAAGATAGAAGACCTAGTCTGATGAACTTTCTCCTAGGATCAAAATCATAGTTTGATGAATCTTTCTCCTAAGATAAAGAACCTAGTCTGATGAACTTTCTCCTAGGATAGAAATCTTAGTCTGATGAACTTTTCTTCTAAGATAGAAGACCTAGTCTGATGAACTTTCTCCTAGGATCAAAATTCTTAGGCTGATGAATCTTTCTCCTAAGATAGAAAACCTAGTCTGATGAACTTTCTCCTAGGATAGAAATCTTAGTCTGATGAACCATTCTCCAAAGATAAAAAACCTAGTCTGATGAATCTTTCTCCTAGGATAGAAATCTTAGTCTGATGAAGTTTTCTCCTAAGATACTAAAAAAAGAGACCTAGTCTGATGCACCTTCTCCTAGGAACAAAATCATAGTCTGATGAATCTTTCTCCTAAGATAATAAAACAAAAGGGACCTAGTCTGATGAATTTTCTCCTAGGATCGAAATCTTAGTTTGATGAATCTTTCTCATAAGATAGAAAACCTAGTCTGATGAACTTTTTCCTACGATAGAAATCTTAGTCTAATGAATTTTTCTCCTAAGATAAAAACCTAGTCTGGTGAATCTTTCTCCTAGGATAGAAATCTTAGTCTGATGAATCTTTCTCCTATGATACCAAAAAAAGAGACCTAGTCTGATGAATTTTCTCCTAGGAAAGAAAAAAAAGAGGATGTCTCATTTTGAATAAAAAAAATCAGTTCTTCATGCCTTTGAAAAAAAAGCATTTGAGCAATTTGTTTAAACGAATAATTTTCTTCCAAAAAAAATTCTTTCTTGGTTCTTTTTAGCATAGGGTACGCAATTCCCTAGTTTCCTTTTCAAACATAGGGTCACCACTCCCTAGTTGATGCCAACATAGGCTTTCCACTCCCTGACTGATGCCAGCATAACCTGATGCCAACATAGGGTCATCACTCCCTAGTTGACGCCAGTATATCCTGATGTCAGCATAACCTGATGCCAACGTAGGGTTACCACTCCCTAGTTTATGCTAACATATGTTCTCCACTCTCTACTTGATGCCAGCATAACCTGATGCCAACAAAGGGTCACCACTCCCTAGTTGATGATTTTCCAACAATAGGGTCTCCAATCCTTAGTTGATCTCATTTTAGATATAGGGTCTCCACTCTCTAATCTCTTTTTACAAAGGATACCCAATCCTGACATTTATTGTATTCAATAAAGAATTAGTTTAGAGTTTTCTTACAATAACTCAAGAAATTTTCCTAGTGAAAACTGGAGCAGCAAAATTTCGTTCGTTTGTTTGTTTTGGTGTCTAAGAAGGTTTTACCTCGAGGCACATGGTTCGAGATGACTAAAAGAAGGAGTTTCAATCCAAAATAAGAGGAAAAAAGGAAAAGAAAAAGAATTGAACTTAAAGTGCAGAAGCAGAGAGAAGATGTGGACTACTCAAGACGTGATTAAAGTCACAGGATTTGCATGTCCCACCTTGATTTGAGAAGTTGAAAAAGGAACGAACTAGCACCTGCAACTAAAAAGCATCAAGATTCAGATCAGAGTCTGCATGAAGAACGAACCAAGACTCAAGATCAAGCTTCAGAAGGCTCATAGATAGGAATCTTGTAACTCGTAGCTTATAGGCTTCGTTAGTTTTTTTTTTTGACTTTGATGTAATAACAGGACCACGGACCGGAGCCTCGAACGGTACCTCACTCGACTCTCTCATCCTCTCCACACACTCAATCACGTCATTCGCCTCTGAACTACACGTTACCTGATTCCCTTATAACCAGGAATATGTAGGCTGTCCGAAACCAGGACTCTGTCACATGTTCCTTTGTTCTAGTTCTCTTCTTTTTTAAATAAAGTTCGGGTCAAAAACACATCTAGTCGTTCTTTTTCTGAAAACTCTTCGTATTTCCAGTCAAAGAGGGGCAACTGTAGATATGTAATTTTTGACCTTCCCCGAGATTTTACGCATTTTAGAGTTTAAATATTTAGTTTAGGGCTAATTTCACTATTTTAACTAGTTTTGGCCCTTTTACTTTATTTTATTACAAAAATACTTTCTCTTACTTAGCTAATTGATATTTTATTTAGTTACTTTTAGTTTATCTACCTTTCATAAAATTAAAAAATATACAAAAATAGTTTCACTTTTAGTATTTAGTTTTATTTTTAGTAGTTTATTTTAATTAATAATGATTTCTATATTTTATAAATACACTATACTTTTAAGAATAAGATTTGGGATTTTAGCTAAAAGAGTTTGAACAACCCCAAAACTAGTCTCATTTTTTACTTTTCTTAAGCAATTTTGGACAAACCCAATTACCCTTAGCCCAAATAACCTTAGCCCAATACCCACTAACCTAACCCTAAGACCTAAAACATATACTCCTTTTAAAAGACCCCATCTCCCTACTCCAAAGAATACACAGCGGCCGAACCCCAAAAATTTTCGATCATCTCTTTTTAGAAGGAGAACCAGCGGCATCCACCCATTTCAATATCCCAACAGCCACTAAACCACCAAGCTTCACCTCCCTCAATTCCAAAAATCTGACGCCTCCCATCTTTATTTTTATTTTCATCTCCTGCTTTAGAAAGAGCCACACACACACAATTAACAGAAGACAGAAAACAGAAAAGATGAAGAGAAAGAAGAACGAAAAATAGGGGAAGGGAAACGCCAAAGAAAAATGAAACAGAGAAGATTAGGAGATGGTTTAGAAACGACGAGGTCATCGAGTTGCTCGTTCGTGGTCTTGTTTCACTTTTGGATTTCGGAGCTATAAAACATTCAAAGTTCAGATTCAACATTGAGGTCCATTTTCTCCATTGTTATTCTTAAGCATATGAATAAATGACTTTGATGTGGGTAATGTTAAAAACAGTGTTCTGGTTCGAAAAATGTTTAACGAAAAATGAAAAGAGATGAAGCAGAATGTTAAATTCGATCCCACAAATTTCTTGTGTCTCCTTAAGGAATTATAACCCTCCCACAGTTGCCAAGGATTATGGGTTACTTCCTCCCAGGATAGAACGGAAAAACGTTTCTGTGATAGTGGCAATACAAATCACAGAATTCTAACGAACTCAAAGATACGCTACAAATCACACGACTTACTGTTTTGTTTTGATGAAAACGATGCAGTAATTTAGTTAGGAAGAAGTAGAGTTTTTAAGAGTGATGCCAAAAAAAACTTAGTTCTGAAATGAGGCAAAGCCTCTGGAATTTATATGCCAATGATTATGCCTAAACAGGTGCAAACAGACCTGTTCAGGAATGGAGTTAGGGCATGTCTATTAACAGACACGACTTGGAAAGATGAACGTTGGGTTAACAGACACGGCTATTAAAAAATAATAATAATAATAATAATAATAGGAGGAAAACTGTCAATTAATTAAAATTAATTAATTAAGATTAGGTCCAAAAAGTAATCTTATCGATCGATCATTTGACCAAATCCAAATCCAAATCCAAAGCCAAAGACGAAGCCGAGCCGAGCGACGACAATGGCGCGAGGGGTTTCCCTTCTTCTCAACCTTTTGAGAGGTAGAGAATGTGTTTCTCAATATAAACACATATTGGATGGTTTCCCCATCCAATGTGGGACAATCCACTTTGCAAGACTTAATGAATTTGAATTTTTCATTTCCCTCCAACAATTATTTCCTCCATTTCCCTTTCACTCCACTTAATTTAAGACAATTCATGTCTTTAAATTCCAACAATTCCCCACATGAATGGGGAATGGCCTCAAAGAAGAGGATATGCATAAAAACTGTGTGATTTGCAATTAAGGATTAGCTGCATTTGGATAAGTAGGTTTCCCTTTGAACTTTTCATAGTGAACTTATATCGGATATACTTGGTCAATCGGTAGATTTGATATCTATGAACCGTCGATCTTTGGTGTATATCTAGACAACATAAGTCACACAATTAACCCTTAAACGTCTTTGGTTCTCATTGTTGTGTTCGTTTCAGCCATGAACACCTCCTGGTTTCATAAGTGTATAGAGAATTTGGCCTTGCTAACTTCTCCTTGAAGCGGCTTACACTTCACACTTACATAGGTGATTTCTAAGCTGTAACCCCGGAGATTACTTTTTCTGATAATTCCTGTATCGGAATTAGATAATCATTAAAAAGCTTTAATCGCTTTATCCTGGTTCCCTGACATTGTCCTTTCATGAGAATGGATCACAGAGTTTTATTTTGACAATGTCCCACTGTCTTTCATAACTTTGTTTGATCTCCTTGAACCTAGATCTTGGGATCTCCAGTCTTCTAGGTAGAGTTACCGTTATGACTGACTTTCCATCGGCCACAGACCCATTCCCTTTGTTGTGAACTCAACTGCCTCTCTAGTAAGGCCATTTGTAAGCGGATCCGACATATTTTCCTTTGACTTTATGAAGTCAATTGAAATGATTCCTCTAGAGTTGTCTAACGGTTTTATGTCTTCGTCTTATATGACGACTCTTACCGTTATACATAACATTCTTTGCCCTTCCTATAGCTGATTGGCTATCGCAGTGAATGCAAATAGGTGTCAGCGGTTTGGGCCAAAACGGAATATCTTCCAAAAAATTGCGAAGACATTCAGCTTCTTCACCGACTTTGTCTAAAGCTATGAACTCAGCCTCCATCGTTGAGCGAGCTATACAAGTTTGTTTGGATGATTTCCAAGACACAGCTCCTCCTCCAAGAGTGAAAATGTATCCACTTGTGGATTTTGAGTCATGTGAGCCGGTGATCCAATTTGCATCACAATATCCTTCAACTACCACTGGGTATTTGTTGAATTGCAACGCATAATCTTGAGTATATTCTAGATATCCCAAGACACGTTTCATTGCCATCCAATGAGTTTGATCTGGATTATGCGTGTACCGACTCAACTTACTAATAGCACATGCTATATCGGGTCGTGTGCAATTCATGATGTACATTAAGCATCCCAAAACCCGAGCATAATCCAGTTGAGACTTGCTCCCACCTTTGTTCTTCTTTAACGGAAGATTCACATCAATAGGAGTTTTTGAAACTCTAAAATTTAAGTGCTTGAATCATTCAAGAACTGATTTGATATAATGAGATTGTGATAGTGCAAGACCTTGAGGAGTTCTATGGATCTTTATTCCCAAGATTACATCAGCAACTCCTATGTCTTTCATATCAAATTTCCTGCTTAACATATCCTTTGTGGCATTAATGTTAGCAATGTCATTACTCATTATCAACATATTGTCTACATATAGACAAACGATGACTATATGATTTGGATTGTCTTTTATGTAAACACATTTATCACACTCATTGATCTTAAAGCCATTTGACAACATTGTGTGATCAAATTTTGCATGCCATTGTTTAGGAACTTTCTTTTCCTTTCCTGGAACCACAAACCCTTCAGGTTGTTCCATATAGATTTCTTCTTCTAAATCTCCATTTAAGAAAGCTGTTTTCACATCCATTTGATGTATTACAAGGCCATATACCACGGCTAAAGTAATTAACATCCGGATGGATGTAATTCTTGTTACCGGCGAGTATGTATCAAAGTAGTCAAGACCTTCCTTTTGTCTAAAGCCTTTGACTACAAGTCTTGCCTTATATTTATCAATAGTGCCGTCTGCTTTCATCTTCCTTTTGAAAATCCATTTAGAACCTAAAGGTTTATTTTCGGGAGGAAGATCAACTAACTCCCATGTATGGTTGTCCAAAATAGATTGTATCTCACTATTGACAGCTTCTTTCCAATATGGTGCTTCAGAAGAAGACATAGCCTCCTTAAACGTTTAAGGCTCATTTTCTAGTAGAAAGGTTAAGAAATCTGGACCAAATGATGTAGACTTCCTTTGATGTTTGCTACGTCTTGGATTCTCCTCATTATGCATCTCATCATTTGTTTCTTCCCGTGGACGTTTATTCCTTGGAATAGATGTCTCATATTCAATTTTATATGGAAATATATGCTCAAAAATTCAGCATTATTTGATTCCATTACTGTATTCACTTGAATTTCTGGATTTTCTGATTTGTGAACCAGAAAACGATATGCTTTACTATTTGTTACATATCCTATAAATACACAATCCACGGTTTTGGGTCCTATTTTAACTCTTTTGGGTTTAGGAACTTGAACCTTTGCCAAGCACCCCCACACTTTGAAATATTTCAAGTTAGGACTTCTTCCTTTCCATTTTTCATATGGTATGGATTGCGTTTTTCTATGGGGAATTCGATTAAGAATTCTGTTTGCTATTAGAACAGCTTCCCCTCACAAGTTCTCTGGTAACCCAGAAGTTATCAATAAAGTATTCATCATCTCCTTAAGAGTTCTATTCTTTCTTTCTGCAATCACGTTGGATTGTGGTGAGTAGGGGGCAGTTGTTTGGTGTATGATACCATACTCCAAACATATTTCTTCAAATGGTGATTCATACTCACCTCCCCTATCACTTCTTATCATTTTTATTTTACTATTTAATTGAGTCTCAACTTCATTCTTATATTGTTTAAATGCATCTATTGCCTCATCCTTACTATTTAACAAGTATACATAACAATATCTTGTACTATCGTCAATAAAAGTTATGAAATATTTTTTTCCACCGCGAGATGGTATTGACTTCATATCACAAATATCAGTGTGAATTAAGTCCAAAGGATTTGAATTCCTTTCAACTGACTTAAAAGGATGCTTAGCATACTTAGACTCCACACATATTTGACACTTTGTATTTTCACAATTAAACTTAGGCTATATTTCCAAATTGATCATTTTTCGCAATGTTTTGAAGTTAACATGACCTAAACGGGAATGCCATAAAGAATTAGAGTCAAGCAAATAAGAAGAAGATTCAACTTTATTTATATCAATAGCTATTACATTCAGTTTGAAAAGGCCCTCATTTAGGTAGCCTTTCCCTACATATAATTCATTCTTAGTTATTACAATCTTGTCTGAAACAAAAACGCACTTAAACCCGTTTTTAACGAGAAGTGCAACACTAACTAAGTTCTTCCTAATTTCTGGAACATGGAGCACATTATTTAAAGTAACTACTTTGCCAGACGTCATCTTCAAGCAAATCTTCCCATAGCCTTCAATCTGCGCAGTTGCGGAGTTGCCCATGAAGATGGTCTCGTCTGGACCTGTAGAATCATAAGAAGTAAATAACCCTTTGTTAGCACAAACATGTCGTGTAGCTCCTGAATCAATCCACCATTCCTTTGAGTTTCCTACCAAGTTACATTCAAAGAGCATAGCACACAAGTTTTCCACATCATTGTTCTTTTCAACAATGTTTGCTTGTTGGGTTTTCTTATCCTTCTTTGGAGCACGACATTCTGCAATCTTGTGCCCATATTTCTCACAATTGTGGCAGTTGCCTTTGAACTTTTTCTTAGGCGGATTCTGCATTGGCCCAGACGGCTTCTTCCTTTTCTTGCTATTAGTTGGGGCCTCTTCAACAATGTTTGCACCAGCAATGGAAGAACTTGCACGAGACTTCTTTTCTGCTGCTTTGTTATCTTCTTCTATCCTTATGCGCACCACAAGATCTTCAAGTGTCATCTCCTTGCGTTTGTGCTTTAGTTGATTTTTGAAGTCCTTCCACAACGGAGGCAATTTTTCAATAAATGCCACCACTTGAAAGGCTTCATTGATTACCAAGCCCTCTGCAAGCATATCATGAACCAGCACTTGTAACTCCTGAACTTGAGAGATAACAGACTTGCTGTCCACAATTTTAAACTTTTTCTCAAGAGCGTACCACAACTCTTTCGAAGTTTTACAAACACTAAAGACACTGTACAAACTATCTTCTATACCATTTAGAACATAATTTCTACAAAGGAAGTCAGAATGTTTCCAAGCCTCAGTTACCAGAAATTTCTCGTTGTCAGGAGTGCCTTCAGCCACAACAGGTTCGTCTTCATTGATAAACCTTTGCAGACTGAGGGTTGTCAGATAGAAAAATATTTTCTGCTGCCAACGTTTGAAATCAACCCCGGTAAATTTACCGGGTTTTTCAGCCTTTGCAATTGTTGGTGCAGGGGCAACGTTTGGTGCAGTAGGCTGAGCAGAACCAATTTGTTCTGTCCCAGCATTAGCAGAAACAGCATCACTCGTTCCGTTCGTCATTTTTTTTCTGGAAAAACAACACAAACCAAAGTTAGCAATCTGGTGAAGTTATAATCTTCAAACCGACTACTACAAAACAATTTTAAACAATACAAACGAAATTAGCAATCTGGTGAAGTTTTTAATCTTCAAACCGATTACTACAAACCAATTTTACTTGATGAAGTTTTTATTACATCAAAACCAAGCAAAATCAGAACACTGTTACTAAAAACAAATTATAATTTCTTAAGCTTGTTAAAAACAGTGTTCTGGTTCGAAAAATGTTTAACGGAAAATGAAAAGAGATGAAGCAGAATGTTAAATCCAATCCCACAAATTTCTTGTGTCTCCTTAAGGAATTATAACCCTCCTACCGTTACCAAGGATTATGTGTTACTTCCTCCCAGGATAGAACGGAAAAATATTTCGGTGATAGTGGCAATACAAATCACAGAATTTCAATGAACTCAAAGATACGCTGCAAATCACACGACTTACTGTTTTGTTTTGATGAAAATGATGCAGTAATTTAGTTAGGAAGAAGGAGAGTTTTTAGGAGTGATGCCAAAAAAAAAACTTAGTTCTGAAATTAGGCAAAGCTCTGGAATTTATAGGCCAATGATTATGCCTAAACAGGTGCAAAATGGAGTTAGGACATGTCTATTAACAGACACGACTGTTGGAAAGAAGAACGTTGGGTTAACAGACACGGCTGTTAAAAAAAATAATAATAATAATCGGAGGAAAAAACTGTCAATTAATTAATTAAGATTAGGTCCAAAAATTAATCTTATCGATTACCAAATCCAAATCCAAATGCGAAGCCGAGCCGAGCGACGACGACGGCGCGAGGGGTTTCCCTTCTTCTCAACCTTTTGAGAGGTAGAGAATGTGTTTCTCAATATAAACACATATTGGATGGTTTCCCCATCCAATGTGGGACAATCCACTTTGCAAGACTTAATGAATTTGAATTTTTTATTTCTCTCCAAAAATTATTTCCTCCATTTCCCTTTCACTCCATTTAATTTAAGACAATTCATGTCTTTAAATTCCAACAGGTAATATGTGAAAAGTGGATTGAATTTCTCTTTTTATTCTATATGAGTTTGATTATTTAGTTCATTGAATGATTAATTTTTGGGAAGTGTTTAAGTTTGTTGAACTCATGTTTTCTGTTGCCACAAGGAAATGAGCGAGACTTTCCCTATGAATATGTATTGAATGTTTGAGTTCTTTCTTTCCTTATTGATTTTTCGTTTTTTTCTTCAATTTCTATTTGGAATTTGCAAATCATTCTCTGTATGTTAGCATTGTGAAGGGTATTATGATGAATCTCTGATGCACAATTTGGACTCAAAGCCAAAGATTTGGGGTTTGGTATTATAAAAGTAATTAGATTATTCATTCAACTGGTTTTAGAGTAGAGTATTAAACTGGTTCTTTTAGCAGATATTGGGCCAAAAGATTTAGTCGTGCTAGGCCCAAACACATAAATAACATAGCTGGCCATCTTTCTTCTCGATAATCTAGTGCACCATTCCATAACTAATTTACTCCATCACCTTCACCACAATTTCATAGTTCTCATGCCTCACAACAATCTCAAAATTAGTTTTAGGAAAATCTTGAACATCATAGCTTGCTTTACGCGCGATTAATTAATCATCGTGGCTATGAGTACGGTTCCCGTGGCATAGTCACGATACGTAAATCCCATTCGGGTGTGCATTTCATGTGACCCGACCATAACTTCGAATAATAATAAAATAAACATGTCGTAAATCGCGGGTGTATTTCATGTAGCGCGATTTGCAACCTGTGCCAAAAACGACAAGTGTACGACAATCTGGCTTGTTCCAGAAATAAATCCGTAAATAAATAAAAGCGGTAATAAAGTTAAAAAAGCACAATAGGTTTAAAACATGTAATAGCTCAGATAATTACGCCAATTATTAATAGTTGAGCGACCATGCTAAAATCACAGAACTCGGGAATGCCTAACACCTTCTCCCTGGTTAACAGAATTCCTTACCCGGTCTTCTGTGTTCGCGGACCAAGAATAGAGTCGATTTCCTCGATTTAAAATTTAAAATAAACCGGTAACTTGGGACACCATAAATTATTCCATGCGGCGACTCTGAAATAAATAAAATAATCCCATTTCAATTAATGTCACTTTGATTGGAAAACTCCCCTATCCCCCTCGAGAAAAAGGCGGTGTGACAGTAATCACATAGCCAAGAGGATCACGTTGAGCATTTGAGGGTTGTATTGTAGCGACATAGGGAGGAGAAACTTTATGCCAAGTTCTCCAAGTGTGAGTTTTGGCTCATTTCAGCAGCATTCTTGGGACACGTGGTGTTCAGCAAGGGTATTCAAGAGGATCTGAAGAAGATAGAGGTTGTTCAGAGTTGGCCCAGACCGTCTCAACCATAAAGATTCGGAGATTTCTTGGTTTGGTTGGTTATTACCGTCGGTTCGTTTAGGGTTCTCATATATTGCATTGCCCTTGACCAAATTGACCAAAAAGGGTGCTCATTTCAGGTGGTCAGATTCGTGTGAGGCAAGCTTTCAGAAGATCAATACTTCCTTGACCACAGCTCTAGTGTTAGTTCTGCCATAAGCTTCTAGTTCTATATACCGTTTATTGTGATAATTCTCATATCGTTATTAGGTGTGTTTTGATGCAAGAGAGGACAGTGATTTCATATGCTTCACGTCAGTTTTAGCCCCACGAGAAGAACTACCTCGTTCATGATTTGGAGTTGGCTTCCATTGTTCAAGCGTTTATGATTTGGAGGAATTATCTCTATGGTGTGTCTTGTGAGGTATTTACTGATCATCATAGCCTCTAGCACTTGTTCAAGCTGAAGGATCTCAATTTGAGGCAGCGGAGATGGTTGGAGCTGCTAAAGTACTATGATTTTACAATTTTGTACCATCCAAGAAAGGCCAATATGGTGGCCGATGCCTTGAGTAGAAAGGTAGTGAGTATGGGCAGGCTTGCATTCCTTTTTATTGTTGAGAGACCCATTGCAGTTGGTGTTCACGCCTTGGCCAATTTGTTTTTGAGATTGGATATTTCGGATCCCAGTCGGGTCCTAGCTTGTGTGGTTTCTCATTTACTTGTCCTCGAGGACAGGGTTCAGCACGGTGATGCCAGAGATGTGACGATTGGTGATGATGGGGTATTGAGGATGCACGGCCGGATATGTGTGCCCAATGTGGATGGGCTATGGGAGTTGATTCTTGAGGAGGCCCATAGCTCGCGGTATTCCATCCATCCGGGTGCTGTGAATATATATCAAGATTTAAGACAACACTATTGGTGGAGGAGGATGAAGAAAGACATAGTTGGGTTTGTAGCTTGGTGTCTCAACTGTCAGCAGGTGAAATATGATCATCAGAGACCGGGGGATTTGCTTTAGAATATAGAGATTCCTGAGTGGAAGTGGGAGTGGATCACCATGGATTTCGTACTTGGGCTCCCACACACTTCGAGGAAGTTTGATGCCATTTTAGGTGATTGTGGATCGGCTGACCAAGTCCGCGCACTTCATTCCTGTGAGTTCTACCTATTCTTCCGAGTGGTTGGCTGAGATTTACAACAGAGAGATTGTTTGCTTTCATGGGGTGCCAGTTTCCATCATTAATGATAGAGGAACGTAGTGTACGTCACAGTTTTGGAGGGCCGTGCAGCGAGATTTGGGCACTCAGGTTGAGTTGAGCACAACATTCTACCCTCTGACGGACGGACAACCCAAGCACGCTATTCAGATATTGAAGGACATGCTACGCGCTTGTGTTATTGATTTTGGGGGTTCATGGGACAAGTTTCTGACACTCGCGGATTTTGCTTACAACAATAGTTATCAGTCAAGTATTCAGATGGCTCCGTATGAGGCTTTATATAGGAGTCAGTGTAGATCTCTAGTGGGTTGGTTTGAGCCGGGTGAGGCTAGGCTTTTGGGTACAGGCTTTGTTCAGGATGCGCTGGACAAAGTGAAATTGATACAGGAGCAGCTTCGTACGGTGCAGTCGAGACAAAAGAGTTATGATAACAGAAAGGTCCGTGATGTATCTTCCATGGTTAGGAAGAAGTTCATGCTGAAGGTTTCACCCATGAAGGGTGTTACAAGATTTGGGAAGAAGGGCAAGTTGAGCCCTCAATTTATTGGACCATTTGAGATGCTTCGGATGATTGAGGAGGTGGCCTATGAGCTTGCTTTGCCACCTATCTTATTGTGTGTGCATCTAGTATTTCATTTTTCTATGCTTAGGAATTATATCGGCGATCCATCTCACGTTTTGGATTTCAGCACGGTTCAGTTGGATGGTGATTTGACTTATGGTGGGGAGTTCGTGGCTATTTTGGGGCGTCAGGTTCGAAAGTTGAGGTCAAAGGATATAGCTTCAGTGAAGGTGCAGTGGAGAGGTCAACTCCTGTAGGACTCTACTTGGGAGACCGAACGGGAGATGCGGAGTAGATAACCATACCTATTCGAGGCTCCAGGTATTTTTCTAGACCCATTCGAGGATGTACGTTTGTTTAAGAGGGGGAGGATGTAACGACCCAGTCGGTCATTTCGAGAGTTATAGCCCCGTTCCCCCATTTTCCTGCTTCTTTTGTGTTCTAAAACTATTTTATGATATATCGGGTTAGTTGGTTTTGGTCCGGAGTGGTTTCGGACTGAATTGAGACGCATAGTCTCTTATTTGAAAGCTTAAGTTGGAAAAGTTGACCGCATGTTGACTTATGTGTAAACGATTTTGGATTTGAATTTTGATGGTTCCGTTATCTACGTTAGGTTATTTTGGACTTGGTAGCGCGTCTGGAATGTGATTTGGAGGTCCGTAGTAGAATTAGGCTTGAATTGGCAAAAGTCAAAATTTTGACAATTTTTGGTCGGCAACTGAAATTTTGATATCAGGGTCGTATAGGATTTCCCGAAGTTGGTGTAGGTTCGTGGTGTCATTTCTGACTTGTGTGCAAAATTTGAGATCATTCGGATGAGATTTGGTAGGTTTCGACGTTGTTTGTGGAATTCGGAAGTTTAGAAGTTCTTCGGCTTGAATCCGGGGGTAATTTGGTGTTTTGATTATTTTGGAGTGATTCGATGGTCCGACTAAGTTCGTATGATGTTACTGGACGTGTTGGTATTCTTGGTTGAGGTCCCGAGGGCCTCGGGTGAGCTTCAGGTGGTTAACGGAGCATTTTTTGGCCTTGGTGAGATTGTTGATATCTGCTGCTGCATTTTTCTGGTTTCCTCTTTCGCGTTCGCGAGAGGGCCCTCACGTTTGCGAAGAGTATTTTTGAGATGATGAGGATTTTTTCTTCGCATTCACGAAGGGGCAGAAGCAAATGCGAAGGTGTGGTATGCATGTGCTTCGCGAATACGGGAGCAGGGTCGTGCCCGCGAAGAGGAGTGAGACAGTTTGGGACCCCAGGTCCTTGTTCTACGCGTTCACGAGGTGAAGTTCGCGTTCGCGAAGGCTTGAGCTAGCAAAGCATCGCGTTCACGAGGCATGTGTTGCGTCCGCGAAGAGTAAAGTGAAAAGGCAGTCAAGTTGTTCTACACGAATGCGAGAGGACGGTCGCGTTCGCGTTCACGAAACGAAATCTTGGCAGACAGTGTTATATTCAAAATCGAGGGTTTGAGCTCATTTTTCATATTTTGAGCTAGAGATCACGGATTTGGGTGATTATTGAAGTAATTTTTGCCGAGTTGATTGGGGTAAGTTTTTCTCACTTGGTTTTGGTTAAATTCCATGGTTATACTTTGATTTTTATCATCAAAATTGATATTTGGGGTGAGAAATTGGGGAAAAAGTGGAAGAGTTCTAGAGATGGAATTTTGAGGTTTTGAATGGGATTTTGTTATCGGATTTGAGTAAATTTTGTATGGTTAGAATCGTGAGTGAATATGATTTCAGATTTCATGAATTTTGTCGGATTTCAAGACGTGGGCCCGGGGGCCGGGTTTGAGCCGATTTTGAATTTTGGCTATATTTGGTATTTTTCTTGTGGAATTGGTTCATTTAGCCTATATTTGTCGGATTGTATTGCTTGTGGATAGATTCGGGACGTTCGGAGGCCGATTTGAGAGGCAAAGGCCTCGTGGAGTAGGATTTTTCTTGGTTTGAGGTAAGTAGCTCTTCCAAACTTGGTTCTGAGGGTTCGAAACCCCGAACTATGTGTTATGTGATTAGTATTAAGGTGACGCACATGCCAAGTCACGGGCGTGCGGGCGTCTATCATGAGAATTGTGACCTCAGTGATTCCATGGCACCGTTTAGTGACTCTATCCTGTCGGTATCCATGATTTCATTATGTGATAAAGTAGTTGAGCTATAAATTATGCTAGATATCATGTTAGGCTATGTGCCGGTATTTTTTGGGCCCTTAGCGGTCGTTTCTTGCTGTCATCTCACTAGTTTTCATTTGATATTCCATACTCGGTTATGATCATGCATTTTTATATCATATCTCAGTGTCAGTTATTTATTGATTCATCATATCCTTGTTCCGAGTTTGTTTCATGACATTGTGAGCCCGTGGTGAGACTGGAGAAGATGATGATTGAGTGAGGTCGAGAGCTTGGTTATGAGTGATAACTATGGGATCGGGCTGCAAGCCGCAGCGGTCGTATAGATTATTATGATAGCGCTTGGGCTGTAAAAGCCCCTCCGGAGTCTGTAACACATCCCAAGTGAGCGCGGATGATATTATTGAGGGATGGATTTCCCTGGACATGGATTTGTCCGTAGTACTTGATACCTGGAGATGGTTTTCTCCAAAGGGTTGGATTACCCTTTTTCGTCGGTACTGGGTGACTTGCAGTCAGTGATGTATATGTTCCAGGATGGATTTACCTGGGCAGGATGGAAATATACAGTACGAGTGGTTGAGCACTCGAGAGTGGAGGTGCATGATGCATTTGATACAGTCTGTGCATTGGCATGTAGAGATAGCTGAGTTGTATAAATGTATACTGTTCCGATATGTCTTTACTTTACTGCTTGAGTTGTATATTTTACTTGAAATCATGCCTATGTTTCTGCACATTTATCTCTGTTATGCCTGTTGAGGTTGAGTTCGTTACTACCTTTCAGTCCAAAGTTTGGAATTGTTACTTACTGAGCTGTTGTACTAACGTTACTCCCTGCACCTTGTGTGCAGATCCAAGCGACTCTATTCACGATGGCGGTTGTTGATCGATTATCCCAGGGATTTGGAGACTACCAAAGTAGTTGCACTACGTTCGCAGGCCTTGACTCTTCTTATTTATCTTTTGTTGTATTTTCAATTTGTTTCTTTAGAACTTGTAGTGGTTTGTAGTCCGTATAGACGCACATGTACTCAGTGACACCCTGGTTTTTGGGCTACATTGTATCACTGTGGGATTTTCTTATGTTTCAAATAGATTTTCTTTATTATTAAATGCTTTCGTTAATGTTTTCAAACTTATTGTTGTTGGTGTTGGGTTGTTGAGTTGAGGCTGGAATCTTTCAACGATAGACGCCGTCACGACGGTTGATTTTTGGTCGTGACATCTACCTACCTACCCTCCGCCTCTGGCCGACTTAGTAGGTGGAGTGGTAGATAATGCACTAATCATTGTCTGATTGTCCTGCTGCTCGGCTTTGCCCCGAAGTCTGGGACAAAAACTCTTCACGTGGACAAGATCCCCACACTCGAAACAACCCCTCAGTGCAGTGGATTGCTGGCCTGAAGTCTGACCCTAATGGCCTGAACACCCACTGTAGGAACCCTAAATACCTGGCGGACGATAAGTACTCTCTGGAATGGCACTAAAGTAGGGTCATGCTAGAGCACTCCGAGCATGTGGTGGTGGTGACTGTATGGACCTGCTAGACTGACCCCTCATGAACTTACCTCTGCCCCAAGCGGGGTGCCACTAAATCCTCCAAACTATCAAGGCCGTTTGTCCCTCGGCGCAAACACTCCATTGCAGTTGCGAATACGTTTGATCCTCCAAGCTATATCCACAACCTGATGAAAGGGAGTCCCCATCTCTGCCTCACGAGCCATAGAAACCTGAATTTCAATGTGTAGACTTGCTATGAGCCTCCGCACCCTCTCTGTATCTGTGGGGGAGTATAGTAGCTTCATGGCGAGACAAGTCAGCGAATCTCGCCTGATAGTCTGTCACAGACATATGACCCTGACAGATTCGCTCAAACTGACCCCGAAGCTCCTCTCTCTCGGAAGGTAGTATGTAATTCTCCAAGAACAGATGTGTAAACTGATCCTAAGTCAAGGGAGGTGAACCTGCTGGCCTGCTAAGAAAGTAAGTCTACCACCATCTGCGGGCCTTGCCCTCAAGCGGAAAGGTAGTGAAGTCCACCCCGTTGGACTCCAATATCCACATGTTTCGTAGCCTGTCCTTGCACCGGTCAATGAAATCTGGGGGGTCCTCTGACCTCTTACCCCCAAAGTTAGGGGGGAAGTGCAATCCATCTGTCCAGCCTCTTCTGCAGATCTACGGCCGCGACTGGTATTGTTGATACCCAATTTTGACCTCATATTTTTTTCAAATAGTATATATACTTCCAAAATATCATTTTGCATCATTACTTAGTCTACAAAAGTCATATGAGAATTTACATAATTTTGTAATAATAGCCTATACGCTATGCATAATTACATTTATAACATTATTTATGTTAAAATAAAAGTTTTTATACTTTTATAATATTAAGTTATTATTTTCAATTATTTTATTGCACAAGTAATATTTTGTTGTCAATTAATTATTTTTATAAATAATTTTCGTGTATTTAATTATTGGCCCAATATACGGCTTATATTTGGACCAGAACCTTGGCAAAATAGCCTAGCATCAGCAGCCCAAACCAAATAACTCCTTTAATTAACCTGCTCCATACCGGTTTTAAAAGATTCGCCCCACTCTTTCCTTCTATCACAGCAGTTGATCTAAGAGATAAATGACCCACATGCCATCACCCATCTTTAAACTGCCGAACAAAAAACCCTAACACCCATTTCCCTGAGACCGCCGCCCTTAAATCCTATCTACTCTCTTCTTCTCTCAAACCCTAGCTGTCTCACCCAAATCCTAGCTTATACCTAAGAAAACATGGAGTTCTTCCATATTTCTTTTCATTTTTCTGTACTCAGAAGCGTTCTTTCCCCTTTTCTTGACATTACTCGCTTGGTATTGAGTTATTTATGGGAGCTTGTCAATAGGCGTTCGTTCGACTCCGATTATGTATTATTACAATGTTCTTGACTTGATACACCCACCATCAGGCCCCATGGCTCCGATTCAGTGAGATTTTTTGCCATTTTTGTTCTTTGTCTAAACTAGGGCTTTTTTGGATTTTTCCCTAAAACTGATTCTAATTGATTTTGCATGCTATATTTTCCTTATATGTGTTTAATCTACTGTCTTTCCTCGCTGGTTACTTAATTTAGATGCTAGATAAATCCCTCCCCAATTCTTTTTGAAGGGATCTTAGTCATTGAAATTTACTATTGTTATTTTCTCATTCTTTACTATTCTGAAATTTAAGACCTTGGCCGGCTGAAAGCTAAGGCCACCGAAAATTTGATTGTTGCTCTTTCTCAGTGCGAGCACTACCCGGGGTTCACATGAAATCCTTGGGAACTCTGACGCACTATGATTCAGGTAGTCTTATTTTTTGTTGCTTGTTAATTTGCTGCTGGAACTTAATTTACTTGTTCGTTTAATTTGCAACTAGTGAGTACTTTGACTCTTGTAATTCCATTCTTAGTTTTGGTACTATGCTTGTTCTAATTTTGCTGAACCTATATGATTACAACACGTTGTTACCTTCATTTGCAATTCTATCTATCTCGAAGTTAGCCTATAGTCATGTATTCTTTAGCATCTAGACTTGCCTCAATCCTTCACTTGGATGTCTGCCCGCTATGTGCATTTTTACAATTTTGAACGTGCTTAGTCTACTATGTTTATGCATACATGAGTTTACTATGTTTGTTGCTTGCCCATATTCATGCCATGCTCTGAATTCTTGTATTAAACTCCAAGGTACTAATTCATGACCGAAAATTGTTTGAATGTACTTCTCTATACATAGCCATTCATGCATAACCTGCTACTTGCTCACTTCCTTAAAATGATCATGACATATGAATTATGAACTCTTTAGACAAGCATGCTACTCTTCCATTTGTGAACCCCAATCCTTACTATAGTTTCCTACTTTACTATCATCATGTTCTGTAGACCTATGCTTGCTAGTGCTAGGTTTGCTCGAGTTCAATTCCTAGGGAACATTTTATGTGCGTAAATGAACCTACTATACGTGATTAGTTTGTGTTAAATACTTTCTTGCTGATTAGTTATGGTGTTGAGTTTGTGATATTGTTTACCCTGAGTTTCTTTAATAAGTTTCCTTATTAACACTCCTACTTGCCCTGAGTTGGCCTACAATTCTTAGTTGTGTCCTGCCCTGTATTCTTGTGTTATTCCTGAGAAGACTATTTCAGTATGTGTCCCAAGGGGTCTACCTTGAGCATGTCATTGTCTCTTGTCAGTCTTTCAAGAAGAAATTCATGCCTCTGCTTGCCTTGAACTCTCATGTTTAGCTTTTTTCTTTATGGATTCCAGTTTACCATATTCCTGCAAATCATCAGGTGTATCTTAAGGAGCTTGTTAATTTAAATTAGTTTGCTAACTTGAAACCCCTATACAGATGCTGATTCTGTGTGATTATGAAGTCCCTATGCATGTGATCTTTTCTACTTGCTAGGCATTATCCTTAGTATGACACTTACAAAGTGTTCGTGCAATGATTGTGATAACTTTAACCCTTGTGCATGTGCCCTTGCCTGAACTATGAATTACCTGAATGATATGTTTCAATTTATGTCCCCGTTCCTGTTGTTTGTTAATGGGTAAGCAAGACAATTTTCTTCATATTTGGGTCCTGGCTTACTGGTCCATGCGTGTGTTATAGGATCTGAGAATTTGTCAGACATGCTTGTGAGTTTGGTGCTGGGCCAGTTGGATATGCAAGAGTAAGACTGGTGAAGGTCCTGAAGGCACTGCTGTGTTGTTTTTTACTTGAGCTGGACCGGTAATTGTTGTATTTGGGCCTCGAATTACCTGTCATGACCCAAAATCCACTAGTCGTGATGGCACCTAACCTAACCCGCTAGATAAGCCAACTAATATCTATCCAATTTCAATGATATTTAATAGGACAATTAATCAAAGAAATTATCTAAATCTTATACATTGCCAAGGACTGGTAGTATAAATCATGAGCTTCTAAGAATAGAGTTTACAAAGCTGATATGAAGTAAATACATCTTCTATTTAAAAAAGTACATAAATAGAGTTTTATAAATCTAAGGCTACCACCTCAGCACCAGACATTCCATTAAGCTAACATGATGTAGGGATCTAAAGAAGATGAGGTTTTAGCTAGCATGAGGATGTTGTTTCTAGATGAAAAAAACATGGACTGCAGTGCAATTGTTGAAGAGGAGGAGGATGAGGAAGACCTTACCATTCAGACCATGAAGGAAGGAGTTGTTCTCAAGAACTGGACCGCTGCACCATCACGGGCTCGTCGAGTTCCTGGGTAGCTTGGCAAATTAGCATGAATTATTTTAAAAATAGTTTTGAGCATTTGAGACATTTTTCAGTATTTTGTTTCGAAATAATTGCTCGAGCCATTGAGCCGCACTTGTTGACATTTTAAAGATTTTATAATGTATTACTACTTTTTGTATTTATTATTATTTTTAAGTTTTCTTTCCAACATTATTATTACCTGTCCTGATGAACCTACGACTGTGACATGTAATGAGACAACACAACATAAGGATAATGATTCATAGGATTTGAAAGATGATATAATACCTAAGGAAATCGTCAGAGAAGTGGAAAACTTTGAAAATAAACCAAAGTCTAATTGGAGGAAACTGAGGCCGCTAACTTAGGGGATTCTGAATCGGTAAGGAAACACGTATAAGCATTCATCTATCACCATCAGAGAACGAATAGTACATCAGATTCCTAAAAGAGTATGAAGATATCTTTGCATGGTCCTACGACGATATGACTGGTTTGAACACATCCATAGTGGCTCACAAGCTACCCACTAATCCCATATGTCCACCGGTAAATGAGAAGCTCAAAAAGTTCAAGCCGGATATGAGTTTAAAGATAAAAGAGTTTGTCACCAAGCAATTCAAAGACCAGGTTCTCCGAGTGGTCGAATACCAGACTTGGTTGGCAAACATTGTGCTAGTTCCGAATAAAGTTGTGAAAGTTAGAGTGTGTGTCGATTACCGATATCTAAGCAGAGCGAGTCCCAAAGATGATTTCTGTTTGCCCAACGTACACATATTGATTAACAAATGTGCTAAGCATGAGCTCCAATCCTTTTTGGATTACTTCGTAGGATACCATCAGATCTGGATGGATGAAGAGGATGCCGAAAAGACAGTCTTCATCACATCATGGGGGATATATTGTTACAAAATAATGCCGTTTGGTCTAAATAACGGTGGAGCCACCTACATGTTAGCCAAGGCAAGAATATCGCATGACACGATACACAAGGAAGTAGAGCTGTACGTGGATGGCATTATCATCAAATCTAAAAGGAGTTTGGATCACATAACAGACTTGAAGAAATTTTTCGACCGTCTTTGAAAATACAGTTTGAAGTTGAATCCTGCAAAATGTGCCTTTGGTGTCCTACAGGAAAGTTGTTAGAAATCATCGTCAGTCGTCGAGGGATGGTGCCAATCAAAAGTAAAAGCTATATAGGACTTGCCACCTCCAAATAATAACAAAATATGTGATGAGTTTTTTAGGGCGCCTCAATTACATCAGCCGCTTCATAGCACAATAAACCACGATATGTAAGCCAATCTTCAAAATGTTGAGGAAAGATGTTGCAACAAGCTGGACTGAAGAATGCCAGAAAGCCTTTAAAAAATCAAGGAGTATTTATCTAAACCTCCCGTTCTTGTCCCACCAGAACCAGGAAGACCTCTGCTGCTTTATTTGTCCGTATTAGATGGGGCTTTTGGTTGCGTTTTGGGACAATATGATAAAACTGGAAGAAAGGAGTAGTCGATATGTTATTTGAGCAAGAAATTCACGCCTTATATAGCCTGGTACTCTTTGCTATAATGCACCTGATGTGCTTTGACATGGATAGTTCAGAAGTTGAGGCATTATTTATGTGATATACTGCATATTTCATATCAAGGATGGATCCACTAAAAAATACATCTTTCTGAAACCCATGCCTACGGGTATGTTAGCAGAGTGGAAAATATTCCTGAGTGAGTTCGACATCATCTATGTAACTTGGAAGGCGGTCAAAGGGCAAGCATTGGTGGATCATCTGGCAGAAAATCCCGTAGATGGAGAATATGAACCATTGAATACGTATTATCCCGATGAGGATATGTCATTTGTAGGAGAAGATATCACCAAGGAATATGATGGTTGGAGGATGTTCTTCAACGGAGCAGCAAACTTCAAAGGAGTAGGTATTGGAGCTGTGTTAGTATCATAAACCGGCCATCACTATCCGGTATCCGCAAAACTCAGGTTTCCATGCACCAACAATATGGCAAAGTGTGAGGCCTGCATCTTGGGACTCAGGTTGGCCATTGACATGAACGTTCAGGAGCTGCTGGTAACCAAATATTCAGATCTTTTGGTGCACCAGGTCCTTGGGGAATGGGCTACGAAGAACACCAAAATATTGCCATATTTGCACAGTGTACAAGAGCTAGTTAAGAGATTCACAAAGATAGAATTCAAACATTTTCTGAGGATCCAGAATGAGTTTGGAGATGTGTTAGCTACTTTGTCTTCCATTATACAACACCTAGATAAGAATTTCATCGATCCTATCCCAATAGGAATTCATAAGCAGCCAGCTTACTGCGCTGATGTTGAAGAAGAGATTGAAAAATCTGTGGTTCCACGACAACAAGGAATACTTGGCAAAAGGAGAATATCCAGAGCACGCTACCCAAACTCAGAAGCGCACGCTTCGATGATCAGCCAACCATTTCTTTCAAAGCGGAGGAATTCTATATAAAAGGACTCTTGACCAATGATTGTTGCGGTGTGTTGACGCCAAGGAGGCATCCAGATTGCTCGAGGAAATACATGCCGGAACCTGCGAACCGCACATGAATGGTTTCATTTTGGCAAAGAGGATATTAAGAGCATGGTATTTCTGGATGACTATGGAAACGGACTGCATCAAGTATGTTCATAAATGAAACCAATGCCAGATACATGCTGACATGATACGAGTACCCCCCAATGAACTCGATGCAACAAGTTCACCATGGCCTTTCTCCGCTTGGGGTATGGATTTCATCAGCCCAATCGAACCCGCTGCTTTAAAAGGGCATATGTTCATTCTGGTGGCCATAGACTACTTCACAAAATGGGTTGAAGTTGCATCTTATAAAGCTGTAACTAAGAATGTTGTAGCAGATTTGTCTAGGACCGCATTGTTTGTCGATTTGGAGTATCGGAGTCAATCATTATTGACAATGCCGCCAATCTCAACAGCGATTTGATGAAATCCATGTGTGAAACATTCAATATCAAGCATAGGAACTCCATATCATACAGGCCGCAAATGAACGGAGCTGTAGAAGCCGCCAACAAGAACATCAATAAGTTATGGAGGAAAATGGTGGAAAATTACAAACAATGGCATGAAAAGCTGCCATTTGCTTTACATGGATATCCTACCACAATTCGCACATACACTGGGGCAACTCCCTACCTACTGGTTTATGGTACTGAAGACGTTATTCCCGCCAAAGTGGAAATTCCTTCTTTAAGAATCATACAAGAAGCTGAGCTCCGCTATGCAGAATGGGTACGAACCTGGTATGAACAACTAGCTCTCATCAATGGAAAAAGAATGAATGTGGTATGTCACGGTAAACTCTACAAAAACAGAATGGCAAGAGCTTTCAACAAAAAGGTCAGGTCAATGCAATTCGCACCGGGGCAACTGGTGCTAAAGCGGATATTCCCGCACTAGGATAAAGCTAAGGGGAAATTTTCACCCAACTGGCAGGGCCCTTACATGGTTCACTAGGTATTGACAGGAAGAGCACTTATACTTTCAGAAATGGACGGAGAGATTTGGCCGAAACCTATCAATTCAGACGCAGTCAAGAGATACTATGTTTAAGATTGTTTGCATTTTCTATTTGATGTAACTCAATAATACTTGACCCGATTCCCATTTAAGAGGGGATACGTAGGCAACCCTTTTGGTTCATTCACATCATTATAAAATCTTCATTTCCCCAATGATCAAAAAGTGGGGCAAGATCTCGAGTTTGCCCGATTACATCACGTTTGGAATAGCCAAGGAATGTGTTGCCGAAAGTGTGCATTTAAACTGGGGCAGAATTTTAAAGACGACCCTCAAAATACTAAAGCAAGGAGGTTGTAGTATCTCTAAATGCGTCACAATCACCAGTTCATCTAAATGATTTGATCTCGTGCATTATAACATATTTCAAACAACTATATTTTTACAAATATTTTGTCAAATGCATGCATGTTTTTCAAAAACATTATTTCTATTGCAGCCAGATGTTAACCAGGGTGACTCAAGCAGGACCTCAAGACACGAGCAAAACTCACGATTATTCTTTGGATGCAGGCACAGTGAACACAACATGAATATTCGCAAATACATACACACAACAATATCACTATCTTCATAACGACAAAGTTGCAAAATGCAAAAATATCAAGCTAAGAAATACTTTACTCTGTTGCAGGTATTCATTGCTTTTCTTGCATAGGGCTAAGCACTACCCTCATCATCGCACAAGGCTAAACATTTCCTTCTTTGCATGAGACTAAGCATTGTCTCCATTCCTTGCATAAGGCTAAGCACTACCTTTCTTTGCATGAGACTAAGCACTTTCTCTATTTCTTGCATGAGGCTAAGCATTGCCTTCATTATTGCATAAGGCTAAACACTACCTTCTTTGCATGAGACTAAGCACTATCTCCATGAGGCTAAGCATTGCCTCCATTATCGCATAAGGCTAAACACTGCATCTCTTTGCTTGAGTCTAAACACTGTCTTCACTATACTGCATAAGTCTAAGCACTATCTCCTTTCTTCGTGTAGGTCTAAGCACTACCCTCATCTCCTACAAGACTAAGCCTTGTCTTGTCTTGTCCTCACATACGACTAAGCATCACATGTTTCCTATATCAAACGATCGATATCGCCATATCATTGCATTTTATGGGCCAAAACATCGCCACGTTGTCTGAAGGCGTCATATTCCAAAGGTACCATCCTCACAGCCTGAATACACAATTCCATGACCTCAGGATCTCTCAAAACTGCACATCATTATTCAAAGGAGTCATATGCCAGAGGCACCATCCTCATAGCCCAAGGACACCATTTCATGGCCGAGGAATCCTTTATCATATGCTTCATGGACCAGGACGTCATGGTCTAAGGAAATCATCCTCCTCGTCCAAAGTCAACCTTGATGGTCCAAAGGAAATTTACATCATGTTTCAATTTTTGCAATAAACCATACATATTCGCATGCACCATGTTTTTAGTTGTTATGCAACTCAGCAGGTAACCATTCTATAATCATGAGCAATCTTTGCTCCGGCTTTCATTCACAACGTTTACATCTTTTGACTACCTCAAACATAACTGAACCAGTAATTGACTACTTTTTATTCTATAATCAATCAAATGTTTGCCTTGTGATACACCCGTAACGTCCAAATTCGCATTCATGACCCCACCTGAATATTAGTTGCCTACGACACTATCCTACCCAAAAGAACATTTCCGAAACATGCAACCACTCTTACAACAACTCAATCGGTTTCGTTCGTTGTTGGATCCATAACTACACACGGACTGATTGCCGTAAAACCAAGGATGTTTAGGCAACACATGAACCGAGGTTCGGCCCCCATTTTTTCAAAATACATCATTCCTCACTCGCTTCGGACAAAATTAGTCATTATTTTCTTTACCCGGCAACTCTTTCATCATTCTCGGATAAATAGGGGTAGCTATTGATACCCAATTTTGCCCTCATATTTATTCAAATAGTATATATACTTCTAAATGTCATTTTGCATCATTAAATATTGTACAAGAGTCATATGAGCATTTTCTATAATTTTTAGAGCTTTAAAATTAATTTTCTTGCATTTAAATTACTCGAATATTTATTAATTATCCCTTTAATTATTTTACGATGACTTAATCATCCAAAATTATTACTTGCATCCACATATATGTGTCATAATACTTTTACGTCATTTATATAATTATATTTGCATTTTGTAGGCTATTTACATAATTTTCCAATGATAGCCTATACGTTATGCATAATTACATGTATTACATTATTCATGCTAAAATAGTATATTTTTTTTATATTTTTATAATCTTAAAGTATTATTTTAAATTATTTTATTGCACAAGTAATATATTTATCTATGAATTATTTTAATAAATTACTTTTAAATTAATTTTTGAGTATTTAATCATTGGCCCATTATATGGCTAATTTTCGGACGAAAACCTTCGCCCAATAGTCCAGCATCAGCAGCCCAAACCAAATAACCCCTTTAATTAACCTGGTCGGTACCCGTTTTAAATGACCCGCCCTACTCTTTCCTTCTATCTCAGCCGTTGATCTCTGAGATCAACGACCCACATGCCATCACGCGTCTTTAAACTACTCAACCCAAAACCCTAACACCCATTTCCCTGATACCGCTGCCGTAAAATCTTCTCTACTCTCTTCTTCTCCTCTCAAACCCTAGCCGCCTTACCCCAAATGCTAGCCTATGCCCAAGAAAACATGGAGATCCTCTATACTTCCTTTCCTATTTTTGTACTCACAAGCGTTCTTTCCCATTTTCTTCACATTACTCGTTTGGTACTGAGTTATTTTTTGAAGCTTGTCAATAGGCGTTCGTTCGACTCTGATTCTATATTATTACCATGTTCTTTACTTGATGCACCCACTGTCAGGCCCCATGGCTCCGATTCAGTAAGATTTTTTTTCCATTTTTGTTCTTCGTCTAAACTAGGGGTTCCTGGATTTTTCCCTAAAACTGTTTCTCATTGATTTAGCATGTTATATTTTTCTTATTTGTGTTTAATCTACTGTCTTTTCTTGCTGGGTGTTACACCCCATATTTTTGTATATGAAAGTATGCCATAAATAAATTTATGAGAGCTCAAAAATGAGATATTACATCCCTTTGTTTTTCCATACATTAAAGTTACGTCGTAAGTTAATCGATGTAAGCTGGGGAATGAGATTATTTCGAGATTATAAGTATCACGCTGTTTCAAGCAACTGATATATAAATTCGTGAAGGTGAGAGGGTAAGACAATCGAAATGAATTTCGTCGAAATTTGACATTTTGGAATAAAATATTGTCCGAACTAAAATACCCTATATTTATGGACTAGTACCATACAAGTTACTATATGGCTATGATAGTAAGGTGTATAAAGTGTATTAAAAGTGAGTAGTATTTTATGTAATTTAAGATAATTCTTAATAATATGGGTAATTGGTTAATTATTGGACTAGTGGGAGAATTAATGAATTTATTAAGGGAAAAGATGGATAATTGGATAAGTGAGGAGGCATACCCCTCAAATCCCATGATGACTCTTTCAGTCATTATTGTATGCGGCAACATTAAAGATATGAGACTTGGCATTCTTATGAATGTGAGTCACACATTCATTTAAAGAAGAAAAGCCACAATAAGTCTTAGAAATGTAAGAATCTTATCCATTCTTAAGAATGCAAGCGACAAAACTTGCATCTTATGAATTCTTTTCAAGGAGTAGATCTACGTGTTTGCTTCAGCAAATTGTTTTATCTGAAATTATATTGGGTAATAGCAACAGAATTTTGCGATTCTAAGGGGAGTATGGTACAACCTTTCTCAAGAATATCATACAGATTTTCCCCTAGTACTCTGGTCCGCCTTTACGTGTTTTGTCACAATTAGCGTGTGCTAGAGGGATTGTGAAGAGGATCGACTAAGGTATGTTAAGGCTATCCCTTCTTTCTTTTGGCATGATCTATATGACACCAATGAAACGAGAAAATGCACAACTTCCATAAACGACTCTATTCATAGAATTATCAGAGGTACCTGTGTTCTTGAATTTCCCTGTGTCATATTATGTTATCATCTGTTCATGGGTCTCAGAAAAATACGTAAGTTGAAAAAAAGTTTACTTCATGATATTACTCGAAGGCATAACGGTCTTATGACATTCCAAGATATTTTATTTGATGTACTTCTCATGTATTGCATTCATGTACATAGACACATGACCATATGGCATTATATATATATATATATATATATATATATATATATATATATATATATATATATATATATATATATATATATATATACGGATATGGAAAAAGGTTATGGCGTTATATACGCACCACCACCTGATCAGCTGGTATATGTTGATGATTTTGCCTACAGTGGCCAAGATGATATGATGGGATGCCCTGGGAGGCTTGATGATGTTATGAATACATGTACCTATACACTACATGACATTCATACGTATATGCATGACACTAAAAGTATTTCATGATATACAGAGTTATCCAGACTTACAGGTTGAGTCATTTACTATATATTTCTTCCATGTCTTTTACGTACATATTTATGTGCCTTACATACTCGGTACATTATTTTTACTAACATCCCTTTTGCCTGGGGATGCTACATTTCATGCTCGAGGGTCTCGATAGACAGGTCGAAAGTCCTCCAAGAAGGCGATCAGCTCAACATAAGATATTGGTGCACTCCATTTGCTCTGGAGTTGCTTGTTTGGTCAGTGTGATTTAGATGTGTATTGTTTGATATGGCGGGGCTCTATCCCAACCTTTATGACAATTATCTATCCTTAGAGTTTTGTAGACAGATGTCATGTACGTAAAAGATTGTATGGCCTTGTTGGCCTATGTTCAGTGTACGAATGGTTATTTTGGTCTTAGAGGCCCAAATGTCTTATGTATAAGTCGGTATCACACATTGTATTCAACCTATTTCACGGCCGACTCTGTAATCTATGATACTATGATACAAAAAGATACGTTATGTTGGTACTCAGTTGAGTAAGGTACCGTGTGCCCGTCGTGACACATCAGTTTAGGTCGTGACACTGGGTACTTATTTTTTATGCTATATAAACCCCTCCCTAATTCCCTTTTTGAAGGGACCTTAGTCACTGAAATTAACTACTGTTACTCTCTCTTATTTTCTCATTCTTTACTATTCTGAAATTTGAGACCTTGGTCGGCTGAAAGCCAAGGCCACCGGAAATTTGATTGTTGCTCTTTCTCGGTGCGAGCATTGCCTGGGGTTCACTTGATACCCTTGTGAACTCTGCCGCCCTAAGATTCTAGGAGTCTTACTGATTATTGCTAGTTGATTTGCTACTGAATCCAATTTACTTGTTCGTTTAATTTGCAACTGGTGAGTACTGTGACTCTTGCAATTCCATTCTTAGTTGTGGTACTATGCTTGTTCGAATTTTCGAAACCTATGTGACTAGAAAATGTTGATACCTTTGATTGCAATCCTATCTATCTCGAAGTTAGCATATAGTCCTGTATTCTTTAGCATCTATAATTTCCTTAATCATGCACTTGGATATCTACCCACTATGTGTATTTTGACCATTTTGAACCTGCTTATAGCCTATTTGTCCAAGCTTCTAAAATCAGCTTATCTTGAGAAGTGCTTTTCTCAAAAGTACTTTTAAAAAAGTGTTTTTGGTGAGAAGTAGTTTGTGTTTGTCTAGTTAATTAGAAAAGTACTTTTAAGCAGTAATTAGTGTTTGACCAAGCTTTTGAAAACTGCTTCTAAGTGTATTTTTCTCAAAAGTGCTTCTCAGAAAAGTGCTCCTGGAGAGAAGCTACTTTTTTCTGCTTCTCCAAAACTTCTTCTGCTTCTCCTCAAAAGTACTTTTTTCCTTCCAAAAGCTTGGCCAAACACCTCAAATTTTGGCAAAAAGTGCTTCTCTAGCCATTCATGCATAACTTTCTACTTTCTCACTTTCTTAAAATGTTCATGTCTATATGAATTCTTAACTCTTCAGACAAGCATGCGACTCTGCCATTTGTGAACCCCAATCCTTACTTTATTTGTCTGCGTAACTATCATGTTGTTCTGTTGACCCATGCCTGCTAGTGCTAGGTTTTGCTCAAGTTCAATCCCTAGGGAGCCTTTGATGTGCATGAATGAACCTATTATATGTGATCAGTTTGCGTTAAGTACTTGCTTACTGATTAGTTGTGGTGTTGAGTTTGTGATACTGTTTACCCTGAGTTTCTTTAATAAGTTTCCTTATTAACACTCCTACTTGCCCTGAATTGGCCTACAATTCTTAGTTGCTTTCTTCCCTGAATTCTTGTGTTATTCGTGGGAAGACTGTTGGGGTATCGGCTCCAAGCAGTGTATATTGTGCATGTCATTGTCACTTGTTAATCTTCCTAGAAGCAATTCATATCCCTGCTTGCCTTTAACTCTCATGCTTCGATTCTTTGCTTTATGGATTCATGTTTGCAGTATTCCTACAACTAATCAGGTGTATCTTAAGGAGTTTGTTATTTAAATTTTATTTTCCAATTTGAAACCCCCAGACACATGCTCATTCTGTGTGATTATGAGGTCCCTGTGCATGTGTGCTCTTATACTTGCTAGGCATCATCCTTAGTATGACACATAGAGAGTCTTAATGATGATGATTGTGATAACTAGTACCCCTGTGTATGTGCCCTTGCTTGAACTATGAATCACCTGAATGATATGCTTGAGTTTATGTCCATGTTCTTGTTGTTTGTTAATAGGTATGCAAGACAACTGTCTTCATGTTTGGGTCATGGATTATTGCGCCATATGTGTGTTATCGGATCTGAGCATTGGTCAGACATGCTTGTGAGTCTGGTGTTGGACCTCTTGGATATGCAAGAGTAAGGCTGGTGAAGGTCATGAAGGCACTGCTAGGTTATTTTGTACTTGAGCTGGACCTGTAGTTGTTGTATTTTGGCCTGGAATTAGCCTATTAAGTCTGTAATTGTTTATATATTCCATTTTGGGCCTATAATAATCTGTAACAATGAATGATGGGTGTGCACGGTGAAATCGGAGGGCCGATTTCTCATTGGCAAAATACGTCGAAAGACCACTTCGGAGGTCCGTGACCTCGAGCCGGCCATTTCCCTCAAGATATGTCGACACCCAGCCGAAGGTAACATCGACGGAAACCCCGACGAACGCAGGAAGTTCCCGAAGAACGTATCCGGGGTCGAATAATTCTATTTGAGCAGCTCAATGTCGGCCCATGTACACGTCATAAAGCTAGTTGGCTGTCTCATCCCATTTCCTTTATCACGCAACGTATCTTGTACTAAGTTTGGGCTCCCCTTCTTATAAAAGGGGAGTCATTAATACCTGTAAAGGCAGAGCTCCAACCATTCTACTCAAGTGCAATAATATCTTCTCTCTCTCTTTTCTCTAACTCCCTTGTCTTTACTGTCTCGAAGTTATTTTAGCTTATTTGTCTTCTTATCTGTTCTTTATTTGATATTGGCCCGAGGGTACCTCGATATCCTTCGCTTTTATATGTGTTCTTCGTCATATAACTTAGTTTTGGCTATAAAGAGCCTTGTTTGATTATATCTTTATCTGTTATACCATCCTCGGCTATCCCCAATAGCTCGAGCTCGACCTCGAAGTCGACCCCGAAGTCCTCATCAGCAAGGCTTATACCCGGGCAGCAGGCCCTTCGGTTCGATCCTTTTCTCGCTTTAGCTCGCGCTCCATCGTTAAATTTCGTATCACTAGCATCATCTGCTCTAACAACTAGCTCGAGAATAGATCACGTATTTTTAGAGTCCCATTTTACAAATTTAATTGTCGTTACTATTTTCACGGTAAACAGTTTGGCGCCCACTATGGGGCTAAATATAATAGTGATTATTTTCTTGCTAGTTTCATTACACAAACGCATATTATCTTTCACACTTTTTCTTGTCCAAGATCCTTTGATTTCAAGTCAAAATGTCCAGCTCAGTAAACAGAGTCGAGGACGATTTCCTCGAAGATCATGGGGAAAATGGTGTAGCTATCCCAGCCGTCGGAGCACCACTACAGAATCCCGATAACGTACCCGGAGCGGTTCTAGCGGACGCGGACTCACCGGATGCACAAGTCAATGAAACTTCTCACATCGATAGAAGCGTGCGACACAACGACCGACAGGAAGTTTAAAAAACCCCAGCCCGGGAAGAACAAGAAGCAAGTCTTCACGTTATTTTTGAAATGTTGCAGGCACAAAAACTGGCCATTGCTCAGTTGCAAAGTCATCCGAGAACTCCCAGCACACCAGCACCGGAGATAGCTCCCCCTGCCGAGCAAATACCCGAAAGATCAAATGGTAACGGGTCAGTGGCTGACCCCGCCATAGTGAAGATGCTAGAGGATATCACCAAAAGGATCGAATCAGGTGAAAAAATGATTGCAGCCAACGATAAAAAAGTTGAGACCTACAACTCTCGAGTGGATCATATCTCGGGAGCGTCTCTGGTCCTAAATGGTCTGGATTCGAAGAAATTCATACAGAGGTCGTTCCCCGAGGAAGCGGCCCCGAAGCGCATTCCTAAAAAATTCAGGATGTGGGAACTCCCCAAATACAACGGTACCACCGATCCCAACGAGCACGTCACCGCCTATACCTGCGCTGTAAAAGGCAACGATATAAAAAATGACGAAATCGAGTCCGTGTTGCTAAAAATATTCAGAGAAACACTCTCGAAGGGGGCCATGATGTGGTATCACAACTTGGCTCCCGACTCCATAGATTCATTCGCTATGCTAGCAGACTCCTCCATAAAGGCACACGCGGGAGCTATCAAGGTAGCAACGAGGAAATCCGACGTTTTCAAAATCAAGCAAAGAGAGAACGAGATGCTGCGGGAATTTGTGTCCCGCTTCTAGATGGAACAAATGGAGCTGCCACCCGTCTCCGACGATTGGGCAGTATAGGCCTTCACCCAAGGCCTAAACGAATGAAGCTCGATGGCCTCGAAATAGCTGAAGCAGAACCTGATCGAATATCCGGCCGTGACTTGGTCGGACGTCCACACTCGGTACCAGTCAAAAATCAGGGCCGAGGACAACCAACTGGGAGCCCCTTCGGGCTGAGTGTACCCAATCAGTCTCCTGGTAAAAGAAGCGAGACCAAACAAAGAAAGGTACCAGCCGTACCTCGAAGACAGGAGGAACGTCCCAAGATGCAACCTACCTCACAACGATCGAAGGATAGATCAAGGACAGGACCCTCGAGGACTCATCAATAGAACCAGTTTCGATCGAAGCATAGCACCAGCAAACGTGCCCCACTTATCGGAATACAATTCTGCGTCGATGTTTCAGACATCGTGTTCGCTATCGGCAAGATCAGGGACGCGAAGTGGCCCAAACTGATACAGTCAGACCCTTCGCAGAGAAATTACAACGTAGTATGCGAGTTCCACAACACGCACGGTCACAGGACCGAGGATTGCCATCAACTACAAGAAGAAGTGGCTCGACTACTCAATAAAGGGCATCTCCGGGAATTTCTCAGCGATCGGGCCAAAAATCAATTCCGAGAGAGGATGGCGACCAAGAAAAACGAGGCAAACGAGCCGCAACATGTCATCCAAATGATCATGGGGGGCGTCGATGCCCCACAGGAACCCGTAGTGAGAAGAACAAATATATCCATCACCAGAGAAAAACGGACTCGGGGATATATCCTAGAAGACGCCCTCACGTTCAGCGAAGAAGACACCGAGGCCCTGTCTCAACCCCAAAACGACGCCCTGGTAATCTCCTTTCTTGTAAATTCATTTCAGATCAAATGTGTGCTCGTGGATCCAGGTAGCTCGGCCAATATCATCAGGTCGAAGGTGATAGAACGACTCGGGCTGCTCGAACGAATCGTGCCCGCCACCCGGGTCCTTAACGGTTTTAACATGGCTAGCAAAACAACGAAGGGAGAAATCATCCTCCCGATTACCGTGGCTGGCACAACTCAAGACACCAAGTTCCATGTCATCGAGGGAGATATGAGATATAATGCCTTATTCGGACGGCCCTGGATACACTGCATGAGAGAAGTACCATCCACCCTCTATCAGGTGATAAAATTCTCGAGAAAGGACGGGATCAAAACCGTCTACGGGGAACAACACGCGATAAGGGAAATGTTCGCTATACACCATGTGATACCAGCGCTCACGCATCCGTCCCCAAATGTAACCACGAGCAGACCAGGTCTCGCCCTCGATCGAACATGACAAAACAAAGTAAAGATTCACGCCGCATCTCCGCCCCCGATCAGTTATAATAGGCTGTTCCAAGACGTCGCCTCCATATCTAGCTTTAAGGTACAACCATTCCTTTTCTTATGTTATTTTTCAAATCCGAGATTAACCTTCGCGCAGACACCCATACCGGAAGCTGCCGAGACATTAGTGCTGCTACAGAACCCGGAAGCCCCAAAGGCGCACCCGTTGCACTCTTTTCCTTCGACTGAGTTTTTATCCTAAAAGAAAGGTTTTTACCGGCAAGGTTTTTAACGAGGCAACATCTGCAAGCCACCGGGAGGGGAACTCCGCACAATATTCAAGACAAACCCCACGACCGGCTTTTGGAAAAGCAAGAGGGCATTCCCCCCGGAAAGCGGCCCGCTCGTAGGAATTTTGGAAAACACCAGATAAGGTTCCTTGTAAGAAAATGATGCATCGAAACACCGGTGTAATCAGGCACCGTCGGCAAAAACATGTACTATTGTATCAAGCAATCAAAAAGTACTTTTGTCAAAAGGGAGGAGGGAACTCCTTCTTAGAGTAAGATAACAAATATTTTCCCCTGTAACGCCCCGAGAAATAAAGGAACAGATGCCAGCAGTTCAAAAATACCCCAAATGGCCTCCGAGTCGAGGCTATAAAACCGCAAGATTCTCCAGGTGGGGCAAACCGCAAACAATCAACCTTGGCCCGATATAGGTCAGACCAACACAACAAGGTATATTGCGACAACAGATCAAAGGACGTCTTCCAGCACTTCGTTCTCCGGACAATGAAATCTCAAGTGCATCCCCGATAGGGGCCCCCTTTCACCGAATGCATTCCGAAATACTCGGAGACTTAATGCCTACAATTGGGCATTCGCACGATCTCAGGGTCGGAACTCCGGGCTCATAAAGCCCCTACAACACAGCTCCGAGTTCACAAGAAGCGGTCTTCATGCTTAAACGACTTGATGACTCAGAGAGTGACAATAGTCGCCATACGCTGGAAAATCCGAAACTGTAAAACCCTTAGCGGGCAGACTCGGCATAACCAGGTCCATTCTACATCGCCTGAAAAACTGTAAGACCTCAATAGGCATTAAAAACTGTAAGACCTCAACAGGAATGACAAAGTGTAAGACCTCAATAGGCATGACAAACTGTAAGACCTCAACAGGCATGAAATTCCCGAAGTTTAGACTATACGTCGCATTTGTTAGAATCCCGAAAGGGCATACCCTCGATGTAGACGCCTAAACTATCACTCGGGATCAAAAATGGCTACGGCCAAACGCACATGACTACGGTCAAAACGGCTTATACAGCCAAAATAACGCGACTGGGGGATGCCCGACCGTCGCTGAACAAAATCGCAGGCCACTACTTCGAATATACTTTGAAAAGAACCGGTTAAAACAGGCTTCCCTCAACAGGCAAAAATGAGCTTCGACCATGTCGGCTCCAAATAACAAAGGCTTCGACCTACTCAGCCTACAAGCTATGTACCTTCTGAGGTGCTCTAAATATCGCCGATGACGACTTGAAATCAAGGTTCTTCTAGAACCGACGATGGGTCAGGCAAAAATCTTTCAAAAGACCTTAATAAGCGGAAAACAAAGCCTACAAAAAGCCCACGAGCAAAAATAGCGTAAGAGCCATTGTCGCCAGCTAAGCAAGCCTACGGGCCACATATCAATAGGTCTCTACGACCAAAAAAGCGTAAGAGCCATTGTCGCCAGCCAAAAATTAACAACACGAGGATTAAAGTGAGCTCGAATCGTAACTCGACTTGGAGACCGGATCCAAAATACTTAACTAAACAAACCTACGGGCCACATATCAAAAGGTCTCTACAACCAAAAAAGCGTAAGAGCCCTTGTCGCCAGCCAAAGCTGAGAGCTTAAGGGTCAATTAAAGCTCGAATCGCAACGCAGCTCGGAGACTGGACCCGAAATAAGTTAAACTACAACATGCCTAAGGGCACGACATAAGTGCCACTGTTGCCGTCCGAGTGAAGCCTCCGGGCTACCCGCCTGTCAGGTCATTTCGACCCAAAGCATGAAAGGCCATCGCCTTCCGCCCATACAGGCAGGAAACTTCAGGGTCAATTAAAGCTAGAATCGCAACACGACACGGAGACTGGACCCAAAATAATTTAAAACAACCAAACGCCTAAAGGCGAGAAATAAAAGTCGTCGTCGCCAACTTAGACGAGCGCCAAACTCGAGGGTAAATTAAACTCGAGTCAGATCCCGACTCGGAGACTGAACCCGACAATAGTTAAAGCATACAAGCCTTAGGGTGAGTCCGGGATCGAATCGACCCAATTGAAATTTCAACAAGTAGAAATACAGAAGATATAAGTTGTGGGGTTCCCCCTCTTATTGCTACGTGCTGACGACAAGGCGCAACCCCAACCTGCTTAGAATATTGAAAACAGTATATACACAACAAAGAAGGCAAGAAACGATCATTCCGCTTTTTTCCGACAGTCATAGCCCAGCGGTCTCCTCCTCATCATCCTCTTCATCGGACAGCAGAAATTTGGCATCATACTGCTCTCCTTTGGCTTGTTCGATCTCCCTCGAGAAATCAAAGCCCCTGGCATGAATCTCCTCAAAGATTTCCCTCCAGGATCTGCACCTCACGTACTCTTTGCTATTTTTGGCACGGTCGTGGGTCTTCTGCAACCCAGCTTTAGCGGTAGCGGCGCTCCTCGAATAAGCCGCAATTTTCTGCCCCGACCTGGTATCATTCCTCACAACCTCGGCTCGAACATTCACCCACACCGGTACAAAAATACCGAAGGACAGACAAGCTCGACAAAAGCCTGACTCAAGGCCTGTAACAGCTAGACAAAACGTGAAGGTTCCGACGCCTGCTCTCGTCTGCAATCGCACTCAAAAGTTCCCTGGCCTAACAGATCAGTTCCGAACCCACGTGGGTCCCACCGAAATACGGAAACCAGTCCGTCGGATCAAAAGCAATACAAAGGAGGTAAAAATTCATGACTTCTCTCATTTTTTTTGTATANATTCACGACTCCTCTCATTTTTTAATGTATGTATATATATATGCGCGAAAGATGCGCTCTCCATCTACAAGCATAGTCTGTAAGAAGCAAAATACAAAGTGGCAAGGTCGACGCTCCAAAAAATGGCGGCCTATCAGCCCAATCCTCGTTCTTCAGGGCATCAGCTGTAAACAAGCCGGGCACCATGCCGGACTACCTTCGCTCAAGCGAATCCTTCTGGAAAAAAGGTACCCCCGGCATGAGTCCCTGCGAGCAAACACTCCCTTCGAAGGTCCGCTCCGGCCTAGCCCAAATCATCAGCGATAAATCACCACTCCTTCACCATCCTCGATTCAGCTTAGTGCTATGCCAGTTTGGGCACCGGCTATTCCTGATCCAGACTCTTTGAAGAATCAAGCTACAGCTCGACAGCCATATCCACTCGAATCGAAGCTCAAAGATCCAAGATGCGGAGGGATCATACTGAAACCTGCCACAAAGTGAAGCCGGCGAAGCTTACTCAACGACCAAACACCCTCTTGGTGGCCCAACCGTTGTTGGCCTAAAGGAACTGCCGCTCCAAAAAACATCAGGCTCAGATGATGCACTCTCCTCGGAGGCATGGGCCAGTCTCGCCCCAATAAAAGCTCCTTCACGAGTATGAGCACATATCTCATCTATCGTCGTGTCCGGTTTTTGCCATACCCCGAATAAGCAGCTGCTAAAGGCATGATCCGCCAAGCACCATAAAATCAGCAAGCTCCGAGGATCCCTGGGGGACGGAAGCAACTTCACAAGTGCATACGCAAAAGGCCGGAATGAGCCAACGACAATCAAAGGCACCGACCTTCGGCGTCAATTTCGACCCCAAGGTAATGCTCGACCCCGAGGACTTCCGCCATAGCGAGGCAATGCCCAAAGTAGACCAACAATGTCTCCACCGAATTGGCGTACATCCCCAGGAGGCCTCCGCCATGGAAGGCTAATTTACAAAGGGAGGGGCGTCCTTGACAAACGCCCATACAAAACAAACTCCGGGTAATGACCAGGACGGCCTGAAGCACAGCTAGACCTCCATTCAGAGATCACCTCCGGGAAGTTACCGGTGTTTCGAGACAACGAATCCTCAGGCGAGTCTCTTCTCAACGGCCATTATGAGGCCCGAAGACCTCGACCACACATTCACGCGGAGAAAAGGCCCCAGTGGCCCGAGGTTGTTGGCCTAATTTGGGCCCGGTTGGAAAAGTCACAAAAGGACCCCGCGCGAAGCTAGTTCGTCAACAGAAGAAAGGGTGCAATACTCACGCCCGAGGCTAGTATCGCAGACGACAAAACAGGACCATGCACTCGAAGCTGCCAAAAATATAAAGGGACGCGGCAAATATCGAAGGAAGAAACCAAGAAAATGTCTTTTTGTATTTGCACAGGTATTCACTTACAGCGACCCTCGAAGGATCCTTACATATGATTACATTATACACAAAAGCCCGCAGGAAACTTTTACAAAAAGAAAAAGGGGGGGTGCGAAGAAATACAGGTAATATGCAAGCCTAAGGATCTAGCCTATATATGTTGCGCTTCCATTATCATTCTCTCAGGCGTATGACCTCGGAGGCAATATCTTCCGAGTCCGATCCCCTCGGGGACCTCATCCCAATCCTCCCGGAATAGCATCTCCAAACGGAAGGATATAGAAGAGGGAGGCAGGGGAGAAGAGCAAAATGATGAAGAGATGCCGGAAGAAGACGAGAATTGGCTGGGCGAAAAATTTGCCTAGTACGAACTCCGCTAGTACTACCATCTTGAAGCCACTTCTTGAGACGTTGCCTCGGCCTGGGAGGCAACAGCCAGCGGAGACTGTCACCATACCCCTCAGGAATCCAAAGGGGATGTAACACGCCAAGCCGAGGAAAGAGGGTGAGCAGCGGTGTATAATCCGAACCCCCTCTTGAGCAGCGGTGCATAATCTGAATTTTTCCCCCGCTCGGAGGAAATTGACCCCCTACTTCACACCCCGAGCCAACAGAGAGAGCAACATCAACAGTAGCAATAACAACAACAACAACAATAGCATCACAGCGGCACAAATTCGTCCAACCAAAAAAGGTTTGAGAGTTGGGACATGGCATACATGACGTAATATCTTGAGGCCGTAGGCCTCAAACATAGCAAAGACTAAAAAATGGCAGGAAAGGAGAGAAGGATGGATATCAAAGGAAGTTTGAATGGAATGCTGATCACAAGAAGCCCCATATATATACGGGGAGGGCAAAGTAACCGACGTGCCATTACCGCCCCAGAAAAGCATAACAGCAGGCGCGATTAATGCATTCATGGAAGCTGAATTGATAGCAACGATGCAACCCCGAGGAGCGAGGAGTCGTGAAATTTCTAAATGACCCTGGAGAAAGAAAAAGGTGAAATGCCTCGACATTTGTGAAAGGGGCTACGCCGTCAGCACGATGTCGTTTCAAGAGCCCGCGGAATGGGGTGTCAAAAACATTTCTTATCGTTTCCCTCTAAGAAACGCGGAGACTATCTATGCACGGCGAAATCGGACGTCGATTTCTCGTTGGAAAAATACTTCTAAAGACCACTCCGGAGGTCCGTGACCTCGAGCCGGCCATTTCCCTCAAGATATGTCGATACCCAGCCGAAGGTAACATCGACCGAAACCCCGACGAATGCAGGAAGTTCCCGAAGAACATATCCGGGGTCGACTAAGTCTATTTGAGCAGCTCAACGTCGGCCCACGCACACGTCATAAAACCAGTTAGCTGTCCCATCCCATTTCCTTTATCATGCAACTTATCTTGTACTATGTTTGGGCTCCCCCTCTTATAAAAGGGGAGTCATTAATACCGTGTAAAGGCAGAGCTCCAACCATTCTACTCAAGTGCAATAATATCTTCTCTCTCTCTCTATTCTCTAACTCCATTGTCTTTATTGTCTTGAAGTCATTTTAGCTTATTTGTCTTCTTATCTATTCTTTATTTGATATTGGCCCGAGGGTACCTTGATATCCTTCGCTTTTATATGTGTTCTTCATCATATAACTTAGTTTTGGATATAAAGAGCCTTGTTTGATTATATCTTTAACTGTTATACCATCCTCAGCTATCCCGGATAGCTCGAGCTCGACCTCAAAGTCGTACCGAAGTCCTCATCAGCTAGGCTTATACCCGGGCAGCAGGCCCTTCGGTTCGATCCTTTTCTCGCTTTAGCTCGCCTCCATCGTTAAATTTCGTATTACTAGCATCATCTGCTCTAACAACTAGCTCGGGAATAGATCACGTATTTTTAGAGTCCCATTTTACAAATTTAATTGTCATTACCATTTTCACGGTAAACAATGGGGAAATTATTAGAAAAGGGGCTAGGATGCTTTAAGTTTCGCATGAATGGGTCGATAACATGCTTATAGGGTCTACAAGCTTCTTTGCTAATTTTTTATGTGCTTATTTCTATACACTAATAGAGATCATGCCTAAAGGAATTGAAACACTTTACCTACTCAACTTGTCTAATGCTACCCATTATCAGAAGCATGAGTTTAAGTGCTTTACCTGTTCACATGTCTACTTATATGCGTCATTAGCTAGCATGCCTATAGGAATCAAGTATCAATAAATATTCGCTCAATTTGTACAATTGCATTGTGCTTATTAGATAGCATGCTTATAGGATCGTATTAATATTGCCTTTGCTAATACTCATCTAGATACCATGTCTATTGGGCTTTACTTAATTAACTAATCGACTGCCTCTGTTGTCTTATTACTCATTCCACCTAGATAACATGCCTATAGGAATAAGCACAATAAATCTGCATTTAAAACCAACTATTAGAGAACCTGGCTATAAATACTACTAGTCGCTTAGAAAGCATGCCAATAGGATCAAACATAAGTAATTCTTAGTTTCCAATGGCTTTCTCTACCTCATTGCGCAAATCACCAATCTTGATAATCCAAATAGCAGCACTGCCCATGAGATATTTTTAAGTTGTGCGGTCACTTAGAAGCCATTCCTATAGGTTTTAAGCAACAGCTCGATTCTGAAACGGCCTATTGCATAATATCAAATGTGTCCGCTTGCTTTTGCTGCTTATGTGTGGAGGCAAACTTGAGCCATTCATTGTCTTTATGTGTAGTACCACCTATTTTGCATGTGCGTTGTAACGACCTGGCCGGTCATTCTGAGAATTTATGCCTTGATGCCCTATTAATTGCTTCCCCATATCTATGTTTTCTGATATTGTGATTTTCCGGGATGATTCATTTTGAGTTTTGGAGTGTTTTGGGACACTTACTCCCTAAATGAGAGCTTAAGTCTTAGAAATTGGACCTTAGTCAGAACAGTGTGAAAACGGCACCGCAATGGAATTCCGTCGATTCTGTTAGCTCTGTTGGGTAATTTTGGGTTGGAGGGTGATTCATGATTTTAGCGTTGTTTTATGTGATTCGAGGGCTCGACTAAGTTCGTCTGATATTTTTTGGAACGGTTGGTATGTTTGGCTGAGTTCTCGGGGGCCTAGGGTGAGTTTCGGGTGCTTAATAGATTTGTTTGAGACATGCAAATCGCTAAAGTTGTTGAACCTGGTATTTTCGCACCTGCGAATTTTGGACCACAAGTGCGGATCCGGAGATGCATATTTAGGACTTGTTCGTTGGGATCGCAGGTGCGGTTGGGGATCGCAGAAACGGGCTCGAAGATGCGGCCCACACCTCACAGATACGGCCCCAGCCCAGTTAAGTTGATTTCGCACCTGTGATGGTTCTTCTATAGGTGCGGTCCTATGAGCGCAAAAGTGGGAATCGGTGGGCAGAAATGGGGATTTTGAGGGTTTGAAATTTCATATAACAAAATTCAACTTGGAGCTCGGTGCAATGCGATTTTTCGAGGGATTTTGAAGGAGAGCTATTGGGTAACTAATCCTAACTCGATTTTGATCATATTATGTCAATCTATTGTTGTATTCTTCATCTAATTAAGGAATTTGAGGGTGGAAATTTGGAAAATGGGGGAAAAGTTCCCCAATCAAAAATCCGAGGTTTGAATGGGAATTACGTATCAGTTTTGGATGATTTTGGTACGAGTTAACTCGTGAGTGTTTGGGTGTTCATAATTTGTGACTTTTACCCGATTCTGAGACATGCGCTCGGGGAGGATTTTAGGGCGGTTTCCTATTTTCTTGCCTTAGTTTTGAATTCATTAGCTAAATTAGTTTCTCGTAGCTATATTTACGTTATGTAATTGATTTGATTAGATATGGGCCACTCGGAGTTGGATATTCCTGGCAAGAGCGTGATTTCGGATTGATTTGAGCTTGGTTCGAGGTAATTGGCTTGCCTAACGTTTTGTGGGGGAACTCCCCTTAGGATTTGCTACTGTTTGATATATGAATGTCGTGTACGCGAGGTGACAAGTGCGTACACGGGATATTTGTCGAAAAACTCCATTTTCATTAAGTAAATATCTATGTTTTCCTTTAACTGAGCAATACTAGTATATATAGCTATCCAGTTTAGCTTAGGAAAGCATGCATACGTGCTTTAACTATCTTAACTTCCTTAATTGCCTTAACTGCTTACCTGGACTCTGTGCAACATGTTTAGCGTAAGAATTACCTGTCTTCTTTGATACGAACTTAATCAAAACTGTAGATTTCCTTGTTGAAACTATTGTGTATGTTGAATAAGTTGTGTATTCGCTTTGGGACTACGGATGGTATTCCGGGAGATCCCCCTGCACAATTACGTTTGGGACTACGGGGCGGTATCCTAGGAGATACTCCTGTACTATATATTTACTTTGGGACTACGGAACGGTATTCCAGGAGATCCCCCTACACATTTACGTTTGGGACTACGGGACGGTATCCAGTAGGATCCCCTGTAAATTTACGTTTGGGACTACAGGACGGTACCTCGAGAGATCCCGTGTTGCTATCTCTGTATACTGAGTTGTTGTTTTATGTGATTTCATTCTCATTAACTTTTAGTATTTATCTTTATTGTGTTATTTTATATTGTATTATCTTATTATACATATATACCAGTAGGGCCGTGACCTGATCTCGTCAATATTCGACTGCGGTTAGGCTTGGCACTTACTAGGTACCACTGTGGTGTACTCATGCCCTTTCATACACATGTTTTTCGTGTGCACATCCAACTACCTCTTCCCAACCATATTTCCAGTGAGGCGAGGCGATTTTAGAGACTTCAAGGTATATCTTCCGCGTCCGCAGACCTAGGAGTCCCTCTTTTATCTTCCTTAAGTTAAAGACTTTCTTGTATTTTCTTCGTTGATAGTTTTCTGGAGTTTAGAAGCACTATTTACTTCTGTAGCTTGTGACTCATGATATTCCGGGTGTTTTGGAGCATTTATGTTCAGTTCGAGAGTGTTTATTGTATATGCCGAGCGGCATCCAAAACTTCTTAATTAAATTTACCTATTAAATTGTTAGTTTTCATGTTTTCATTTCATTTCTGCAAAATGCTAGGCTTACCTTGTCGTAAAGACTGTGCTGTCATGATGGGTTCACGTAGGGAGAACTTGGGTCATAGGAGTCATGAGTCACAAGCCGGTTTATTAGGATCTCGCCGATCGGTATGGAGACGTATGTACTTATCTTCTAAAGGCTATGAAACTGTTAGGAAAATTCTACTTCATTTGATTACTTGTCGTGTGAGATTATTGACTTCGAAAGTCTAAACTCCTATCTTCTATTCTCTCAAATATGGTGAGGAAACATGCTACCGGAAATGACTAGCCACCCGCGCACCCTCCTAGAGCCGCTAGAGGCCAGGGCCGGGGTAGAGGTCGAGGATGCGCACGTGCTATAGCCAGAGCATGCATGCGAGCTACTACAGAGAAGCCACCAGTTGCTCTAGCCGTAGCCCAGGCCCCTGATACGCCTACTACTACTACTACTCCAGCTCTCTAAGAGACCCTTGCACAGTTCATGAGCATGTACAACACTCTTGCTCATGAAGGGTTGATTCCCCTTGCTGCACCCACATCTCAGGCCAAGGGAGGAGCACAGACTCTCGCCGCCCGCACCCTAGAGCAGCGGGTTCAGGTTGATCAGATCCCAGAGGTTATATCGGTACCGCCTGTAGCCCTATCTCAGCCCGAGGGTAGGGGAGCAGTTTTAGAGAAGGAGCAGCAGAGGGTTTAGAGGTACAAGAAGTACGACCCTCCTACATTCAGTGGTCTAGCATCAGAGGATGCTCAGGGATTCCAGGAAGAGTGCCACCATACCCTCCGCATTATGCACATAGTAGAGTCGAGTGGGGTTTCATTCACTGCATTCCAACTTCGAGGGGTAGCCTATCACTGGTGGTGTACTTTTGAGTTGGACACTCCGGCTGAGGCCGCATCCCTTACATGGACCCAGTTCTCGGATATGTTTTTGAGAGAGTATGTCCCTTAGAGCCTCAGGAATGCGTGGCGCGCTGAGTTTGAGCATTTGTGCCAGGGTACTATGATTGTTTCGGAGTATGTTATCCATTTAAGTGACTTGGCTAGATATGTACTGGCCTTGGTTTCTAAAGTTTGAGAGAGAGTTTGCTGGTTTATTGAGGGGCTCATTCCCAGCATCAGGTCTAGAATGGCCCGAGAGTTAGAGATGGATATCGCCTATCAGCAGGTGGTGAGTATTGCTAGGTGAGTATAGGGCATGCTTGCTCGGGATAAGGAGGAAAGAGAGGCCAATAAGTCTCGAGAGTCGAGAGATTATTCTAGTAACTTGGCTAGACATGCTCCTCCTAGACCTCAGGAGCCCTATTATGCACCTCAAGTATCTAGTGCGCCTCTTGCACGGGGTGCTTTCAGTGGTCAGTCCAACAGACCTGGCCTGAGCCAGTCACAGCCGCCACGCCCTCCTAGAGCTTGTTTTTAGATTGGCAACACTCGCCATATGGTGAGTGATTGCCCTAGACTTAGGAGGGGTGCACCTCCAACGATTTTTAAGCCACAACGTGCTCCACAGGGTTCACAGGCTATGATTACAGTAGCAACTGCCACCCCACCTGCTCAACCATCTAGAGGTGGAGGTCGGGGAGGTAGAGGTCGCCCTAGAGGGGGAGGCCAGGCCAGATAATATGCTCTTCTTGCCCGTACAGAGGTTGTTGCTCCGATTCTGTCATTACAGGTATTGTTCCGGTCTGTCATAGAGATAAATCATTTCTATTCAATCCAGTCTCCACTTATTCGTATGTGTCCTCTTATTTTGCCCTACATTTGGGCGTATCTCGGGATTCTTTGAGTTCCCCTATTTATGTGTCTATTCCTGTGGGAGATTCTCTTGTTATGGACCATATTTATCGGTCTGATTTGATTGCTCTTAGTGGTTTTAAGACCAGAGCCGATTTATTATTGCTCAGTATGGTAGATTTTGATGTTATCTTGTGCATGGACCGGTTGTTGCCACATTATACTATTCTTTATTGTCACACCAAGACCATGACGCTGGCTATGCCAGGTTTACCGCGATTAGAGTGGTGGGGTACTTTGATTACACTCCCAGAAGAGTTGTTTCATTTCTTAAAGCTCATCGAATGGTTGAGAAGGGGTGTGACGTGTATCTAGCTTGTGTGAGAGATGTAGTATTGATACCCATGTAGTTGATTTAGTCCCAGTAGTGCGTGATTTCCCTGATGTGCTTCCAAGTGATCTTTCGAGCATGCCGCCCGATAGAGATATTGATTTTGGCATTTATTTGTTACCGGGCACTCAACCCATCTCTATTCCTCCTTATCGTATGGCTCCTCCTGAGTTGAAGGAGTTGAAGGAACAGTTACAAGAATTGCTTGATAAGGGCTTTATTCGGCCCAGTGTGTCACCTTGGGGTGCTCATATCTTGTTTGTGAAGAATAATGATGGTTCTATACATATGTGCATTGATTATCTCCAGTTGAACAAAGTTACAATCAAGAACCGGTATCCTTTGGCTCGTACTGATGACCTATTTGATTAGTTACAGGGTGCTCGAGTGTTCTCCACGATTGATTTTCATTCAGGTTATCATCAGTTGAAGATTCGCGAGCCAGATATCCCGAAGACTGCTTTCAAGACTCGGTATGGTCATTACAAGTTCCTTGTTATGTCATTTGGGCTGACCAATGCCCCAACAGCATTTATGCATTTGATGCACGTATATTTCGGCCATATATTGACTCGTTCATTATTTTCTTTATTTATGACAATCTGGTGTACTCCCGGAGTCAAGAAGATGATGAGCAGCACCTGAGGACAGTGCTTCAGACCTTGACAGAAAAGTAATTATGTACAATGTTCTCAAAATATGAGTTCTGGTTAGGTTCCGTGGAATTCTTGGGTCACATTGTGTCGAGTGAAGGGATCAAGGTGGATCCGAAGAAGGTGGAAGCAGTGCAGAGTTGGCCCAAACCATCCTCAGCTACAGAGATACGTAGTTTTCTTGGTTTGGTGGGTTATTACCGTCAATTTATTGAGGGGTTCTCATCTATTGCAGCACTTATGACCAGGCAAAGCCTAGAAGCGTGCTCCATTCATGTGGACGGAAGAGTGTGAGGAGAGCTTTCAATGGCTCAAGACAGCTTTAACTACGGCCCCAATATTGATATTGCCTACAGGTTCGGGGTATCATACAGTCTATTGTGATGCATCCTGAGTTGGCCTCAGCGCGGTGTTGATGCAGGACCGTAGGGTGATTGCCTACATGTCCAGACAACTGAAGGTGCATGAGCCTAGTTGAGTATTGGCTTGTGTGGTCTCTCGATCTTCTGTTTATGATCATATCAAGGAGCGTCAGTATGATGACCCCCGTCTTCTTGTCCTTAAGGACACGGTTCAGCATGGTAATCCTAAGGAGGTTAGTATTGGGGGTGATGGTGCTTTGAGGATGCAAGGCAAACTATGTGTACTTAATGTAGATGGTTTGCGTGAGTTGATTCTTCAAGAGGCTCACAGCTCATGGTACTCTATTCATCCGGGTGCCGCAAAGATGTATCAGGACTTGAGACAGCATTATTGGTGGCGCACAATGAAGAAGGACATAGTGGAGTATGTTGCTCGGTGTTTAAATTGCCAGTATGTGAAGCTTGAGCATCAGCGACCGGGTGGATTGCTTCAGATGTTAGAAATTCCAGAGTGGAAATGGGAGCGGATCACTATGGACTTCGTTGTTGCTCTCTCACAGACTCAATAGAAGTTTGATGCAGTTTGGGTGATTGTAGACAGTCTGACCAAGTCGGCTCGTTTTCTTCCTGTGATGACTACCTATTCTTTCGAGCAGTTGGCTCGAGTTTATATCCCTGAGATTGTCAGACTTCATGGCGTGCCGGTATCTATCATCTCTGACCGTGGCACGCAGTTTACATCACAGTTTTGGAGAGCCATATAGCGTAAGTTGGGTACTCGGGTGGAGTTGAGCACAGCATTTCACCCCCAGACGGACGGATAGTTCGAGCGCACCATTATGATTCTTGAGGATATCCTCAGTGCGTGTGTGATGGAGTTTCGAGGTTCTTGTGATCAGTTCTTGCCACTTGCGGAGTTTGCCTACAACAACAGTTATCAGTCCAGCATTAAAATGGCACCGTATTAGGCTCTGTATGGTAGGCGGTGTAGGTACCTGGTGGGTTGGTTCGAGCCGATCAAGGCTAGATTATTGGGCACGGACTTGGTTCACGACGTTTTGGAGAAGGTTAAGGTGATTCATGATAAATATCGCACAGCCTAGTCCAGACAAAAGAGTTATGCAAACCGGAAGGTTCGCGATAATTCATTTTTGGTTGGAGAGCGGGTCTTGCTTGAGGTTTCGCCTATGAAGGGCGTTCTGAGATACGAAAAGAGGGGCAAATTGAGCCTAAGGTTTATTAGACCTTTTGAGGTGTTGCAGCGTGTTGGGGAGGTTGCTTATAAGCTTGACTTACCTCCCAGCTTAGCAGGAGTTCATCCGGTATTTCATGTTTCGATGCTTCAGAGATATCACAACGATCCGTCTCGCGTGTTTGATTTCAGTTCAGTCCAGTTGGACAAGGATCTATATTATGCTGAGAAGAAGTGGCCATATTGGACTGGCAGGTTCGGAAGCTGAGGTCAAAGAACATTGCATGAGTAAAGGTTCAGTGGCGGGGTCAACCGGTCGAGGAGGCGACTTAGGAGACCGATCAGGATATGCACAGCCATTATCCTCATCTTTTCACCACTTCAGTTATGTCTATATGCTCCTTCGAGGAAGAACGAATGTTTTAAAAGGGGAGGATATAACGACCCGACTGGTCGTTTTAAGAATTTACGCCCCGACCCTCTATTAGCTGCTTCCTGGTATCTATTCTTTTGATTATTTTGATTTGCTGGGATGATTCGTTTTGAGTTTCAGAGTGTTCTGGGACACTTAGTCTGTAAATTAGAGCTTAAATCTTAGAAATTGGACCGTAGTCGGAACACTGTGAAGACGGCTCCGGAATGGAATTTCGTCGATTCTGTTAGCTTCATTGGGTGATTTTAGGCTTAGGGGCGTGTCTGGATTGTGTTTTTGAGGTCCGTAGCTCATTTAGGCTTGAAATGGCAAAAGTTGAATTTTTGGAGTTTTGGGCCGATAGTGGAATTTCGATATCGGGGTCGGAATCTAACTCCGGAAGTTGGATTAGGTCCGTAGTGTTGAATATGATTTGTTTGCAAAACTTGGGGTCAATCGAACATAGTTTTGTTTGTTTCGGCATCGGTGCGGTCCCAGGACCGCAGAAGCGGGAATCGCTGGGCAGAAAAGGGGATTTCGAGTATTTGAAATTTCATATCACACAATTCAATTAGGAGCTTGGTGGAAGGCAATTTTTCGAAGGATTTTGAAGGAGATCTATTGGCTAACTAATCCTAACTCGATTTTGATCATGCTATGTCAATCTATTGTTGTATTCTTCATCTAATTAAGGAATTTGAGGGTGGAAGTTTGGAAAAGGGGGGGAAAGTTCCCCAATCAAAAATCCGAGGTTTAAATGGGAATTAGGCATAGGTCTTGGATGATTCTTGTACGAGTGAACACGTGAGTGAATGCATGTTCATAATTTGTGACTTTTACCCGATTCCGATACGTGGGCCCGAGGAAATTTTTTGGGTGTTCTCCTATTTTCTTGCCTTAGCCTTGAAATCAATAGCAAAATTAGTTGCTTGTAGCTATTTTCACATTATGCAATTGATTTGACTAGATTTGGGCCACTCAGTTGGATACTCGTGGCAAGAGCATGATTTCAGATTAATTTGAGCATAGTTCGAGGTAAGTGGCTTGCCTAACCTTGTGTGGGGGAACTCTCCTTAGGATTTGCTACTGCATGATATACGAATGTCGTGTACGTGAGGTGACAAGTGCGTACACGGGCTATTTGTTGAAAAACCCCATTTTCATTAAGTAAATATCTATGTTTTCCTTTAATTGAGCAATACTAGTATATGTAGCTATCCTGTTTAGCTTAGGGAATCATGCTTACGTGCCTTAACTATCTTAACTACCTTAACTGTTTTAACTGCCTTAACTAGTTACCTGGACTCTGTGCAGCATGTTTAGCGTAAGAATTACCTGTCTTCTTTGACATGAACTTAATCAAAACTGTAGATTTCCTTATTGAAATTGTTGTGTATGTTGAATAAGTTGTGTATTTACTTTGGGACTACGGACGGTATTCCGGGAGATCCCCCTACACGATTATGTTCGGGACTACGGGACAGTATCTCGGGAGATCCCCCTGTACTGGATATTTACTTTGGGACTACAGAACGGTATTCCGGGAGATCCCCCTGCACATTTCTGTTTGGGACTATGGGACGGTATCCCGGGAGATCCCCTGTACATTTACGTTTGTCACTACGGGATGCTATCCCGGGGGATCCCATGTTGCTATCTCTGTGTACTGAGTTGTTGTTCTCTGTGATTTCGTTCTTATTAGCTGCTATTATTTATCTTTGCTGTGTTATTTCATATTGTATTATCTTATTATACACATATACCAGTATGCGCTGACTTGATCTCGTCACTACTCCAGCGTGGTTAGGCTTGGCACTTACTAGGTACCGTTGTGGTGTACACCTGCCCTTTCTGACACATGTTTTTTGTGTGCAGATCCAGGTACCTCTTCCCAGCCATATTTCAAATGAGGTGACGCGGTTTCAGAGACTTCGAGCTATATTTTCCACGTCCGCAGACCTAGGAGTCCCTCTTTACTCTTCCTTAAGTTAAAGACTTTCTTGTATTTTCTTCGTTGATAGTTTCTGGAGTTTAGAAGCACTATTTACTTTTGTAGCTTGTGACTCATGATATTCCGGGTTTTGGGAGTATTTATGTTCAGTTTGAGAGTGTTTATTGTATATGTCGAGCGGCATCTAAAACTTCTTAATTGAATTTACCTGTTAAATTGTTAGTTTTCATGTTTTCTTTTCATTTCCGCAAAATGTTAGGCTTACCTAGTCGTAGAGACTACATGCCATCACGATGGGTTCACGGAGGGAGAACTTGGGTCGTGACATGCGCCTAGTTTTGTCATTTTGAGCACTCTAAGTAAAGTCTAGAACCACCCAAATAGTAGGTCCAAACCCTCCTGGACCATAAGCATGGGATGGGTAATGCACACATATGTCACGGCTTAGAACTGAATTAGAACGACTTTAAGTAAACAACTTCAACATAGTAATTCGGTAGCAGGAGATGATAGTATGTGCCCGCTAGATAAGATGAGCAATCCCTTACCTTAAGGGTGTTGCGAACTATTATTTATGTTTCACGGGGTGATCCTTTAGGCTAAAAAACATAGGACCCCCCCCCCTTTTCTTTATATACTTGTTATTTACAATTAGTCAATTAACATAGACTAATGTATTTGTAACCTTGTAATCATTAAAGATTTGTACCAATTCACAGTGTGTTATGATAAGACTCTTCGACCTCTACATTTCCCTTTGTTTATTCGATCACCTAGCCTTATTACATAATCCACATAGTTCAAAGTTCGGCCGGGATCTACAATTATGGACCTCGAGAAGCTCCTAACACCTTCTCTTTGAGGTAATTTGAGCCCTTACCCGATCTTTGCTGGCACGGACTAGTTAAATCAGTCATTTGCAAATAGGTGCCCTACCGCATCTTAAAAAATGTTAGGTGGCGACACTTCTCTTTTATTACCCATTTAAAAGAGTTTTCACACGTCGAAGCCTGCTTTCGCGAGAAAACAGGGCGCGGCAAGTATAGGCTCCGACACAGCTGCTATAAGTGGCTAGTGCCCGCCCACATGTAGCACACCTAGGGTCTGATAAACAGCATCGGCGTGCCCAAGAGACTGAGCGGTAGGGGTCTGCGCTCCTCCTACCACCTGAGATGAGGTATGGTCCACTGGAAATAAACCACTCTGCGTCATAGAGTCCATGAATCGCAGCATACAGCCTATAAGCTCCTGGAATCCCGGTGCAGTCATGAAATCTGCTGGGGCTGGCTCAGCTGCAGGCGCCTCATTGCACTCCTCAGTAACAAGATTCTTCACTGGATCCACTAGTGGTACAATGGGAGAAACTCTAGGATGCCCTCGTCCTCAAACAAGAGCTTGAGCCCTCCCCAGGCCTCTACCTCGGTCTTTAGCAACGCGGGGAGCAGCTACTTTAGCGCCTGGTACATCCGCCGCGCACGTTCTCACCATCTGTGAGAGATCAGTAGAAAGATACTTAGCACGATATCAACTGCACAATAGGAGATAAAGAAAGTGAAGTTTCTTAACACCCTATACCCTCTCTAAGATAAGTACGGACGTCTCCGCGCCGATGCGCAAAACTTTACTAGGATTGCTCATGACTCGTGAGACCTATGTGAACCTAAAGCTCTTATACCAAGCTGTCACAACCCAAAACCCATAATAGATCACGATGGCACCTAACTCTGCTATTCGGCAAGCCCACAATAGAAATTGTTATTTATTTACCCATTTAATCATTTAAAACAAAACTTTTCCTGTTTAAAGAACAAAATAAGTAAGATTCATGCAACCATACATATCCTTTTCTCAACTAAACACCAGCGTGATAAGTACATCCACTGTAGTGATAGAAATAATAAGTACAACAGTACATAATTACTAAGTCCCCAAACCGGTGCCACAAGTGCATGAGCAATCTAGAGAATATACAAAACTAATACCATTATTGTCTCAAAGTGATAGACAGAAATAATAAACAAGGTAGAGGGAGACTCCGGTACTGCAGATCGCAGCAAGGCAAACAACTCACCACTATGTCACCATAGATGATGGGTTATGCGCTCACGTGACCACTAGTAGTACCTGTCTCACTACCTGCATATTTAGTGCAGAAGTGTAGCGTGAGAATGGCAAACAACACGTACCCAGTAAGTATCTAGTCTATCCTCAAAGAATTAGTGATGAGGGGTCAACTTGACACTTACTAGAGGTCAAATAATAATATGGATACATAAAGTAGACATGGTGAGTGTAAAACAAGTAGCAACAAAGCAATTAAAAGTAACCAGAGTAGGTCCACGAGTCTATATCAAATCACTGAACACGTCATAAGCGGCCTTGAAGGCACTAACTTAATAATTACCAAACTAAATCCAGTTCCAATTATTTAGCACGAAGCTATCGAGGCGAAAGGCCCGATCCCATAGGAGTAGTGGTACTCAGTAAAGCCAAGGTGAACGGCCCGATCCCATAAGAATTTTATTACCAACCTGCCGAGGCGAACGACCTGATCCCATAGGAATAGTGGTACTCAGTAAAGCCGAGGCGAACGACCAGATCCCATAAGAATTATATTACCAACCTGCCAAGGCGAACGACCCGATCCTATAAGAGTAATTTATTTTACTGCCGAGATGAACGGCCGGATTCCATAAGAGTATAGAAATTTACCTCGCTTGCGGAACACATGCGAGCCTGGAAGACACGGATCTATAGTTTATCAAATATTTTCCAATTTTTCTACAGTAAGATACTAATAGCCTGTTTGGCAAAGCTTTTTTGGGGGCCAAAAGTGCGTTTTTCAAAAATTGAGTTGTTTGGCCAAGCTTTTAAAAGGAAAAAAAGTGCTTTTGAGGAGAAAAAGAAGCAGAAAAAAGTAGCTTCTCTCCAAAAGCACTTTTTTAATAAGCACTTTTGAGAAAACCACACTTAGAAGCAGCTTTTAGAATCTTGGCCAAACACTAATTACTGCTCAAAAGTGCCTTTCAAATGAATTAGCCAAGCACAAACTGCTTCTCACCAAAATCATTTTTTTGAAAAGTACTTTTGAGAAAAGCATTTCTCAAAATAAGTTGAAATTAGAAACTTGGCCAAACATTCTACAAGTCGATATCCTTAACTAAAATCCTCAATATCAGTCCTACTCAAGATTATTAATACATAGGATAGGCATAAAATAGCACAATTACAGGCATGATGTGATTCTAAGTCTACCCGGATATATAATAAGCATAGCTACGTACGGACTCTCGTCACCTCGTGCGTACTGAATCCCCAAAACAAGTAGCACACAACAATTAATACACCTAAGGGGATAAGTTCCCTCTTACAAGGTTAGGCAAGAGACTTACCTCGATTCCAGATCCTCAATCCAACTTTTCAATATAACGACCCGCCAATTATTTTGAGCACTTGCACTTTGCTTGGTTGTTTGAAGGCATGAGTAGATCCGTATGATGTATTACGACTTGTGTGTATCAGCGGTTTTGGTATTTCAGGTAATTCAGAATTGATTTGGAAGAATGAATATCATGATTAAAGTTTTAAAGTTGGAAGAGTTGGCCAAGTTTGGCTTTTTTGTGTTTGATCTCGGATTGGAGATTTGATGGTTCTGTTAGGTCTGCATGGTGATTTTGAACTCGTACGTATGCCCAAATTTGCATTTAGATACTTCTAGAAGGTTTCGGTGCTAATTGGTTAATGTTGGAAATTTGAAGGTTTGGAAATTTCATAAATTTGACAGAGAGTTGACTTTGAGGATATCGGATTTGGGTTGTGGTTACAGGAATTGGATTAGCTTCGTCATGTCATTTGAGACTTGTGAGCAAAGTTTGAGTTTATTCTGAGTTGATTTGATATGTTTCGACGCGAGTTTTTGGAAGTCGAAATTTCAAAAGTTCACTTAGTTTGATTTGAGGTGCGATTCATCATTTCGATGATGTCATGCAAGATTTGATGCCTCAAGTAGGTCTGTGCTATGTTATAAGACTTGTCGGTATGTTCGAACGAGGTCCTAAGGGTCTTGGGTGAGTTTCGGATAGGTTTTGGGTTGTGTTGCGCTCATTTTTTTCATTTATATTTCGACGTCATTTCTTAAAGCATAAATGGTACTACATTAATCAAATGAGCTCCAATTTTTGTTTTTATTAACGCATTAGATCCGTATCGTAATTACGGAGCCATAGCAAAAAGAGTCATCGAATTTGGCTACCATATGAGGAGTTTATGGTTATTTTACTAAGAATTGAGTTGCTAGATTTTTCAGATTAATTACGAAATTGCCAATAACTTCGTATTTAGAAATGTGCACTATTTCAAAATATTGAAACCAACATATCTCTTTTACTATAAAGTCAAATGGAGTGATTCAAAAGCCTAACTTAACTGAAATTTCTTAAGGAATCCATTGGAGGTATCAAAAGCGAGTTTGGGGATCATTTGGCACAAGAAACAAGGAAGAACAGCTGGGCAAAAATATTTAATATCGAGGGTTTCTTCATTTGGTCATATTTTGAATTGGGGAGCTCGGATTTGGGCAATTTTGGCGGTAATTTAATATCGAGGGTTTCTTAATTCGTTTTCTGCATTAGTATGGTTGGACTCGTAATTGAATGGATTGTCGGATTTTGTGAGTTTTTTTGGATTCCGAGGTGTGGGCCCAAGTTTGACTTTTTGGTTGACTTCAAGATTTTGATTAAATATTTGACCTTTATCATTTGGAATTGCTTACTTAGGCATTATTTGAAGTATTTGAGTTACTTTTGTAGAGTTGACTGTTAAGCTTTGATATGCCTAGAGTTGACTGTTAAGCTTTAAGCTATAATGATGTTCACATTTGTATCATTGTTGCGAGATATTTAAGCCATGTTTGATGTTATGAAGAGGCTAAACCCTTGAATAAAACTTGGTAACAGCTAGTTCTGTGATAAATTGTTGATTTGAGCTACGATAGTAGACATTGCACATGCCTAAACATTAAAATGTAATTATACCAGTCCGGGAGCATGAAATCTGATATTTTATCCATCATGTGCATGAGTTCTTGTATACTTGCTTCAGTGTGATATGATTTTATCTCGTCGATGTTTGCTAGGATTCTTATTGAGTACATGGGGTCGATCTTACTCATTCTACACTTCTGCACCTTATGTAGAGATACTTGTGTCGATTCTACAGTGTACATCGAGGGCTGAGTCTTGAAGATGTACCTTCATTCAGTTATGGCTATCACTTGTTCTTGGTAGCATTTGATACGAATTCTGTTGATTTACATTTCAAAAAGACGTTGTAATTATTTCAATTTAGTTTTGTGAAAATCTAAGTCTTTGTGGCTCATGACTTGTATTACCAGTCCTTGGGAACTCTTTGTATATATGTTCAGTTTTATTATCGTTATTTCTCTCAGTAAATCTCATTTGAGTTGGATTATTGCTAAATTGGATTACCTAGGGGTGGGGTTAGGTGCCATCATGACTTATTGGATTTTGGGTTGTGATAGGTTGGTATTAGAGCCCTAGGTTCATAGGTTCTACGTGTCATGAGCAAGTATCTAGTAGAGTCTTGAGGATTGGTATGATGACATCCATACCTATCTTTGAGAGGCTACAAGGAATTTAGGATAAACTTTCCATCTTTCTTTCCTTATCGTGCCGCATTTATTCAGCTTGAAGCGTAACTCTTTGAACTCCTTCCACGCGTTCGTAGCGCATGTGAGTGTTCGGTATGAGTTTTACATCGACAGCTTGTGGAATTCCATGGATGTGGTGCGAGATGTGTTTTATGTGTTTTGGTGATAGGCCAGTCTAAAGGACATGCTAGGTTTAGACCGTAGCTTAGGCTCAGTAGTTTTAGTTGTGTGAGCATGTTTTTTTGTACTTCTATGTCTAGTGGTGTCCCTATGAGTGGAATTTTTTGCTTGATAAGTGGTTGGATGGCTATAAGATGAGTATAATATGACTGTAGGGTATGTTTAGATGGATTGAATGTGACGAGAAGAGTGTGCATGTGATGTAAACGAGACTATGTGTTCTTGATTTCTATCTTGATGGGCATATAGTCTTGAGTTATGAGTGTGTTGCAAGATTTTTCATGTTGTTTAGTTGTGGAATGAAGTAGATTTTCATGTCTTGTTGTGAGTTCGGACTCAAGAATATTAAGTGATGGTGTAGTAGTTGTGGCTGTGAAGGGTTATAGAGAGATTTCAGTTGAAGATAAGCACGTGGGTTATCACCTGCAGGGTAATCTATGCATGTGTGATCCTTATGATGTTGTGTGGAGGCTTTCTTTCCTGTCATTGGGTTATCCTTGTGCGGTTTGAGTTTGGGTCGGTTGTAATAGTGGACCTGATCGTCACGAGGATGAATGCGAGCTTAGTAGATAATTTGAAGTATTATATGGTATATGTTACATGAGTTTATGTGATGACCCAAAAAGTCATCACTTGTTTCAGAAACAAATTTAGTGCTCCGAGGCCTAAAAACCTTCCTTTTACCTTAGCTCGATTTGTGTGCACAGTCCGGGCCGTAGCCGGAAAGCCATTATATGAAAAACTATGGAAAATGATGAATTTTTCCCTTAAAATGAATTTAAGTTGACTTCGGTCAACATTTTGAGCAAACGGACACGGATCCGTGTTCCGACGATCCCGGGAGGTCCGTAAGAAAATATGGGACTTGGGCGTATGCCCGGAATCAAATTCCGAGGCCCCAAGCCCGAGAAATGAATTTTTAAAGAAAATTGATTTCTGAAACATATGTGAGTTTTTTAAAATGAAAGGTGTTTGAAATTTGATGGTATCGGTCCGGTATCTTGGTTCCGGAGCCCGGTACAGGTCTTATATGTGATTTAAGTTGAGTCTGTGAAGTTTGTTAAGAAACGGACTTGAAATGACGTGAATCGGAACTTATTTGAGAAAATTAGAAAATTAGATGTTCTTAAGTGATTTCATGATTTTGATGCTAAATTCGTAGTGGTTGATGTTATTTTGGTAATTTGAATGCACGAGCTAGTCTATATGATGTTTTTGGACTTGCGTGCATGTTTGGTTTGGAGCCCCGAGGGCTCGGGTGAGTTTTAGATAGGCCACGGAGTGAAATTGGACTTAGGAAAATTGCTGGTGTGTTGCAGGTGTGTAGCAGGACTCTGATCTCGCATTTGCGAGATCAGGCATCGCAATTGCGATGCAAGCAGGGTTCGCAAATGCGAGAAATTCTCGCAAATGCAAAGAACCCCGGGCCAGCCTTGTCTCGCATTTGCGAGATACACTTTGCAAATACGAAGTTTTCAGTCTATGCCTGAAGTCGCAAATGCGGCCAAAGTATCGCAAATGCGATAGGTCTATCGCAAATGCGAAAAAGACCGAAAAATTGACTTGGTCGCAAATGTGACATTTTTTTTCGCAAATGCGAAAGTCTCAGTATTCTGAAGGGTTCGAAATTGTGAACCCTGGTCGCAATTGCGACATCAGAGACCTGCAAATTCATATCTTAGACGCATTTCAACCATTTCTCACACTCTTTCAAAAACCAAAGCACTCTAGGGCAATTTTTCAAAGGCAATTTCTTCTCCAAATCGATCGTAAGTTATTTCTAACTCGTTTTCTTCAATCTTTAACATCTTTTCACATGATTTCAACTCAAAATCAAAGGTTTTCATGGGGGAAATTGGGTGGTTTGGGTAGACCCTAGGTTTTTTAAAAATTTGGGGATTTGGACCTCGATTTGAGGTCCGATTTCAAAACAAATTATATAATTGAGTTCGTGAGTGAATGGGTAATCGGGTTTTGGTTCGAACCTCAGGTTTTGACCATGTGGGCTCGGGGTCGGTTTTTTACTTTTTGGGAAAAACTTTGGAAAACTTATTTCCATGCATTAGAATTGATTCATTTAGCATTTATTGATATAATTAAGTAACTTGTGGCTAGATACGAGTGAATTAGTGGTAGAATCAAGAGGTAAAGCTATAGTTGAGGCTTGAAATGTGTCTGAGGCATCGAGGTATGTGTTTCGTCTAACCTTAGCTTGAGGGATTAGGAGTTGTGTCCTATTTTCTATGTGTTATTTGTTGAGTACGACGTATATGCATGGTGACGAGTATCTATAAGTTGGTGTTGTGTCCTATTTCCTGCAGCATGTTTCCCCGTCCCATCCTTGACTGTATATTTCAGCTTTTAGTTTTCCGATGTATATTATTTATCTGCACAAGTTTATTTGGTAGTCTGGTCCTAGCCTCGTCACTACTTCGCCGAGGTTAGGCTAGGCACTTACCAGCACATGGGGTCGCTTGTGCTGATACTACACTCTGCACACTTTTGTGCAGATCCCAGTGCTGTAGATTTCGTACCGCAGTGAGATTTCTGCTCCTTGTTCATCAGGCGACCCGAGGTAGTCCTGCAGGCATCCACAGGCCTTGGCGTCTCCCTCTATCTATTATTCCTGATTCTTTTATGTAATCCCAGAGATAGTATTTTGTTATTTCTTTTAGACCTTTATTTGTACTACTCTTGGACAGTCTGTGAAATTGTCACACCAATCTTGGGTAGATTTGTTATGGAATGGTATTAGCAGTATTATTAAACTTGAAATTTAACCTTCCGCTTGTTAAATTTTGTTGAGTATTAACTGTTGGCCTATAACTGTTAACGAATTTAAAAATGGAAACAAGGCAAATAATTCAGTTGATTGGCTTGCCTAGCTTTCACTAGTAGGCACCATCACGACTTCCGAGGGTGGGAAATTCGGGTCGTGACAAGTTGATATCAGAGCTCTAGGTTACATAGGTCTCACAATTCATAGACAAGCTTCGTAGAGTCTGAGGGATCGGTACGGAGACGTTTGTATTTATCCCCCAGAGGCTACAGAGTTAGTAAAAACATCACATCTTTTCTTTCCTGTCGTGCGGTTTGGTTTCTCAATGCTAATTGAATTTCTACTCTATTCTTTCAAAGATGCCGAGAACACGCCCTTCCTCATCCGCTGATCAGTAGCCCGAGCCCCCAGCAGCAGCTCCCACGAGGGGCAGAGGGCGAGGCCGGCGTCGTGCTGGAGGCCGAGGTAGGGGCAGAGCTCAGCCCGGAGCAGCAGCACCAGTGGCGGAGCCTCAGGTTGAGTTTGACGAGGAGGTTCTGGCCTAGAGAGCTCTGGTGGGCCCAGCTCAGGTACCAGAGGCGTTCATTGCTACCCCAGTACTTCAAGATGCTCTGGTCCGTCTATTGGGCGTCATGGAGAGTGTCACCCAGGCATGCTTGCTTCCTGTAGCACCAGCCGTCTCTCAGGCTGGAGGAGGGGCCCAGACTCCTGCTACTCGCACTCCGGAGCAAGTGGCTCACCAGTTTAAGACTCCAGCAGCTTAGCCAGTTGGAGCAGTTCAGCCGGGCGTGGTAGCCCAGACCGGTAACGGAGCAGCTATGACTGCCGATGCCTTGTGGAGATTGGATAGGTTCACTAAGCTCTTCACTGCCACTTTCAGCGGCGCATCTTCTGAGGATCCTCAAGATTATCTAGACAGTTGTCACGAGGTTCTCAGGAACATGGGGATAGTAGAGACCAATTTTGCTACTTTTTGCTTGTCTGGATCCGCCAAGACTTGGTGGAGAGATTACTGTTTGGCTAGACCAGCCGCATCAATAGCTTTGACTTAGGAGCAGTTTACTCAGCTATTCTTGGAGAAGTTTCTCCCCGTTACTCAGAGAGAGATCTATCGGAGGCAGATTGAGCGCCTCCAATAAGGTTTCATGACTGTTACTCAGTACGAGACCAGGTTTATTGAGTTGGCCCGTCATGCTCTACTTATACTTCCCACTGAGAGAGAGAGAGTGAGGAGGTTCATTGAGGGACTTATCCCGCCTATTCGACTCCAGATGGCTAAGGAGACGGGGAGTGAGATTTTTTTCCAGGAGAGCCCAATGTGGCCAGAAGGGTTGAGATGGTTTTATCATTGGGAGGTGGTCAGGGGTCTGACAAGAGGCCTCGTCATTCAGTCAGATTTAGTGGCGCCTCGTTTGGAGGCAAGGATTCATATGGTAGAGGCCATCCTCCTAGGCCTTTTCAGTCGGCACTATAGGTTTCTCACGGTGCTTCAGGTGGCCGTGGTTCTCATATACAGTATTCTGATCAGCAGTCCTAAAGTGCACCACCAGCTCCTATTAGTGCACCGCCGCTCCAAAGTTTTTGGGGTGGCCATTCAGGTCGTCAGGGTCAGTAGTCTCAATAGCCGAGGACTTGTTATACTTGTGGTGATACGGGTCACATTGCTAGATTTTTTCCTCGAGCATCGAGCAGCTCTCAGCATCTGGGTTCCCATGCCATGGTTCAAGCACCGAGTGTTCCACAGCCCGCCCGGCTAGCCAGAGGTGGGGGTTGAGGTGCTAGAGGTGGAGGTACAGGTGCGAGAAGTGGAGCTCAGGCCGCTAGAGGTGGAGGCCAGCCAGCAGCAGGCCGTCCCAGAGATGTAGTCCAAGGTGGTGGGGCCCAGCCCCGATTTTATGCTCTTCCAGCCAGGCCAGAGGCTGAGGCTTCCGATGCAGTTATCACAGGTATGGCCCTGGTTTGTAGTAGGGATGCTTCAGTGCTATTTGATCCAAGGTCTACATACTCTTATGTGTCATCTTATTTTGCACCGTGTCTGGTCATGCCCAGTGATTCTCTGAGTGCTCCTGTTTATGTGTCCACCCCGGTGGGTGATTCTATTGTGGTAGATCGTGTTCATCGTTCTTGCATGGTTTTGATTGGGGGTCTTGAGACACGACTAGACTTATTATTGTTAGACATGGTTGATTTTGATGTCATACTAGGGATGGATTGGTTGTCAACTTACCACGCCATCTTGGATTATCATGCCAAGACTGTGACCTTAGCCTTACCGGGTCTACCTCGTTTAGAGTGGAGAGGGACTCCTGGTCATTCTACCCGTAGTGTTATCTCATATATGAAAGCTCGGCGAATGGTCGAGAAGGGGTGTTTGACCTATTTGGCATATGTTCGTGATTCTAGTGCTGAGGTTCTTTCTATTGATTCTGTGCCCATTGTCCGTGAGTTTCCTGAGGTATTTCCTTCGGACCTGCCGGGTATGCAACCCGACAGGGATATTGATTTTTGCATCGATCTGGCTCCGAGCACTCAGCCCATTTCTATTCTGACATATCGTATGGCCCCACTTGAGTTGAAAGAGTTGAAGGAGCAGTTGCAAGACTTGCTTGATAAAGGCTTCATTAGGCCCAGTGTCTCGCCATGGGGTGCGCCGGTGTTGTTTGTCAAGAAGAAGGACGGATCGATGAGAGCGTGTATAGATTACCGGCAATTGAACAGGTCACAATCAAGAATAAGTACCCATTGCCGAGGATTGATGATTTATTCGACCAGCTTCAGGGTGCCCAAGTGTTTTCCAAGATCGACTTGAGATCAGGCTACCATCAGTTGAGGATTAGGGCATCTGATGTTCCTAAGATAGCTTTCCGCACTTGGTACGGGCATTATGAGGTCTTGGTGATGTCGTTCGGGTTGACGAATTCCCCAACAGCTTACATGGATTTGATGAACCGAATGTTCAGGCCTTACTTGGATTCGTTCGTGATAGTCTTCATTAATGGTATTTTTATTTATTCCCGCAGCCGAGAGGAGCATGAGCAGCATCTGAGAGTGGTTCTTCAGACTCTGAGAGATAGTCAGTTGTATGCTAAGTTTTAAAAGTGTGAGTTCTGGTTGAGTTCAATTGCTTTCCTGGGTCATGTGGTTTCAGTATAGGGTATTCAGGTAGATCTAAAGAAGCTAGAGGCAGTCAAGAACTGGCCTCGACCCACATTAGCTACAGAGATCCGGAGTTTCTTGGGTTTGGCAGGCTATTATCATCGATTTGTGGAGGGGTATTCATCTATTGTAGCCCCGATGACCAGGTTGACCCAGAAAGGTGCCCAGTTTAGGTGGTCGGATGAGTGTGAGGCGAGCTTCCAAAAGCTCAAGACAGCTCTGACTACAGCGCCATTGTTGGTTTTGCCCGCAGGTTCAGGCCCATATACAGTTTATTGTAATGCATCTTGGGTTGGGCTTGGTGCGGTGTTGATGCATAATGGCAAGGTCATTGCTTATGCTTCGCGTCAGTTGATGATTCATGATAAGAACTATCCAGTCCATGATTTGGAGTTAGCATCCATTGTTCACGCACTGAAGATTTGGAGGCATTATCAGTATGGCGTGGCATGTGAGGTGTTCACGGACCACAAGAGTTTGCAATACTTGTTCAAGTAGAAGGAGCTAAATTTGAGGCAGAGAAGGTGGATGGAGCTGTTAAAAGACTACGACATAACCATCTTATATCATCCAGGCAAGGCCAATGTGTTGGCCGATGCTCTGAGTAGGAAGTCAGCCAGTATGGGCAGTCTTGCGTATATTCTGGTCGGTGAGAGACCGCTTGCTTTAGATGTCCAGGCTTTGGCTAATCAGTTTGTGAGGTTGGATATCTCTGAGCCCAGCCGTGTATTAGCTTGCACAGTTGCTCGCTCTTCCTTATTGGAGCGTATCCGAGATCAGCAGTATGATGATCCTCATTTGTGTGTCCTCAGAGACACGGTGCAGCACGAAGATGCCAAGCAGGTCACATTAGGAGATGATGGGGTTTTGAGGATGCAGGGCCGTATTTGTGTGCCTAATATGGATGGACTCCGGGAGTTGATTCTGAAGGAGGCCCATAGTTCCCGGTACTCTATTCATTCGGGCGCCACAATAATGTATCAGGATTTGTGACAACATTATTTGTGGAGGAGAATGAAGAAGGACATTGTTGCGTATGTGGCTCGGTGTTTGAATTGTCAGCAGGTTAAGTACGAGCATCAGAGACCTGGTGGTCTGTTCCAGAAGATTGAGATTCCTGAGTGGAAGTGGGAGCGAATCACTATGGACTTTGTTGTTGGGCTCCCACGGACTCAGAGGAAGTTCGATGCAGTGTGGGTTATTGTTGATAGGCTGACCAAGTCAGCACATTTTATTCCTGTGGCAGTCTCCTATTCTTCCAAGAAATTAGCTGAGATCTATATCCGGGAGATTGTTCGTCTTCATGGTGTGCCCGTGTCTATCATCTGGGACCGAGGTATGCAGTTTACCTCACATTTCTGGAGAGCAGTTCAGCGAGAGTTGGGCACACGGGTTGAGTTGAGCACAGTGTTTCATCCTCAGACGGACGGGCAGTCTGAGCGGACTATTCAGATTTTGGAAGATATGCTCCGAGCTTGTGTTACTGACTTTGGAGGCTCATGGTATTAGTTTTTGCCTTCAGCGTAGTTTGCCTAGAACAACAGCTACCAGTCGAGTATTCAGATGGCTCCTTATGAGGCTTTATATGGTTGGCGGTGTCGGTCGCCGGTTGGATGGTTTGAGCTGGGAGAGGCTCGGTTGTTGGGTACGGATCTAGTGCAGGATGCCTTGGACAAGGTCAGGATCATTCAGGATAGACTTCATACAGCTCAGTCCAGGTAAAAAGTTATGCCGACTGCAAAGTTCGTGATTTGGCATTCATGGTCGGTGAGCGGGTATTGCTTCGGGTGTCGCCTATGATGGGCGTGCTGAGATTTGGAAAGAAGGGCAAGTTTAGCCCTAGGCTCATTAGCCCGTTTGAGATTCTTGATCGAGTGGGAGAGGTGGCTTGCAGACTTGCGTTGTCGCCGAGCTTATTAGTCGTGCACCCAGTGTTTCATGTGTCCATGCTTCGGAAGTATCACGGCGATCCATCCCACGTGTTAGACTTCACCACTGTCTAGTTGGACAAGGACTTGTCCTATAAGGAGGAGCCGATAGCTATTCTAGACCTGCAGGTCCATCAGTTGAGATCAAAGAGTTTTCCTTCTGTTCGAGTTCAGTGGAGAGGTCAGCCTGCTGAGGCATCGACCTGGGAGTCGGAGTCCGATATGCGGAGCCGTTATCCCCATCTTTTCCCCGACTTGGGTATTTCCTTTCTTATATACGTTCGAGGATGAACAGTTGTTTTAGAGGTGGAGGATATGATGACCCAAAAATTCATCACTTGTTTTAGAAACAAATTCAGTTTTCCGAGGCCTAAAAACCTCCCTTTTACCTCACCTCAATTTGCGCGCGCAGTTCGGGCGTGTAGCCGGAAACCCATTATATGTAAAACTGTGGAAAATGATGAATTTTGCCCATAAAATGAATTTAAGTTGACTTTGGTCAACATTTTGAGCAAACCGACCCAGATTCGTGTTCCGACAATCTCGGGAGGTCCATAAGAAAATATGGGACTTGCGCGTATGCCCGGAATCGGATTCCGAGGCCCAAGCCCGAGAAATGGATTTTTAAACAAATTTTTTTCTGTAAAATATGTGAATTTTGAAAATTAAAGGTGTTTGAAATTTGATGGTATCGGGCACGTATCTTGGTTCCGGAGCCCGATACAGGTCTTATATGTGATTTAAGTTGAGTCTGTGAAGTTAGGTAAGAAACGGAATTGAAATGACGTGAATTGGACCTTATTTGAGAAAATTAGAAAACTTGATGTTCTTAAAAGATTTCATGATTTTGATGCTAAATTCAGAGTGGTTGATGTTATTTTGGTAATTTGAACGCACGAGCGAGTCCGTATGATGTTTTTGGACTTGAGTTCATGTTTGGTTTGGAGCCTCGAGGGCTCGGGTGAGTTTTCGATAGGCCACAGAGTGAAATTGGACTTAGGAAAATTGCTGGTGTGTTGCAGGTGTGTAGCAGGCCTCTGATCTCGCATTTGCGAGATCAGGCATCTGCAAGCAGCGTTCGCAAATGCAAGAAATTTGTCGCAAACGTGAAGAATTCCGGGCCAGCCTTATCTCGCATTTGCGAGATACACTTCGCAAATGCGAAGTTTTCAGTTTATGCCTGAAGTCGCAAATGCGGCCCTAGTATCGCAAATGCGATAGGTCTATCGCAAATGTGAAGAAGACCGGAAAATTAACTTGGTCACAAATGCGACATTTTGTTCGCAAATGCGAAAGTCTCAGTATTTTGAAGGGTTCGTCGCAATTGCGACATCAGAGACCTGTAAATTCATAACTTAGACGCATTTCAACCATTTTTCACACTCTTTCAAAAACCAAAACACTCTAGGGCGATTTTTCAAAGGCAATTTCTTCTCCAAATCGATCGTAAGTTATTTCTAACTCGTTTCCTTCAATCTTTAACATCTTTTCACATGATTTCAACTCAAAATCAAAGGTTTTCATGGGGGAAATTGGGTGGTTTGGGTAAACCCTAGGTTTTTTCAAAATTTGGGGATTTGGACCTCGATTTAAGGTCCGATTTCAAAACAAATTATATAATTGAGTTCGTGAGTCAATGGGTAATCGGGTTTTGGTTCGAACCTCGGGTTTTGACCATGTGGTCCCGGGGTCGGTTTTTTACTTTTTGGGAAAAACTTTAGAAAACTTATTTCCATGCATTAGAATTGATTCAATTAGCATTTATTGATATAATTAAGTAACTTTTGGCTACGAGCAAATTGGTGGTGGATTCAAGAGGTAAAGCTATAGTTGAGGCTTGAACTGTGTTCGAGGCATCGAGGTATGTGTTTGGTCTAACCTTAGCTTGTGGGATTAGGAGTTGTGTCTTATTTTCTATGTGTTATTTGTTGAGTACGACGTATAGGCTTGGTGACGAGTATCTATACATTGGTGTCAAGCATGCCCGTGAGTCTTATGTTATGATTAATGTGACTCTGTTTGTGTTGTTCATGTGTAATGTGGTGGTTGCTATTGTTGAGTAAGGTTTGTGGAAAGAATATTGGTAATTGTATATTGAAGAGCGTTGGCTCTAGTTGCAAAGTGATTTGTGGAAGTATAATTGGCAATTGAACCTTATAGAGCATTGGCTCAAATTGTGAATCAAGTTATGAAGTAAATGTGAAAATGAGAAGAGGATTATGGTATTGATCCCTTGCCGGGACGTTGTTGCTTTTACCAGGATGTTGTTGTTTTGATATTGTTCCCTTGCTGGGATTTTATTTTGATTCATTTATTCCTTGCCTTTATTGTTTGTGTTTTGTTGTTTGGGTGAGAAAGAGTGTAAAGCACGAAGGGTGATGTCGTGCATTGTTTTGGTGAGAGAGTGTTAAAGCATGAAGGGTGATGTCGTGTATTATTTTGTGAGGAAGAGTGTAACGCACGAAGGGTGATGCCGCGCTATACGATGTACCATTTTGTGCCGATTATATTGATTTTATGGTGAGGATGAGAGTAAAAGCACGAAGGGTGATGCCGTGCAGTATTTATTGATTTTTATGGTGAGGATGAGAGTAAAAGCACGAAGGGTGATGTCGTGCACTTGTTTGATATCCGATTCTTGTTGATAGTTTAATTGTGGTGATCCCTATATTTACCTGCAGTCTTCCTATTGCCACCTGATATTTCCCCACATCATGTTTCCCCCTCCCATCCTTGACTGTATATTTCTGCTTTTATTTTTTCGTTGTATATTATTTATCTGCACAGGTTTATTTGGTAGTCTGGTCCTAGCCTCGTCACTACTTCGCCGAGGTTAGGCTAGGCACCTACCAGCACATAGGGTTGGTTGTGCTGATACTACACTGCACTCTTTTGTGCAGATTCGAGTGCTGTAGATTTCGGACCGCAATGAGATTTCTGCTCCTTGTTCATCAGGCGACCCGAGGTAGTCCTGCAGGCGTCCGCAGGCCTTGGCGTCTCCCTATATCTATTATTCCTGTTTCTTTTATGTAATCCTAGAGACATTATTTTGTTATTTCTTTCAGACCTTTATTTGTAGTACTCTTAGACAGTCAGTGAAGTTGTGACACCAATCTTGGGTAGATTTGTTATGGAATGGTATTAGCAGTATTATTAAACTTGAAATTGAATCTTCCACTTGTTAAATTTTGTTGATTATTAACTGTTGGCCTATAACTGTAAACGAATTTAAAAATGGAAACAAGGCAAATAATTCAGTTGATTGGCTTGCCTAGCTTTCACTAGTAGGCGCCATCACGACTCCCGAGGGTGGGAAATCCGGGTTTGTGAAGGATTGAGTTGGATCTCACCGCGATATTTTGGCAGTAATAGAGTATGGGCATTATGAGTTATCGAGTGTACCGATGAATGGATTTGAGGCAAGTGGTGGAGTTTGCTATCGACGAGTTGATTTCATGATTATTGTATTGGTTTCGGTTTGAGGTATACTCGTGAATCAGTAATGACCTACAGAGGTTGAGACGAGGATGACTTGATTAAGCGAATTTCCAGATGTAGGTTGTATTACACTTTATGGGTATATGGAAATCATGGAATGATTTGAGTAGTTATTCATGATGGATGTAGTGCGCATGGAGTAGGGATTAATTCGATTTTGTTAGGGGGGTTAGTTCTTTGGGTGTTGTCGTGCAAATGAGGCACAAGTCGCTCGGCCCATTTAAGGCAGTGCATATGAGCTTTGAGATTCGTGGATGACTCTCGAGAGGGCTCTAATGGATTCAAGATTTATATGTAGCAATTGAGATTTTTTCAGATTTGTATATGGCGAGAATCTGAGATTTACATTGGATAGTGTCGAGACTCATGGTATTTCTATATCATTATTTATTCTACATGTCAGTATCATGAAAGTGTAGTTAACGGATTTAGATTCGCGGAAGGTCTTTTCAGAGTAGGTGTCTCAGTTATGGTATTTTTGGGGTGCTTAAGAAGGGATACAACGGCTTATGGGCCTTAAAGCGGTGTGGTTTTATGCTACGGTCTCGTGTGGTGAGTTTTGGTTGAGGATCGTGATATTATGGCGAAGAGAAGTATCAACTTGAAGGCAATTCAAAAGAAACTCGGAGAAGTCGGATAGCTTGATAGTAGGTGGATCACCACATTAATGGATATGATCGGTTCTTTGGGTACTTATGATGTGGCGAGTCTCTACAGGTGTTTCGTGTCAATGCTCTTGGGTTTTTTGTGACTTGCGTGATTTGGATGAGAGACAGAGATTTAGTTCTGCTGGATTCGTAATATGCAAACGGGTTTTGAAGAGTTTTCAATGGTTTCTACCACGATTTGAGAGGGATATTTCCTACCGGCATGAGTTGCATGTTGTGCATTGTGATTTTCTCCTAGATGATATCAAATTAAGGGTTTCCGACTGATCGGGTATGTATTCTGCTTGTGACTCAGAGTTGATTATGAGATTCTCGTACTTTTCATATGATGGAATGATAGATCTAGTGTGCTGTGTAGGATTGAGATTTGCATGTGCAAGGTCAAAGATCAGTTTTGAAGGGGAGGTTGTGATTCGTGAACAATATGGACAGTTTCAGATGTCTAGATGAATGCTATTACTAATTGGTATTACCTGAGTAGAGTGTACATTCAGAAGGCACGATGTGTTTTAACTTACGGATGTTTTATAGGTATTGCGGTGCTCGCCTAGTTGATCGATTGCTGATGTCCAAATTTTGTTGTGTGGCATGGAAGAATTATAGAAATATTTCTCATGGTTGATCGTGCATGGGAGATGTGTTAGATATTCGAGTGCGGGAGTTGGGATCAGTTATGGTGATTTATGTGTTCTATGAATTTGGAGACTAGGAGTTCTCAGAAGCAGATTGTTCTGTGGTTGTGGACTATGAAAATATGGCCAAAGTTAGCCAGATGGTAGTATGTGTTATGGAAATTCAGAGGGTTATTTATATATTTATGGATGATCATGGTTGATTTGGGGGGTCATTGGGAGGCCTAATGAAGATGTGTATTCTACACCGGGTCGAATTGGTTGACTCCGTACTGCTATTATTGAGGGATGTGCCATTCGATTAGAGTTGATCTCATTCGTATCTAGTATCTTCTATGTAATACTCTTCTATGCTCCGAGGGATTGTGATTTTTTGGTTATATGCACACGTGGTGCAGTTCTTTTGGCGCCTTATAGCGGACTTCGTGTGAGTTGGTGATTGGGGTGTGGAATGGTTTATTATGCGTTGGTTACGTACTTTTCGAGTTGCGATATATTGTGTTGTTTTCTTCTCCGTGGTTATGGTCATGCCCTTTGGGTACTAGACGTCAAATTACGCGTGGCTATTGATTTTGGGCATTATAACTTGAGGTATTTCATGTGGACCAGTGTTTGGATTAAGTCACGCATTGCTGTTGGGTTATGTTGAGATATTACCCTTGTGGTAGATTCGTGTGTCTTGGTTCTACTATGAATGATAGATTCATAGCATTTCGTTCTGGTGGTATTTGTTGAGCTTGCGGGACAATTCACTCATTTGAGTCATTTTTCCCCATATTGAGTACATTTGAATTGTTTCTTATTGGTGTGCAGATTGCACGATTGTGGCGTTAAGTTGTATTGGTGTGGCATGTAAATAGAATGGTTATGTTTGAAGAGATAAGGTCAATGGACCTAGAATGGATACTATTGGATTTGATTACAGTATGTATGGAGGAATATTATCGGAAGTTGGCTTAGGATTTGTCTTGGTTCTGATTGGACAAGAGAAGGCTCCATGACTTGTTGATCTGATAAGTAGTTAAGAGTTTCTGCGTATTTCTTTAATCATCGACAATGTACGAAGGTTTTAGAATGAGGTTTTGTTTGATATGAGGTTCATTACCGGTATTGGGTGTATTTTGAGTAGCTACAGTGGTCAAAAGTTATTGTTGTAAGCGTCTGAGTTATGTGGTACATCATGTGATTAAATCTTTGGTTATTGTTACGACACTATACAGCTTGTTCAGACTTATTAAGTTTGTAGGTGCGAGATTCGGGTATTGTAAGGAATTCTGGATGTGGAAATTGGATTCTAAGGTTTACGGTCTAAGCTAGGAGTAATGATCCTCAGCTATGCAGTGTTGCCAGGCTTATATGGATTAGGGTGACATTGGATCACCTCAGGGTATGTGCATGGTAAGGTTACATGGCAGTTTGATAGCCTTGAAACAACTATTGGCACGTTCGAGGACGAACATATTTTTAAGTGGGGAAGAATGTAACGACCCGACCGGTCGTTTTGAACATTTGCACTACGCTAGGTTGTTTGAGGGAATGAGTAGCTTCGTATGATGTATTACGACTTGTGTGTATCAGCAGTTTTGGTTTTTCAGGTAATTCGGATTTTATTTGGAAGAATGAATTTCATGATTGAAGCTTTAAAGTGGGAAGAGTTGGCAAAGTTTGACTTTTTAGTGTTTGACCTCGGATTGGAGATTTGATGGTTCCGTTAGGTTCTGATGGTGATTTTGGACTCGGGCGTATGCCCGGATTTGCATTTAGATATTTCTAGAAGGTTTCAGCGCTAGTTGGCGAAAGTTGGAAATCTGAAGGTTTGGAAAGTTCATAAGTTTGACAGAGAGTTGACTTTGAGGATATCGGATTTGGATTGTGGTTTGGGGAATTGGAATAGCTTCATTTATCATTTGGGACTTGTGTTAGAAATTTGATTTCACTCCGATTTGATTTGATATGTTTCGGTGCAAGTTTTTGGAAGTCGAAAGTTCGAAAGTTCATTAAGTTTGATTTGAGTTGCGATTTGTCATTTCAAAGTTGTTATGTGTGATTAGAGGCCTCGAGTAGGTTCGTGTTACGATACGGCCCTTGTTGGTATGTTCGTACGGGGTCGCGAGGGGCTCGAGTGAGTTTCAGATAGGTTTAGGTTGTGTTGCGCTCGTTTTTATTATGTTTCGACGTCGTTTCTTCTAGCATAAGTGGTACCACATTAAGCAAATGAGTTGTAATTCTGATTAGATTAAATCATCAAATCTGTATCGTAATTACGGAGCCATAGCAAAAAGAATCGTCAAATATAGACATCGTATGAGGAGTTTATGGTCATTTTACTAAGAATTGGGTTGCTAGATTTTTCATATTAATTATAAAATTTCCACTTACTTCGTATTTAAAACTCTACACTATTTTCAAATATTGAACCAACATATCTCCTTCATTATAAGGTCAAATGCAGTGATTCAAAAGCCTAACATGTCTTAAATTTCACAAGAAATCCATTCGAGACATCAAAAGCAAGTTTCGGGGATCATTTAGCACAATAAACGAGACAGAAAAGCTGGGCAAAATATATTTAATATCGAGTGTTTGTTCATTTGGTCATATTTTGAGTTGGGGAGCTCGAATTTAGGCAATTTTGGAGGTGATTTTCGCCACATGGATTGGGATAAGTGTTCTATACTTAATTTTTGTTGTATTTAATGAATCCATCTTCGAATTTGTCATTTGATTGATGATTTCAAAGTGAAATATGGCAGTTTTTTTCTCAAAGTTCATAAAGTGAATTTTTGAATTTTGTGTATTGATTCGGAGTCGGATTTGAGTAAAACTAGTATGGTTGGACTCGTAATTGAATGGATTATCGAATTTTTTTAGTTTTGTTGGAGTCTGAGGTGCGGGCCCGGTTTGACTTTTTGGTTGACTTTGGGATTATGATTAAAGGTTCGACCTTTATCATTGGAAATTATTTCCTTAGGCATTATTTGATGTATTTGAGTTTCTATTGGCTAGTTTTGAGCCATTCGGAGGTTTATGCGCGCGGAATAAAATTTCTAGAGTATTGGTTGTCTTGCTCGGTACTAAATTCGGCTTGTTTGAGGTAAGAATCCTATCTAAACTTACTTGAGACACTAGTTGCCTGAATTAGGTTTGAGCCCATGTGCAAGCACCAGGGTATTTATTCATTCTCGGGGGTAGTTCTTAGGCTATGATATGCCTTGAGTTGACTGTTATGCTTTAAGCTATAATGTTTTCATATTTGTATCATTGTTGTTTAATATTTGAGCCATCTTTGTGGTTACGAAGAGGCTAAACCCTTGAATAAAACTTGGTAATTGCTAGTTCTATGATAAATTGGTGATTTGAGCTATGATAGCACACATTACACATGCCTACATTGTAGAATGTAATTATACCAGTTCAGGAGCAACAAATCTGATATTTTATCAATCATATACATGAGTTCTTGTATACTTGCTTCTGCGCGATATGATTTGTACTGTTGTGCCTGGGACCACGCCGGACGGATTGATGCTATAGCACGTGAGTTGTCCGTGAAGTACGTGAGTTTCTTATGCGGATCCAGACATTGATATTATAACACGTGAGTTATCTGTGCAGATCCAGATATTGATGTTATAGCACGTGAGTTATCCGTGCAGCACGTGAGTTGTCCATGCAGATCTAGATATTGATACTATAGCGCGTGATTGTCCGTGCAGCACGTGAGTTGTCCGTATGGATCTAGATATTGGTACTATAGCAGGTGAGTTGTCCGTGCAGCACGCGAGTTGTCCGTCCCATAGATATTGATGTGAGCTCTGGGGGAGCTGGTTACATTTCATGATTTCATACTTATTTATATCATTAAATTAGTGAACTGAATGGAAGAAAATGAGAAATTTTGTAAAAACCTTTCAAAATGTAAACTAAGAATTTAAGGAGCGATCCGATGTCGGAAATCTTTTATCTTTACTTGTCAATCCCTTAACTGATTACCTGATTTATTTGTATATCTTCCTTATATACTGGATTTTTGACTGAGCATAAAACTTTAAGACCAAGAACTGTGAGCATCAAAACATTGTTTTACCTGAGATTGTCCCTGATTTAACTATATACCTGTTCTATACTTGTTGGAAATATTGAACTGCACAGGTGTTAGTTTGAGTATCATCTATAGTTCTTTCTTCTTTTATCTCGTCGAGGTTAGCTAGGATTCTTATTGAGTACATGGGGTATGTTTCACTCATACTACACTTCTGAACCTTGCGTGCAGATACTTGTGTTGATGCAACTGTGTACAACGAGGGCTGACCTTAAAGATGTACCTGCATTCCAGTTATGGCTATCACTTGTTCTTGGTAGCATTAGATTCAGATTCTGTTCATTTACATTTAAAACAGACGTTGTAATTATTTTGATTAAGTTTTGTAAAAATCTATGTCTTTCATGACTTGTACTACCAGTCATTGGGAACTCTTTGTCTATAAATTCAGTTTTATTATCATTATTTATCTCATTAAATCTCATTTGAAATTTATTATTGTTAAATTAGCTTACCTAGTGGGTGGGGTTATGTTCCATCACGACTAGTTGGATTTTGGGTTGTGACATTTAACTTCACTAGAGCGGCTCAATCGATGTTGAGGACTCCGAAACTAGACAAAATTAGTATAAACTAATAAATATATGCTCAAAAGTTCGAAATTTAGCTATTATAGTAGTTACCCAACCCAATTTGGAGGATTCCTAAAATTCACCTCGGACGCGTGCCCGAATTCTGGAAATTTTCGAATACAGTTACCCATGACCTCCCAAACTCAAATATATAATTTATTCCAATTTCCACCACCAAATCCACGATCAAATCTCAATTCTACTTAAAACCTAGGTTCTTCACAATATCCCACAAGTTTCACTAATTTTCTATGTTTTGATCTACCTATAATCCACGTATTTAACTTTAAAACAGGTGGAGTTTACTTACCTTGTGATGTTGATGAGAATCCCTCTCAAAAGTGCTCTCAAAATCGCTCAAGACCAAGTGAAAACGTGTAGAAAATAGCCTAAGTCCCGATTTAAATACACTCACTGCATGGCGCTCATCGCACTTACGGTCACTTGACCGCATTTGTGGTCGCGTAGGTGCATCCCAAAGATCGCATCTGCGAACCGCCTCCAGCAGTTTTGCTTCTACGGACAAGAATCTTCTTCTGCGGGTCCGCTTCTACGGATTTTCTCCGCTCCTACGTGCACGTACCTGCGGACCAAGTCCGCTTCTGCCCACCTAGGCCATCTTGGCCAATTCCGCAACTGCGGCCTATCCTCCACATCCGCGACCTCGCAGGTGCGGAATATTCCTCGCACATGTGCTCCCAGGCCGTCTCCACAGACCTCGCACCTGTGACGACCATACCGAACCTGCGGCCGCTCCCTCCGCAGGTGCGGTGACACCAGACTTCAACAGCAACAACAACACTCCAAATCTAAGTTCCAATCTATTTTCGATCTGAATATCACCCGAGGCCCCCCGGACCCCTTCCAAACATACCAAAAAGTTCCATAACACATAACGGACCTACTCGAGGCCTAAAATTACATCAAACAACACCAATTCTACGAATCGCAATCCAATTCAAGACTATCAAAACTATGAACATCCGACTTCCAAAACTAACGCTGAAACATACCAAAATAACGCCGAATGACGCCAAATTTTATGTACAAGTCATAAATTACCATATGGAACTAATTCATGTTCGGAATCCCAAACGGACCTCGATACCTCCATGTTCTAGTCCAAACCAAATTTAAGGAACTAGAAAACCTTCAATGAACCAACTTTCCACATTAAGCGCTGAAACGATCCCGAATCACCTGAAACCCGATTCGAACACACGCCCAAGTTTAAAATCATCATAAAAACCTATTGGAACCTTCAAATTCCGGTTCCGAGTTCGTTTACTCAAAATATTAATTAAAGTCAAACTTGGTCACTTTAGGCCACTATTAAGGAACTAAGTGTTCGGATTTCAACCCTAACCCTTCCAAACCTAAACCAACCATCCCCGCAACTCAAAAAATAATAAAAACACATACAGTGAGTCTTAATTAGAGGGACGAGAATCTAGTAAGCAAAATATCTGGTCGGGCTGTTACATCTATGATGCATAATTTCTTCTTTTATTGAACTAGCTAAAGTGGAATTAACATTCTATCAATTTTAGGAACTCATTTTTGTTTTGTATCTCAAACACTTTGTTTAATAATACTCATTTTAATTTTTTAAGACATTATATTTGTTGATATAGGAAGCATGCGCAAATTAAGGAGAAAATCTCACTTTATACCCATTAATTTTAAACTATTTACCCTTTAATGCCCAGACCCAAACTATTTACTACTCCTACCTATGCTCCCCAAACTATTTACCTGCCTTTCTTCTTCCTCCTCCTCATTTTACCTTCCTCACTTTATACCCATCGTATTTTTTCCTATATAAAAAATAATCCTTGTAAGGCCATCACCAGATGCAAGGCCAAACATGAAAGAAAAGAAGCACGAATATATTTTGAGATCCTCATCGCTGATCGATTTCATATTCAAGATAACTACAGTTTAAGCTAAACACTACTTATATTAACTCCCGATAATTAAAAAAATTTAGTTTGGTATTTAAGTAAATATAATCCTTGCAAATGATACTATATTTAAGCATCTCAAAAGATAAATCTAATAGAATTTACCGTTGAGCCATCAATTCCATGATTCTCGAACTACAAATTATTTTTTACATGCTCTAAAATCGATCCCACCACACATAGTTGCCTGGATGTTCTAAAATCTGATTTACGAGACTTGGAGCTGATTTGAGGTGATTGAGATCGAAATTTTCAGTTGAAAATCGAAGAAGAACACAACTACAGTAATAATCGAAGAAGAACACTGTTACCTAACAGTATACCGCTACAGTATACTAACATACTATAGGAGTATATAGTTATACTACAACAGTATACCATTATAGTATACAAATATATTATCATGGTATACTGTAATAATATGCAAGATATTGTAACAATACGTTGTAATAGTATACAATATACTATAATAGTATACTTATTACCCGTAAATTCACTTGCCTTTTCCCTTTTAATTTGCTTTAAGCTTTTATCCAGCGTGAGAGGCAAATTGAAAATGCAAAAAAAAAAAAAAAATTATAGTATGTTATATAATGTAACAGTATACTCTTACAATTAGATCCTTTTAGAATTTTTTGAAATTTTTGTTGACAACTGATATTATTCCAGTTTAATAATTGAATTAAACTTTTTTTAATTCTTTGCGTACAATTGTATACCCTGTTGGTATAAGTTTATACTATACTGGTATCAAATGTTAGTTAATATTTTTTTTGGTTGTATTAGCTACATATAATTGTTACACAATTTGATTATTCTTTAGTAATAATATAAAAAAAAGAATAATAAAAAATAGTGAAAATAGTAAATGAAATTAAATTATGAAGAGAAAATAAATATAAAAAAAGAAGTTAAATGAAATTAGAATAGGAAAAAAGAAAAAAATAAGAAGAAAACGAGAAAAAAGAAAAGGAGAAAAGAAAAAAGAAAAGAAAAGAAGCATAGAAATAAAAAAGAATTGGAGAATAAAGAGAAAATTCCCCACAAAATCTACTATGGGTAGGAAATGTAATTAGTTTATGGGTAGAAAAATAAATGGGTAGACAAGGGTAAATAGTTTTATTTTTGTGGGTAACTGTGTCAAAACACCCAAATTAAGAGCACAAAGCCCATAGCGAAATGTCGTTCGACTTTTATACGCTTTTAAAATAGAGTTCACATTAGGTGAAATAGTCATTTGATTATTTACCTAATATATTTAGGCCCTTAATATCATCTAGAATTTTGTATATTGAATCCTTCCTTAACTAAAATACTACTGCATAAGAAGTCCTAATATTTATAACTTTTAAAACAATTAAAACTTTAGCTGATACAATTTTTTTCCAAACATGAATTGTGTAACATGTCGATATAAAAATGTATTGTTTACGTGGAAATTTTACGTTATTAATGTAGTGGTAAAACTAGAGCATCTTTTATGAGCTATATTTTAAAATTCAAGTTTATGTCACATTCAATTAGATAATACGTATGATTGATCTTTTATTTTGGTTGAGTATTTAAATGATTTGTTCGTAGGTAAAATACTAACACTTCGGTCCAAACTAGAATATATTGAACTTTCTGATAATTCATTTCATTCATATAATATTTATTATACACATTGAAACTAGATAAAAAAGGGAAAAAAATCAGATTTACATAATTATAAAATAAAACAAAAACATGATTAAGTTGGATTTAAAATAAAACACCATAAAAATTATATAGTGTTGGATTTAGTCTCATAATTCTTTTGAATCGCTATGCCTTAAAAGTTACGTATATTAATCTCAAACTACTTTTAGAAATAAAAAACTAATGCAAACACATACATCTTGTTCGAAAATTTATTTAATATTTCAATTAAATCTTGTGCATTATATCCTTTCTTTATTTTAATTATGTAATATAAAAATTTTATAAAAGAAAAGTAATACAAAAAATAAAAACATTCACAGAGAATAAGTAAAAACGTAACGACTACTTTCTGTAGGTTTGAATTATTCTTTGTACAAAATTGTAATCAATTAATATATTATAGTTTAATTACCTTTGTAAAAATAAAAAATTTATACTATATTAAAAGCACGAAGGCCCTTAGTGAAATGTCGTTCGCCTTTTTTATCCTTTAAAAATTGATTTCGCATTGGGCAAATGAAACGACCCGACCGGGTCGTTTAGAGCTCTAGCGCGTCATTCAGCAGTTTGAGGGCATCGACAGCTTCATTTCAGGTATTATGACTTGTACGCATGGTCGGAATTGAATACCGGGAAATTCGGAGTTGATTTGAGAAGAGAATTCTCATTTCGAAAACTTTAAGTTGAAAGAACTGACCAAGATTGGATTTTCGAGTAAACGACTTCGGAATCAAGATTTGAAGGTTCCAGCAGGTTCGTATGACGATTTCAGACTTGGACGTATGTCCGGATCGGGATTTGGAGGACCCGGAAACGTTTATGGAAGTTAGCATTTTTGGAAGAAATTCATAAGTTGGGTTAAAGTGCATTTCAGGTTTATCAATGTTCGTTTGGGATTACGAGTCTGGGAATAGCTCCGTATGGTGATTCTGGTGTTGGGAGCGCGATCGGAAGTGAATTCGGAGGTCCGTATGTCATTTTGGAGTCATTTGGCGAAAGTTAGAGATTTGAAGGTTTTTGAGAAGTTTGACCGGGGGTGGACATTTTGATATCGGGGTCAGATTCTGATTTTGGAAGTTGGAGTAGGTCTGTAATGTCGAATATGACTTGTGTGCAAAGTTTGAGGTCAATAATCGGACGTGATTTGATAGGCTTCGGCATCGAATGTAGAAGTTTGAAGTTCTAAAGTTCATAAAGTTCAAATTGGGGTGCGATTCATGATTTCGATGTTGTTTGATGTGATTTGAGGCCTCGAGCAAGTTCGTAAGGTGTTATGAGACTGGTTGGTGTGATTGGACGGGGTCCTGAGGGCCCCGAGTGGATTCTGGGTGGTTAACGGATCGAACTTTGATTTGAAGAAAAACTGAGGCAGCTGATGTCTGGTGTAACCGCACCTGCGAGGTTGTGGTCGCAGAAGCGGGCTAGGAGTCGCAGGAGCGCAATGGGGCAGCCAAGGGAAGGACCGTAGATGCGGGGCATTGGCCGTATCTGCGCAAGAGCAGAAGCGAGGGAGCTGACCGCAGAAGCGGTAGTGGGGGCCGCACCTGCGGGATCGCAGAAGCGGTCAAATTACCACAGGTGTGGAAATGCTGGAGGCAGTGAATTCTTTAAAAATCGGGATTTGGCCCATTATACTTCATTTTTCTTCTTGGTTGGGCGATTTTGAAGCCTTTGAAGAGGGGGATTTCGTCACGAAGCATGAGGTAAGTTACTTCTACCCCTTGTGAGTTAAATACATGATTTAGATATGGATTTTAACATGAAAATTAGTGGAAAACTTGGAGTTTGAGGGAAAACCTAGAAATTTAGTATTCTTGGATTTTGACCACGATTTTGAGCATGAAATTGAGAGTAAATTATATATTTGAGTTCGTGAGGTTATGGGTAAACTTTAACTTCGAAAAATTTCGGAATCCGGGCACGTGGGCTCAAGGGCATTTTTGTCAACTTTTCGATCGGGGTTAGGAATTGTTATAAATTGGATTATTATGAGTAATTGAACATACATTAATGGATTTGCATAATTATTGGCTAGTTTTGAAGCGTTCTGCCTCAATTTGAGTCTTCGGAAGGGCGTGGAATGCCGGTTATGGAACTTCGGAGCGAGGTGAGCCTCCTTTCTAACCTTGTAATAGGGAATTGTCCCCATGGGTGAATTTATTGAATATGTGCTGCTAATTGTGGGGGCTACATCCGCACGAGGTGACGAGAGTCCGTGCGTAGCTACTATTATGCTTATGTCTGGGTAGTCTAGGACCTAAAAGCATGCTTACTTGTAATAAATGCAACCTTTTGATAGTTTAAATTGCTTAAATCATATCGAAGTGGCAAATAATTTTCTAATAGAGCTAAACTTCATTTTCTTGACTTGTAAAATGGAAATTTACACCTCCTTGAATAATAGTTTCCTTGATGAATGTCTTGATTGACTATTTGAATATGTGTTTCTATGTGTACCTGCATCGCATGTATGATTCGCGAGCAGGGTGATTGTTTAATTATATTTGACCGCGTCGCGTGTATGATTTGCGAGCCGGGTAATAGATGCATCTATGGTTCAAGCCATTCGACCCTCTGGTAGTGCACAGTTTATATATAGTTGGATCGGACCGTACGACATCGGCACGATTTGCGCATGCTTGTATTGCTTTCCTTGAAGTTTATTGAAGTTGATATTGCTTCTTCCCGGCTTGAGAATATATGTATAAATGATGAAAAAGGAATTTGGGAATTTCACATAAAAGAAAGAACTGTTTACTTGCTTTACTCTATTGAAATTACAATCATGTTTATATAAATCCTCGATTTGTCATATTATTGATGTATCATTATTGGACCTCTAGTAAGTGTCGAAGTTGACCTCTCATCTCTACTTCTTCGAGATAAGGCGGGATACTTACTGAGTACACATTGTTTGTGTACTCATGTACACTTGCTGTGCATTTTTTTTGCACAGGCACATACAGCTCTAGCGGCCTAGTGGGCGTACCAGCATGGTTGATACGGAGACATAGGTGAGCTGCACTTCTCGAGACGACCCGTAGCTAGTATAGTCTCTTTCAGCGTATTGTATTTACTTTCTGTCCAATTTCTATTCTGGACAGTTATTGTACCTTATTTGATTCCTTAGTAATTGCTCATGCACTTGTGACACCGGGTTCTGTGATGATTATGGGGTATTATGTAATAACTTCTAAACACTCTTTATTTATTTTGTAAAGATTATCTTTTACTAGCCGGATTGAAAGAATATCATAGTTTTCACAATTATTTAAATGAGAATTTAATTAAGTATTTATGGTTTGCTTGCATGACTGCGGTGTCCGGCGTCATCACGACCCTTAGTGGATTTTGGATTGTGACAACATGGTATCAGAGCATTATGTTCCCTAAGGTCTCACGAGTCATGAGCAAGTCTAGTAGAGCCTCGCGGATCGGTACGGAGACGTATGTACTTATCTTCGGGAGGCTACAGGGCTGTTAGGAGCACTTCCCTTCTTGATTTCCTCATCCTGCGATTTAATTCGTTTTAGGCTTATGCCTTTGTTTCCTTCCTAATCGATCTTATACGACACTAAGCACTGATTATAAATCAGGAATTGAGATATTTTAAAGCTACCACAGAGGTGGTGCGGGAAGCTTCTCCCTGCGTAGTTGATTTGACTATTGTCGTCGCCTTGCGGATGGATATTTAGTCGTTTCAGCTCAGCAGCTGTACTTCTGAGAGCTCTGAGGCTAGGCACAAGTTTCCATGATGCTTATGAACGGTTGTCGCACGGTATTGATGTTATTGTAGGATGCTTGCCTACGTGTTGGGGCAGTGAATGACTTGAAGGGAGGTTTATTCGGTGCATAATTTAGAGATTTGGTATTTTATTCCTGACGGGGGAAGGGAAATCGGGCTAAGGATGTTTAGATTTGGGTTGATGGAGTAACGAGGCGTGGTATTTGCGAGCGTGGTGGAATTTTCATCTTTGATGAGGTGCCGTTGTCCTTGTTGAATGTACTAAGTTTGCCGGTGTTGAGACCTTCCACAATTCGCCTTTGGGGCAGGATATTGTAATATAGCAATGGAGAACCGGCTGTCAGAGATCGCGGGGAGCGGTGGTTCAGGATGTAATCGATGTTTATAATGTCGATGGCTCGAGAAGAGATGATATTCGGAGAGGTTTACAGTTAGTAGCGGTCTATTGGTTCAAGAGCTACTGAGTTAGTTTTTTTATCTAAGGCATCAGCTGAGCGGCGAAGGATGATGAAGAACATGTGGAAAGTGTCAGGCGGTGGTTAAATTTCTAGAAGACCAAGTGTAAGAAGCGGAACTCGAATAGTTGCTTAAAGAAAAGGGTTTGGCCAAAGTGGGAGAGTGGCAGAGCAGCACGTGGATCCAGTGGAAGGATAACTACACCCTTAAGGAAAGTTTTGAGTGATTTGGGAATTTTAGTGGACGGTGATTAAGTCTACGAGCATAATTTGAAATATTGGCTAGCGTAATAGCGGGAGATCTGATATGACGGAATGGATCTGCTTGATATGAAGAAGGATACAACATAACTGTGAATTAGAAGATATGGTCGCACATTTAGTTAATGTCCACGATGAGTGAATGGACTTGTGCAGCTGGTGGATGAGCACGGGCTCAGTATGGGTTATTGATGTCATAGTAATTGTATCCCGTACAGCGACGTTGGAAGATGTTGGAGCGTAGTCTCCACATTTAGGGATGTCTCTTATGAGCAGGTCAGCGGTCACGTGGTTGGCAAAGCTTCGGCGAAGGATTTTATTAACTATCCGGTAATAGGTTTAATATGTGAATGTTACTAGAGATTCAGAGTGTTCATGAAATGCTAAAAGAAGGATTTCGAGGAATCTGGCGGTTTAATTGCGCAAGGTCAAGTCAATAAGGGATAAAGAATCTTGTTTGGTTCCAAAGTTGTGTAATAGTGGCTTCAAGCTAAGTGGGAGAGTCCCACCGCCTACGATTGGGTTGTATGAATATCTTCTTGTGAAGTTTCGGGTTATCGGCATATTGGTAAGTTGTTTTGGCTATGGGAAGAGAACATCAGTAGTAATTTGAGCAAAGGTATTGAAGAATGTGTTCTATAATTGGCATCATCGATTCATGTTCAGCCTTTGGGAAGACTTAGGAGTTATGCTTCGCGTAGAAGCGAGTTGCAAGAAAGGTGATTCGGCCGGGTGCTTCTTTGAGAGGGTAATCATGTGCTAGCGGAGCCTTGCAGTTGATTATATTCGGGACCATGTCAGAGTGGGTGACTCTAAATAACGGTCCTAGTGAATTCAAAGGTTAAAAATGTGGTGCCTAAGGATTCAAGCCCGCGGTGTGTTTAAGAATCGGGCTTGTGAAGCAGCTTATGATAAGAGGCTCAGAATGTTCTATGATGTTTTGACTTGCAGTGTAGCATTGGGAGGAAAAGAAGAAAAAGACTTCAGATTCGTAGAGGAATTACCAGAATGGATGTACCAGTCGAGATGCGGATATGCGCACAAGGAAGGCATGAGATGGTTCGTGGGATTTGAGACAGCATGGTCTCGTGTTACAAGGCCACTCAGGTTGAGTTCATTATGTGTTGAATGAAGTTATTATTATTATAAGGCAATTAAGGATAAATTGGAAGAGGTTGGACTGGTTAGCCATGGTTGTATTGGCATATCGGTGACAGTGATCAGTTCCTTCAGCCTGATTGAGTTATGCAAGCGATTTGGAATCAGGATTTGAAGATTCCAGCAGGTTCGTATAATGATTTCGGACTTGGGCGTATGTCCAGATCATATTTTGGAGGATCCGGGAACGTTTCGGCACCTATTATGGAAGTTAGCATTTTTGGAAGAATTTCATAAGTTGGGTTGAAGTACATTTAACTGTTATCAATATGTTCGGTTGGGGTTCCGAGTCTGGGAATAGCTCCGTATGGTGATTCTGGTGTTGGCAGTGCGATCGGAGTGAATTCGGAGGTCCGTAGGTCATTTTGGAGTCATTTGGCGAAAGTTAGAGATTTGAAGGTTTTTGAGAAGATTGACCGGGAGTGGAATTTTTGATATCGGGGTCGGATTCCGATTCCGGAAGTTGGAGTAGGTCCGTACAGTCGAATATGACTTGTGTGCAAAGTTTGAGGTCAATCGGATGTGATTTGATAGGCTTTGACATCGAATGTAGAAGTTTGAAGTTCTAAAGCTCATAAAGTTCGAATTGGGGTGAGATTCATGACTCGATATTGTTTGATGTGATTTGAGGCCTCGAGCAAGTTCGTAAGGTGTTATGAGACTGGTTGGTGTGTTTGGACGGGGCCCCGGGTGGATTCTGAGTGGCTAACGGATCAAACTTTTATTTGAAGAAAAACTGAGGCAGCTGATGTCTAGTGTAACCGCACCTGCGAGGTTGTGGCCGCAGGTGCGGAGCCGTAGAAGCGGGCTGGGAGTCGCAGGAGCGGAATGGGGCAGCCAAGAGAAGGACCACAGAAGCGGGGCATTGGCCGAATCTGCACAAGCGCAGAAGCAAGGGAGCTGACCGCAGAAGCGGAAGGAGACCGCAGAAGCGGTAGTGGGGGTTGCACCTGCGGGATCGCAGAAGCGGTCAAATGGCCGCAGGTGCGGAAATGCTGGAGGCAGTGAGTTCTTTAAAAATCGGGATTTGGCCCATTATCCTTCATTTTTCATCTTGGTTGAGCGATTTTGGAGCCTTTGAAGAGGGGGATTTCTTCACCAAGCATGACGTAAGTTACTTCCACCCCTTGTGAGTTAAATACATGATTTAGATATAGATTTGAACATAGAAATAGTGGAAAACTTGGGGTTTGAGGGAAAACCTAGAAATTTAGTATTCTTGGATTTTGACCACAATTTTGGGCATGAAATTGAGAGTAAATTATATATTTGAGTTCATGAGGTTATGGGTAAACTTTATCTTCGAAAAATTTCGCAATCCGGGCACGTGGGCCCGAGGGCATTTTTGTCAACTTTTCGATCGGGGTTAGGAATTGTTATAAATTGGATTATTCTAAGTAATTGAACATACATTAATGGATTTTCATAATTATTGGCTAGTTTTGGAGCGTTGTGCATCAATTTGAGTCTTTGGAAGGGCGTGGAATGCCCGTAATGGATCTTCGGAGCGAGGTGAGTCTCCTACTAACCTTATAAGAGGGAATTGTCCTCATAGGTGAATTTATTGAATATGTGCTGCTAATTGTGGGGGCTACGTATGCACGAGGTAACGAGACTCCGTGTGTAGCTACTATTATGCATATGTCCGGGTAGTCTAGGACCCAAAAACATGCTTACTTATAATAAATGCAACCTTATTGATAGTTTAAATTTACTTAAATCATATCGAAGTGGCAAAAGATTTTCTAAAAGAGCTAAACTTCATTTTCTTGACTTGTAAAAGGGAAATTTACACCTTTTTGAATAATTGTTTCCTTGATGAATGTCTTGATTGACTGTTTGAATATGTGTTTCTATGTGTACCTGCGTCGCATGTATGATTTGCGAGCAGGGTACTTGTTTAATTATATTTGACCGCGTCGCATGTTTGATTCGTGAGCGGGGTAATAGATGCATCTATGGTTCGCGCCATTCGACCCTCTGGCAGTGCACAGTTTGTATATTGTTGGATCGGGTCGTACGGCCTCGACATGATTTGCGCATGCTTGTATTGCTTGCCTTGAAGTTTATTGAAGTTGATATTGCTTCTTCCCGGCTTGAGAATATATGTATAAATGATGAAAATGGAATTTGGGAATTTCACATAAAAGAAAGAACTGTTTACTTGATTCACTCTATTGAAATTACAATCATGTTTATATAAATCCTCGATTTGTCATATTATTGAAGTATCATTATTGGACCTCTAGTAAGTGTCGAAGTCAATCTCTCGTCTCTACTTCTTCAAGATTAGGCGGGATACTTACTAAGTACACGTTGTTTTCGTACACATGCTACACTTGCTGTGCATTTTTGTTGCACAGGCACATGCAGCTCTAGCGGCCTAGTGGGCGTAGCAGCATGGTTGATACGGAGACTTAGGTGAGCTGCACTTCTCGAGATGACCCGTAGATAGTATAGTCTCTTTCAGCGTATTGTATTTACTTTCTGTCCAATTTGTATTATGAGAGGTATTGTGATGACCCAAAACGCCATCACTTGTTTATAAATTTAGTTCTATGTTCCGAGGCCTTAAAATTCTCTTTTATATTCACCTCAATTTGCGTGCGCAGTCCGGGCATGTAGCCGGAAAGCTATTATGTGAAATATCTGTGAAATATTAAAATTTTTGACTTAAAATGCATTTAAGTTGACTTCGGTCAACGTTTTGGGTAAACGGACTCGGACCCGTGATTTGACGGTCCCGGAGGGTCCGTAGGAAAATATGAGACTTGGGCGTATGCCCGGAATCGAATTCCGAGGTCCCAAGCCCGAGAAATGAATTTTTGAAAGAAATTGTTTTCTGAAATTGTTTATAAGGTTTGGAAATGAATTTTGATTAGAACATGTTAGTATCGGGCCCGTATTTTGGTTCCGGCGCCCAGTACAGGTCTTATATAAGATTTAAGTTAATTCAGTGAAGTTTGGAAAGAAACGGAATCCATTTGACTTGATTCGGACCTTAAATGCAAATTTGATGTTTAAAGAAGTTTTGAGAAATTTCATTGATCTTGAGGTTTAATTCGATGTTCATGATGTTATTTTGGTGATTTGAGTACATGAATAAGTCCGTAGGATATTTTTGAGGTTGTGTGTATATTTGGTTTGGAGCCCCGAGGGCTCGGGTGAGTTTTGGATAGGCCACGGGGTAAAATTTTGGACTTAAGGAATTGCAGGCCTGCAGGTTTCGCATTTCCCAAATTCCCTTCGCAATTCCCAGGTTTGCATTTCCCAAACCCCCTTCGCAATTCCTAGGCTTCGCATTTCCCAAACTTTTTCGCAATTCCTAGGTTCGCATTTCCCAAACTCTTTTCGCAATTCCCAGGATTCGCATTTCCCAAACTTTTTTTCGCAATTCCTAAGCCAGCAGAGGTTGGTTTGCAATTGCGAACCCCTGTTCGCAATTCTCATAACTGAGACCTGCAACTTTTATACTTAGCCGATTATAAACCCATTTTGCACATCTTTTCAAAACATAAACACACTAGGGTGATTTTTCAAGAGCAACTTTCCTTCCAAATCAATTGTAAGTCATTTTTAACTAGTTTTCTTCAATCATTAACATCTTTTAACATGAGCGAATTGGTGGTGGAATCAAGGGGTAAAGCTATAATTGAATCGTGAATTGTGTTCGTGGCATCGAGGTAAGTGTTTGGTCTAACCTTAGCTTGAGGGATTAGGAGTTGTGTCCTATTTGCTATTTGTTTCTTGTTGAGTACGACGTATAGGCACGGTGACGAGTATCTATACGTTGGAGTCGAGCATGACCGTGAGTCTTATATTGTGATTTCCATGATTTCGTTGTGTTATTCATGCCTTGGTGGAAATTTCTATTTGTTGTGTAAAGTTGTGAAAAGAATTGTGACCTATGAATGTTGAGGAGCGTTGGCTCCAGTTGTATAACGAATTGTGAAAGTATAAGTGATAATTGAACCTCTAGGGCAGTGGCTCGAGTTGTGAAGTGAATTGTGAAGTAAAAGTGAGAAGAGAAGAGATCATTATGTTGCCCCCTTGCCGGGCTATTGTTGAGTTGTGGTTCCCTTGTATTGTGTTCTTAATTGATATTACGAATACTTAGGGTGATGATTCTTTGTGTTAGGTAAGGATTATGGTTATAGCTGAGGTAGTTAGGTGTTGTAACAAGTTTGGGTATAGCTGAGGTAGTTAGGTGTTGTAACAAATTTGGTTATAGCTGAGGTAGTTAGATGCTGGAACAAGTTTGGTTACAGCTGTTTCTTTTTCCCTTGCCGGGATAGTGTAGACCTTTTGATCCCTTGTCTGGACTCTCGTTATAATTGTAATACACGTATGCATCGGGTTGCACGCCGCAACAATATTATATATGGATCGGGTTGCACGCCGTAACAATATTATATATGGATCGGGTTGCACGCCGCAACAATATTATATATGGATCGGGTTGCACGCCGCAATATTATTATATATGGATCGGGTTGCACGCCGCAATAATATTATATGGGAGCGGGTGGTACGCCTACCACAAGATATAATGAAATGGGAGCGGTGGTATGCCTACCACGAGATAAATGAAATGGGAGTGGGTAGTACTCCTATCACGAGATACATGAAATGGGAGCGGGTGGCACGCCTGCCACGAGATACAGTAAGTGGGATCGGGTTGCACGCCTGCAACAAGATGTGAAAAGAAAGTGAAATCTGCCTTTGTTTTCCTTAATCTTGCTAGTGGTTGGATTTTGATTCCTTTATAGTTCTCTTGATATTCTGTTTTTACCTGTTGTTCCCCGAAGCATGTTTCCCCTCCCATCCTTACTTGCTTATACCTGCTTTACTTTCCGCTGTATATTATATAACTGCACAGGTTTATTTGGTGGTCTGGTCCTAGCCTCGTCACTACTTCGCCGAGGTTAGGTTAGCCACTTACCAGTACATGGGGTCGGTTGTGCTGATACTACACTCTGCACTCTTTGTGCAGACCCCAGTGTTGTGGACTCCGGACCGCAGTGAGATTGCTGATCCTCGTTCATCAGGCGACCCGAGGTAGTCCTGCATGCGTCCGCAGGCCTTGGCGCCTCCTTCTATCTTCTATTCCTGTTTCTTTCATACATTTCCAGAGACAATGTTGTATTTAATTCTTTCAGACCTTTATTTGTAGTATTCTTAGACCGTCTTGAAACTGTGACACTAGTTCTGGGTAGTCGAGACTCAAACAGTTGTATTAGATATTATTCAGATAGCTTATGCCTTCTTTCTTCCGCTTATGTTAAATCCCACTGTTTAAATGTTATTATTATTATTAAAATTGCTAATGGGTAAAAAAGTAAATTGTTCAAATAATTGGCTTGCCTAGATCACATTAGTATGCGCCATCACGACTCCCGAGGGTGGGAAATTCGGGTCGTGACAAGTTGGTATCAAAGCTCTAGGTTACATGGGTCTCACAGTTCATAGACAAGCTTAGTAGAGTCTGAGGGATCGGTACGGAGACATCTGTATTTATCCCCCAGAGGCTATAGAGTTAGGAAAAAACTTCACATTCATTATTTCCTATCGTGCGATTTTGTTCTCTCAATGTTTCATTTAAACCTCTACTCTTGTCCTTTCGCGAATGGAGAGGTCATGCACTGCTTCTTCAGCCGGGCAGCTACACAGACCGTTGATATATCATCTACGTCTTCGGAGGCTTTGTGGAGATTGGATAAGTTTCCCCAAGCTCTTCACTATTACATTCAGTGGTGCATCTACTGAGGATCCCCAGGATTATCAACACAGCTGTCATGAGGTTCTCAGAAGCATGGCGATAGTTGAGACCAATGGGGTCGATTTTGCTACTTTTCGCTTGTCTGGATCCGCCAAGACTTGGGGGAGAGATTATTGCTTGGCTAGACCAGCCGGATCGCCAGCTTCGACTTGGGAGCAGTTCACGCAGCTATTTTTGGAGAAGTTTCTCCACATCACATAGAGAGAGGTATTAGAGGGGGAGGTAGAGGTATTAGAGGTGGAGATAGAGATTCTAGAGGTGAAGTAAAGGTATTAGAGGTGGAGGTGCAGGTATTGTTCTGGTTTGTGGTAGAGAAGCTTCGATTTTATTTTGCGCCGTATCTGGTCATGCCTAGTGATTCTTTGAGTGCCCCTATTTATGTGTCTACGCCAGTGGGTGATTCAATTGTGGTGGATCGCGTCCATTGTTCATGTATAGTGGTTATTGGAGGTCTTGAGACTCGTGTAGATTTGCTTCTTCTGGACATGGATGATTTCGGTGTTATATTGCTGATGGACAGGTTATTACCTTACCACACTATCTTGGACTGTCGTGCCAAGACTGTGACCTTAGCTTTGCCGGGTTTGTCTCGTTTAGAGTGGAGAGGGACTCCTGGTAATTCTACCCGTAGTATTATCTCTTATGTGAAGGCTCGGCGTATGGTCGAGAAGGGGTGTTTGGCCTATTTGGCCTATGTTCGTGATTCTAGTGTTGAGGTTCCCTCTATTGATTCTGTGCCCGTTGTTCGTGAGTATCTTGAGGTATTCCCTTCAGACCTGCTAGGTATGCCGCCCGACCGGGATATTGACTTTTGCATTGATTTGGCTCCGGTCACTCAGCCCATTTCTATCCTGTTGTATCGTATGGCCCCGCCTGAGTTGAAAGAGTTGAAGAAATAGTTTCAAGACTTGTTTGAGAAGGGTTTCATTAGACCCAGTGTTTCGCTTTGGGGTGCGCCGGTGTTGTTTGTTAAGAAGAAGGATGGGTCAATGAAAATGTGTATTGATTACCTGCAATTGAACAAGGTTACAATCAAGAATAAGTATCCGCTGCCGAGGATTGATGATTTGTTCGATCAGCTTCAGGGTGCCAAGGTATTTTCGAAGATTGACTTGAGATCTGGCTACCATCAGTTGAGGACTAGGGCATCCGATGTCCCTAAGATAGCTTTCCGCACTCGGTACGGGCATTATGAGTTCTTGGTGGTGTCATTCAGGTTGACAAATGCCCCAGCAACTTTTATGGATTTGATGAACCGAGTGTTCAGGCCTTATATGGATCCGTTCGTGATAGTCTTCATTGATGATATTTTGATATATTCTCGCAGCCGGGAGGAGCACGAGCAGCATCTTAGAGTGGTTCTTCAGACCTTGAGGGATAGTCAGTTATACGCCATGTATTCGAAGTGTGAGTTCTAGTTGAGTTTAGTTGCATTCCTGGGTCATGTAGTATCAGCAGAGGGTATTCAGGTTGATCCAAAAAAGATTGAGGCGGTCAAGAACCGGCCTAGACCAGCATTAGCTACAAAGATTCGGAGTTTCTTGGGGTTGGCAGGCTACTATCGTCGGTTCGTGGAGGGGTTTTCATCTATCGCAGCCCCAATGACCAGGTTTACCCAGAAGGATGCCCAGTTCAGGTGGTCGGACGAGTGTGAGGCGAGCTTTCAGAAGCTCAAGGCAGCTCTGACTACGGCACCGATGTGGGTTCTGCCTACAGGTTCAGGTCCTTATACAGTTTATTATGATGCATCTCGTATTGGACTTGGGGCAGTGTTGATGCAGGATGGCAAAGTCATTGCCTATGATTCGCGGCAGTTGAAGATTCATGAGAAGAACCATCCGGTTCATGATTTGGAGTTGGCAGCCATTGTTCACGCGTTGAAGATTTGGGGGCATTATCTGTATGGCGTGGCATGTTGGGTGTTCACGGATCATAAGAGTCTTCAGTATTTGTTCAAGCAAAAGGAGTTGAATTTGAGGCAGAGGAGGTGGTTAGAGTTGTTAAAGGATTATGATATCACCACCTTATATCATCCGGGAAAGGCCAATGTGGTGGCCGATACTTTGAGTAGGAAGTCAGCCAGTATGGGCAGTTTAGCTTATATTCTGGTCGGTGAGGGACCGCTTACTTTGGATGTTCAGGCCTTGGCCAATCAGTTCATGAGGTTGGATGTTTCTGAGCCCAGTTGTGTGTTAGCTTGCACAGTCGCTCGTTCTTCATTATTGGAGCGTATCCGAGATCGGCAGCATGATGATCCCCATTTGTGTGTCCTTGGAGACACGGTGCAGCACGGAGGTGCCTAGCAGATTACCTTGGGTGATGATGGAGTTTTGAGATTGCAGGGTCGAGTTTGTGACCTAACGTGGATGGACTCCGAGAGTTGATTTTATCAGGATTTGTGGCAGCATTATTGATGGAGGAGAATGAAGAAGGATATCGTTGCGTATGTGGCTCGGTGTTTGAATTGTCAGCAGGTTAAGTACGAGCATCAAAGGCTCGGTGGTTTATTTTAGAAGATTGAGCTTCCCGAGTAGAGGTGGGAGCGTATCCCTATGGGCTTTGTTACTGGACTCCCACGGACTCAGAAGAAGTTCGATGCAGTGTGGGTCATTGTTGATAAGCTGACCAAGTCAGCGCATTCATTCCTGTGGCAGTCTCCTATTCTTCCCAGAGGTTAGCTGAGATTTATATCCGGGAGATTGTTCGTCTTCATGGTATACCCGTGTCTATCATTTCGGATCGAGATACGCAGTTTACCTCACACTTTTGGAGAGCAGTTCAGCGAGAGTTGGGCACACGGGTGAGTTGAGCACAACGTTTTATCCTCAAACGGACGGGCGGTCCGAGCGGACCATTCAGATTTTGGAGGATATGCTCCGAGCTTGTGGCATTGACTTTGGAGGCTCGTGGTATCAGTTTTTGCCTTTAGCATACTTTGACTACAACAACAGCTACCAGTCGAGTATTCAGATGGCTCCTTATGAGATCTTATATGGTAGGCGGTGTTGGTCGCCGGTTGGATGGTTTGAGCCGGGAGAGGCTCGGTTGTTGGGTACGGATCTGGTTCAGGATGCCTTGGACAAGGTCAGGATCATTCAGGATAGGCTTCGTTCAGCTCAGTCCAGGCAAAAGAGCTATGCCGACCGCAAGGTTCGAGATTTGGTTTCCATGGTCGGTGAGCGGGTATTGCTTCGAGTGTCGCCTATGAAGGGCGTGATGAGATTTGGGAAGGAGGGAAAGCTTAGCCCTAGGTTCATTGGCTCGTTTGAGATTCTTGACCGACTGGGGGAGGTGGCTTATAGACTTGCATTGCCGCCGAGCTTATCAGCCGTGCATCCAGTGTTTCATGTGTCCATGCTTCGGAAGTATCACGGCGATCCATCCCACGTGTTAGATTTCAGCACTGTCCAGTTGGACAAAGACTTGTCTTATAAGGAGGAGCCGGTGGCTATCCTAGACCGGCAGGTTCGTCAGTTGAGGTTGAAGAGTTTTCCCTCTGTTAATATTCAGTGGAGAGGTCAGCCTACTGAGGCATCGACCTGGGAGTCCGAGTCTGATATGCTGAGCCATTATCCCCATCTTTTTCCCGACTCAGGTACTTCCTTCTTATGTCTGTTCGAGGACCAACGATTGTTTTAGAGGTGGAGAATGTGATGACCCAAAAGGCCATCACTTGTTTTTAAATTTAATTCTGTGTTCCGAGGCCTTAAAGTCCTCTTTTATCTTTACCTCGATTTGCGTGCGCAGTCCGGGTATGTAGCCGGAAAGCTGTTATGTGAAAAATCTGTGAAATATTAAAAATTTGACTTAAAATGCATTTAAGTTGACTTCTGTCAACGTTTTGGGTAAACCGACCCGGACCCGTGATTTGACGGTCCCGGAGGGTCCGTAGGAAAATATGGGACTTGGGCGTATACCCGGAATCGAATTCCGAGGTCCCAAGCCCGAGAAATGAATTTTTGAAAGAAATTGCTTTCTGAAATTGTTTATAAGGTTTGGAAATGAATTTTGATTAGAACATGTTGGTATCGAGCCCGTATTTTGGTTCCGGCGTCCGGTACACGTCTTATATATGATTTAAGATAATTCTATGATGTTTGGAAAGAAACGGAATCCATTTGACGTGATTCGGACCTTAAATGCAAATTTGATGTTTAAAGAAGTTTTGAGAAATTTCATTGATCTTGAGGTTTAATTCGATGTTCATGATGTTATTTTGGTGATTTGAGTACACGAATAAGTCCGTAGGATATTTTTGAGGTTGTGTGTATGTTTGGTTTGGAGCCCCGAGGGCTCGGGTGAGTTTTGGATAGGCCACGGGGTGAAATTTTGGACATAAGGAATTGCAGGCCTGCAGGCTTCGCATTTCCCAAACTCCCTTCGCAATTCCGAGGTTCGCATTTCCCAAACTCCCTTCGCAATTCCCAGGCTTCGCATTTCCCAAACTTTTTTGCAATTCCCAGGTTCGCATTTCCCAAATTCCGCAATTCCCAAGCCAGCAGAGGTTGGTTCGCAATTGCGAACCCCTGTACGCAATTCCCATAACTGAGACCTGCAACTTTTATACTTAGCCGATTTTAAACCCATTTTTCACATCTTTTCAAAACATAAACACACTAGGGCGATTTTTCAAGAGCAACTTTCTTTCCAAATCAATTGTAAGTCGTTTTTAACTAGTTTTCTTCAATCATTAACATCTTTTAACATGATTTCAATTTAAATCAAAGATTTTCATGGGGGAAATTGGGTGTTTTGGGTAGAACCTAGGTTTTTCAAAATTGGGGATTTGGACCTCGATTTGAGGTCCGATTTCAAAATAAATTATATATTTAAGTTCGTGGGGGATGGGTAATCGAGTTTTGGTTCGAACCTCGGGTTTTGACCATGTGGGCCCGGGGGCAATTTTTGACTTTTTGGGTAAAACTTTGGAAAACTCATTTTTCATGCATTGGGGTTGATTCATTTAGCGTTTATTAATGTAATTAAGTAACTTGTGACTAGATACGAGTGAATTGGTGGTGGAATCAAGGGGTAAAGCTATAATTGAATCGTGAATTGTGTTCGTGGCAGCGAGGTAAGTGTTTGGTCTAACCTTAGCTTGAGGGATTAGGAGTTGTGTCCTACTTGCTATTTCTTTCTTGTTGAGTACGACGTATAGGCACGGTGACGAGTATCTATACGTTGGAGTCGAGCATGACCGTGAGTCTTATATTACGATTTCCATGATTTCGTTGTGTTATTCATGCCATGGTGGAAATTTCTATTTGTTGTGTAACGTTGTGAAAAGAATTGTGACCTATGAATGTTGAGGAGCGTTGGCTCCAGTTGTATAACGAATTGTGAAAGTGTAAGTGATAATTGAACCTCTAGGGCAGTGGCTCGAGTTGTTGTAAGCACGTGATTTTTGCCCTATATGAAATACTCCTATAAAATCTCAAGAAAATAGATTTTTTGTTAACTATTTGCCATTTTTATAGGATGTTGTAGGATTTTTTTTAATTGTTTGCATTTTGTGCATGTTTAATTTTTATTTGAATCATGAAAAATACCAAAAACATCACGCATGGAATTTAGGCTTTATTTTTACAATTTTAGGATTAATCAGTAATTATTTGTTTTATAAAAATTAAAAATCACAAAAAACAAATGCTTCATTTTTACACTTTTTTCTTTTATTGATTTTTTCTCTTTTAATTTAGGATTAAGTAGCTTTTATAATTTTTATAATTAGTTAATTAGTTTAATTTCACATTTTTAGATAACCTAGGATTTTAATTTTAGGTTTTTTAATTAAAGAAAAGAAAAAGAAAGATAAGAAAAGGATTTGAAGAAAAGATTTAATTGATACTGAGTTAATTCTTGTATCCAAATCAGGCCCAAATCTCAGCTTAAAAAACTACCCAAACCACCCAGTCCAAAACCGAACCGGCCCAAACCAAATTTCACCCCGACCCGTTTAGCTATGCTTGACCCGTTTCCCCCTTCTCGATTAAAAGCCCGTGAAGCTAGAGACAGCGAAATAGGTGACCCCTTCCCCCTTTAAAAAATGAGCAGCGGCGTATAAGAGAGAGGGCAGCTTTCCCCTCTTCTGGGTTCCCTGATCATCTTCCAAAAAACAGCCTCCTCCTCTCGCTTTTCAGAAACAACAGAGCTCCCATGGTGTTATCTTCTTCTTCCCATTCTCTGTAGTTTAAGCGCGCGCACACACATTTATACTCATAGAAAGCAGCCTTGACTTTTGAATTTCAGATTCTAGATCTATAACACAATAAGCTCAAAAATCAGAACAAAAAAAAAAAACAAAAAGAAGAACGGGATTCAAAAGGGATTTTATTAAAAAATACTCTGGGTTCAAACTCTGTTGATTGCTGTTGGTTTTCGCCGTTGATTCAGTTCATGGTTGAGCTCCAGATTAGCCGTCGAGATCCTTGCTGTTCAGATTTTTTTTGAGGTTCTTTTGATTATTGGTGATGTACACATCCGTGATCTTTGTATAACTTTTAATTTTAATTCTAGCCTGTTTAAATTTTAGTATGAAATCTAGATCTTTGTATGAAATCTAGATCTTTTTTTGGTTATGTTTTATTTTACATGATGATAGTCTTCTGATAAAAAGTTTGATTATGATAACTCATTAGTACGTAAGTTTGATTATGAAATTTCTTAAATCCTTCCACTTATGCGTACATTGAAGGTTCTTGCTCGCTAATTTGAGTTTTGAGGGGGTATCGATTTGGTTTTGTGCAACATGAGCTGATGGTAAAAATCAGGAGATTTGAATAAGTTGATGCAACCATGTTTCATGTGGAATAGCTATTTTTTGGGTTTGTTTGTTTGTGTTCGTGAATTTGAGAAAAATGACTAATGAAGTTGAAATATTAAGTGGCATAGTTTGACAACTTCACTTAGATACTGATTTTCGTTTTTTTTTTTAGTTTTGTTTTACATGGAATTTATACATCAGTCTTTCTCTTGTTTGGATTCATAATCTCAATTGTCTTGTTTTTGTCTGGTACGTGAAAATGATGATAATATTTGGTGTTTGTTTGTAGTTTATTTCAAAATGTTGTTGTATATTTACATTTATGTACCAGTTGTTAGTTAACAAATCTATCCATCTATGGTAGTCTTGCGAGAGCACATTTAGATAATTTGAGCTACCCCATAAACAGCTGACTTATGCCCGAGAATAGCAATTGTAGAACTGCAACGTTAATGCAAACACACTGCATATCTAGAAATACCGAAAGTGATGTGCTTCTGATGACCCACGCTATGTGCAATTGTTAACATGTCGTAGGGATTTGAATCTGTTACTGAATCAATGGCTAACCCCATTTCCACAAATGACTCTCATAGAAAGCAGCCTTGACTTTTGAATTTCAGATTCTAGATCTATAACACAATAATTAAACGACTCTCATAATTCGTGGCGTTACAATAATCATGAACATTTGTAATTTGCTTTAAATTGAATACAATCCTTTTAAAATAAAATGAGGCGTGCCATGCCAAATAAAATCCCTAAGCTCATGGCCTTCACTTAATTAGTTTTAACTCTTTAGAAATCGGAGGCGTGCTATATTAGGCCCAAGACTGAATTGATAACCAATCCTTTAAATAATTGAAACATTGTAGGTCTGGGCCTTTCAAGTTAAGTAGTGGATTCGAGCTAAGGGTTTCTTCAGTAACGGAGATCGCCTTTTCGGGTTCGGACTTGAGCTTGGGGCCCGAATTTCCTTGAATACCATAATGTTAGTTAATTCACAGTGTTAACAAATTAAGTTTTTGTTTTAGAGACAACCCTTAATAGATAATATTAGTTCCTCTTTAGAATGTCCTTTAAAAAATAAATTGAGGTGCGCCGCGCCAAATAAAATGATAAATTGCGTGGCCCTCTTTAATTACGTCCTTAAAAATACTTAGAAATTCGGGACGTGCCATTTAGCGAATTTTCATGGCCTCCCGCAAAGTTAACAAGACGCTAGCCACTTCAGGCGCGCTTTTTAATAATTTTACCTTCTTAACTACGGGTGTGCATTTCATGCGATCCAAATCCAAATCCCAATATGTTGAATAAGAGGTGTCAAGGATCCGGGTGCATTTCATGTGACGTGATTCAAAAACACGCTCTTAAACGACGTTCACTTTCATAAAAACTAATTAAAGGCGGTTAAACAATTCTAAAATTGCACTATAGGTTAACATGTATTAAAATCAGACTTTAGCCAAATATAGCAGTTGAGCGACCATGCTAGAACCACGGAACTCGGGAGTGCCTAACCCCTTCTCCCGGGTTAACAGAATTCCTTACCCGGATTTCTGGTTCGCGACTGTTAAATAGAGTCAAACCCATTCCTCGATTCGGGATTCAAACGGTGACTTGAGACACCATAAATCTCCCAAGTGGCGACTCTGAACTTCTTAATAAACGAATCCCGTTTCGATTGTCCTTTAATTGGAAAAACTCCTTTTATTATACCCTTCACGGGGTGTAGTAGTAAGAAAAAGGAGGTGTGACACCCTCGTAATACATAACTGGGCATGATTTTATTGTTTTTCTATGATCACTTTATCACCAATAACTAAGCTCGGTGATCATTCTACTCACTTTGTGTTTCTTACACATGCTAGACTTATTCCTTGTGGTCATTATACAATTTCCTTATTACCGAACTGATTTTCTTTTTCATATTCCATGCTAACTATTTGGGTGTCAAATCTCTAACTAGACTTACTGAAAATTTTCACATCATCTTCAGGGCCAACCACGGTCATTATCATCTTCAGGGATAACCAAACCCTTTTGCTCCTAGCAGCGAGAGTGAAAACCCCTGAGCGGAACAACTTAGGGGAATACAGATGAAGTAAGTGATGAGAAGTGAAGGGTAAAGAGGCCAAATTAGATAGGTATCTTAAACACGCAACGACTCTCCATACAACGGGACCAATCTGTCCTAAGAAAACGTTGAAGAAGCGGCAAAATTTTATGATAAATGGGTCAATAGGAGGTCTGAAACCTAAAGTAAAAGGATATGTGCAAACGAAAGAATAACTAGACAGGAACAAAGTTATCCTTTGGTTTGGACCAGGAATTAAAATTAGAAAATCAGGCTTCCAATAGCATTCTCTTCGCACAATGGAAATCAGACCATCAATAATCTGAGAAGGATAGACATCGACACGATTATGGTAAGTCATAGAAGTGACTTGGTTTCTAATTGATTCACGATCAGTAGAGAAAGAAAATTCCGCAGGAATAATTTCATCAATTACTCTCGAAGGGGCTCACTTGACTCCCTATTTCTGGCAGATGATCTATGGGTTGAAGAAACCCTAGCCCTAAATGAAGAAGGGGTAGCAACATTGGGTTGAGAAGTACAACCACGGACAGATAAAGATCCTAAAGTACGTAGCCTACCGCCTCTTCTACTCCTAACAGGAGTAGTTGAAGGGGTAGTTCATCTACAATAATAGTTCTGCGAGGATTAGGGTTTGGTGAAGACATGGATGCAAGAAAGTGATGTGTGTTGAAGAATAAGAACAATTAGAGACGAAGAATACTGTAGATTGAAGGTTTTCGTGAAAGCAAAGGCATAAGGAGGTATTTATACAAAGAAGCAACTGTCATATGAAGGGGTTCATGATGGAAATGTCATAATGAAAACAATCGCTTCCTGACTGATGCAGCCGCAAAAAAGCCCTAAAAACCACTGAAGAGTTGCAGATCCAATCAATGAATGCCACGTGTTAGAAACATTAAATGGAAGTGACATACAACGCGTTGGTTCTATAGAAGACACAATGATACATGAGAAACGGCGCCAAAAAATTCCCGCCATAAATGTGATCCACTTCCCAAATATTCAATTGATGAATAATTGGTAAGTGATGGGACTATCTGTATTGGTAAAAATAAATATTACACGTGAATTTATATATGTGGCTAATGTGGCATGACACGTGGATCACTAAGAAGGCGACAACTGGAGAGATGCATTAAAAGAGGCACGAGTCATAAAAGGTACGAGCAAATCACCCACGAGATAAAAAGGATATGGTCGCTCGAGTCTGAATTGCTATATAAAGAGACACCGGCAGAATGAATCAAGACAGTAAAGAAGGAAGATTCATGAATCGTCAATTAATGTGCATGAATGATCATAGACGTTACAGAATCTTCATGAACAGTTACGATTGCCAATTATAACGTCTCATTAATATCATTAATGTTCATAATGATTTAGTCATAAAAGGGAAGAAACGTTGTACTTATAAATTCTATATAAGGGAAGGGGATTTCGCTTGTAAACACACGTTCTGATTATTATTGGAATGCAATTACTTTCTTTTGCTTTCTATTGATTACTTTGCTATTTCGTATTCTAATTTCCTTTCTTATCACTGAGAGAATATAGAAATTCCTGATTATCAGTAGCCCGAGTACTTCTAAAAATAGGCTTTGACTGAGAATCTAATTCTTTGGTTAAACAAACCTTCTCCCCAAGTGAAAGAAAATGTAGATCGTCATATTAGTGGGCTTTAATCTGCTCAAATAACAAAGATTGTACAAACACACAAGCAAAAACTTTTGTTGTTATTGAAAAATCTAATATGACACACAAATTAGGCAACGATTGAACCTCCAAGGCTAACACACGCATCTCAGCTGCAACAAGAATCATATTGCCCATGATCTTTCAACTCAAGGTAGCCGTTACCACAAAATATATTACAAGAAAGATGTCTAAATAAAACATCAAGTTACTTTATGATCTCAAAATGACAAAAGGCTACTTTATATTATTTTAGTACACATGAACGTAAATTTCACATATGTATGCATTACAACATATGTATTACCAACTAATATGCATTTTGGCAAAAGAATAAAAACTATACCTTAAAAGATATGCTTTTCCTAATCATAACAGCATGCACAATACATATTTTGATTCAGCAATTCATATAAAATGACTACTCTATCCTTCACAGAATAAATTTCATGAAAAACTACATAGGATAAAATAAATTAGTAAACAATTAATAAATGAAGTTAAGAAAAGTAGAACCCGATATGTGAGTCGCCCGAAAATAGTGAGATTCTTTAGTATTCTTTCTGACAATGATGAATGGTTGGTGAGCCTTTGAATATTCGGATCCTTCTTGGATCGTGGGAGAAAAGTTAGATAAGGTTCTCAAGAAAAAGGTCTATTTTGTAAGTGTATGATAAAGCAAGAATCTTCAGAGAATGTCAAAGTGTTTTTCTCTTACAAATGATCGTTTCATGTCCTTTATAACTATGCCTCTTTCTATTTATAAGGGGACATGTGTTACAAAATCCTAATAGTACAGATCCAGAAAATATTCACTCGAATATTCTCTTTAAAGTCTTATTCTAAAACTAGTTGTTATTACTCTGCTTAAGAAGAGTGCCGGTCCTCGACCTTGATCTCTGTTGACTCCTCGACTCAGCTCTTCATTTCTTGTTATATCACTTCAACCTTGAATATGCCTTTGGTCGAAGTCATACCGGTAACACGTGACAGCCTTCGAAGGCCCTCTTAATGTTGATATGGTTTGAACATAACCAAGATAATTTTTAGCTCATACAACAATTTGTTTCATAACAAAATAGAGAAAAACAACATTTTCAGAAAAGAAAAGTAAGGGAGGTTGAGGGCAATTGGGCAAACCAATATTATGGACTCATTTACGGTACTATATTAATTATTTCTCACTGTAAGTATACACGTTTCGTAATTGTAAATATTTCCCAAAAGAAGTTTTCATAGGGAAAAGGTGTTTTGTTCAACATGGGAGTTCTAACTGTCCAAAACATTATAACAAAAGCAATTAAAGTTTTAAGAAATTAATGTGAAAATCTAAATAGCGCGATTTAAAATCCTAACTTGAATTTCTAGGGAAAGTCAAAATTCGCAAACTAATGGAAGTTTTTAATTTCTTTTAATCAAAGACTTTGGTTTATTGGTATTAGAAGTCCATTTGAATTAGCTGATTGTAAATAGTTGATAAGGTTTAAGTACTGAAAAAATATTTTCGAGTGATATTATAAATAAGTAATTATATATTTGGATAAAAATAATGTAACTAATTATAGCAATTGGTCTTTTGATAAATTTGTGTTGATAAGCTGTTCTTCTATTAAAATTATTGAAATACCCTTAAAATTTCTCACACATCCTCACAGGAGCGTCGGGATATATCCTTTTCACATGTCCGAACCATCTCAGTCTAATTTAACCAATTTATAAGCCTTGCCAAACATCTTCTGTACTAAAACTTTTTTCCATGACACGTCAGCTTATTTTTTAAACCAAGGACTTTGGTTTAATGGTAAAGTGTAATGCATGATATTTGAATTAGACACACGTTCGTATTGATTCCTCGTGCAAACAATAATCTGAAATTTAAGTGAAAACTGATAGACGGATAGCCCCGATATTCGTAAAAATGGCGTGTGGTAGTCACTAAGTAAGGTGGTGTTTATTTTTTATCCACTAATTCTAATGCTGAGCAAAAATAGCCATTGCTCTATTAAAATTATTTTGAAAAGACGGTTTTACCCTTTCTTCAGTTCTTATATTCCCAAACCCTTGTTTTATTCGTTCAGAGGGAAAATTTGAGAGCGAAAATTTCAGAGGCAACTTTTGCGTGCTCCTCAGCATCTGTATCGTCCTTGCATGCAAACTAGTTGCACTTGATCTTTCTCCTTCGTCATCTTCTCTGCATCGAACGATCGAACTGGTATTTTATTATCTTTGTTTTGCTTTTATGCATTTTTGTTTTTGTATATGTGTAATCGCGATCAATGTTGTGTTTGGCATCAAGTATGTGTGAAATTTCAAAAATAATGATTATAAGTTGATTCAATGTCGAATAAGGAGCGAATTTTTGTGAGGAAGTTATTCAGAAATTTTTGGTATTGAAATATGTTTGTGGTTCAATCAATATATTTGATTATGTAAGGACATTTCATAAAAATAGTCGTGCGAGTTCATAAGCTAACTGTGTTTATGAATTTTTGGTTAACTGTGTTCATAAAAGTTAAGGACCAAGTGTCATTAACTTTTGAACTTGGAACTCAAAGTTAAGGACTGAGTGTCCTTAACTTTTGAACTTGGAATTCAAAGTTAAGGACCAAGTGACCTTAACTTTTGAACTTGAAACTTGAAGTTCAGGACCAAGTGTCCTTAACTTTGGAACTTGAAACTTGAAGTTCAGGACCAAGTATCCTTAACTTTTCAACTTGAAACTATAAGTTAAAGACTGCCTGTCCTTAACTTTTTAACTTGTAACTCTAAGTTAAGGACCAAGTGTCCTTAACTTTTAAACTTGTAAGTCAAAGTTCAGGACTAAGTGTTCTTAACTTTTGAACTTGGAATTCAAAGTTAAGGACCAAGTGTCCTTAACTTGAAACTTGAAGTTCAGGACCAAGTGTCATTAACTTTTCAACTTGAAACTATAAGTTAAGGACTTCCTGTCCTTAACTTTTTAACTTGAAACTTGAAGTTAAGGACCAAGTGTCCTTAACTTTTGAACTTGAAAGTTGAAGTTCAGGACCTAATGTCCTTAACTTTTAAACTTGAAACTTTAAGTTAAGGACTGCCTGTCCTTAACTTTTTAACTTGAAACTTGAAGTTAAGGACCAAGTGCCCTGAACAATTCAACTTGTAACTGTAAGCCCTAATCTTTTATGTTCTTTTTTCATCTTTGTAGCGTGCTAATGGAAGGAGACCGTGTGTTCGACTTTGATGTTTGGCGTAATTTAATGAGCTATTGGAAAGGAGATCTACAGTATAAGGAAACAATAAAAAGTTTTTTGTCGAACAGGGTGTGGAAGAAGTTGAGGGATGGTATTTTCGGAAACTTTTTCCGATTACAAAGTGTGAAGTTCTGTGGTAAACTTATTCACTGTGTATTGCTTTCAGAAATTGTAAATAATGACCCTAATTCGATGACATTCAAAGTTTTTGACCATGAAATTAAGTTTACAGGTGAAGCATTTCATATAATTACTGGTTTGAGTTGTTCTTCTTTACTGGACATCAAAGGTTTGCATGAAAAAAAGAATAGGCTTTCGAAAGTCTATTTCCCCGGAAAGGATAGGGTTGAGTTGGGTGATTTGTTTAATTTTATTACTAGCCACCCGGATGGTACAGCTGCATCATTTGTAGGCAGCGATGATGATGCTGTGAAGTTGGCAACAATTTATTTTGTTGAATCTGTTTTGATGGGGAAGCGGAAGAATAGGAATGTGTCTGAGCAGATAATGAAAATTGTAGATGATGATGAACTCTGCTCTTCTTTCAACTGGGCTCTCTTTCTTATGAAACGTTATTAAAATCATTGAAGAGTTGCTTGAAGCCCAATGAGAATAAGAATGAGAAAGAGAAAGACAAAGAGAAAGATAAGGATAGCTACACTATACTTGGATTTCTTTTTGCTTTTTGTGTTTGGATTATGGAAGTATTGCCTATTTTCCAAGAAAACAATTTGTGAACTTCCAAGAATGTGGTTTTCCTCGGATGTTATGTTATTCGGATATGAAATCTCCACAATATGATTCTCTGTGTAAAAAATACTTCAATAATGAAAATGTAAGTTAATCTAATTACTAGCTATTTTTTTTGTTTATGTGTTTTAATTCTGAAAACTTATATTTTTTTGTTATATAATAGGTGTATAATTTGATCGAGGTGGCACCATTTGTTTCTTGTGAAGAAGATACAGAGCCTGTTAGTGTGCATGAGCCAATTTCTCAAGATCAAAGCTCAATGCCTTCTTCCACAAAATTTGATGAAGTCATGCTTAAGGAAATTGTTAGAGTAGGTTTTATGTCTTTGAATAGCATTAGTGTCACGACCCAAAATCCCTCCGAAGGTGTCGTGACGGCACCTAGTCTCTAGACTAGGTAAGCCTAACATTTACTGAAATAACATTAACATTTACTGACTTCAAATTAAATAACTATCAATGAATCACAATCCCAAAACCGGTGGTACAAGTCATAAGCCTTTCTAAGAGTAGTTATACAAAATAAATACAACACTGTTCCAGAACGAGAAGGAATCAATGGAACGTAAATACAAAACGAAGGTGACTCTGAGGCCTGCGAAGACAGCAACAAGTTACCGTGAGTCTCCACCGCGACGACCCGCACAGCTACTATCGATCAATACTTGGATCTGTACACAAAAATGTACAGAAGTGTAGTATGAGCACACCACGGCGGTGTCCAGTAAGTATCAAGACTAACCTCGGTGGGGTAGTGACAAGGAACAGTCAACACCTACTGGTCAAATGAAATGAACAAGATATGATAGTAAAATAGCGAGATAAAGATAACGAGATAATATCATCAGCGGAGAGAAATCAAAATACAAACAGTAGGAACAATAAAGGGAGAACACGGGTAGTAACGAACGATAACCAAGTAAATCAGATAACCAAGTAAATCAGATAACCAAGTAAGTCAGATAACCAAGTAAATCAACACTGACATAACAGGAACAGAGACCAGTAAGAATGTATTCAAATAAATAAGGCAATACCAACTCAATCAATCACATCATGTCTAATACACAATCCCGACCATCTCAATCCTCGGCTTCTCATATCATAATTCCAACATCCGAACCTTAAGCATACATGACACCTTGTGCCCCCATATTTTCCATCTCACTTTTAATAAAAAAATCCACATGCTATACTATACATAATGTCCGTACAAATGCACTCAAGATGTTCAAGAAGTCTCATTTACCTAATATAAGTAAATTACAATTTCTAAACTAATTAGGAAAGCCAGCGAGAAAAGATGAGGTTGTTTATTTTGAAATCATTTGAGTAGAGAAAGTACCCCTTTCAATTAAAATACAACATCGACAGGATTATACCTTTAACATGGGAGTTAATAACTTAAAACTTAGTAGAAATTCATTTTTAAGTAAAATACGACCTCAGACGGTTTTAAGGGGATATAATTGAGAAACTTATTGAACTAGGGATGTAACAATTTTTGAAGTTTGATGTATTGGAATGTATATATAAACATACGGTGAGTTATTGAAAAACAATGTAGGTTCTAACACAAAGGATCACCACAATAAAGGAAATTAAACGGTTTAAACACTTGAATTGATAATAACAAATAAATACAGCAGTAGAAAGTGCACGGCATCACCCTTCGTCCTTTTACTCTCATTCTCACCATAAGAATCTTCATTGTTGCGGCGTGCAACCCGATCCCAATCATATAGTACTGTTGCAGCGTGCAACCCGATCCAAATCATGTAATATTGTTGCGACGTACAACCCGATCCAAATCATATGATATTGTTGCGGCGTGCAACCCGATCCAAATCATATAATATTGTTGCGGCGTGCAACCCGATCCCATATAATATTGTTGCGGCGTGCAACCCGATCCAAATCACATAATATTGTTGCGACGTGCAACCCGATCCCATATAATATTGTTGCGGCGTGGACCCCGATCCCATATAATATTGTTGCGGCGTGCAACCCGATCCAAAGAATCCCGTCAAGGGAATAATAAGGAAATAACAATATCCCGGCAAGGGAGTCAACAACAAGAATAAACACATCCCGTCAAGGGAACCAACAGTAAGAATGGAATATGTCCCGGCAAGGGAATCAGCTATAACCAAACTTGTACCAACAGTTACTTCACAATGAAACCTCAACTAAACAACAAGACATAATAAGCAAGTGATAACTACATCGGTAACCACAACAATTGGACATGTAATCTATTGGCACGAAGTCATAGAGGAACTCACAATCAAGAAGTATCAAGCAATAAGGAAGGCAACCACATCAATTAAGGGTCAAAGCAACACGTAAGAATAAGAGGAAAGCTAACAACATCATATGGAGCATATAGAGACAATTTAAGCAATTATTAAACTCAATCATAACGGAATACTTTCCACATATTGAACGTAAGGACCTAAGAACCCTAGAAAAAATTTCCCACAAATAAGTCCGAGCACACACTCGTCACTTGGTATGCACGGACTACAATTAGCATATGAGACTCAAATCCTAAGGGGAAGTCCCCCACACAAGGCTAGGCAAGATACTTACCTCAATCCGGCCAATTCAATACTCAATTTAGCTTTTCCTTTACCGATTCATCAACGCTCGGCTCAATCTAGCCAAAAATGACTTGAATACATCAAACAATGCAAGAGAAAACAATTTCAATTGACAAAACCATGATTCTTATACAATTTGCAAAAAGTCAACAAAAGTTAACTCCCCGGTCCCGCTCCTTGGAACCCGACAAAATTTACAAAAATCGAACACCCATTCCGCTACGAGTTCACCCATACAAAAATTATCTAATTTCGATACCATTTGGTCATTCAAATCATCATTTTACATTTTTGAAAGATTTCACAATTTTCCCCAAATTTTCCTTTAGATTGTCATGAATTTGATGTCAAATCTAAGATATAATCACAAAATATAGTTGAAAACTGATTAGAGACACTTACCCAATGATTTGGAGAAGTTTGGGTTTTTGGAAAATCGCCCATGGAGGTTTAGGGTTTGAGAAAATTGAAAAATTAGGTGAAAATCTCGTCAAAAACCTCACTTAACAGGCCTCAGATGTCGCATTTGCGACCCATTGCGAACCCTCGCAAATTGCGAACGAATCAGGGCTGGCAGAAGTCGCATTTGCGACAAAAAAGTTCGCATTTGCGAACTGGGCATCGCAAATGCGATGAAAAAGTTCGCATTTACGAACACACCAGAAACTAGCAATTTTTCCCGACACGAAAATGAGCATAACTTCCTTATACGACATCCAAATTCGATGATACTTTTTCCTATGGCTCTGTAATTTCGATACGGATCAAATGGTTCAAGCAAAACTGAATTTGGACCTCATTTGCTCAATGTGGTATTATTTTTGCTTGAAGAAACGACGATGAAGCATCCAAAAACAAGCACAACATAGCCTAAACCTATCCGAAACTCACCCAAGCCCTCGGGGCTCCAAACCAAACATGCACGCAAGTCTAAAAACATTATACGGACTTGCTCATGCGATCAAATCGTCAAAATAACATCAAAAACTATGAATTTAACCTCAAAACTCATGATTTTCTAACTTTTCAACCGGACGTCCGAATCACGTCAAATCAATTTCGATTCTCACCAAATTTCACAGATAGGACTTAAATATCATAACAAACTTGTACCAGGCTACGGAACCAAAATACGGGCCCGATACCAACGAGTTCAAACATTAATTCATTTCTTTATTTCCTTTAAAAACCAGCACAACAATTTTCTTCAAAAATTGTTTTCTAAGGCTAGGGACCTCGGAATTCAATTCCGGGCATATGCCCAAGTCCCATATTTTACCGCGGACCTTCCGGGATCGTCGGAACACACATCCGGGTCTATTTACCAAAAATGTTGACCAAAGTCAACTAAAAACTAAATTTTTAACTCTAGAAATTACTATATTTTTCATATTTTCACATAAAAGCTTTCCGGTTTCACGCCCGGACTGCGCACGCAAGTCGATACACATAATATGAAGCTACTCGTGACCTCAAACTGCCGAACCGGATGCAATTGCTCAAAACGACCAATTGGATCGTTACATCCTCCTCCACTTTAACATATGTTCATCCTCGAACGTGCCCGGAGTCGTTCCAAGGCCATCGAACCACTGCATGAGCTCCTCATACATACACCCGAACAAGCTGAATCGAGCCAAAAATTCCAATCCAGAATACAATCACATGCTGTTCCACACAACTCACATACTTGAAGCAATAACCTCTGACCACCATAGCTGCTCAAATAACACCTTGGATGCCGGCAATATACTTCACATTGAATACAACCTTGTTCCGGACTTCCACAACACTACGCGTGATAAAGAGACATGCGGAAACTCATAGCCGCCCATGAAGTCAACAAGTCACGAAGCTCTCGCGCCCGCCAAGGGCCATTACCCAAATCTTAGCTGAAACACCCACACACTTCCAAACATTCCTCACCCCCAATACCATAGCACTAAACTCAGGTCTAAGAACCTCATCTCAGCCAATACAAGCAATCCAACTAACAACTCATCACGGAACCACACAGATACTTACACTACACAATTTGTAAACCAAATCCGCAATAACTCAATTATGCAGCACAAATAAAGGAAAACAAAGTAGAAGAATTATCTAACAAGTACAACATGTGTGACGACAAAAATATAGATTTTTCATCAAATCGCCCCACAGAGGGAAGACACAAAACCAAATAAACACAAGGAAAGGGTATCCCACATAACATCCGTTGCGGCGTGCAGCCTGCTCCCAAATACTCATCAAGCCAAAATGCTCGGGCTCACTGAACATATGAATACTGATATCAAGTACAATAGAGTGCACAAATAAAACTGTGGGAAAATAAATGAAAGTGCTAGAACATGAAAGAAACAAGCACAACTAAGGTGCAATGAACAAATCAACATCACGAGGGCTATCTTGCCCGCATCGCCATAAGGCCTGAACAGAATTACAACATGCGGGGGGAATAATCATACAACCTCATCGTCTAACACAGAATAAAAGAGTAGCACATAACATAGGCTAGGGGCACATCCATTTTGCCCGGTAACATCACCATAATGACAATCTCACAGGAGCACACAAACTTGATCTGATACAAGATACATATTCTCATTGAGCTTTCAAATAGCCCCCCAACCCAAATCCTGATTATTTCCAAATAGGTAAATATGCTTTCCAAAAATCCACAGCGACCTATCAATCATGCTATTAGTTACCTCATCCTCAACGTTTCTTCACAATCCGCCAGTAGGAAATGATCCCACATATGAGGGCATCTAGCCCAAAACCTCAGGAATACCAAAACTTTCATACTCAAACTCCACTAAGCAAATCAAATGGCTGATATAACACTTACACCCTATCATTCTGCTGAAGCACTCATATAGAGTTTCTGGCCTCGTAACAAAACATGAACCTCGAAAGCCTCAAAACCCAGTAATCACCATGCTACCAGCCACACACTGCAAACCAAAACTCAAGGTCCTTTCCGAAATGCACACTCTTTACATATGATAGCCAACAATGTCAACACCCCATTAATTTCTGATGCCTATTCAGGAGAAAGCCACAATGTACCACATATTCCTTACGCCCATAGTAGACACCCAACTCAAGCCGTAGTCAAACCATCGAGAACCCTCCGAGAGCCGCCCGCACGCAAATAAGCCATCAGGACTGCACCTCCCCAACTCAACCGAGTCACACACACCGTCCAACCTAAGAGTGCTTCCACAAATACCAGTAGAGAATTCCTATTCAAAGGACCAATCACTTCATCGCTATGCTGATCCAACACCACAAAGTTGACCCATTTCTTCGGATAGTCGATATGAAATAATCCCAATCAAAGTCCCAACATCGTCCCGTGCAAGAACTCAGACCTTAGTCATATACAAATTCCAGGAACCTACCAACACCACACATATATATACCTCAGGCCGAAACTAAAGCAAGTCTGACTATGCAGTCTGAATGCCGCTGATGTACTCCTCCACTTGGCGCAAAGCCATAGAAAACAATGCCTGATGATCCGCAAAACTAACCTTCACAGCTCGTACAACACAAATCACAAGGTACTCCAATACCACCAACTATTCCCAATCAATACCCACCTCGTGACCTTGCCATAATCACGACGACTAGTCAACCAATTAAACATTTTCAAGCTCGCACTCGTCAATCAGATGCCGGGAACCGCTGCGCCTCCATATGAACAACTGAATAGCCTCTCAATACTGTTGTATCTTCAGTCTGGATGACTCGTTGAGACAATGCCTGAGCATCCTTGACTCCTTCGTGGCCCGTCTGAAGTATCACGTACCACTGGCGCATAGCGGACACTGAGAGCGTAATATTATACACGAGTGGATGTAAAGGAACATAAGTTATTCACTTCGAAGTGAATCAATATCGCACGATAAGGAAGGAAAGAAGTGGAATTTCCTAACAGTTCTGTAGCCTCTCGAAGATAAGTACAGACGTCTCCGTACCGATCCGCAAGACTCTACTAAACTTGCTTATGACTCGTAGCACCTATGAACCTAGAGCTCTGATACCAACTTGTCACGACCCAAAATCCCTCCAAAGGAGTCATGATGGCACATAGTCTCTAGACTAGGTAAGCCTAACATTTACTGAAATAACATTAACATTTACCGACTTCAAATTAAATAACTATCAATGAATCACAATTCCCAAAACCGGTAGTACAAGTCATAAGCCTTTCTAAGAGTAGTTATACAAAATAAATACAACATTGTTCCAGAACGAGAAGGAATCAATGGAACGTAAATACAAAACGAAGGTGACTCCAAGGCCTGCGAAGGCAGCAACAGGTTACCGTAAGTCTCCACCGCGATGACCCGCACAGCTACTATCGATCAATACCTGGATCTGTACACAAAAATGTACAAGAAGTGTAGTATGAGCACACCACGGCGGTGCCCAGTAAGTATCAAGACTAACCTCGGTGGGGTAGTGACAAGGAACAGTCAACACCTACTGGTCAAATGAAATGAACAAGATATGATAGTAAAATATCGAGATAAAGATAACGAGATAATATCATCAGCGGAGAGAAATCAAAATACAAACAGTAGGAACAATAAAGGGAAAACACGGGTAGTAACGAACGATAACCAAGTAAATCAGATAACCAAGTAAATCAGATAACCAAGTAAGTCAGATAACCAAGTAAATCAACACTGACATAACAGGAACACAGACCAGTAAGAATGTATTCAAATAAAGAAGGCAATACCAACTCAATCAATCACATCATGTCTAATACACAATCCCGACCATCTCAATCCTCGGCTTCTCATATCATAATTCCAACATCCGAACCTTAAGCATACATGACACCTTGTGCCCCCATATTTTCCATCTCACTTTTAATAAAAAAATCCACATGCTATACTATACATAATGTACGTACAAATACACTCAAGATGTTCAAGAAGTCTCATTTACCTAATATAAGTAAATTACAATTTCTAAACTAATTAGGAAAGCCAGCGAGAAAAGATGAGGTTGTTTATTTTGAAATCATTTGAGTAGAGAAAGTACCCCTTTCAATTAAAATACAACATCGACAAGATTATACCTTTAACATGGGAGTTAATAACTTAAAACTTAGTAGAAATTCATTTTTAAGTAAAATACGACCTCAGACGGTTTTAAGGGGATATAATTGAGAAACTTATTGAACTAGGGATGTAACAATTTTTGAAGTTTGATGTATTGGAATGTATATATATATAAATACGGTGAGTTATTGAAAAACAATGTAGGTTCTAACACAAAGGATCACCACAATAAAGGAAATTAAACGGTTTAAACACTTGAATTGATAATAACAAATAAATACAGCAGTAGAAAGTGCACGGCATCACCCTTCGTCCTTTTACTCTCATTCTCACCATAAGAATCTTCATTGTTGCGGCGTGCAACCCGATCCCAATCATATAGTACTGTTGCAGCGTGCAACCCGATCCAAATCATGTAATATTGTTGCGACGTACAACCCGATCCAAATCATATGATATTGTTGCGGCGTGCAACCCGATCCCATATAATATTGTTGCGGCGTGCAACCCGATCCAAATCACATAATATTGTTGCGGCGTGCAACCCGACCCTATATAATATTGTTGCGGCATGCAACCCGATCCAAATCATATAATATTGTTGCGGCGTGCAACCCGATCCAAATCACATAATATTGTTGCAGCGTGCAACCCGATCCAAAGAATCCTGGCAAGGGAATAATAAGGAAATAACAATATCCCGGCAAGGGAGTCAACAACAAGAATAAACACATCCCGGCAAGGGAACTAATAGTAAGAATGAAATATGTCCCGGCAAGGGAATCAGCTATAACCAAACTTGTACCAACAATTACTTCATAATGAAACCTCAACTAAACAACAAGACATAATAAGCAAGTGATAACTACACCGGTAACCACAACAATTGGACATGTAATCTATTTGCACGAAGTCATAGAGGAACTCACAATCAAGAAGTATCAAGCAATAAGGAAGGCAACCACATCAATTAAGGCAATTAAGGGTCAAAGCAACACGTATGAATTAGAGGAAAGCACAACATCATATGGAGCATATAGAGACAATTTAAGCAATTATTAAACTCAATCATAACGGAATACTTTCCACATATTGAACGTAAGGACCTAAGAACCCATGAGAAAATTTCCCACAAATAAGTCCGAGCACACATTCGTCACCTCGCATGCACGGACTACAATTAGCATAGAAGACTCAAATCCTAAGGGGAAGTCCCCCACACAAGGTTAGGCAAGATACTTACCTCAATCCGGCCAACTCGATACTCAATTTAGCTTTTCATTTACCGATTCATCAACGCTCGGCTCAATCTAGCCAAAAACAACTTGAATACATCAAACAATGCAAGAGAAAACAATTTCAATTGACAAAACCATTTATTATACAATTTGCAAAAAGTCAACTCCCCGGGCCCGCACCTCAGAACCCGACAAAATTTACAAAAATCAAACACTCATTCCGCTACAAGTTTACCGATACAAAAGTTATCTAATTCCGATACCATTTGGTCATTCAAATCATCATTTTACATTTTTGAAAGATTTCACAATTTTCTCAAAATTTTCCTTTAGATTCTCATGAATTTGATGTTAAATCTAAGATATAATCACAATATATAGTTGGAAATTGATTAGAGATACTTACCCAATGATTTGGAGAAGTTTGGGTCTTTGGAAAATCGCGCATGTAGGTTTAGGGTTTGAGAAAATTGAAAAATGAGTGAAAATCTCGTCAAAAACCTTACTTAACAGGCCTCAGATGTCGCATTTGCGACCCAAGGTTCGCAATTGCGAACCTTCGCAAATTGCGAACAAATCAGGGCTAGCAGAAGTCGCATTTGCGACAAAAAGTTCGCATTTGCGAACTGGGAATCGCAAATGCGATGAAAACGTTCGCATTTGCGAAAACACCAGAAACCAGCAATTTTTCCCGACACGAAAATGAGCATAACTTCCTCATACGATGTCCAAATTCGATGATTCTTTTTCCTATGGCTCCGAAATTTCGATACGGATCTAATGGGTCAAACAAAATTGAATTAGGATCTCATTTGCTCATTGTGGTATTATTTTTGCTTGAAGAAACGACGATGAAGCATCTAAAAACAAGCACAACATAGCCTAAACCTATCCGAAACTCACCCAAGCCCTCGGGGCTCCAACCAAACATGCACGCAAGTCTAAAAATATCATACGGACTTGCTCATGCGATCAAATCGTCAAAATAACATCAAAAACTACGAATTTAACCTCAAAACTCATGATTTTCTAACTTTTCAGTCGGACGTCCAAATCACGTCAAATCAATTCCGATTCTCACCAAATTTAACAGATAGGACTTAAATATCATAACAAACTTGTACCAGACTACGGAACCAAAATACGGGCCCGATACCAACGAGTTCAAACATTAATTCATTTCTTTATTTCCTTTGAAAACCAGCACAACAATTTTCTTCAAAAATTGTTTTCTAAGGCTAGGGACCTCGGAATTTAATTCCGAGCATACGCCCAAGTCCCATATTTTACCGCGGATCTCCCGGGATCATCGGAACACAGATCCGGGTCCATTTACCAAAAATATTGACCAAAGTCAACTAAAAACCAAATTTTTAACTCTAGAAATTACTATATTTTTCATATTTTCACATAAACGCTTTCCGGTTTCACGCCCGGAATGCGCACGCAAGTCGATACACATAATATGAAGCTACTCGTGACCTCAAGCTGCCGAACCAGATGCAATTGCTCAAAACGACTAGTTGGATCGTTACAATTAGTTTTTTATTTGATTGTTTTTTGCTTAAGAGACTTTTTTGTTTTTATGGTTTTTGATTTAGAGATTATCAGAGAAGTTTAAAAAGGATCTGCAGGCTGAAGCTACTAGAATAAATCAGAAAATATCTGTATCAGAAAGAAAGATTCAAAATGATATCAAGGTAATATCATTAATTTCAGTTAGTCTAAGTTCAGGACCTTGTGTCCTTAACTTTTGAACTTGTAACTCAAAGTTAAGGACTGTCTGTCCCTAACTTTTTTACTTGTAAGCCTAAGTTCAGGACCATCTGTCCTGAACTTTGAAACTTGAAACTTGAAGTTCAGGACCAAGTGCCCTTAACTTTTTATCTTGTAAGTCAAAGTTAAGGACCATGTGTCCTTAACTTTTGAACTTGGAATTCAAAGTTAAGGACTGCCTATCCTTAACTTTTGAACTTGAAACTTGAAGTTAAGGACCTACTGTCCTTAACCTTTGATCTTGTAACTATAAGTGAAGGACTGCATGTCCTTAACTTTTGAACTTGAAACTTGAAGTTTAGGACCAAGTGTCCTTAACTTTTCAACTTGTAAGTCTAAGTTCAGGACCATCTGTCCTAAACTTTTGAACTTGAAACTTGAAGTCCAGGACCAAGTGTCCTTAACTTTTCAATTTGAAACTTGAAGTTCAGGACCTATTGTCCTTGACTTTTTAACTTGGAATTCAAAGTTAAGGACTGCATGTCCTTAACTTTTGAACTTGAAACTTGAAGTTTAGGCCAAGTGTCCTTAACTTTTGAACTTGTTACTCTAAGTTAAGGACTGCCTGTCCTTAACTTTTTTACTTGTAACTTGAAGTTTAGGACTACCTGTCCTTAACTTTCTAACTTAGTTTCTTTCACAAGATTTAAAGAAAAGTCTAGGATCAAAGATTGATACTTTGTTGAAGATTTTTGTGAAACCTGATGAAAGGAACATAGAGAGAGAATCTAGTGTTCCAATTACTAAAGATGGAGTTGATGATCATTGTGATGGTACAGAACCTACTGTTACAATTAACAAAGATTCAGGTGGTGATGAATGTGATGATACGAATGTGCATGCAGAAGTTCAGTATGAAAGCGATTATAGAGATGCACATCTAGATGATGAAACTGATATTGGCACTGAAATTGGGAAAGGTTAGATATAGATTTTGAATTTTTTGTCATTGACATTTATATTCAATAGCGTAATACATATAAACTTTTTTGTGATTACAAATATATGTAGAATCTATTGATGGAGTGGAAGTTCAAGATGTAGTAGAATGTAAAGACCAGAAAAATCCAAAAGAGACAGGAGTAACAAAAAAAATTATAAATGCGGAGTGCAATCTCAGGATTTAGAAAGTCCATCGGGAACAAGTGTCAGTGAGATTGTATGCAAATGTTTAGAAGGAACATATGATATGTCTACACCTCTCTCATATAAAGAGAAATTTGGGGTTCAAAATTATGCCAATCAAGGTTAGATGGAATTTTCATGATATGTTGAATGTTAGTTTTAGTGAACTATTAGAATGGGTATTAATTGTAAATGTTATAGAATCTTTTGAAGCTGCAAGGAAAGAAGATGGAGTGGAGTATTAAGAGAAAAGTGGAGTACAATCTCAAGACTTAGAAAATACCCAAGGAACAAGCATAAGTGAGATTGTTTCCAAATGCATAGATAGAACATGTGATCTCTCTACACCTCGCTCTCTTACCGGCAATATTGGAAGCCAAGAAAATGCTAGTGAAGATAATCATTTAACTGGGATGATCTTGACAATTGCAAATGGTTAGACAATATTTTTTTTAATTTTATACATGTTTGTTTTAATTAAAGATTAGTAACAAGTACTAATTGTGTTAGCTCTTGTAAATATTTTACAGAATCTTGTGAACTTGCAATTGAAGAACATGGAGAACAGTTGCAAGATAAAGGAAATGTGCAGTTGGAAGATAAAGAAAATGCAACCAATATGTCAGCTCAATTGTCTATTAAAAAAATACAAGAAAGCAGTTTGAATAAGACAGGTATTGATTGTGTCCTAAATATTATATTCATAATTGAAAATGCCAGTACATTTCAAAAATAATGTTCTTAGTTTTTGTCTCTTCATTTGACGACTTGCAGCAAACTAATATATATATATATATATATATATATATATAGTGTTGTCTGCAGAGCTAAACAAAGATGAAGCTCTTAACCAATATGCTAGGAAAAGGAAGAGAGATAGTATTGGTTATGATGGTCCATCATTTTCTATTCTTACTCCTACTCCTCCAAGTACACAAATGAGCATTGATGAGGGTTTGTCTATGGAGGTTGAAGGAAATGTTGAAGAAGAGCTTGGTCGAGGTAAAAGGAATAAGAAGCTTAGTTGGCAGTTGAAATCTCTTTTTGAATAGGAAAGTAAAACAGGAACATCGATGGCGCACAATGAAAATACTCCCAAGAATTCGGGCTGGATAAAATCAAAATATACTCGTAGATGTATTTTTCATTATGCCAAAGATGATGCAAAATTATTGAAAAAATTCATTGGGTGGTTGGGCAAGGAGAAAAGGAAAGGTCGCAAAAAAACGTAAGTCCCTTAATGTATTTCATTATTTGTTAATTGCTTAAATTCGTGTCCTTAACTTGTAATTTTAAATTTAGGACTAAGTGTATTTATACTGAAATTCCTAAAGTTAAGTGTTCTTAACTTCTATGATTGTAAGTCTAAGTTTAGGACCAAGTGTCCTTAACTTTTGAATTTGGAAATCAAAGTTAAGCACCAAGTGTCCTTGACTTTTCAACTTGGAATTCAAAGTTCAGGACCAAGTGTCCTTAACTTTTGAACTTGTAAGTCAAAGTTCAGGACCATGTGTCCTTAACTTTTGAACTTGTAAGTCTAAGTTCAGGACCAAGTGTCCTTAACTTTGGAAGTTGAAAGTCTAAGTTTAGGAACATGTGTGCTTTACTTTTGAACTTGAAACTTGAAGTTCAGGACCAAGTGTCCTTAACTTTTCAACTTAAAACTTGAAGTTCAGGACCAATTGTCCTTAACATTTCAAATTGAAACTCAAACTTCAGGACCAAGTGTCCTTAAATTTTGAACTTGAAAGTCTAAGTTCAGGACCAAGTATCCTCAACTTTTGAAGTTGGAACTATAAGTTAAGGACTGCCTGTCCTTAACTTTTATACTTGTTAGTCTAAGTTCAGGACAAAGTGTCATGAACTTTTGAACTTGTAAGTCTAAGTTCAGTACCATGTGTCCTTAACTTTTGAACTTGAAACCCAAACTTCAGGACCAAGTGTCCTTAACTTTTGAACTTGAAACTCAAACTTCAGGACCAAGTGTCCTTAACTTTTCAACTTGAAAGTCTAAGTTCAGGACCAAGTGTCCTCAACTTTTGAAGTTGGAACTATAAGTTAAGGACTGCCTATCCTTAACGTTTATACTTGTTAGTCTAAGTTCAGGACAAAGTGTCCTGAACTTTTGAACTTGTAAGTCTACGTTCAGGACCATGTGTCCTTAACTTTTGAACTTGAAACTCAAACTTTAGGACCAAGTGTCCTTAACTTTTGAACTTGAAACTCAAATTTCAGGACCAAGTGTCCTTAACTTTTCAAATTGAAAGTCTAAGTTCAAGACTAGATGTCTTTTATTAGGAAATGAGGACTAACTTCTAACTTTGATATTTTCAAAATTTTCAGGGACAAACTGATATATATGCTGATGATAATGATGTGAGAAATAATCCATACAAATTGTATCATCAAAAAATCAGTAGCAAAATGTTCTTCCTTGAGCTTTCAGATAGTAGCTTTGTACTTGATGATAAGGTTTGATAATTCGCAAGGCATTTATTTTCTTTATTCTTAATTTATTGTTTTTAATTATTTTATGACTGATGGATTTGTTTTATTTTTTGCCTTTTTATGAAGCATACATTGCCCTATATTATCTGAGAAAGAAGGAATGCTACCACCCTCGCGACCATCCTTTTCGTTGCACAACTACATATATACTTTTTGATAACTAAATGGTGCTTGTGTATAAGGATTTCAATGAAGATGCTACAGATGAGTTTTGGTGTGGTGATAATCAATTGTTTCTGATACCATATGTGTGGGCTGACAGTCGTAGATGTGGAATTGCTTGGACTGAGGTTGACAAAATCTTTTTTCCATGTCGGCTTCCTTCAGAAGATAATGATGCCGTGACACATTTTCTTTTGGGGGTATTGGACTTGAATGAGAAAAAGATTGATGTGTACGATTCCATATATAGTGAGCCATATGAGGCAGGAATGAATCACATTGAAATGTATGCACACATGATCCCCCACTTGCTAAAGTTCTCACAGTTTGAGAAACATCACAAGTCTTTTGAAAATGCATTCAACAAATTTGATATACAGTGGCAAAGATCACCAAACCAAACTGGATCGTACGTGTTGTTATTTGTTATATAATTTATATGTACTTTAGATTTATTGTTTAATTGACTCCATATCTTACATTTTTCTTAGGACTGATTGTGGTGCATTCCTAATCAAGTATGTGGAGTTGTTGATGATGGGAAAGGATGTGGAGAAATTCCAACCCGAAGACATAAAGGACTTTAGAAAAGAACTTGCAGCAAATCTTTGGGCACATGGAGAGTGAAAAAGAAATTTTGGTTATGATACACCACCAGAAAATATTGGCGACGACTATGATAGTGAAAATGAAACTTGTTGTCCGAAGGAGCTGTAGTTTAGTTGTAAAGAAAGTTAGTTGTAGTTGATTTTTTGTATAAAATTGCTGTAAAGAATCCATATGAATTCTGAAATATCTTGTAAATTCCTCAAAAGGCACTTTTATTTTGTTTGCATAGCATAATTTTTTGTCACAGTTATGCAAAATTACAATTTCAGAGTAATATGAAGGCATCATGTTATTAATTTCTTTATTTCTGTCAAGTATTGATTTGTCCATTTGCAATCCCTAAATTAAGTGTATTGAGCTTGTAAGTATTAGTTCAGGACCAAGTGTAATTGAACTTCAAATTCAAAGTTAAGGACCAAGTGTCCTTAACTTTTGAACTTGTAAGTCAAAGTTCAGGAGCATGTGTCCTTAACTTTTGAACTTGAAACTGAAATTTCAGGACCAAGTGTCCTTAACTTTTGAACTTGAAACTCAAACTTTAGGACCAAGTGTCCTTAACTTTTGAACTTGAAAGTCTAAGTTCAGGACCATGTGTCCTCAACTTTTGAAATTGAATCCTTAACTTTTGAACTTGGAACTGTAAGTTAAGGACCAAGTGTCCTTAACTTTTCAACTTGTAAGTCAAAGTTAAGGATTGCCTGTCCTTAACTTTTGAACTTTGAACTCAAACTTAAGGATTGTTTGTCCTTAACTTTTGAACTTGTAAGTCTAAGTTAAGGACTTCCTGTCCTTAACTTTTGAACTTTGAACTCAAACTTAAGGACTGTCTGTCCTTTAACTTTTGAACCTGTAAGTCAAAGTTAAGGACTCTGTCCTTAACTTTTGAACTTTGAACTCAAAAGAAACAAAAAGAGCGTAAGCAGAAGGAAATTTTGAAAATTCAGACATCTGCTCAAATAAGAATAATCTAAATGAATCTAATTTATAGCAAAAACTTAAAAGAGTCGATAAACACAAGTGGATATATCTACTATTCTCTATGCTTCCTTGAAAATGGATGGACTGCCGGAGAATATATACAAGTTGTTCTATTATGACCAATTCTTCTGNCGTTGCACAACTACTGATATTCTTTTTGATAACTATATGGTGCTTGTGTATAAAGATTTCAGTGAAGATGCTACTGATGACTTTTGGTGCGCTGGTGATAATCAGTTGTTTCTGACACCATATGTGTGGGGGGACAGTCGTAGATGTGGAATTGCTTGGACAGAAGTTGACAAAATCTTTTTTCCATGTCGGCTTCCTTCAGAAGATGATAATAATGTGACACACTTTCTTTTGGGGGTATTGGACTTGAAT
>NC_031995.1:102011649-102083518 GCF_001879085.1 Nicotiana attenuata | reverse complement strand
CAAAAGTTAAGGACAGGTAGTCCTGAAGTTAGACTAACAAGGTCAAAAGTTAAGGACAGGCAGTCCTTAACTTAAAGTTACAAGTTATAAAGTTAAGGACATGCAGTCCTGAACTTCAGGTTACAAGCTCAAAAGCTAAGGACAGGTAGTCCTGAAGTTAGACTAACAAGGTCAAAAGTTAAGGACATGTAGTCCTTAACTTAGAGTGACAAGTTATAAATTTAAGGACATGCAGTCCTTAACTTAGGTTTACAAGCTAAAAAGTTAAGGACATGGAGTCCTTAACTTAGACTAACAAGGTCAAAAGTTAAGGTCACCATGTCCTTAATTTTATAACTTGCAATTCTAAGTTAAGGACCAAGTGTCCTTGACTTTTTTGACTGCACACATGAAAGTTAAGGACAACACGTCCTTAACTTTTTAACTGGTTAAAGACAGCATGTCCTAAAGTTTATAAAACAGACTAATAAACTCTTTTTTGATTGTTTACCTGTTGTTGTCGTCTATCTATATGTTAGTATATGTTCCCGGGTTTTTACTTCTCATAATATACAAGTATGAAGACAATAATTCATAATTCTTTTCAGGAGTTCCTCTTATTAAAGCGGAAGCACATTGAATAACACGCCACGCCTTGTGATACCCAATGTCTAGTCCATGCAATTTTTGCATTTCTGCCATGACAAAAGCTAGTGTAACTTCAAACCTTGGGTCTCGAAGATTGTCGATAATGTAACCACTAATCAACTTTGAAGTTTCATGCCTTTGATCAGCTTTCATAGTGTTAACAGAGTAGTCATGATTTTTCTCAATCTTTACTATCTTGAACAGTGTTGAATCTTTAATTCTGAAAGCACGCACACACCGCACACACCTATCATCATTGCATTTCAACAAATATCTTGTTGAGCTTGATCTAACAACCTTGAATTCAAAATGTCCTTTAATTGCTATATTCGAAAAACAGTTAATTATACTCTTCTTTTTGTCAAATATTGATCCCACTTTTATTTCATCCAACGAAGCATTTTCTCTTAATATCGTAGTTGGGGATTCTTTTTGTTTCAAATTTGACCTTCGTCTAGTTAGTTGAGTGGAGGTTTTTCTAGCAACTTCTTCGATTACCGGTGCACTCTCTAAGACTTGAATACTCAAAGCTTGTTCGTTGTCAATCTCTATAATGCTTTGTCCTTCTACTTGAATAGAATCACATGTTTGAAGCACCTCTTCAGTTATTGGTTGAGCTTCAACCATATCTATTTCCATTATCCGTTAGCATTTGTTTTGAATGTCATGTTGAGTTTCTCTGTTGACATGTTCAAAGGTCTTGTTGATCCAAAAACTCTTTCCGAAATATCAACAATGAAACGACAGCCCTTGAATAGTGAATGACTTTTTAGTAACTCTATACATGTTTGAAGATCTAAATCTTTGGATACAAGTATTCCCTTGCTTGTTCCAAGGTTGATATCAAACAATATCACTGCTTCAAACTTGTCTCTATCCAATTCAATAACTTCAAAGATCTGTTTAATGAAATCTTCAAACCGAATTGCCTCAGGTACTAGAACAAGCTTTGTTTGATGATCAAGATATTAATAGTCTTCAGTCCATCTACCATTAAAAGCAACAACAACAACAACCCAGTGAAATCCCACTAGTGGGGTCTGGGGAGGGTAGTGAGTACGCAGACCTTACCCCTACCCCGAAGGGATAGAGAGGCTGTTTCCGAAAGACCCTCGGCTCAAGAGAACAAAAAGACAAAGGTAGAAAATGTTAGTATCATCACATAAATCATAAGAAAAATAGGAACAACATGAAATCCGGAAGAAAGATGCAAAGCAAAACCGATAGGTAGTAAATAGGTCCTGCACTGAAAATACAGCATTGACACAATCTATATTAGACAAAAACCCTACCAGACTAGTCTCACAGAGGTATTAGTAAGGCAAGACTCAACTACCTCCTAACCTAAAGCCTTAATGCTCGACCTCCACAACTTCCTATCAAGTGTCATGTCCTCGGAAATCTGAAGGCTTTCCATATCATGTCTGATCACCTCTCCCCAATATTTCTTAGGCCGCCCTCTACCTCTTCTCGTTCCCTCCATAACTGGGCTTCTCCTCTGAACATGCCCGAACCATCTGAGTCTTGCTTCCCGCATCTTGTCATCAATTGGAGCTACGTGCACCTTCTCCCGAATATCATCATTCCTAATCTTATACATCCTAGTGTGCCCGCACATCCACCGTAACATCCTCATTTCTGCTACTTTCATCTTCTAGATATATGAGTTCTTAACAGGCCAACACTCAGCCCCATACATCATTGCCGGTCTAACCACCGCTTTATAGAACTTACCTTTGAGAATCGGTGGCACTCTCTTATCACACAGGACTCTAGACGCTAACCTCCACTTCATCCATCCTACCCCAATACGATGCGTGACATCCTCGTCGATCTCCCCTCCCCCCTGGATAACCGACCCAAGGTACTTGAAGCTGCCTCTACTTGGGATGACCTGTGATTCAAGCCTCACATGCACGCCCACTTCCCCCGGCTCAGCACTGACTTACACTCCAGGTATTCTATCTTCGTCCTGCTCAGCTTGAAACCCTTAGACTCAAGAGCCTGTCTCCAAGCCTCCAGCCTCTCGTTAAGTCTGGCTCGCGACTCATCAATCAGAACTATGTCATCAGCGAATAGCATACACCATGGCACCTCTCCTTGAATATGGTGCATCAACGTGTCCATCACTAAGGCGAATAAGAACGGACTGAGTGCAGAACCTTGGTGTAACCCCATTACGACTGGAAAATGGTTAGAGTCTCCTCCTACTGTCCTCACCCGAGTCTTAGCCCCATCGTACATGTCCTTAATCGCCATAATGTACGGGACAGGCACACCTTTTGCCTCCAAGCATCTCCAGAGAACTTCTCTAGGAACCTTGTCATACGCTTTCTCTAGGTCAATAAACACCATGTGCAGATCCTTCTTCCTCTCTCTATACAATTCCACCAACCTCCGGACAAGGCGTATAGCTTCTGTAGTAGAACGACCCGGCATGAATCCGAACTAGTTTTCGGATATAGACACTGACATCCTCACCCTCGCTTCAACCACCCTCTCCCACACTTTCATGGTATGACTTAGTAATTTAATAGCCCTATAGTTGTTACAACTCTGGATATCACCTTTGTTCTTATACAATGGAACTACCGTACTCCACCTCCACTCCTCCGGCATCCTCTTTGCCTCAAAAATAACATTAAACAACCCAGTCAACCACTCCAAACCTGCTCTTCCCGCACCCTTCCAAAATTCCACCGGAATCTCGTCTGGCCCGGCCGCTCTACCCCTACTCATCTTACGTATAGCTCCTACGACCTCCTCAACCTTGATACACCCGCAGTGCCTAAAGTCACGGTGACTCTCGGATTGTTCCAATTCGCCTAGCACAATATCCCGATCCCCTTCTTCGTTCAGAAGTTTATGAAAGTAAGTCTGCCATCTTATCTTAATCTGCGCATCTTCCATCAAGACTCTACCATCTCCATCCTTGATGCATCTCACTTGATCCAAATCCCTAGCCTTCCTCTCTTTCAACTTGGCCAGCGGAATAACTTCTTCTCCCTGCCTTTTTTTCCCAGTTCCTCGTACATACGACCATAAGCCGCAGTCTTAGCCTCTGTAACCGCCATCTTTGCTTCCTTCCTAGCTACCCTATACCTCTCCACGCACGCTCGCCTCTCCTCCTCACCTATGCTCCCCACTAACTTCAGGTACGCCGCCTTCTTCGCTTCCACTTTACCTTGGACCACTTTATTCCACCACCAGTCTCCTCTGTGCCCACCAGAGACGCCCGTCGAGACCCCTAACACCTCTCTCGCAGCCTTCCTTATGCATTCAGATGTCGCTGACCACATAGTGCTCGCGTCACCACTACTCTTCCAAGCTCCCATAGCCGACAACCGACCCTCCAACTCCTGGGCGTTATCCTTAGTTAAGGCTCTCCACCTGATTCTTGGTCTTCCTCGAGCAGACCCCTTCCTCCTCTGGAACATAATACCAATGTCCATCACCAATAGTCTATGCTTTGTCACGAGTATCTCACCCGGAATCACCTTGCAATCCTTGCACAACCCTCTGTCACACCTCCTGAGGAGGAGATAGTCAATTTGGGTCTTCGCCACCGCAGTTTGAGAAGTAACCAAATGCGCCTCTCTCTTCGGAAGGCTAGAGTTCGCAATCACCAATCCAAAAGCCTTAGCGAAGTCCAAAAGAGAGGTACCTCCTCCGTTCCTCTCCCCAAAACCGAATCCTCCATGTACCTCGCCATAACCACCTACGGTCGACCCAATATGACCGTTGAAATCCCCTCCTATGAGTAGCTTCTCAGCAGGCGGAACGTGGCGCACAATCTCATCTAGCCCCTCCCAAAAGCGCCGTTTAGTCTCCTCATCTAGGCTCGCATGCGGCGCATAGGCGCTAACGATGTTTAGGGTGCACTCTCCAACCACCAACTTAATACTCATTAATCTATCACTCACTCGCCTAACCTCAACCACAGACTATCTAAGTTCTCCATCCACCAAGATACCCACCCCATTCTTACCTCTTTGGACTCTTGAGTACCAAAGCTTATACCACGTCCGCGTCCTTCGCCCTCGACCCTACCCACCTTGTCTCCTGAACACACGCTATATTGACCCTCCTCTTCTGGAGAATCTTTGCCAATTCTATAGACTTACCCGTTAATGTACCTACGTTCCATGACCCAATTCTCAACCGATAGACACCCTTGTTCCCTTTACCTCCTTTGGCTCCCGACCCACCCTCTAGCCCCTACCCTCCCTCCTGCCCCACCCCCCGCTTCCCTCGAGGACATGACCTCACTCAACCATCCCAGACCACAGCCACAATAACTACGGCAGACTAAGGGGAATCACTACACATACAAGGCAACACACCAAAATAGAAGAGGGTAAGTTGCAAACTACAGGAACACTAATACGGTGGATATACTAATGCGAACTAAGATGGCAGTAATTTAACTAACACAACAAAGGGAAACAGGAAAACGGGAGGTACCAACTCCCGCGAGCAGAACCTGGTAATTGTCTTGGTATACTATAATGCATATTGTTCCATCCTGCAAGTCAAGAGAATGGGAAACTCGGGACATATTTTATAGAGCAATCCTTGGATAATTAAGAACAGGTACTGTAAGTTCAAGACCAAGTTAAGGACCAAGTGTCCTTAACTTTTAAACTTGGAATTCAAAGTTAAGGACCAAGTGTCCTTAACTTCAGGACCAAGTGTCCTTAACTTTTTAACTTAGAACTCAAAGTTCAGAACCAAGTGTCCTTAACTTATGAACTTGGAACTTAAAGTTCACAAAACAATTTAGCAAAACTATGACAGTATGTCCTTAATATTCAGAAGAACAGCAAAAAAGTTAAGGACATTGTGTCCTTAACTTTTTCAATTCAATTTGCAAAATCAGGACACTATGTCCTTAATATTAGTAACAACGGTCATGTTAAGGACACCAAATCCTTAACATTATGTGCTCAATTTTTATAGAATTATCACAGGACGCGATGTCCTTAACCTTATCAATCCAGAAATTCAAAAAAAAAATCAAATTTCTAGTAACGAAATAAAAATCAATAAAAACACACAAAAGCATAACTGGCTGTAAATTTATGTTGATTTTTGGACAAGAAAGTTGAATTCTATAGTTTTAAATTGGAAGAGAAGCTTCTGCAATTCTATAGTTTGAAATTCGACGATCACAGTCTCTGCTGCTGCTGAAGTTATTTACGTGATGCTGCTGCTGCTGAAGTTAGTTACGTGCTGCTGCTGCTGATCTTTAATAAAAGCATAGGTATAAGTTATAGTAGAAGGGTATTTTTGTCCAGTCAGGTAAAAGTTTATTAAACCAGTGGCTAAAGACTAAAGACATTTAAAACACTGGCTTTAAAATAAAGACATGTGCTCTTAATGGCTATTTGTGCATATCCCCCCCCCCCCCCCCCCCATATTCACTCCATCACTCACTTTGGAAGATTTCTCGATTATACGAAAAATGTCCACTTATTATTTTAAATAAATACTCCGTAAATCTTATGTATCAATTATTCCACTTTTTAATCAAATCCTATAAAAAAATGGTAAATTTATTACTAACACTCAGTATTTTAATTCTTGAAATATGAATTAATAATACCTAAAAGGATGCGATTTTGCAATATCATTTTTTTCATTTTCATGACAATCAAAATACTAGTACTACTATACATTGAGAGCGAAACAGAAAAGACAGATATAAACAGATCCAAGTAATTTCACAACAAATATATCACCGTCCCGCCGACATAATCCTGAAAAGCTGGTAGCTAAAACCCAGTCAAAACCGTTCAGGAAAGCGTGAGTACGACGGCATCTTTATTTTGCAGTTGCTTTCTATGAGTAACGTGGCTATATTACTATTTGTATCATTTGCCCTCAATCTCGATGCAACTATAACTAGTCCTTGGGTAAGGGAAAAACTTAATCGGGAATTATAATAATATAAGAATTAGTAAATAATAATATATTTTTATTGGAAGTTGAGAGTGTTTGGATTAGCTTATAAAAAGTACTTAACTTTTAAGCTAAAAGCCAAAAGTCATAAGTTGGTACTAATATTCAATTTTTGGCTTTTGGCTTATTTTTGTACTTTTTATGCCTAAAAGTAAGTGTTTTTAAGTATTTTTTATCATTGCCAAACACCACACAAATTAAAAAAGTATTTAAAAGCCAATAAGCACTTAAAATAAGTCAATCCAAACACCCTCGTTGTTTGATTTATTGGACTAAAATTAAAATATAAATGGTATAATATAAATATATGTTTAGTGTATACTAAATAAATTAGTATAAACTTTTATTTATAATTTTAATCTTGGATCATATAAAAGATATTGGGGGAAGAGCCTTGGAAAAGGTTATCTTTGTTATTTTATATTTATCCCGAGAATAATTAATCCTAAAATTATTATACCACCTTCAGTGTGGGATAGAATAATACTCAATTGTGGGATTAATTAATTCTGAAATTATTAATTTTAAATTTAAAAATTTGATCAAACACGAGACAAAATAATCCTGCATTTTGTCTCAAATTATTATTGCTTATATCACGTAACAAACGACAGTTAAATATATAAAAGAGAAATTTTCATAAAGCACTATCTTTTAGTAGTAATTAGCCATCTATAGATACTATTTGCTATATTACAGATTATAGATACATTTTATGTGGTTATAAGATGTATTTGATGTATTTAAGCTATTGTATTCATGAATACAGTAGCAAAAATAGGCGTGAATCAGGGAAGTCCAACTAATCAGTTGTCGTATTCGACTGTATTCATGGAGTGAAACATGGGATTACAGCTGGACAAATTATTGTATTCGACTGTATTCACGGCGTGAAATAGGGGATTACACTATTTTTAAAGCAGAAAGTGAATCAATTAACATAATAGACTCCTAATATAACTCAACAAACTCAATTATAACTTACAAAATTTGTATTTTCAATTATAAAAAATATTATCAACCAAAAAATACCCCAAAAATATAGCAATCTTCAGAGAAATTATATAATACATCTGAATACATAAATTATATTAATTAAAAAGAACTTATGAATACATCCATGGCATATAGCGAGACAGTGAATATGATGAAATACATAAAATACAACGAGATACATTGAAATACAATGAAAAAAAAGACAGAGAATACAATAAAATACATGGAGTACAACGAGATACATTGAATTACAATGGAAAAAAAAAAGACAATAAAATCATGAAAATACAGCGTAATACGTTGAAATTACATTGAAATATATTAAAAGAAATATTCTTCTTCATCGCGAAAGAAAGAAATCGTCACTTAGTGGATCTCCGAAACCGAATCCTCTTTCCACGACCGCCGCCATCTCCTCGTTGGACTTGATGTCGAGTGGCGGCCAATTTCCACCGCAACCAGCGAATTCAAAGTTGCAACTCTCCAGCTCTGCATCGAGAGACGTTGCCTCATATTCCAACTCCTCTACTGCAGTTCAATTCCAGAAGAAAGACAAAGCAAAAAGAAAGAAAAAAAGTTGGATGTCGCCGGAAGATGAGAAGAAGAGGAAGTTAAAGAAAGGGTAGTTGTAGAATCCTTTAAAGAGGGTCTTAAAGAGGTTTTTCGGCGACCGAAAAACCAACCAAGAACGGCGGCGGAAGGATGGGAACGCTGGTGTAACTGATTTTAATTTTAATGGGATGGGGGAAGAGAATTGGATGTCTCAAAGTAGAGAGAGAAAGAAAATAGTGTAACTGATTATTGTATTTTGTGGTTTAGGGCTAGGAGGTAACTAAAATTAAATATTTTGCTATAAACCTTAAAAAGTATCTATAGAATATAATTTTTTTAAATGGTATTTATTTAAAATAAATAAGGTATTAACCTTTGCTATAGGAGGTAAAAATTCCTATATAAAATGGTGCATATATAGTAATCTACAAAAGTCTAAAGCAAAGGAGAAAATGGAGGCCCAAGGGATTCAAAGCTCGAAAATATCCATAATGGTGATATAGAAAAAGTTAAATCTGAGATTTGGGACTGGACCACTCTAACCCAAAGCGCATAGGTGTGCATCATTTTCCACGGAAATGGTCAACTGCATCAACTTTTTATTTTAGTTTTTGTTTACTTTTTAAATTTTAATTTAAAAACTTTAAGGTGTTAGATTATTTTAGTTTTCTTAAATCAAATTTGAATAAATCGAAAAACCAAGACTTTGGATTATATATGTGTCTTGTGGTAAGAGCAGGGGCGAAGCCACCTTTTGTTAAGGGTGGTCACTGACCACCCTTCATCAAAATATGCGAAAAATTATATTATATATATATAAATAAAATATTAATTTTAAATGTACAATATATATTAAACACCCTTTGTCGGGAATTTTTTTTTTACTTCTTTCAAGTTTAAATACTCTTGGAAAAAAATTTGATTTCGCCACTGGCTAAGAGTATACCATCCGATAAACATACTTGAACTTGGGAGAATTTATAAGTTTAATTAGCAGTTCTAAAAGGTCTATCTGAAAACAAACCAAGCAAACAAATTTCAGATTAGTATTACTTTTTCTCATTTTTAATTAATGATTCAGTTAAGTTTTTAGCTTCTGTTAGTTCGAGGTATTAAAAGCACACGTTTATATTAATTGAATTTAAGGTTAAATACGCGTAGTCGAATTACACGAGGACCAAAACAGAAATACTTCAAACATAAGGACTAAAGTCGCTATTTGCCCTTTAATACATGGATAAAGTTGTCGTTATCCCCATTTGATCTTAGTGAGTGCGTGAGAGAGAGACGCTTTAAACTTTTGCCCTTTTGGTTGGGTTAATATTTTGAACTTTATATAAGAAGATATGATTCTTCTGCCGAGGTCGGTAAGGATTGATTAGGAAAGAGAGTATTTTCTACGTTACAAACATATGTACGCCGCACGACATGAAAGCAAAAGCTCACATGCCCCTCACTACTTGTGGGAATGTACATTTACTTCACTTTAATGAATAATTGGACATACAAGGAATTTTGTATTATCGTCAAAATTAGTTTATTGATATAGAGTTATCGGGGTAATAGTTGGTGAACGTATTAAAATTTTATAATTAACTATTGTGAAGAGTAAAAGCTATTGTTTGGCCATAGATCCCAAATTTATTTTGAAAAATCTGATTTGGGTGAAGTTTGGTTTGAAGATGAAAATGTGTTTAGACATACGTTTTCAAAATATATTTTCCAAACTTATTTTGGAAAAACATGTATATAATTCCCAAGTTTTGGAATTTGAGATTTGAGATTTGGATTTGGCCAAAATATGGGCAAAATTTATGGCCAAACATGAGTTTTGAAAATAAATTCCAAATTTATTTTGGCAAAACTCATGACCAAACGGGGCCTTAATGATTTGGGGGCGAATTACTCAATTTCTTTATCGAATAAACTGTTAATCTGTTAAGAATTTTTATATTTATATTTTTACCTCTTTCTTCCTGTTCATAACCCATCATCATTTTCTTCTCGCCTCTGTCTACCACTCCTGACTTTTGCTATTTCTTTTTCTTCATTCTTTCTTTCTTTAAGTTAACAAATTATAAATATTTTACTACTGCTTCCTTTTTATTTAGGATCTGCAACAAATCTTATTTTTCTTTGTAGATATAATTGAAAACTTAGGTATTTTGTATCAAGGTTGAAGTCAGATAGACTCCCAAGTGGGAGCATGTGTGATTAACATTTTCTCCTGCTATGGTCAGGGGCGGATTTAGGGGCGCAAGGGTGTTCATCCGAACACCCTTTACCAAAAAATTACACTGTATATATAAGGCAAAATCTGTTCTTTACCTCTATATATTAAGTTTTGAACACCCTTAACACAATCCAAAAGTATAGTTTAGTGCTTAAGGGGGTTCAAAATTTACATAAGGTCATGGGTTCAATTCTCACTAGCTACAAAATAATTTTTTTGAACCCCCTTCGTGAAGATCCTGGCTCCGCCACTGGCTATGGTTATCAGTAACATACAGTTACATAATAGTTGACATATCAGGAATATAATAGTTGACATTAGATCAACCCGATTGGAGGACAGAAGCGGATCCAGGATTTGAATTCTATGGGTTCAAGTTTTAAGGTTTTTAGCATTGAACGCATTATATTTTTAAAGTTATGGGTTCATAACTACTATTTTTGCAATTTTAATAAATTTTTACATATAAATTTTTACTTCGCGTCGAAAGTTATGGGTTCAGTTGAACCCGCGAACATAACACTACATCCGCCTCTGTTGGAGGAAATAATGTATAAATAGATCTGGACTTAAATTTTCACTTATCTCTAGTTCTATACTTCTTTTTTATTGTCTATTTGATTTAGCCAATAAATCGTCCGATAATAACCCGATAATCGCTAATTCAATACCAATTCGCCCGATGTCTTATTGGTTGGCTAGTGGATTACTATATTTTTAAATCGATAAGCCGATCCATTAAGCGTAAATGTTCACCCGATAAGCACCCATAAATTATACTTTTTGTGAGCCGAGGGTCTATTGGAAACAACTTCTCTTCTTTCACAATGTAAGGGTAAAACCTGCGTATATACTATCCCCTAAGACCCCATTTGTGGGTCTATATTGGGTTTGTTATTGTTGTTGTCGTCGTCGTCGTCGTTGTTGTTGTTATTGTTGCATACTATTTGACGTTTAGTTATCATTTGGTACAAGGGATAAGGATAATAATTCCGAGATGAAATTTTAGGTTGAAGTTATCTCATGTTTAGTTACAAGTATTAGTTAATCCCGGAATAAATTTTATAAGTGACGTGATTAGCTATCACATTAAGACATATAGTTAGAATGGAACTGTCGTCTATTGTATAGGGCTACTATATTCATGGGTACTCGTTTACTAATGCCTAGCTACATCGGATTGACTACTACCCCGAGGACTCCGCTTCGATATCATCTAAAAAGTCAATGTTGATGGGCCTATCCTTTTGGAAAGTAGGATAGCTAATACATGGTATATTCTTGTTTATTCCATCATTGAACCAAACGATCCCTTAATTCATTAATAATAAGGTTTCACTTACAATTACAACCACTACTTATGTGTAGCTGTTATCTTTACCGCTATTTAAAATCGTCCAAAGCTGAATTTACCTAGAACTTAATAAATTTAAATTGCAAAAAACCATACACATCATTAAAAAAATTTAAAACTACGCCATATCTTTTTACTTAGGAAGAAGAGTGATGTTAGGCTAAAAATTCATGTTTTTGCATGTAATTTGCCTTGTATTATGCCTCGATCTTATTAACTTTGGTGTGAATATTTGTGACTCGAGCTTAATAATGGTGTCTATATGTTTAGGAGTCAATTGAAAGTGATTTGACAAGCTTACATGTAAACTGAAGTAAAAATAGAAGAATTTGGATGGAGTAAGACTTTAGTGCCCAGGTTGGCGCCAGGCACCAACCAAAACGCCAAGGGCAGCAGAGCACAAAAGTGAAAAAAGTTTGGTATACAGGTCGGCACCAGGCGCCAAGCGAGACGCCCAAGGACGGATTTCATCCCAATTCTGCAACGACTTGGTAGTTTCGGCCCTACACATCCCCAACATGTATAAAATGGGTTATAAACCTATTTCTTAAGGGAGAGACATTATTGGAGAGGCAAAAGGCTACGGGAACACTTGGAAGCAAGGAATTGCAAGAGTTTTCTCTCCGTTCTTCCTTAATATGTATTTTAATGCATTCGATTATTAACATGATGGTTAGCATGACTATGAATAGCTAATTTGTTAACCAGGATTTTGATGAAACCTTTTGTAGGATAAATTCTTGTTATGTTTTTATATAATTGAGCCGTTAGATTTCTCTACTTGTTCAACTACGTGTTTGTTGCTGATGATTGAATGGTCATCAATTGACTGTGCCTATTTAGTGCGTATTGCTTGAGAAAGGGTATGCATTTAGGTAGTTGTTGAACAACATCACTCCTAACGTATGTGAGAGATCAATACTGAGTGATTAAAGGCGGGATTAGAGATAACGAAATATTGGTGTGATTTTAATGAGCGGTGAATTAGTGCCAGCTACATAGTTCAAGAGAATATGTCTAGTAAATTGAGGTAGTTGCTCGAGAGAGAGCTACGACACCCAAAGTATGTTGGGTTTTTTGTGTATTTAATATATTAAATACACTAGTCTTAGAGTACGCGCGTTGCGCGTGTATTTCATATCAGTGAATACAAACTTTAAAGAATTACATAGATATTTGAATTATCAACAAAACATAAAAAATCTAAATTACTGGAAAAAATCATGAACTTTAATCACATTTATCTAACTTAATAAAAGAAGATCTCTTCTTTAAAAATGTCTAATTATTTGGACTTTCGTTAGGGATAGATTTAGGTTTTCACGCTATCCTTTTTAGATAAATTCGATCATATCACGATAAGAGATAATACATGCTAACATATGTGGTTACTTTCTTTAACTCAATAGTAATTGTTAATATCAGTTAGCTACATATTTCTAATTTGATATTTGTTCATGATTATGTGCAATATCTATCCGCTAGATAAATTTATCGACACTATAAGAAACTATGAACTCTATGACAACACTTTTGAAAATATCAGTTTTCGTCTCTTGGAATTTTGATGTGGAAGACTTCTAGTGTCACCAGGATTATTGTTGTTCCGGGTATAATAATAAATTATAAAATTATAAATTCTGGTGAAAATTAACTTACTCGACTTATATAATTAATCTTATTATGATTACATTCCTAAATATTAGGATCTCCTATATAGTTTAAATAGAAAAGATTTAGTAGTAAAATTTTTAGTTAATTTCTAAATATAGAAAGTACAAATTAACGATAATTTTATCCAATGTAAATCTTATTTCTAAATAATAAAAAGGCCGATCAATTTTGCGTTGAAAATTCGTGCTTTTATAATACTCTAGAGTGATTGAAGAAGACAAAAAAGGTGAAACATTATTTTTCCTATATATTAAGTAGTTTTTAATTTTAATCTCACATTATTATCACACCAGTCAATAGTTTACGCGTTGCACGTGTACCTTATCTACATGAGTAAAAAGTTTTTAAAAAGATTATATAAATATTTTATTTAAAATTATAATTGAGTTATAAAATAAAAATGTTAGTCCTGAAAATGAAGAACATTGATTCTATATAGCTAGGAAAAATCTGCCACATAGAAGTCCTCAATCATGGTTAATATATTGAAAAAGAAAGAATCATCAGTAAGTATACAAAACTAAACTATACAAATTTATCATAATTAAATAATAAAGTGAGAAGATATATCAATTAACTATAATTCAATAATATTATTAAATATAAAGACATGTGTCGTAATATGATAAATTATACTATGTTTATGTTTTATTACCCAATATATATAGGTGGTAGCTACAAAAATGATGTTCTTGTGTATATAGTCGAAACCGTTTCCCTATTATACTTATATGTTTTATTTGTATTATATAGAGGTATTTGTACTGTGCCGATGATAATTTAGTTATATTGCATTAATGATAATCATAATTACGACTATACTACTGCATGCCTAAAAGAAAAAGAAAGCTATTTTTATTGCAAAGGTGTATTATTTTAAAATAAAGGGGATCCTTTCCTTATTTGAGGTAAAATCTCAATTGAATCAAACTCCTAAATATTAGCACCTAATTGAATAAGGAAAGATTTAATAATCAAAATTTAATGATAAAATTCTAAATATAGGAAACTAACTTAAATTACTATTTTGTCCATTGTGAAATCTATTTTTTAAGGGTAAAAAAGGTGAACGACATTTCGCTAAGGACCTTCGTGCTTTTAATATAGTATAGATAAAAGAGAGTGAATGGAATATGGAGGGAAATGAAATTTTTGAGTGAAATTTTAAATTTCCCCCCTTGGTAAATGGACATTGTCCCATATTGGAAGAGGAAGAGGTTTTTTATGGGTATATAAGCAATTGCTCTTCTTCTAGCTCTTAAAGAGTTGAGAAGAAGGCAAGCATCGCGCCATCGTCGTCGCTCGCTCGGCTCGGCTTCGGATTCGGATTTGGAAACATAAATGTTATTAAATATTTGTTTTAATAACAGAATATTAATATTAAAATAAATACTAATATTAAATCCTCCAATCCGTTTTTCTGTTTTGGTAACAGAAAATTAACTACCCTTCAATTTTTCCTCTTTATTGTTGAGTAAATAGCTATTTATGTAATGGCATTTATGTTGTGGCAGTTTTGCAGAAATAGCCATTTTGAAGAGTTGCACCTCTTCAGATTTCAACCCAACTTTGGCTATAAATACAACACTATTCTGCTCAGAATTTCACTACGATTTTCTGAGTTTCTCCTCCTTCTTCTGCATAGTTTAAATATCAAACAAAGCAACAGTAAGTGTGATTTGCTACCGAACTTTGTGTTCGCTGAAACAATGGGGTTTGAAGTACCACTACACCAGTGTGTAATTCATTCTATCCTGGAGGAAATAATCCATAACCTTGGGTACTAGGAGGGGATTAAATTCCTTAAGGAAACACTGTGAATTCAGTGGGCTCGAATTGGTTTTCTAATATTTTGTTGTACATTTCTGTTGTTGTTCATTTCTGTTTATGTTCATTTATATTTCCAGAATTATTTTACAAATATAGTATACTAACAAGCTTAAGGAATTTAATATATTCTGTATTTGTACTCACTGTTTCTGGAGAGTAAAACCTGTGTGGTTTTGTATTCTATTAAAATCTACGTGATTTTAATGTTTGTGTCATTCTTTTACAGAAATGACTAATGATAATCTGAACCAAGGTGTTCCAACGGTGACTGCCAATGCCTCAACGAGCCGAACAACACCGTCAGCATTGGCACCGGCGGAGAAACCTAGAAAATTTTTCGGGATTGATTTCAAGCGCTGGCAGCAAAAGATGTTCTTCTATTTGACTACTCTAAGTCTCCAGAAGTTCATCAAGGAAGATGTTCCTGTGCTGCCCGATGAAACTCCAGAAACTGAACGCTTTCTCGTGATTGAGGCGTGGAAGCATTCAAATTTTTTGTGCAAGAATTATATTCTAAGCGGGCTGGAGGATGCTTTGTACAACGTCTACAGTGGCGTGGAAACGTCAAAAGCATTGTGGACTGCGCTTGAAAAGAAATACAAAACCGAAGATGCCGGGTTGAAAAAGTTCGTTGCTGCAAAGTTTTTGGACTACAAAATGGTAGATAGCAAGTCTTTTATTACCCAAGTCCAGGAATTGCAAGTGATTATTCACGATCTCCTTGCTGAAGGTATAAATCAAATTAATATTGATGCTGAAAGTAGTAATCTTAGTATTTTTACTAATAGAAATTTCATTGAAGGTCTTGTCATCAATGAAGCATTCCAAGTAGCAGCGATGATTGAGAAGTTGCCTCCTTTGTGGAAGGACTTCAAAAACTACGTGAAACACAAATGCAAGGAGATGTCCCTTGAAGATCTCATTGTTCGGTTGAGAATCGAAGAGGACAACAAAGCTGCTGAAAAGAGAGGCCGTGGGAACTCAACAATAATTGGAGCAAATATTGTTGAAGAGAACAAAAAGAGGAAGAAGGCTTCTGGACCGAAATACAACCCAAGCAAGAAGCGGTTCAGTGGAAACTACTACAACTGTGGAAAAACCGGACACAAATCTACAGAGTGTCGTGCTCCGAAGAAAGACAAGAAGAAGGGTCAAGCAAATATGGTTGAAAAGCATGATGATGTTGATGACTTATGTGCCATACTTTCCGAATGCAACTTGGTGGGAATCCTAAAGAGTGGTGGATTGATTCTGGAGCCACTCGCCATGTTTGTGCTGTTAGAGAAGCTTTTGCTACTTATGCTCCTGTTGGATCCGATGAGACGATTTCTATGGGAAATGCTTCAAAGGCCAAGATTGAAGGATGTGGGAAGATATTTCTCAAAATGACTTCCGGCAAAGTGGTGACTTTGAACAACGTCCTTCATGTTCCCGAGATTAGGAAGAATTTTTTTAGTCTCTGCTGAACTTCTTGTTAAGAATGGTTTTAAATGTGTTTTTGTTTCCGATAAGGTTGTAATAAGTAAGAATGAAATATTTGTAGGAAAAGGTTACCTCACTGAGGGCCTTTTCAAGCTGAATGTAATGGTTGTTGAAAATAATAATAAAATTTCAGCTTCGTCTTACTTACTTGAGTCAAATGAATTATGGCATATACGTTTGGGTCATGTCAATTATAAAACCTTACGGAAAATGATTAATTTGGAAGTATTGCCCAAGTTTGAATGTGACAAATCAAAATGTCAAGTATGTGTGGAATCTAAGTATGTTAAACATCCTTATAAGTCAGTTGAAAGGAATTCAAATCCTTTAGAGTTAATTCACACAGATATTTGTGATATGAAGTCAATACCATCTCGCGGTGGAAAGAAGTATTTCATAACTTTTATTGACGATAGTACTCGATATTGCTATGTTTACTTACTTAATAGTAAAGATGAAGCAATAGACGCATTCAAGCAATACAAAAATAAAGTTGAAACGCAACTTAACAAGAAAATCAAAATGATAAGAAGTGATAGGGGTGGTGAATATGAATCTCCTTTTGAACAAATATGTTTAGAATATGGAATTATTCATCAAACAACGGCCCCTTACACGCCCCAATCCAATGGGATTGCAGAAAGAAAGAATCGTTCATTAAAGGAGATGATGAACGCATTATTGATAAGTTCTGGTTTGCCACAGAACTTGTGGGGGGAAGCCATTCTTACGGCTAGCCGAATACTAAATCGAGTACCCCATAGCAAAACACAATCCATTCCATATGAAAAATGGAAAGCAAGGAAGCCCAACTTGAATTATTTGAAAGTGTGGGGGTGTTTGGCAAAAGTGCAAGTTCCTAAACCCAAAAGGGTAAAAATAGGTTCGAAAACCGTTGATTGTGTTTTCATAGGATATGCGACTAATAGTAAAGCATATCGATTTCTGGTTCATAAATCAGAAAATCCCGACATTCATAATAATACGATTATAGAATCAGATAATGCTGAGTTCTTTGAAAATATATATCCGTATAAAAAGGAATGTGAGTCAATTGGTGAAGGATCTAAACGACCTCGGGAAGAAACAAAAGAAAGTACACTTAACCAGGAGGATCCAAGACGTAGTAAACGTCAAAGAACGTCTACTTCATTTGGACCAGATTTTGTAACTTTCTTATTGGAAAATGAGCCTCAAACATTTAAAGAAGCTATGTCTTCTTCAGAATCATTGTTATGGAAAGATGCAGTCAATAGTGAAATAGAATTCATATTGAACAACCATACATGAGAATTGGTTGATCTTCCTCCTGGAAGTTGATCTTCCTCCTGGAAATAAACCGTTGGGTTTTAAATGGATCTTTAAGAGGAAAATGAAAGATGATGGCATTATTGACAAATATAAGGCAAGACTTGTGGTCAAAGGGTATAAACAACGAGAAGGTCTTGACTATTTTGATACATACTCTCCAGTTACAAGAATTACGTCCATACGAGCGTTAGTAGCGTTAGCTGCAGTTTATGGTCTTGAAATTCATCAAATGGATGTTAAGACGGCCTTCTTAAATGGAGAGTTGGAGGAAGAAATCTACATGGAACAACCTGAAGGGTTTGTGGTTCCAGGTAAGAAAAGAAGGTCTGTAGACTTGTTAAGTCCCTTTACGGATTAAAACAAGCACCCAAACAATGGCATGCGAAATTTGACCAAACAATGTTGTCAAATGGATTTAAGATAAATGAATGTGATAAATATGTGTACATTAAAAATGTTCCAAATCACATAGTCATTGTTTGCTTATATGTGGATGATATGCTCATAATAAGTAATGACATTGCCAACATAAATGCTACTAAGCGTATGCTAACTAGCAAGTTTGATATGAAAGACTTCGGAGTTGCTGATTTAATTCTGGGAATTAAGATCCATAAGACTTCTCAAGGTCTGGCGTTGACACAATCTCATTATATTAAGACAGTACTTGAAAAATTTAAGCACCTGGGCTTTAAAGTTGCAAAGACTCCAATTGACGTGAATCTTGCATTAGCAAAGAACAAAGACCAAAGCATATCACAATTGGATTATGCTCGTGTGTTGGGTTACTTAATGTACATCATGAATTGTACACGACCAGATATAGCTTGTGCTATAAGTAAATTGAGTCGATATACGAGCAATCCAGGTCAATCTCATTGGATGGCAATAAAACGAGTTTTGGGGTATTTAATACATATCCAGGACTTTGCTTTGCACTACAGTAAATATCCTGCGGTCATTGAGGGATACTGTGATGCAAATTGGATCACCGGATCAACTAATTCCAAGTCCACAAGTGGATATGTATTCACTATTGGTGGAGGAGCGGTATCTTGAAAGTCGTCCAAACAAACTTGTATTGCCCGTTTTACAATGGAGGCTGAGTTCATAGCCTTGGATAAAGCCGGTGAAGAAGCTGAATGGCTCCGGAATTTCTTGGAAGATATTCCATTTTGGCCAAACCGTTGGCACCAATATGCATACATTGTGATAGTCAAGCGGCAATTGGAAGGTTTGAGAGCGTTATGTATAACGGTAAATCTCGTCATATACGACGAAGGCATAAAACCGTTAGACAATTACTCTCTAGAGGAATTATCACGATTGACTATGTAAAGTCAAGTGATAATGTGTTAGATCCACTTATAAAAGGCCTAACTAGAGAGGTAGTTGAGAAGTCATCAAGGGGAATGGGACTGTGGTCGAGAACAAGTCATAGTGGCGGTAACTCTACCTAGAAGACTGGAGATCCCAAGATCTAGGTTCAAGGAGATCAAACAAAGTCATTAATGACGGTTCAACATTGTCAACTAAACTTTTGGCCCATTCTCGTGATGAGATAATGTTCAGTACCAAGGATAAAGCATTAAGGCTTTTTAATGATTTCTAAATTTGGTGCGGGGTATATCAAATAGTGTATCTACGGGATGACACGTTTAGGAATCATCTATGTAAGTGTGAAGTGTTAGTCGCTTTAAGGAGAACTTTGTAAGGCCAGTTCTCTACGCACTTATGAAACCAGGCGGTGTTCATGGCTGAAACGAACACAACAATGAGAACCAAAGACGGTTAAGGGTTGGTTGTGTGACTTGTGGTTGTCTAAGTATACACCAAAGTTCGACGGTTCAAAGATATCAAATCTACCAATTGATCGAGTATATCCGACATAAGTTCACTACGAAAAGTTCAAAGGGAAACTACTTATCCAGATGCAATTAATCCTTACTTGTGAATCACACAGTTTTTCATGCATACTTCCGTGATATAGCCATTCCCCATTCATGTGGGGGATTGTTGGATTTTTTGTGTATTTAATATATTAAATACATAAAAGAGGGTGAATAGGAAATGGAGGGAAATGAAATTTTTGAGTGAAATTTAAGTTTTCCCCCTTGGTAAATGGACATTGTCCCATATTGGAAGAGGAAGAGTTTTTTATGGGTATATAAGCAATTGCTCTTCTTCTAGATCTTAAAGAGTTGAGAAGAAGGCAAGCCTCGCGCCGTCGTCGTCGTCGCTCGCTCGGCTTCGGCTTCGGCTTCGGCTTCGGCTTCGGCTTCGGAGTCGGAGTTGGATTGTGTCAAATGATCAATCAATTATTTAACTTTTTGGACCAAATTTATTTGTTAATAGTAAAATATTAACAGAAATGTTATTAAATATTTATTTTAATAACAGAATATTAATATTAAAATAAATATTAATATTAAATCCTCCAATCCGTTTTTTCTGTTTTGGTAACAGAAAATTAACTACCCTTCAATTTTCCCTCTTTATTTTTCCTCTTCATTGTTAAGTAAATAGCCATTTATGTAATGGTATTTATGTTGTGGCCGTTTTGCAGAAACAGTCATTCTGAAGAGTTGCACCTCTTCAGATTTCAGCCCAACTTTGGCTATAAATACAACATTATTCTGCTCAGAATTTCACTATGATTTTCTGAGTTTCTCCTCCTTCTTCTGCATAGTTTAAACATCAAACAAAGCAACAGTAAGTGTGATTTGCTACCGAACTTTGTGTTCGCTAAAACACTGGGGTTTGAAGTACCACTATACCAGTGTGTAATTCGTTCTATCCTGGGAGGAAATAATCCATAACCTTGGGTACTAGGAGGGGAATAAATTCCTTAAGGAAACACTGTGAATTCAGTGGGCTCGAATTGGTTTTCTAATATTTTGTTGTACATTTCTGTTGTTGTTCATTTCTGTTTATGTTCATTTATATTTCCAGAATTATTTTACAAATACAGTATACTGACAAAGTACTCACGATCGGTAGAGAATACTTAGGCGAAATTATAGAAGACGCAACGAGAAGGATTCCAACAATTGGGGAAATCATAACTCTAGACCTCCTTATTCTTGTCTCCGACCCTTAGTATCTTTAGTTGTTAATTTACTATTTTAATTTGTTAATTAATTAGTTAGACATAAGAATATTGATATTTACAACTTAGGAATTTCGAGTCTGTCTTCTTAGTGATAGTAAACAGTTGTAGCTAAACCTTAGTTCTCTGTGGGATTCGACTCCAGGCTTTTAGATCGGATTACATTTGCAGCGACCGCTTATCCTTTTTAGGATTAGAGTTGGACGTGATCAAGGAGCTAGGTCACTAGGTCCAAAGAATGAGTACAATTCTCTTAAGTATATCAACAATTCTACATATATCCATTATCTTTTTACTTAAATATGCATGATCAAAATTGAAAAAAGTGGGTGCAAATTTGCACATATTAATTCCTATACGATGGAATATATAAATCAAGACAATATTCCCGCATAATATTAAATTGTATGGGCTAAAATATACAATCGAATTTGTTTCTGAGAGCGTTTCTCACTTTGAATTTTTATGATGCTTTCTTAATTGAAACATTCACATGGTTTTCCACTTTGAATGCACCTTCCATACTTTTTTTAGTTGGTTTGAAGGTAAAAACAAAAATATCAAACTAAATACTCACCCGTAAATTAATAACCTAACAATCAAATGCTTATTTACTTCTAATTTAGTTCCTCTCGTTGTTGTTTAATACTCTTCCTGTTTCAATTTGAACCTTTTTGGGGTATGACTGTCAAATTTATTAAATTTTGGTGTGAATTCCGATATTGATTTTTTAATTTTTTAAAAATAAAATTTAGTTATTTAAAAATTACATAAAAAGTGTTACGGTGGAAGTTACAATAGTCAATAATTTAAAATATTTATATTTACATAAAATATGATAAAAAAAACCTTACTTGATTTTTCAAATAGTAAAATATTCATTCTTTTTGACACGTACAAAGTAGAAAAAGAAAGAAATGGTTTAAACTATTTAATATTTTTTAAAGGAAAAAGAAAAAGATGGCTCAGCCAGAAAATTCAAAAGTATAAAGAAAAGAGCAAAGTGGGCTCCACAGAATTAAAATCTCTCCACACTAATCACCGTCACATACTAAAATTAGTACACCTCAGGGAGCAGGTGATCACTATCTCCTTTATATTCTCTCTCCACAGTAGTCAGTCCCCTTTCCTACCACCACCACCACCACCGTGTGCCGCCGCTCTCTTCCTCACTTTTGAATCGTAGTACAGTGGCGGTTACGGGTTATCAGTATAATCCTACTTATTAATTTTACTAACACTAAAATAGATTGTTAACATTTTGTGGAAACTTACTATCATCAGCTGCTTCCCGAAAATTCGTAATTAATTTGCATATTCGTTTCGTAATGTGTGTTTTTTAAGTGCAAATAGCTCAATGAGAACTCTTTGAGTGAATAATCGATGAACTACAACTAATCAACTTTATATATAGATAATCTTTACGCGAAGAAATTAAATGGCGGATGTTGCAGTTGCGAAGTCATGGCGAGACGAGCTAGCAAGCTTAGTGGAGGACAGTGGGATAAGGTTCGCTGCAGATGCGATAGAAATCTCAACTCCGGCGTTTTCCACGCCGGTGTACGAGGAGAAGAGATCGGTGTACGAATCGCCGGCGACCGAGGAGGTTGCGGCGGAGAGGGAGAGCTTTAAGGATCAAATTAAGGGTTTCGCTAAGGCTTGGGGAGAAATGTTGCTCGAATTGGTGAGAGGTTGTAGAGATGTGGTGCAACAAAGCCTATTGACTGAGGAATCATACATTGTGCAGAAAACGAAAGGTCCTTTGGGTGAGGTATCGAGGAGGTTGAGTGTTTTAAACGAGCTTTTGCCGGAGGATCGTGATCCGGTGCATGCTTGGCCCGTCATTTTCTTCGTCTTCATCCTCGCCCTCTCCGGTAATTTTGGCTTTCTTTTAATAATTTGAGATATTCTCCTTTTGCATTGACATATAAGCATTTTGCCTGTAGAACTAAAATCCTTTATCTAATATTCGGTTCCACATAGAAACGGAAAAACTTAAAACTACTCCCTGTTTGGCACTGTTACTATTTGTGAATCAAACTGACTTTTATTTAGCTATGATTTTCTTCATGTATTAATTTTGATTAACTTCAACTTAAAAAAACTGTGATCTGTACTCCATCCGTTTCAATTTATGTGAGCTTATTTACTTCTCAGTCAGTTTCAAAAAGAATAATCATTTTCTAAATTTGGTATCAATTTAACTTAAACTTCTCATTTTATCCTTAATACCAAGTTTTTATTCACACAAATGTTATAAGAACTTTTAAGACCACAAGTTTCGAAAGTCTTATGCCACAAAAATGTTATGGCATGTTAAGACCAGAAATTTGAGAGAAGTTTCAAAAGTTTTCATTTATTTTTTAATTATGTGGCTAGTCAAACATGTTCACATAAATTGAAATGAGGGAGTAATCATTGTACATTTATACTTTTGTATTAAAAAGAATTAACAAATCAATATCCAAATTGAAAATAAAATTACTGATTTATTGATTGTTTTTTAAATGGATGGAGTAATAAAACGGATCATTTTTATACCGGGTAACTTCCAAATCTAGAAATTTCTTTGATGATGAAGAAATTCTCATCCTTCCTTCTTTTAGCATTTCCTCTGTTGCTTTGTGTGATCCAATGTATATTAGTCACGATCATAATAACCTGATTTGATTATGTTTCTACGCTCACTGAACATTTCTTAGGCTCTATCATTTGATTTCTGGGATCTTAATTGTGCTTCTTTCTCTAGATTTGTTCCTTTCAGCACATGATTCTCTTTGGTTTCTGGTCCTGATAATTGGTGACATGTGCAGCATTGAGTGTAAATACTAAACAAGATACTTCAGGCGCGCAAGTGAAAGAAGTGTACATACATCCTCCTAGTGCTACTCGTATAGTGCTTCCAGACGGTAGACATATGGCATATCATGAGATAGGAGTTCCACCTGATAGTGCTAGATATTCTGTAATTGCTCCACATGGCTTTCTCTCTTCTCGGCTTGGAGGTAGGAAATTGGTCATTGGTGTATAGCTGATGGTTAATATTTATTAATTTGACACTGGTTCAGTCAATTAACTTGTTCTGGATGGCTTTTTGTGATAGGTATACCCGGAGTGAAAATGTCCCTTCTTGAAGAGTTTGGCATTCGTTTGATAACATATGACCTTCCAGGTTTTGGAGAGAGTGATCCTCACCCTGAACGAAACCTTAATTCATCTGCTCTGGATATGCAATACTTGGCAGATGGTCTAGGAGTTAATGGTAAATTCTGGCTTTTGGGATACTCAAGTGGAGCAATACATGCTTGGGCTGCAATGAAATTTATTCCTGATCGAGTTGCAGGTATGTTCATTCTCCCATTTTTGTTAACACGGCATTGTAATATACCTTTGAGACAGTTCACCACATTCAATGACGATTTCTTGAATTAGAAAGATATATGAAAGGAACATCACTTGGATGACTGGCACTTTAATATGATGGTTTCCTTGGTTGCTGGATGCTCTGAGAAAACATCATTTCTACTTTTCCCTCTAATAGATCACTCAAACGTTTCTCATCATTTTCCTGTTGATTTTATCATCCTGTTACAGGCGTAGCCATGTTTGCCCCCTTTGTCAACCCATATGAATCAAGCATGACTAAGGAAGAGATGGCAGGAACTTGGGAAAAGTGGACAAGGAAAAGGAAATTGATGTACTATTTGGCTCGAAGATTTCCAAAATTTCTTGATTACTTCTATCGCCGCAGATTTCTATCTGGAAAGCATGGTCAAATTGATAAATACCTGTCTCTGTCGCTGGGTCAAAAGGTAGATATCTTTTATACCTAAGAAATTAGAAAACTGTGCATGCAAATAATGTGAATGTTGAGTAACATGAATTTCACCTTAAATATTCATGTTCGATCTCGCTCCCTAGCTCTCTCTCCTCCCCCACCCCACTCCCGGATCCTCGAAAGTGGTCTGATCAGTGTTTATGGAATGCAAATATTTACTTGTACAGCTCTGTGAAACGAGAAAAAGATAGTCCAGAATGTTTCATTCTTAATTTTCAGTTTGGATTGTCCCTAGTAAGTGACTCTGTAAAATTAAAAACTTAAAAAGGGAAAATAGTTCATCCCAAAATAAAAAAAGAAAAGGTGAAAGGTAAACGCACTTTGCATTTCCTACCCCATTATTACAGCAGTATTCAAGTTACTGTTTAGCAGAAAATTGTAAATTCGGCTTTAGTTTGGGACTGAAACATATTTGATTTGATTGACTGTATTTGTGATAGAGAAAGACTTGATACTTATTTTGCTGTCTTCTGCTTGCAGTGTCTTCTGTAACATTTTAATTGTCTTTGTCATGTATCTTCTCGTGTTGTTCTCAGGATAAAGCGCTGATCAGCGAACCATCCTTTGAAGAGTTCTGGCACAGGGATGTTGAGGAGTCAATACGTCAGGGTAGCTCGAAGCCGCTTATAGAGGAAGCTTCACTTCAGGTGTCAAATTGGGGTTTTAGCCTTGTGGATCTTCAAGTTCAAGAAAAGTGTTCCGGAAAAGGGATTTTATCATGGCTTAAGTTTGGTTATGGTCAAGTCAAGTGTGAATTGACTGGATTTCTAGGACCAGTTCATATATGGCAGGTTTGCAAACATCTAGATTATGTTTCCTCTGTTACGTTTGCTTTCTTGTCTCCTTTTTGCATTGAGTTTCTTTAGAATGTTGATCTGCGCAAAGATAGGACTTTCTCTCTATCATATCTCAACTGTGTAGGATATATTTCATGAGCCATTTGAATTATGAACAGGGATTGGATGATCAGGTTGTACCGCACCAAATGACTGACTACGTGGCTAGAATTCTGCCAAGGGTGGTGGTACACAAGCTTCCCAATGAGGGCCACTTTTCCTATTTCTTCTTCTGTGAGGAATGCCATAGACAAATGTTCCTGACCATTTTCGGAAGCCCTCAGGGACCTCTTGAAAATAGCGGTGATGCTCCAATGGAAGATGATGGAGAACAGGAAGCTACTAATTTAGGAGAGGAGGAAGCTACAAATCTTGATTTGGCAGCACAATGAGGAAATAGTTTCTTGATCACTAACTATTGATGTATATACTACAGGAATGCTCCTTTTCTCCAGGAGCACCAAAAGGTCAGATGTACGAGTTGTCCTAATGGGCTTCAAAGTTTTCTTTTTCCCCTTCTATTTTGGGTGGATAGTGCTTTGTAGATTTCACTATGAATCCTACCAGCAGAGGTTGAGTAACAGATTATCACAGGAAAATTTCATGTAGAAGCATATCTTTATCTTTCAACAGATGCCCTTTATTTGGATATTCCTTGTTGCAAGGGTCTGTCTTTAAAATAGTTTTTGTTATTTTAAACCATATGCGGCAGTTAAATGGTAAATCTAGGCCTTTTTTATTGAAATATTTGGATATGTCAAGTCTATCCACTTCACGCTAGAGTTTAATTAATGGCAAGGACAAATGCGAGATTATTTACGACAAGGTAAGAATTGACCAAAAGTGTGAATGAGTGCAAATTGAGTGACTTCGGATAATACATAGACAAATTTGGACTTTTTCCTTGCAAAATTTATTGGTTTTTAGAGAAAAAAGCTACACCACAATACATTGAGCCTAATTTGATATGCATTAGCCGATCTTGTTGAAGGCCGCAATTTTCTCTATTGTTAAACCACAAAAATATTCCGGGTCCTTTTAGTAACAGTCCTACGATTCTTCCATCGTCCGCTCTCCCCTACCCAACCCAACAGAAAATACATCTCATTGCTTTCACTAGAGTTTGTATAAAGGATTTTAAGAAGCGCTTCTAACTTCCTTAAATAGAGCAACATGAAAATATAAATTTAAATAGTCGATTCTAACTCATTTGAAATTGAGTCGTAGTTGCCTGTTCTAAGCAAGGACACTTAAAAAGAAACTTTGAAAGACTTTCACCCGCAGGAAACATCGATGAGGAGATCCGCCCGTGTCATCACAGTCGACGCTCTAGTAGCAAATTCTCCAACATTCGCTCAACTAGTGCAGGCGACAAATGCTAACTTATACTGAATGCATCTTTTGGTTTAAAAGAATTATATACTAATAACCTCAGTATTCTAGTGTCTAATTGCTGGAGAACACGAATACCTAAAAAGAGCCTAGTATTTGGAACTTCTATAGCACCACTAAAAACTCTGTTGAGCCTAAAATGCAGATCCACTGTTCTTCGTATTTCCAAGCAAGGTGTCTTTGGCTTCATTAATTTTAGAAGCAAGGTAGTGACTACCTCCTGCATCTGGATGGTTAGCTACCATCACCTTCCTATGCGCTTCCCTCACTTTATCTGCTTGAACGCTTTCCCTGTTGAAGGTTGATGTCAATATAACATATCTGGTAAAAGAAAAAAATGAGAAAGGCGAGTTATGCTGCACTTCTTCTCTATTGAATAGCATTGTACTAAGTCTGTTTCTTTCTTGGGATGGGGTGGAAAGAGAGATAGACAGTACTACAAAGCACGACGTCTAAACAAACACGCGCAGATGAAGGCGTTACACCAAAGTCAAGAAATGAGGTCCAGGAAATTGAAAGAAAAATGTCACTTATCTCTTCACGAGCTACTGAAAGCAGTATTCAATTTCTGAATCAACTTAAAAAGTGAAGAGACAAATGCAAGATCTAGAATCTTGTTTCTCAAATTAAACACAAAAGGCAGAATCATCACAAGATCAAAGCATCAAATGTTTTTTCCACACAAGACAAGCTATTGAACTCGGTGAAAGACCATTGCGCGGGGGTGGGGGATTCATTATCCACCAAGTCTCGAACCTTGTCCCGCTTGTCCTCGGGGATTTTTTCGGTTATCAAAAACAAATTTAATAGTTTCAAGGATGCACCAACTTACAGTTCTATAATACGGGTTACAAGGGCAAGTTGAGTCATACTGACAGATGGAAAATACATTTATAGCTCAGCCTACAACAAGAAATTTCAGTAGCAATGTTTTATTAAGTTAGAAGTAATTAGAAAATCAACATTGGCCAGGGACAGCATAAATAATTAACCTCTACTAAAAAAAGCTCATACTTATTACTATCTGTAAACCCTTCACTTTTACATTCCTAGTAAGGCACAGAAACTGAAATTCTACATTTACATGAAAATTACATGTCTCTGGGAACCGTATGCTATGATCAAGCATGAATAGTAATACTTGAATCAGACAAGGAAAAGAAAGAATGCAAAAAAGAGGTAGGCCGGAAAACCTTACCAGATTTCCTTTACTGAATAAACTTGACTGGATAATAAAGAATTTCAATTATTTTACTTAGGCAAAGTTCATCTGTATGTAGTTTACTTTATAACTTTTGGCTCAACACTAAAGTCATAGCGAGAATATGGTGAGATACTGGAAAAGCAGCAAGGTGTTAACATGAATGAGAGAACACACCTGACTCCAAGAATAAGAGCTGCTTCCCTCCTGTTCATTTTAGGCTGAAAACCTCCTTCATAAAACTTACGCATTCTTGCAGTCGGAGGTCTGGCCTTGAATGCTTTCCATGCCTGGATTCCGTACCTTCCAGCATATGCAGCAGCGGCTATAGCCAGTCCTGCTACCAATGGTGCGGGCTGGAGCACAATTTAGAATTACAAAAATTATGAGTATAATCAAGAAAAGGTAGCTACCACCATACTGAAACCACATCGTGAGCATTAAGCAGCATGATGGACATAGTTACTTGTGCATTATACGTGGAACTAAGAAATAGTTTAGCAGACTAAAGTAATCCAATATATGGGGTATCTTTCCTTTTTAAGGATAACCGAGAATCTCGAGCACAGGTGAAACACAGTTCAAATCTGGTGGATAATGGGCCAGCCCTTGAACACTTGTCCATTTAAATATCAGGCTTTTGTCAGCTGCAGGGTTGAACTAATGATGTGTGCCTTACCCACACACATCACACCTTGCGCTCTTACTACTAGACCAAAGCCCTCAGGGCCCAATATATGACCATTTTTCCAATAACATTTCCATTTGAAGAACAACTCAAGAATGTGCAAAGAAGATACAGATATTACTAGTGCAACAAAAAAGAAGCTCGATATAGTACGGAATAAAACGAGATATATGCAACAGGCCACTTCTAGTAAAACAGAAAACAACAGGGGTTGCAATAGTGATAGTAAATCAACTCAAGTTGGCATGAAATGACTATCCAAGTTAAACATCTGCTTCCAAACACAAGCGCCCCCCCCCCCCCCCCCTTCACCACTACGACTCTTCGTCCGCCCACTCTAGAAAGAATTCTTATTGAGAAGCTGGTCAATTCCTTATGGGTTAAAGCAATCCCATCATCGCCAATTGCAGAGAGTTCTCAAAGCAAAAGATAAACTATGATACCAAACAAACATTATACCATTTGGTCCATAGTCAAGTGATACAATGATTATAATATGGTGAACTATACGCGATAACTTATTGTGTTTTTTATTGCATGTTGTTAAGATATGTATATGTAGTGAATCATCTAAACATGTGATTGCTTTTAACTTGGATTTGTTTTCCATAATACCATTGGCTTATTAATCACTTTATCAAGTCTAGTTTTGGTTCTAATACAATATGTGTCTAACATCTAATTAACAGTATAAAAAAATACATTAAAATTCAACGACATAATCAAAAGCACATTTTATAAGGAAATATATTAAGATGAGGTGAACTAAAATATTCGTTAAGCAAATAAATATATCTTTGCATTCCTCTTTTAAACATAAGAAAAATAATCACTTTCTTAACAATTTTATAATCAATATTATAAATATTAGCGACAAATCAAAAGCTTTTCAATTGGTGATGAAAATCGATATTTTAGATTGAAAATAGCAAAAAGGAGTCATCTTAAGCAACATCATCATATAAAGCAACTATCTAAGTTTATAGTATAACCTAAAAAATCTCAAAAGGGCAGCCAAATGCACGCAGCATCCCGTGTTCACGCAGGATCCGAGAAAGGACCACACCCCTGGGGTGTGATGTAGGCAGCATACCCGACGCAAGCGTCAAGGGCTAATTCCACGGCTTGAACCGGTGACCTATAGGTCATATAGAGACAGCTTGACCGTTGCTCCAAGAATCCCCTTCATCTGTACCCCTACCATGGGGGAGGTTGTTTACTATAGACACTCGGCTGGCTAAAGAAAAGATGAAAGGAAGCAGTAACAACAAGTAACAACAACAACATATTAAAAAAATATTCGCTATGATCAAAATTTCAAAGCTTTATGATCAGAACCAACAAATAAGGCACCCCAGATGACTAAAAATGCAAAAAAACCCACAATATATTATACTATAAGTATCCCCAGAAAATCAGGAATCAGGTATAGAAAAAAAAAAAAAAAAAAGAGGACCATTGCTGATCGGTATCAGTAAAGGATTAGAAGAACAAACAATTTGAACCTTTAAAAATTATAATAATGTGGTATAAATTGAAATGGAATATAGTAAACAGAAAGAGCGTTCACCATTGTTGCCGAAGGTTCTTCACCTAAGGGCTTGAAGAAGAAGAGATTAGACCAAACGAGAATCCATTCATGGGCTTCTCCAAAATTTATATAGAATCTTATATGCTGGGTCCCACTTTTTCTTGTTAGGGTTTCTCTCTAAAAAGAAACAAAAATAGTTTTAAAAAAAACTTGAATGTTTATTTATATCTTTTGTTTCAACATTATCCAATTATCAAGATATTTTTCGTAAATCATTTTTAGAAGTGAGTTTATATTTTACGAGCAAATAGCTTTTTTAATTGATTTTGTCTTGTGGATTGAACATATTAAAAGTCAAATTATCTATCGCTAGAAGGTTGATAATGTTTCACTCGTTAATTTATTTTTTTAAGACGGAAGAAAATTTTGTCTCCGTTAGGACTTGTAGTTGACATGTCATAACTCTCTTCCCATTTATCGATCACTACGTTCATAGGGGTAAGGTTTGCGTATGTTATTATTGCATATCCACGCTAGGTGGTCCAAACAATAAATTATTTAAAAATCGAAAGATTCAAAAGTCCAATAAATTTAAATAAAATTAACTCTATTTTGGAACCGCTTTTTGAAGTAAGTGGCCATTTTCTGGAGTTAATTTCTTAAATGATCATCCAACTTTTGAAAATCAGGTATCAAAGTCACTTTTTTTTTTTTAATAACAAAATCAACTCAATTAGTATTACTCTTTGACTCAGAAAATATGAGACACCTTAAGAGCCTCATTCTCTCCGGTTGGCATGACATGTCATATTAAAAACTCATTTTTAATGATAAAACTCATCTAACGTTCAAAGGGTATTATCATTAAAAATTTAGCTTTTAATGTGACATGCCATAACAATATAGTGAAATATTAGATACTCCGTCATCTTTAACCAGAGGTTTTGGGTTCGAGATCGTGTGTATGAGATCGTCTTTGTTAGAGAACGCTTAACATCCCCCCCCCCCCCCCCCCCTCCTTTCTCCTAATGTGGGACTTTCCGACGTGAATTCGAATTTAGTTTTTGTCTCTTCCACTTGCAACTGATTTACACCTAAAAATAAATAAATAGAGAAGAAAAAGCTACGAGTCTCTTGATATCTTCAAGTGGAAGACATCTAATGTCACTTTTTTTTTTCTTTATAGATGAAATAACAATTCCTAAATTATGAATTCTTCTAAAAATAAACTTACTCAACTTATATAAGTAATTTTATTGGCATTAAATTTCTAAATTAGGAATCTCTATATAGTGCAAATAAAAAAGATTTAATAATCAAAATTTTAGTTAATTTCAACGTCCAAAATAAAAAAAAATTGTCCAATGTAATATTTATTTTTAAATAATTAGATGAATGATCACTTTCGCTCAAGTAGTAAATATAAAACTATAGTAAATAGATGGTGAAGATTATACTAGCTTCTTCACCATCTATGCGCGAGTGCCCTATATAGTAAATATAAGACTTTAAAAAATTATATAAATATTATTTAATTATGTGTATTTAACGTACAATTGTAAATTGTTATTTTGAAAGTATTTTAGAATTTGATGTTGAGCTAAAGAGTATAATAATTATGAATAGATGCTTGTATCTAATTATAGTATTAGAATATGTATTTACATTTAGTGTTCGAAGCGTAATGAACATATTATTGTACACCTAGACAATCAAACATATTTTTGTACACATAGTTCTTTATTTTTCTTTTTTACTTTACTAAGTTAATTAAATTACATAGAATCAATTAGTTTTAATACGATGACCACCTATACATCTCTAATTAAGAACAAGAAAATCAAAAAAGTGACGACTGATATTATCGACTTTAGGTTTAGTTTTCTACATAATCTTTCTCTATTTTCATTTTTAAATTTTATTAAGATAATTAAATTATATAAAATTAAATATGAGTATGATCATTCTAATATGGAAGAAAATGATAATTACGGGTTAGTATGGTAGAATATATATATATCCAGCCTATTGAATGTGGGTTCCCGTGAACCCAGTAGCTTTTGCATGTACCGTGTATATGTATTAAAAAATCCACTGAATATCCATAAATATTTGATTGTGAACCCAATTATTTATTAGTATATATTTACTTAAGGTCGTTATAGGAACCCATCATGGATCCGCCTCTCTATCCGACGACCATCCGCAGAACTCTTAGCAGGCAAAACTAATACATGGGAAGGCAAAACAAGCAGTATACAAGTATACCATTGAGTCAACAAAGAAATAGTAATATTTTTGTTTCTTTCACTATTAGGGTACATAAATAAAAAGAAACAATTATATGTAATCACAATCAAGGAAATCTTGTCTAAAATGATTCACAACTATGCATTTCTCTGTTCATCAACAACCGTGGGAGAAAGTAAAATGAAAAGCAAGAACCATCCAGGGCAAGCCCGTACAGCAATGAATTAATAAGAATTTTATGGTGCAGTTGAGGCTGCACAATGAATGGCATTTTAATGCATACCTATAATAAGCCAGAAGGGTGTTGGTAGGGTCGCTTATTAGTTGACGACAACATACACATTATCCTCAGCAATGGAGGTGTTCAATGAGGTGTTGTCAATCTTTGGTGGGCCTGAATGCCGCCTTGCCCGGGCAGGTGAAGGTGGATAAGAGAGCCGCTTCTTCACAGGCCCTGCCAATCCCTTTTCTGGTGTTCCGTTCTCTACGCCTAAAGGACTCTGCAACCGTGTTTTTGCTTTTGCAGACTTCGTAGAGGCCATGTAACTTGGGACTGAGGGAGAGCTCGCCAAGCTCTCGTCATCTCGTATGGATGACCCTGCAATGCTATGCCTCCTGTTCCGTTCTGATTGCACGCTAAACATGCTTCGAGCATCATCATCATCTTGGTTTATTGCACTAACTCTTGGGCTTGCTGATTTCAGCTTTCTCGCTGTTACTGAAGTGCTTGGCTTCGAAGGAGTAGTAGGTGATGAAGGGAGTTCAGAATTCAGCTGATGACGGGCAAACACCTTGGCAATTTCTCCTCCAGTAATGCTCATGCTTCTAACAGACATCTGATCATTTTTACGTTCTTTCTCAGATAAGCTTTGAGTTTCCCAAGGCCTAGCACCCGTCCACCGCTCTAACCAGCTCCAACCCCACTGAGGATTCGTTGGATCCATGAATAACAAATTGGCAGATCTTGACGATTTCTTCCAGGTTTGCTGTTCAGTTAATATTTTACAGAATCAATGAATCGAAAAGTCCTTCGTAGCTTGAGAAAGATCATAGTTTCTAAACACATTAATCAGTCTATCTTTAAAGTTCTGCATATGTCATGTATAATAGGGGTCGAGGCCTATCATTCATTCTTAAGTGCGCTTTTTTATTGTTGGCTTGTCGCCCAAAATTAATTACAGGGGCTAGCCAACATATACAAACCATATACACTGATTATGTATATAGTATGTATATTATATGTATGTTGTATGTATATTTATATACTTATATACAAAACATATTGCCAGCTATTATTTTAGAGGGCGGTCCAACTAATAATCCCTTCTTAATTTTGGACTATATGAATGTTAGCAGTATTGGAAAAAAGGGGCTTTGCACCTTAGAACGCTGCATACATCTAAAAACTTTCCATAGGAAATGTAATATTTCATTGGACTGTGCTCTCCAAAATGTCAATTTTTTTATGAAACACATATTCGTTGAATACCTGATGAGAATATGAATATGCAAGCGCTCTTTCTCGTCTAATTGCAGCTTCATATTTGCTGAGCAAGCTAGCTTCAACCTGCTCCTGTGATTGTAGACTATCATCCCATTCCTCTCCTCTCTATCAAAAATGAGAAAACAAAGAGTGCTATTAGATGAAGAGTTTGAATTCATTCAGAAAAGTTATATTGCCACCAGCATATAGATGCACCTAAACCACACAAAGTGATTGTAGAATCATGTTCCGCTGTTCCAGGAATAAAGAGAGAAACTAACCCTCAAACTCTCGAGTTCTTTCGCATGCTTCTGCATAAGCTGCCTCTGGAGAGCTCGGTTCTCCTCCAACATCCTGATCCTTCTAGAACTAATCTGAGATTGAACACGAGATGAAGCCTGCATGCATTTGAGAGCATTTGCAGTTTGTCGTTTGGCAGTAGCTCCATCAACGAGTGATTTGAGTCTGACGAGTCCCCTTAAGGCCTTCAATGCCCTCCTCGCCTACAAAGGATAAACCAAAAATTGCATGGATATCTCAACATCAGCCAATTATTGTACGTTTTCACAAGCCAAACAATTAAAATGTAGATGAAACAACATACATGTATTAGTGCTGTTTGTTTGATAGTATTAGACTTACAGTAAATTAGCTAAAAAAAGGTGCTCCTATATGAAACAAAAAGAACACTATAATTTTTAAAAAGCATACCAGATAACCTCGGAAGGCAGTCTGAACTCGGATTGCAGCTACTTCCTCATTTGATTTGCCAGCGAATTGGTTCACTGTAGTTAATCGAACAACCTCTGCAGCAGCGTGGGCAGCTGCAACAGCAGCTTCAGCAGCAGCAGCTGTGGCAACTGCGACCGAATAAGCATGTTTTGTCTGCTCCTCTTCCACTTCATCAAATTTGACCTCTTCCACAGGAGGGGCAGGACGAGGAGGCGACACTGTGGCGGTCACCACAGTCGAAGAATTGGGGAGCGTCTGCTTTTCTTTCCCGAACCATTTCTTCTTGGATTTACTTGCTTTCTGAAATTTGAGCACAATAAATATCAGAACCATTGATAAAAGAGAGAATTTTCATAAGGAAAGGAGTAGGGAATTGCTATTTCAATATACCTTGTCTGCCTTTTCCTTGGGATCAGGGCTCAGAGCCTTCTTTACAGAAGAAAACCAGCTTCCTTTCCTCCCCATCTTCTTTTCATTCCTCAATTTGCCCTATAACATAATACATTACAGTAATTATTTAATATACATCAAAATGCATCACATAATTTTTGTGAATTTTTTGTTATGACCGAGAATCCATCTGAAGCCGACTCTTTGGACCGACCACAGCTAGGGGCGGAGCTAGAGCACGACATATGGGTTCGGCCAAACCCAGTAGCTTTTGTCCAAATCATGTATTTGTCTTAAGAAATTCATCTAATATATACAATTTATTAATTTAGAACCCAGTAACTTAAACAAATAAGATTCCTGAACCCATAAACTTCAAATCCTAACTCCGCCTCTGATCACATCCTTTGAAACTCGGGGATGATGGGCCCGAGGATCTACACTTCTCCACTTGAATACCAGAGCTAGTTCTCTTGGTGTACGGCTCACAAATTTTGTGAATTATTATTACATAAAATGTACAACAACTTTAATTGTGACTATCTATAGAGGGAATGGAGATTTGGGATTATAATCTAAGATCTGTGAATTAAAATTTCTTTGCTAATAAAGATCCCGACTTTTATATTAGCTCAATCTAATTCAAATAGTACAGTAACTACTAACCCAATTGGACAAATTAAGCAACAAAAAAATATACAAATTAAAAAAGACATTTACATAATGTCACTGCAATCAGCTTCCTTTTCAACAATAGGCCAAAGATCAAACACACATTTATCAAATATCCCAAAAATGAGAAGAAAAAATGAAAATCAAACAGGAAACAAGAAAATATAGAACTAAATTGCAAGAAAGAAGCATACATTAAAGTTGAAATTGGTGAAATAAGAAAAATATGCAGTAAAAATTGGAGCTTGACAGATCTAAGGAAGCTTACATTTCTTTGTTGCGTTCTTGAAAGAAGTTAGCTTTATTTCAGAATACATACCAAAGTAGAGAAACAAAAATATGAGAAAATAGCTTGAGGTCTTTGGTGTCACCCCTTTTGAGGTGACTACTTGTAGTAGTAATAATAGTGAGAAAAAGAAGAGAGAGAAAGCAGATCTATTCTTGGGTAAAAGAAGAATTCAAGATAATAGTATGAAATAGCATATTAAGTTACATCCTGCCTCAATGCTTTTTGGGTCGAGCTTATCCCACGGGATTGTCTTGTACGGTTAACATTTTCTGTGTTGATTTGCATACTATTACACATAAGGGAGGGTTTTACCCAATACGCACACCCGAAGTGCAGAACCTGTATCGGCCGCGTGTTTTCCTGTGGTTCATATAAAATTTGTCTTTGTTAGTGACTCTTTATCTTAAGTTTGGATGATTATTATGCATCATTTTATAATGTATTAATTGTACTTTATTATTTTGATAAATACAATGTTATATTATATTATTTCATGGTTTTACGCATTAACAAGAAAAAATAGGATTGAATTACTCATCATTTAATTAAGGTAAACGATAAATAAGATTATTTAATAATAAAAAAGGACAATGCGATCATACCAAATTGGTCGTTACTTAAAGTGATATTTTTCGTTGCATTTAATTATACGACACAATAAAATTAAAGTAACAATCAAAATAGATAGTATATTTAAAATAATAATATGATATAATACAACAGGTAACTACTATCCAAACAAGCTGTTAACGTGAGACTTTTCAGCGCGAGTTTAAATTTAGTCGTTATAAATACCGAACACCAGCGGAAAAAAGAGAGAAAGAAACAGCTGGTTTTGGCTTATGTGTCCCATCCAAGGGCGGATGTAGTGTATTACCACCGGGTTCAAATGAACTCATAAAAAATTTATATGTAAAAATTTATTAAAATTATAAAAATAGTGCATATGAACCCATAACTTTAAAAATTTAATGGGTTCAAGGATAAAATCCTTAAAAGTTGTAAGGATCCTGATAAGGATCCAAAGCTGATTGCAAATAGAAATCGAGCTCAACACTTTTTTGGGATAATTTTCTGGTTTTATTAATGGAAAACTGAAAACAATTACAAAGAAAGTAACTGAATTAACTAGAAATAATGAGAATGAGAGTCGCCATAGCCATTGAGAATCTGCAGAGATAGAAGAGAAGAGAATTAGAGGAGAAGAGAAGAGAGAGAGAACAGAGGAGAGAAGGAATTCAGGGGGAGAATGAAATTACCGAAATTCGTTGCCTTCTCTCTCTTGACTTTGGGTATTTGTAATAAACTAACCACCTGCTGACGTGGAGAGATCTTGACCCTTCTTTCTAATTAATGAACTTCTAATCCTGGCCCTTCGTTTCTAATTAACTGAACAACAATCACCAAGGCTGTAACCAGTTCGAATCCCATATGCTACATCTATGTATAATTAACATTGGGCCACCTGATGCATGACAATCCCGTCCCCTTCAAATAATCCTTGACCTCAAGGATTGGAATCGAACCCAGGAAACTTGGTCTTCAAATATTGGTAATCCTCCCAAGTTGCATCTTCAGGAGGGAGGTTAGACCATTGCACTAGTACCTTAACACCTGCCACATTATTCTTCTTAACCAGCTGCCTTTGAAGGATAGCCACTGGTCGAACCAAAAACTGACCATCCTCACCAGTACTTGGAAGGGCTGTTTGCACCACCACCCTATTGCCAACCTTTTTCTTGAGTAAGGAGACGTGAAAGACTGGATGAATTTTAGATGTAGAGGGTAATTCTAGCTTGTAAGCTACAGCACCTATTCGAGCAAGGATCTTATAAGGACCATAGTACTTGGAACTCAGCTTGAGGTTCTTTCGTAAAGCAATGGATGTTTGTCTATACGGCTGCAGCTTCAAATAAACCAAGTCACCAACCTGGAACTCCCTATCAGTTCTTCTATTATCAGCAAAGAACTTCATCCTTTCCCGAGCTTTGCTCAAATTATCCTTCAGTAATTGATGCATCTGTTGTCTCCTCATCACAGCATCTTCAGCTGCTGGTACAATAGTTTCTAGCAGGGGTCCAATAGATAGTTGAGGAGGAACGTAGCCATACAAGGCTTCAAATGGGGTGCATTGCAAGCTTGTATGGAAATTAGTGTTGTACCACCATTCAGCAGCAGATAACCATTGTTTCCACTGGTTAGGTCGACTAGCAGTCATACACCTGAGGTAATTTTCAAGACATCTATTCATCCTCTCAATTTGGCCATCACTTTGTGGGTGATATGCTGTACTATAATGCAAAATAGTCCCCAGGAGTTTGAACAAGGCTTGCCAGAAGTTGCTTAGGAAAATTCTGTCTCTATCAGTAACTATGGTCTCAGGAGTGCCATGCAGACTATGCACTCTTTTCCAAAACACTTCAGCTACTGTAGCAGCTGTATAAGGATGTTTTAGGGCAATGAAGTGAGCGTATTTGGTGAACCTATCCACCACCACCAGTATCAGTTCTCTATTTTTGGACTTGGGCAGACCTTCTATGAAATCCATACTAATGTGGCTCCATGCTTGATTGGGAATGGGGAGTGGTTGTAGAAGCCCGGGGTATGCTGCATTGTCATCCTTACTTCTGTGGCACACATCACAACTGGACACATACTCAATTACCATTTGTTTCATCCTGGGCCAAGTGAATAGCTGAGCCAGTCTTTTTATGGTACCCAGCTGACCAGAATGCCCCCCCACTAGGAGAGTCATGGAAGGAGTCAATCAATTGATGCCTAAGGTTGCCATTCATCCCTATATACACCTTACCTTTCTTTCTGAGAATCCCTGCTGAATAATGCCAAATACTGGGACCTTGTAAGTCAATAGAAAGTTGTAGGATTATGTCTTGTACCTGAGGGTCTCCTTCATAGCTAGCAGCTACCTCATGCATCCAAGTAGGAACAGAAATACTAATAGCTAAAAGTTGTCCTGACCCTTGAGTTGGTTGAGTGTTTAAACCCTCTTGCTGTCTAGAAAGAGCATCAGCTACCCTATTTTCAGCCCCCTTCTTGTACTGCACTTCATAGTCAAGCCCAAGTAGCTTAGTTAAGCCTTTCTGTTGGATAGCTGAAGTTACCCTTTGTTCAAGTAGATACTTCAAACTATGGTGATCTGTTCTAACTATGAAATGCTTGAACTGCAAGTAGTGCCTCCATTTATCCACAACACTCAATAAGGCCATATACCTTCTCATAAATGGACTTCCCTCTGTGTTTCTGAGCTAGCACCTTGCTGAAATAAGCAATTGGTTTACCCCCTTGCATGAGCACAACTCCAATTCCTCCCTGACTGGCATCAGTTTCAACCACAAACTCCTTAGTATAGTCAGGCAATGCAAGTACTGGTGTTGAGGACATGGCAGATTTGAGAGCAGAGAAAGCTAACTCAGCCTCTTGACTCCACTTAAATGCATCCTTCTTTAGCAGATCAGTGAGGGGTCGACATATGGTTCCATAGTTAGCCACATATTTTCTGTAGTAACCAGTCAATCCTAAGAACCCTCTGAGGGCCTTAAGGGAGTTGGGCCTAGGCCAGTCTACCATTGCTTGAATCTTAGGGGGATCAGTGGAGACTCCCTCTTTGGAAATGACATGACCTAAGTATTCCACTTGTGTTTGTCCAAAAGAACACTTGGACTTCTTAACAAACAAGGTGTGTTTCCTCAATAGGCCAAACACAACCATCAGATGCTTAACATGCTCCTCCAAATTCAAACTATAAATGAGTATATCATCAAAGAACACTAGAACAAACCTCCTCAGATAAGGTTGAAAGACTTGGTTCATTAGGGCCTGAAATGTAGCTGGAGCATTTGTGAGCCCAAAGGTGTGACAACCTGACCCGTCGTCTCATGAGTTACCGCTCTGTTTCCCCCATTTTATGCTTCTTAATGTTTCATTATCGGTATTTGGTGTGTTAGAGTTGATTTGGATTGGTTTTGATAAGAAATGAGACACTTAGTCTCTTTAAGGAAGGCTTAAGTTGGAAAAAGTCAACCGGACGTTGACTTATGAGTTAGAGGGCTCGGAGGTGAATTCTGATAATTCGGTTAGCTTCGAAAGGTGATTTGTGACTTAGGAGTGTGATCGGAATTGATTTTGGAGGTCCGGTGTAGAATTAGGCTTGAATTGGCAAAGTTAGTATTTTGGCGAATTCCGGTTGATAGGTGAGATTTTGATCCGAGGGTCGGAATGGAATTCCGAGAGTTGCTGTAGCTTCGTTATGTCATTTTGGACTTGTCTGCAAAATTTCATGTCATTCGGACGTGGTTTGGTTGGGTTTTTGATCAAAAATGGAATTTGGAAGTTCTTGAAATTGTTAGGCTTGAATCCGATGCAAATTTGGTGTTTTAATGTTGTTTTGAGCATTCCGAAGGTTGGAACAAGTTTGAATAATGTTATGGGATATGTTGGCGTGTTTGGTTGAGGTCCCGAGGGCCTCGGGTGTGTTTCGGGGTGGTTTCGAATCATTTCGGGCTGTTTTGCAATGGCTGAAGCTGGTATCTGGTATTGTTCTCCGCGTTCGCGAGGGTCCCCTCGCGTTCGCGAAGAAGGATTTGGCTTCTGGGGTTTTGTTCTTCGCGTTCGCGAAGAGAGCCTCGCGTTCGCGAAGAAGAGGCAATTCTGTTGCGTAGGTCTTACTTTGGAGGCTCGTATCTCTGAATCTACAATGAATTTGGAGATGATTCAAAAATGAAAGTTGTAGCTCTTTGAATCTAGTTTCCAGAAACATATTATAATAGTCATTTGGAGTTGTGTGTAAAAAGTTATGACCATTACACTAGAGGTTGTCCGAGCAGAGTTTGGAAAATGAATTTTTGGAACTTTGTTCTTCGCGAACGCGAGAGGAGGACCGCGAACGCGAAGAACAAATCCCTGGGCAGCAGAATAAAGTCCAAACTTTGTCCCATTTGCCATTTTTGACGATTTGGAGCTCGGGTAAGGCGATTTTTCGGGAGATTTTTGGAGAGAACAACGGGGTAAGTATTCTTAACTCAATTTTTGGTTGTATAACTTGAATTATCACTAGTTTTGGTTTTTAATCCGCGAATTTTGTTGGAAAGTATAGAAAACCCTCTTGGATAGAATCATGGATTTGAGGGTCGAAATGTTATGGGAATTGGATAATTTTTGTATGGTTAGACTCATGGCGAGATAAGGAATCCGATGATGTGAATTTTGTAATTTTTTGAGAAGTGGGCCCGGGCTCGGGTTTTGCTAGTTTCAAGATCTTTGCTATTTTTCGATTGTTTTCGATTGGGTATTGTTCCCTTAGCATATTGTGATGTATTCGCTCTGATTTTGGTTAGATTTGACGCGCGTGGAGGCCGATTTGAGGGGCAAAGGCGTCGCGAGCTAGAGATTTCACCGGTTCAAGGTGAGTAATGATTGTAAATGATATCCTGAGGGTTTGAAACCCCGGATTTGCACATCATAGTGCTGTATTGAGGTGACTTGCATGCTGGATAGCGAGCGTGGGGTAGAGCACCGTTGGGGATTGTGACTTGGTCCGTCCCGATTGATGAAATTACTACGTATTTGACTGAAACTACTTGTTCTCATCATAATTTGGGCTGATTGCCATGTTTGGGCTTCGTGCCAACTATGTGAATCCTTCAGGGATTGATATCACTGTTTTCGCATTACTTTGCATATTATTTGATCTCGGTCCAAGGTTTTAATACTCTTTTGCAAACTCAGCCGTTTTTCTAAGATTTGAAAACTGAAACAATATTTTATTGACGTTTTGAGCTGAGAACTACCATATTGTATTGCCCAAGTGGCTTATGTGCATTTCTGGACTGAGCATGGATCGGGCTGCGCGCCGCAGTAGTGTTACATGTGCATTTCTGGACTATGGATGGCTCGGGCTGCACGCCGCAGCGGTGTTACATTGATTTTGAGGCCGAGGGCCTGGTTGATGCCACGAGATGGCTTGATATTGCGCTTGGGCTGTAGGAGCCCCTCCGGAGTCTGTAACACACCCCCAGTGACGCGTCGTCGACGGTTAAATATGGATGGCTCGGGCTGCACGCCGCAGCGGTCATATGCGTTGCATTGCACTCATGCATTGGTTCCTGTTTGTATTACGTGTCATGACATTCAACACTCGCATTTCATTGGCTTCTATGCTACTTCTTGCACTGCTTACCTGATACCCTGGTGTTATTTGTTGATGGAGTGTTGTGCCCGAGGGGCTGACTTATGTGCTGACTTGCACTATCTGTTTCGCATTAATTTTCTTAACTGTTGAAAAAGACATTTTCAAAAGAGGTTTTAACTGAGCCCAGATAGATTTTCTAAAGGATTTCACGGTTTTACTGTTTTCTCAAAGGGTAGCACTGTTCTATATAGCATGATGGAGTGCCTTTCGTGATTTCTTGCTGCTCAGTTATTATTTACCTTTATTACTCACTGAGATGGAGTACTCACTTTACTCCCTGCACCTCGCGTGCAGATGCAGGTATTGGTTACCCGGTAGCGGGTTTGAGCTGGTTGAGGATTTTCTATCGTAGCTGAGCAAGGTGACCGCCGGCGTTCGCGGCACCGGACTTCGTCTTTTGATTCTAAACTTTATTCTGTATATTATTGACCCTGTGGTCGTGTTCAGACTTCCTTAGATGCTCGTGACTTGTGACACCCCGGTCGGGCTGTGTTGGGTCGTATATATATCGATTGTTATTGTCATTAAGTTGTATTTATCTAATCATTTATGTTTAAAAAATTTTTGAAAGAGGCGTTGTTGTTCTGTTGGCTGGCCTTGTCTTCACGAGAGGCGCCATCACGACCGGGTTGGGAATTGGTCGTGACAAAAGGGCATCACCTTAAACTCATAATGTCCCATGTGAGTCCGGAATGCAGTTTTGTGGACATCTTCCATCTTCATTCTGATTTGGTGGTATCCAGCTCTTAGATCTACCTTAGAAAAAATAGCAGATCCATGAAGTTCATCCAGTAAATCATCCATAATAGGAATGAGGTATTTGTCCTTAACTGTAATATCATTCAATCCCCTATAGTCCACACAGAACCTCCAAGTGCCATCCTTCTTTTTGACTAGCAAGGCAGGTGAAGAAAAGGGAGATTGACTTTGCTGAATGATGCCACTGCCCAGCATCTCTTTCACCTGTTTCTCCAATTCATCTTTCTGGTGATAATTGTACCTATAGGGCCTCAAACTGACTGGTAAACTACCAGGTTTAAGGGGTATATCATGGTCCAAAGCTCTAATAGGAGGTAAGGATTTTGGCTCTACAAACACATCAGTAAATTGGTTTAGCACTTCCTTTATAGCCTCATCAGTCTGTTCTTGCTCCTTGTGTGCCTCAACACTCAGCATAAACAAGTGAGCTATGAGAGCTTGACCTTTCTTCAACACCTTTCCCATTGTTCTGCTACTCATCATACTTAACCTACCTTCTTCTGGAAGGCCTTGAAGTACCAGTTTGTTACTCTTCCTCCCAATTGTAACACACTTCTTTTCATGATCAAACTTAGTAGGATTATGTTTCTTCATCCAGTTATTACCTAACACCAGGTCACATCCTCCCAATGGAATGATGAGAAGGTCTTCTTGGAATGACCTGCCATGCATTTTCCATGTGAATCCCTCGCAGTGGGTAGTGGACATGACATAATTGCCATCTGCTACTGTCACTCTAACTGGAGGACAAAAACTAGCTCGATAGCCAGTCTCTTTAACTGTGTGCTCATCTATGAAACTGTGTGTGCTTCCTGAATCAATCATTACCGTGACTTGCCTTTTCTTCACGTGACTTGCCTTTTCTTCACAGTTCCCCCCACTAGTATGGTATTTTCTCCTTGGTTATTTCCTGAAAGTGCATTCATACAGATAGCCTCCTGAATTTCCTGCTCTATTCCACCTTCAATGATCAGTTCAGAGGGTACTGGCACTTCTGCTATCTCAGGTTCCTCTAGTTGAGGCTCAGCTTCCACCTCACCCTTGAGGTAGTTCAACTGCTTTACCTTGCACTGGTGGCCTGGGTTATACTTCTCTCCACATCTGTAGCACATGTGATTGTTCTTCCTGTGCTCATACACCTCAGGGCTCAATCTAAATGCAGTGCCTTATTTACTGGCAGGGTTTTAGTGTTAGCTGTGGTGTTCATCCTGGGAAGGCTTTTAGCATTAGCCTTCTCCTTCTTCTGTGCAGCCTCGATAGCCCTTTCCTGTAACCTAGCCTGTTCAATGGCAAACCTTAATGTCGTAGGCTTGAACAACTTGACCCCAAACTTGATTTCCTCCTTGAGAGCCCCTATAAAACTGGATAAGAAGTGAGATTCATCCAGCTGTGGATTACGAACCAGCATTTGAGCTTTGAGATCCTCAAATTTCCCTAGGAATTCATCCACAGTCCCTTCCTGTGATAGCTTATTAAACTCTTCGACCACATCTTCAGCTAATACTACCCCAAACCTACTGATCAGTTCCTCCTTAAATTCAGCCCAAGTCAATACCCCTTGGCTTAGCAACAAGGAGTGATACCACATCTCAGCTAGGCCATTCAAATAGAGAGCAGCAGCTTCTACTTTTTGATCTTCCTGAGTTTTATACAACTTAAAATATCTTTCACATTTACGCAACCATACCTTGGGTTCATGACCTTCAAAGGTGGGTAGTTCCCATTTAGGAGGAGGTATGGCCATATTTTGAGGCCTGTTCTGCCTGTTGTCCATAACTGGGAGAGGTAACAATCCTCCTCCATTGTTTGGGCCAGCTGGAGCTCTTTCTAATGCTGTCAGCCTCTCGAGAATCAGCTCCAAGGTGCCTTGAATTCCAGTTTGAGTATTACGAACCTCCTCCTGGCTGCTCAACACATCTGCCAATAGTTCGTCATGCTTAGCTAGTTTGTCGTCCATCAGCTTCAAACGAGTTCCTTCCGCCATTACTCAAGCACGAATCGCAGAATCGCGGCTCTGATACCAATTGTAAGGATCCTGATAAGGATCCAAAGCTGATTGCAAATAGAAATCGAGCTCAACACTTTTTGGGACAATTTTCTGGTTTAATGAAAAACTGAAAACAATTACAAAGAAAGTAACTGAATTAACTAGAAATAATGAGAATGAGAGTCGCCATAGCCATTGAGAATCTGCAGAGATAGAAGAGAAGAGAATTAGAGGAGAAGAGAAGAGAGAGAGAACAGAGGAGAGAAGGAATTCAGGGGGAGAATGAAATTACCGGAAATTTGTTGCCTTCTCTCTCTTGACTTTGGGTATTTGTAACAAACTAACCACCTGCTGACGTGGCGAGATCTTGACCCTTCTTTCTAATTAATGAACTTCTAATCCTGGCCCTTCGTTTCTAATTAACTGAACAAAAATCACCAAGGCTGTAACCAGTGCGAATCCCATCTGCTACATCAATGTATAATTAACATTGGGCCACCTGATGCATGACAAAAGTTGAACTCCTCGAATTTAAATCCTAGATCCGCCTCTGATCCCATCTCTGGAAAAACTGGACCCCACTTCAGATTGTCACTCACAACCCTCGAATCCCAGTATCTGTTTTTTAGAATAATTTTTTATTTATTCTGATGAATAACGATTTTATGTTCTCTGATTCTTGTTGATGTGCTTTTTAACAAACCATTAACCAACAGCAATTTCAGGCATTGATAAATTCAGAGAAGAAAAGTATCCACACTAGGGGATCGAAATTTTTCTTATTTGGTAGAGAGTTCAATTATCAAATATCATACAGAAATCTACACAATATACATAATATTAGTTCTAATTTTAAAACTTTCTTATGTTTATATTTTTATTATTATTATTTAATATTTTTTTCGCTTCAGTTTTCTTGCTATCTTATTAACATTACTATTTTTTGTTGCTTTTTTTCTCTCCATCTTTTCTTGAGCCGAGGGTCTATCGAAAATAATCTCTCTATCTTTTCAAGGTAGGGGTAAGGTCTGCGTACATACTATCCTCCTCAAACCTTATTTGTTGGATTACACGGGGTTTATTTTAATGAGAAACCTTTGTTTGTGAGAAAAAACTTAGTTTTGTTCTTTTGGTTTGTTAACGGACAGATGACTTCTTTAAAATGAATAACGTTCTCTTGGGTATTAAATTCGGATGCCGGGTCGCTCTATATGGGCTGACCCAACCCATTTGGGAAGAGATAGAGTTTGAGAATAAAATAACTTCTTTGGAGAAGTTACTACACGTTTGGGTGTAATTGAGAGCAGTTTTTCCCATTATTGTTAATTCTTTTTCTATAATAACTCATTTGGTCTTCCTATTAAAGTGGGAATGAACGAACAAAAAGAGTGGTTGTTTTCTCTTCCTTTTTCATCAATTTTTTTCTTCCTTAACAGTGAAGATTTCTCTTCATCTTTTTGCAAAACACACAAGAAGAAAGACATTTAGTTTGTGAAACTAAACTTTGTTTTCCAACAGATTCAAAGTTCGATTTGGAGCAATTCTTTTGGTGGCGAGTTCAACAATTCTTCCGCTGCGTTGACAGGTACGCCAATGTTGTTCTCGCCTCGCGATTATTTTCATTACATTGGTATCAGAGCAATGGTTGAATGATCCGGTTATTTATGTAAATTGTCTTGAAATCGTTGTTTAATAAGTTTAGGTTGAGTTTTTTTTGTTGGCTAATTTTTGACAAGTTTCAGAGAAAACTGTTTCTAGTTTTTTGCGTTTTGGCCATATCTTGTTAAATTTTTTTGCCTAAAACTTATATAATCATGGTCTACTCGTTTTGGGATTTTTGAAAATATATTATATGTGAAAAACGGATTAAAAACGAGTGAGATATGATTTTTTGAAGATTGACAATTTTTGACTATTTTTCTGACGAAAAATTGCTTCTGTTTTCAGCGTTTTAGCCATAACTTGTTAAAATATTTTTGCCTAAAACTTATATAATCATGTTATACTCGTTTGGGGCATTTCGAAAATAAATTATATGTGAAAAACGGATTAAAAACGAGTGAGATATGATTTTTTGAAGATTGGCAGTTTTTGACTATTTTTGACGAAACACTTCTTCTGTTTTCAGCATTTTTGAAATAACTTGTTAAATATTTTTGCCTAAAACTTATATATTCATGACATACTCGTTTTGGGCCTTCCGAAAATATTTTTTTTATGTGAAAAACGGAATCTTCCAACTTTAAAAACCCTTTATGATCCTTTTTGTCTTCTACCAGAAATTTGTGACATACGTTGTTGCATTAAATGGTAACAACCATATTTCTGATTCCTTATTCCTATTTCAGATATGGCTGAACAGGGACAAGTTTGAATTACTCCAAGTTGGAGTTCTCGAAGTCAAGAAAGGGGACAACGTAGAAGGGTATGTCGTCGCATGACTTATTTCTATAATGATTCTGACTAAGAGCCTGAAGTTATCAGGAATGTCCCAAAGGCGCGACTGAATGAGTTAAGGGATCGAAGGGCTGAACGAAGGGAAAGAGAAAAGAAATTTAGGGAGTTTAATGAATTTAAAATGGGCCTTGATGTTTTTATTCCTTAACATGTACACCTTTTTAGTTAAAAAAGAGCTGAATTGGCTAATTACGTGGAAATTACTAATTGGGAAGCATTAGCTATTTTAGCGGACTCTCTTCGAGAGCCTTGGAGTGAAGTTTTAACTGAGATTTATCATGATATTTGGCCTAGTGCACCTTTTAGCGTGTACGTGTAAGAGTTAGTGTTCAATTGGTACACGTATGTCCTAGCAAACATGTAAATTGTTATTATGTGATTTATCTTAATGAAATTTAAAGTATGTTACTTGTCTCGCCAGTTACATACATTGTTTATCATATTTTTTTGTAATGGATTGAGACTTGAAATAAAGTACACACTAAGAAGTGATTATAATATTAATTAAAATATTTAGATATAGATGATGAATGGAAACGTAGTGACCGTACGATTCTATACTAAATGTAGAATTAATATTATAATTAATTTACTTGAGTGTGTAATCACATGCATAAATTAACTGAAGTATATATTGATGAGTTAAACTTGTAATATTGTCTCTAATAACAGACATGGCATCGAAAAGTATCATTGCTGACTTGAACAAGGGTGACAAACTGAATGGTGAAAATTATGACATCTGGAGTCGTAAGATGTGGTATGTACTCGAAGAGCGAGATGCTCTTGAAACTATTAACCATGCTATGAGTCACCCAGAGGAGGGTAACACTACCCAACACAGGAGGGATCTGAAAACTTACAGTATTTGGAAAAAGAAAGATTCCACTGCACGTGGAATTATTATAAGTTCAATTGCTGATGATCTCATCCACGAATGTGAGCAATATCCTACTGCTCAAGCCATGTGGGCACATTTAAGAGAGGCATATGGGGGTACGACTGTGACTTGCCTTCGACAGCTGACAATCAAGTTTGACACGTGCAAAAAGCATCATGATCACGGTGCCAAGCAACATATAAGGGTGATGTCAAATATGATTGCTCAACTCAAAAGTGCTGGCCATGTTCTCTCTTATGAGCAGCGGTTCAGGCAGTGATTCGGTCTCTTCCCAATAATTGGGAACATCTGAAGGTTAACTTGACCCACAATGATAGCATCAAAACTTTTGCTGATGTTGCCTGTCATGTGAAGCTTGAAGACGAGCGGCTTGGTGCTGCTAAAGCTGTACCTAATGCCTTTGTGGCAGAATCAAGTGGTACAAAGAGATCAAGCTTCAAGCGCAAGAGAAACTGAAAAAATGACGGAAAGGATAAGGAGATTGGAGAAGGATCCTCCAAGAAAAGAAATAAGCCAAATTCCAAGAAAGAAAAACGGTTCTATAAGAAGAAAGACAAGAGCAAGATGAAGTGCTACAATTGCCAAGTCCTAGGGCATTTTGCTCGTGAGTGCACTGAGCCGAAAAAGGTAGCATTTCAAAATGCATCTCTTAGTGCTATATATGTTTCTAGCATTGTTTTACTAACTGAATCTTATCTTGTGTGGATTGTAGACTCAGGGGCCACCGACCATGTGAGTCGTGATAGAGAAGCATTTATAGAGTTTCGTCGAGTTTCACCTAGATCAAAGCATGTATATGTGGGAAATAATTCAAAGCTTGAAGTCAAAGGGATAGGCACTTGCAGAATGGACATGCGTGGTGGCCGATCTTTGATGTTGCATGACGTCCTGTATGTTCCAGAGATTCGACGAAACTTAGTCTGTGTCTGTTCTTCTAGATTAATGTTCTTATGATTTTGGACATCGTTATGATGGTTTTATTGTGTTATATTGTAATCCTTCTACGTATAACTATTATGTTGACCGTTGTGCTATGGCATGTTATTCTAGTAACAATGATGTTGATGTTATTACATAGCATGCAAGATTAGGTCACATAGGGCAGGATCGAATAAATAGATTGGCTAAGGAAGGACATCTAGGTTCTTTCTCTAAAATTGAAATGCCAACTTGCGAAAATTGTCTTGCCAGAAAGATTACACGTAAACCATTTGGAAAGGCTAAGAGAGTTGATTTTCCATTTCAATTAATCCATTCTTATATTTGTGGTCCAATTAATGTGAGGTCTAGGTCTGGTGCTTTATACTTTATTACTTTCATTGATGATTTCACACGCTTTGGTTATGTCTATTTGATTTCTCATAAATCTGAAGCACTTGAATTCTTTAAGAAATATTTGAATGAAGTTGAGAATCAATTAGATAAAAGGATTAAGACCTTAAGAACCGATAGACGGCACGAATATCTATCAAAAGAATTTGAAGAATTGTGTAATGAAAAGGGCATCACCAGACTGTTAACTATTTCGTACACACCTTAACAAAATGGTGTAGCAGAAAGGAGGATAGAACACAACTGGACGTGATAAGGTCCATGATGGCGCATGCAAATTTACCTATCTCCTTTTGGGAGATGCGTTATTGATCGCAACCTACATATAGAACAAAGTGCCTTCTAAATCAGTTTCTTCCACTCCTTATAAGCTATGGACTGGTCATAAATCAAACTTAAAAGATTTACGACCTTGGGGTTGTGCTGCATATATAAAAGATTCTTCTAGCAAGTTTGGTAAATTAGGTCCAAAAGGCAAGAAATGTATCTTTATAAGATATTCAGAACACTTCAAAGGGTTTGTGTTCATTGGTGAATTAGAGGATGGAAGTGTTACTGAGATTGATTGCGAGATGTCATATTTTTGGAAAATGATTTTCCAAAGAAGGGCGAGGTAAAGAATGGAGAGCCTCAATATGAAATGTTGAACTCAGACAGTCAGCAAGTGTCCTCTGACACAGTTAATGATCAAATTGATCAAGATCTTATTCTTGATCCGAGTGGGAATGGGAACTCTCAATCTCAAAATCCTTTTGACGAACCTGAATTTCAACTACGAAAGAGTTCCAGGAAAAAGATACTCAAACGTACTTATGACATTGAAGATTATGTTTTCTTGGTATCTCCCACAGAAATGGATGAGCCAAAGTCTCTGACTGAGGCTTTATCGAGCCCTGGAAAAGATGAGTGGATAAAAGCAATGAAAGAAGAATTAGAGTCTATGAAAACCAACAAAGTCTGGGATCTAGTTGACCTTCCGCTTGGGTGTAGAGCATTGGTAACAAATGGGTTCTCAAAGGTAAACGCAAAGCGGATGGGTCAATAGAAAGATACAAGGCACGATTGGTGGCAAAAGGCTTTACTCAAGAAGCTGGAATAGATTATGAGGAAACATTTTCACCAGTTGTGAAGTTTACCACAATTCGCTTAATTTTCGCTATTATTGCACGTTTGGATTTAGAATTACATCAAATGGACGTGAAGACAACTTTTCTCAATGGAGAACTAAATGAAGAAATCTACATGGAACAACCTGTAGGCTTCATCGTTAAAGGGCAAGAAAAGAAGGCCTGTAAATTGAAAAGATCTATTTATGGCCTGAAGCAATCTTCAAGGCAATGGTATTTGAGATTTCGCAGGGAGGTGATCTCATATGATTTCACCATGATCAATGAAGACCATTGCATTTATGTGAAGAAGTCCAATGGGATGTTTGTAATTCTTCCTCTTTATGTGGACGATATTTTATTGGCCGGAAACAATTTGGAGTATTTAAAAACTATCAAGTCATGGCTTTCAAAGTCATTTGACATGAAAGATATGGGCAATGCAGACTATATCCTTGGAGTTAAGATCCAAAGAGACCGTTCCAAAAAGTTATTGAGTCTATCTGAAGAAACTTATATAAAGAAAATTTTGGAGCGTTTTCGCATGAATAGTTGCAAATCCATGGATACCGAGAGGTGAAACTTTAAGCCTTGAAATGTGTCCCAAGACTGAAAATGAAAAGGAAGACATATCTCAAGTTCCATATTCAAGTGCTGTCGGGAGCTTAATGTACACTATGATGTGTACTCGCCCAGACATTTGTTATGCCGTAGGTCTGGTTAGCGGGTATCAATCCAATCCTGGAAGAGATCATTGGAAAGCTGTAAAGAGAATTTTCAGATACCTAAAGGGAACTGCAGATTATTCACTATGTTATAGTGGAAATAATTTATACTTAAGAGGATATACAGATGTTGATTGGGCTGGTGACCGGAATGATAGAAAATCAACATCCGGTTATGCCTTCTTACTTAATGGTGGTGCTATATCATGGAAAAGTAAGAAACAAACCTGTACAGCTCTTTAAAAGATGGAGGCTGAGTTCGTGGTTTTGCATCTACAGTACAAGAAGATGTTTGGTTGAAGAGATTCTTTGAGCATTTGGATATTACAAAGAACTCTCAGGATCCCATGACTCTATATTTTGATAATCAAGTGGCTATTGCATATACAAAACATCCTAAGTATCACAGCAAGACCAAACACATTGACATCAAGTATAACTTTGTGAGAGACATGGTAGCAAGTGGAGAGATAAATTTACAAGACATTCAGATGCGAAGCATGATAGCTGATCTTTTTACAAAGGCGATATCTAGAGACATGTTTGAGAAACATGTTATGGCTCTAGGTTTGCGAAGGATATGAAAATATTTATGTATTGTAAAATGACTTTAGTATTATAATATGCTCATCAAAATTTGACTCTTGAATTTATGCTTATATCTCGTATGCATGTGATGAATGCTTTGTTGATAAAGTGTGTCAAACAAGTCGCGAGATTGGATCTCTCACACGAGCAATCACCTCTTACGTTAAGAATCGTGAAGATATGAGACCTTATAGAACCTTGGATAATACGAGGTTATATTTACTTGTAGAGGTCGGTCTTGACAACTAATCAGACTTACAAATTTTACTATTCGATTATGACTTGTTTTGTAAGCCAGATGCAAGTTTCTCTAAGAAGATGGTTTGAGGATTATTGAAGTGAGAAACTCGGATTAGACATTTGGAGGTGTCTAGACCAAGATCTGTACGGTGTTGAATGATTAAAAGAATAAGACACACACGCCAATATAAGGTGAGAACACCGTAACATGTGTTTCATGCCACGTGTGCTATCGACCATGGGATAATGGAAGAATGAATCCCTGCTTCTTCATTGTGTGAGATCCCAAAGAAGTTATATTAACTTTTATTAGAATACCCTTTGACCTTTTACTGTTTCTTGAAGTGCCAATCAGTGTTGCTACTTTAGCATGTTACTAATAGCCATGAGTGATTCAGCAATGCAGTGCATGTCTAGGAAAGTAGTTGATTTGGAATGAAAAGATTCGAGTAGAAAGGGAAGACAAATAAATACTTTTTTTTTGTAATTTAACTTGTATTCATAGGTCGACCATTACGCTTATCATGATGGTATCAAATGTAATTATGAATACAAAGTTAAACATGAACTCGAGTTCACCTCTTTCGAGGATGAGGGATTAAATAACTAGCTACTAGGGTAGCAGGTAATGTCTGTGGTATTGCGAGTATTAAGATCCTCATGTTAGTAGTAAATCCCTTCCGCATGTGATTGAATTTCTACATAGAGCTGTTAAACAACCTTAAAGGGTTTAAGTATATTATAGCTCTTGATGCTCGCAGGTCGCACGAACTACTTGTCTGTATGAATTAAGTATGTTATTTATTCATGATACTGGTTGGAGTTCCAGCCCATCATGAGTGAAACGGGGGATGTTGGGTATTAAATCAGATACTGGGTCGCTCTATATGGGTTGACCCAACCCATTTGGGAAGAGATAGAGTTTGAGAATAAAATAACTTTTTTGGAGAAGTTACTACACGTTTGGGTGTAGTTGAGAGCAGTTTTTCCCATAGCAGTTAATTCTTTCTCTATAATAACTCATTTGGTCTTTTTATTAAAGTGGGAATGAACGAACAAAAAGAGTGGTTGTTTGCTCTTCCTTTTCCATCAATTTTTTTCTTCCTTAACAGTGAAGATTTCTCTTTATCTTTTTGCAAAACACACAAGAAGAAAGATATTTAGTTTGTGAAACTAAACTTTATTTTTCAAGAGATTCAAAGTTCAACTTGGGGCAATTCTTTTGGTGGTGAGTTTAATAATTCTTCCGCTGCGTTGACATGTACGCCAATGTTGTTCTCGCCCCGCGATTATTTTCATTGCACGTTCCAATCAGAGTGAAGCTGACGTTTTACCAAAAAAATATTTGGAAATGTCTACTCTGTGACAACTATAACAAACACATTAAAGTTTTTGAGATAGCAAGAACCAACTTATTTGGACTGTTAATAATATAGACGTAAAATTGAAATAAACCCTTTTTTCTTTGTTTATTTTTTGGAAAAAAGGGAGCAAATGTGTGATGATGATATGTAAAATTAGTTAATATAAGTTAAATCATAAGTGGTAACATTCAAATTTGATGATTAGTGAAAAAAAGAAAATAACTTAACACTCTGTTTGGATCATTGTTCCCCATCGTTTTATAATGTATTGTATTGTTTTATAACATCTTTGTTGGACTTTGCTAGAGCACTTGATTTGGTGATAGCAAACTCGAGTTTCCCGAAAAAGAGGGAGCACTTGGTCACCTTACGGAGTTCGGTGGCCGAGACTCAGATTGATTATTTACTCTGTAAGAAGTCTGATAGAGGTCATTGCACGGATTTCAAGGTCATCCCGAGTGAGAACTTCTCGACCCTTCATAGGCTCCTGGTCATGGACTTTGAGATCACGAGGAAGAGGAGGAAAAGGGCGATATGTAGCCAATATAGGATCAAGTGGGGAGCCTTGACGGAAGCTAAAGTGCAAAAGTTGGGGGTCAAGTTGGTGACGATGGGGGCTTGAAGGAGTAGTGGGGACGCAAGCGCTATGTGGACCATGACTGCGCAATGCATTAGTGTGACGACCCAAAGGGTCATCACCTATTTCCTCATCCATTCCGTGCTTTCGAGGCCTTAAAACCTCATTTTTTACTTGTCTCGATTTGCGTGCGCAGCCCGGGCGCGTAGCCGGAAAGCTTTTATGTTGAAATATGTGAATTCCGTGAAAAAATTTGAAGAATTTTGATATTAATATGATTATAGTTGACTTTGGTCAACATTTTTTGTAAACGGACCCGGACCCGAGATTGGACGGTCCCGGAAGGTCCGTAGAAAAATATGGGACTCGGGCATGTCCCCGGAATCGAATTCCGAAGTCTAGAGCCCGAGATATGAATTTTTTCGTGAAATTGTTTTTCTGAAATTATTAAGGAAAATGGAAATGAAAATTGATTAAAAGACTATGGTATCGGGCTCGTATTTTGGTTCCGACGCCCGGTACAAGTCTTAAATATGTGTCAAGCGCTTTTTGTAAAGTTTGGTCGAAATCGGACGTTGTTTGACGTGTTTCGGACTATGAGTTCAAAGCTTGAAAGGTTATGAAGTTTAGAAGGAAAATCATGTGCCTTGAGGCTTGATTCTATGTAAATGATGTTATTTTGGCGATTTGATCGCACGAGCAAGTCCGTAGGATGTTTTCGAGGTTGTGTGCATGTTTGGTTTGGAGCCCCGAGGGCTCGGGTGAGTTTTGGATAGGCATCGGATTGCATTTCTCATTTTTGAAAATCTTGTATGTTGGCTTCTGTGGTTTTCGCAAATGCGAAAGGGAGACTCGCAATTGCGAGCTCGCAAATGCGAGGATTTTGCTCGCAAATGCGAGAGGCCACTGATCGCAAATGCGATCGCATTTTCGCAAATGAGAAACCTGGCCTCCAGACCCAAGTTCGCAAATGCGAACTAAAATGTTCGCAATTCCCACGCCTGTTTTGTTATCCGAGGCCCAGCAAATTTTATACTTAGTCGAATTTTCACCACTTTTCACCATTCTTTCAAAACCCAAACACCATAGGCGAATTTTCAAGAGCAAACTTCATCCCAAATCACTTGTAAGTTGATTTTTACTCAATTCTTTCAACTTTTAACATCATTAAACATGTTTTCCACTTGAAATCAAAGATTTTCATGGGTGAAGTTGGGATTTTTGGGTAGAACCTAGATTTTCTATAAATTGGGGAGTTGGACCTCGATTTGAGGTCCGATTTCAAAACAAATTACATATTTGAGTTCGTGGGGGAATGGGTAATCGGGTTTTGGTCCGAACCTCGGGTTTTGACCACGTGGGCCCGGGGGCGTTTTGGGAAATTTTGAGTAAAACTTTGGGAAAATCATTTTTATGCCTTCAAACTAATTCATATAGTGTTTATTAAAGTAATTGAACAATTTGTGATTAGATTCGAGCGAATCAGAGGTGGAACCACGAGGTAAAGCGATAGTTGAGGATTAAGTGGATTTCAAGGCTTTGAGGTAAGTGTTTGGTTTAACCCTAGCTTGAGGGAATAGGAGTTGATTCTTGTTGCTAATTGCTATGTGATCGAGTACGATGTATAGACATGGTGACGAGTATCTATACATTGGTGTCTAGCATGACCGTGAGTCCTTATAACGTGATCATCATGACTTGGTTGTGAACTCCGTGTTTATTGGAGGATTTCTATATGTTGTGAATAACATGTGAACGGTAATATGATCATTTGATTCGTGGGAGCATAGGCTCGAATTGTGATACGAATATTGAAATTATACGAAATGACTTGATTCCTTGGAGCGTTGGCTCAAAATAGTAGAGTGAACTCTAAGATAAGAAAAGTAAGAAAAAGAAAGCGTTGTTGGTTATTCCCTTGCCGGGATGTTTGTCAAATATTTACTTATTTTTATGCCCCTTAATTGTGACTGTTGTTTGGGGAGTCGGACTGTTAAATGATACTGGGGATCGGGTTGCGCGCCGCAACAATGATATTGAGGATCGGGTTGCACGCCGCAACAGTAAAAGGTGAGGATCGGGTTGCGCGCCGCAACAATTATACATGATAAATGATATGGGTCGGGTTGCACGCTGCAACAGTGGTATTGTGGAGCGGGTTGCACGCCGCAACAATAGTAATTATGGAGCGGGTTGCACGCCGCAACAGTTATTGAGGCTAGGTGTTTGTATTTGAGTATTGATTCTTTGTTCATTGTGAAGCTAAGTTGTTTTAGTTGTTACTCTGGATTGCTGTTAATATTGTATCTCCCCACAGCATGTTTCCCCCTCCCATGTTGCTAGTTGTTTGGTATTTTATTTCCGTTGTATATTTATAACTGCACAGGTTTATGTGATGTCAAGTCTAGCCTCGTCACTACTTCGCCGGGGTTAGGCTAGACACTTACCATCACATGGGGTCGGTTGTGCCGATGCTACACTTCTGTGCATTTTTGCACAGGTCCAGGTTTTGAGGAGCAGCAGCAGCAGTAGTTCGGGAGCAGACTTTCCTATTCACGAGACTGAGGTAGCCTTGCAGGCGTCCGCAGGCCCGGCGTCTCTTCTTTATGTTTTCCTTTTGACTGTTGCCTCATTGTTTTCGAGACAGACAGCTGTTATAATTCTTTCAGACCTTTGTATTTAGTTTATTCTTAGTGGTTCATGAGTAATGTGACACCAAATCTTGGGTAGAGGCTATTGTTGACTATTCCGCGTTTTGATTCAGACCTATAAATTAGACTTCCGCTATTATTATTATTAAATTCCATATTTCTTATTGATGCTATAGATTGTTAACAGATTTATTTATTAATGAAAGGTAAATAAGTTGGCTTGCCTAGCTACCACGAGTAGGCGCCATCACGATCCCGATGGTGGAAAATCCGGGTTGTGACAATTAGGGAAGTTGCGAGAGAGGTATTAGGGGTCTCAAAGGGTTACTCTGGTGGTCACAAGGGAGACTGGTGGTGGAATGGAGAGGTGCAAGGAAAAATGAAAACCAAGAAAGAAATGTATTTGAAGCTAGAGGAAAGTGTAGACGAGGAGGAGAAGAGGGCGAATATGGAGCATTATAAGTTGGCTAAGAAAGAGGCAAAGCTAGCAGTTATGGCTGCCAATACTACAGCTTTTAGTCGTTTGTATGAGGAACTCGAGGGCCGAGGTGGGGATAAGAGGTTGTTCAGGTTAGCCAAGGCGCGAGAAAAGAAGGCGCGTGACTTAGACCAAGGGAAGTGCATCAAGGACGAAGAAGGTAGAGTTTTGTTAGATGGGGGGCTTATCCGTCAGAGATGGCAGACCTACTTCCATAGTCTCTTTAACGAGGAGGGGGACAAGAGCATTGTACTGGGTGATTTAGAACTCTCCGGGAGTGGTTGTGACTTTGGGTATTGTAGGCGGATTAGAGTTGATGAAGTTGAGGGGGCTATATGTAAAATGAGCAGGGGCAAAGCGACCGGGCCGGATGAAATCCCGGTGGAGATTTGGAAGAGTGCGGGCAACGCAGGCTTGGAGTGGTTCACTAGGTTATTTAATGTCATTTTTAGAACGAAGAAGATGCCCGATGAGTGAAGGGGGAACACGATGGTTCCTGTATACAAGAACAAGGGTGATATCCAAAATTGCAATAACTATCGGGGTATCAAGCTGCTTAGCCATACTATGAAAGTCTAGGAGAGAGTGGTAGAGCTAAGGGTGAGGAGGAGTGTGTCTATTTTCGAGAATCCGTTTGGGGTTATGCCGGGACGTTCGACTACAAAAGCCATACACCTTGTTAGGAGATTGATAGAGCAGTATAGGGAGAGAAAGAAGGACTTGCATATGGTGTTCATCGACTTAGAAAAGGCGTACGATAAAGTTTCGAGGGAGGTTTTGTGGAGATGTTTCGAGGCTAGAAGTGTACCTGTTGCCTATGTTAGGTTGATTAAGGACATGTATGATGGAGTAAAGACCATAGTGAGGGTGGGTGGGGACTCAGACCATTTCCCGATTATGATGGGGTTGCATCAGGGGTCGGCACTCAGCCCTTTTTTGTTTGCTCTGACGATGGACGTACTGACGCGCCACATCCAAAGGGAGGTGTCGTGGTGCATGTTATTTGCATATGATATTGTATTGATTTATGAGATACAAGACGGTGTCAACACGCAATTAGAGGTATGGAGGCAGACCCTGGAATCTAAAGGTTTCAAGTTGAGTAGGACCAAGACAGAATACTTGGAGTGTAAATTCAGTGGCGAGACTCAAGGAGGGGAAGGGGAGGTAAGGTTGGACTCGCAGGTCATCCCCAGGAGAGGAAGTTTTAAGTACCTTGGGTCTATTATTCAGGGGGATGGGGAGATTGATGAAAATGCCACACATCGTATTGGGGCGGGATGGATGAAATGGAGACTCGCTTTCGGTGTTTTGTGTGACAAGAAGGTGCTAACAAAACTTAAGGGTAAGTTCTATAGAGTGGTGGTCAGACTAATGATGTTGTATGGGGCTGAGTGTTGGCCATTCAAGATCGCTCATGTCCAGAAAATGAAGGTAGCAGAGATGAGGATGTTGAGATGGATGTGCGGGCACACCAGGTTAGATAGGATAAAAAATGAGGTTATTTGCGACAAGGTGGGTGTGGCTCCTATTGAGGATAAGATGAGAGAAGTGCGGCTTAAATGGTTTGGTCATGTGAGGAGGAGGAGCACAGACGTCCCGGTGAGGAGGTGTGAGAGGTTGACATTGGAGGTCCTACGGAGAGATAGAGGTAGGCCAAAGGAGATGTAAGGAGAGGTGATTAGGCAAGACATGCCGCAACTTCAGCTAACCGAGGACATGACCCTTGATAGGAAGGTATGGAGGTCGAGGATTAGGGTAGTAGAGTAGGTAGTCTAGAGTGTTCATAAAAGTAGTATTGGTACGCAGTCTCGCTTTCTGCTGGTAGTAGATTTTTATGACTAGCTGTTGTTTCCTTCATTGTTGATCACCTTACTATCTTTTTATTTTTATTAGGCTTTATATGGATTTTTGGTAATGTCCCTTCTTTTTTATATTTTCATTAATGTGGTGCTTATATTTTCCTGAGCCGAGGGTCTATTGGAAACAGCCTCTCTATTCTCACAAGGTAGGGGTAAGGTCTGCGTACACACTACCCTCCCCAGACTCCACGATGTGGGATAATACTGGGTATGTTGTTGTTGTTGTTGTTGTATTGTATTGTATCGTATAGTTTTATGAATACAATGTTTAGATAGATTGTATTGTTTGTTATTGTTAAATAATTTTTTGTTGTTCGGTTTGATTGTATCGTACTGTACTACTGATAAGTTTACTAAAATAACCTCAATTATTTAAATATTAAATTTTATGCATAAAAATAATTTTAAAAAATAAAACAGAAGAAGGCAAAACACCTTAAGAAAGCAGAACAAAGGAGCGAGACAGAAGAAGGCAAAACAAAGGAGCACAACTAATTAGAATTGAGTTAAAAGCAAATTAGGAGAAAAAATAAATAGAAGGCGGCAAAACACCTTTAACGTTCGCGGCAGAAGTTCTGAAAAAAAATGAAGTAGGTTATAGGTTGGAGATATGGAGTTAAAATAGCAAAAAAGGTAAAGGGTAAAATAGAATTGTGGATTAATAAGTTAGGGCATAATTGGAAAAAAAAATAGGAAACAATCCCACTACACCAAATCGGTTGTTTTAAAAAAAATGGTACTTTTCATTATTCCGGAACAATGGATTTAACAATACAATACAACCAATTTTAATAAAATAATCAAAATAAATATTGTTTTGAGATAACAATACAATACGATACAATGGGGAACAACCATCCAAACAAACTCTAAGTGAAAAATAATCGTTGAATGAGAGGATTATTTAAGTTCCTATATGGGTAGACTAGACTTTTATTTTTTGGTAAATAAAAACTTTTCTATTTATTCTTTGCCATGCCAACAAATTGTTCCATATAGCACCAGAATAAGTACAAGTAAATAATAGTTGACTTTAATTTATTTTTAAGCAGCAAGTTGGAATATTTAATTCTAGCCTAGTGGGACTTAAAATGAGATGATTGCACTTTACATTATGTAATTAAATAGACATTTTTTTTGGAAGTACAAAATATCTTTTGAAAGGAGCTGCTTTTTATAAGAAAGGAGATGCACTTGCAACATGCATGCCCTTTAGCGTTTTGGTTTTATTTAGCGGGTTGAATTGGGTATATATATGTGAATTTTCTATGTTTTGTTTAGGTGTTGACTTATTTTCTTAATTCAAAAATATAAAAAGTCTACGTAGATTGTCACATCACATTTTTTCACTAGAAAATTTGATAATTCCAATTGAGTGATCATTCATGCGTAATAGAAATAGTTGAATGAGTTTTCTAACAAACGAAAAAAAAGTAACTTTAGTTCATAATTTTAGATAGTTGGGTAATCATTTGAGTAACAGACGCATATAAAAGATTTCTTTATTCATCGATATTAAGGCACTTATTTAACTAAATTATTGAGATATATGAATACAACTTTTACAACTAATTGCAATGTAAGTCTTACGTTTTTTTTTGGTAATAAAAGATGCTTGTATTAATTAATTAAGTCACATTACAGGGAGGGGTGGACCGTGATGGTTCCACAGTGCAAAAAGATGCTAAAAGTTACGGGCAGTGTTGTCCCGATCTAGTACAAGTAATTGGTGCTGAATTTAAATCAAAAAAGTTGTAGTGTTGGCCATATGAGTTGAAGAGCGCCGCAACTGTGCAGTGCCCATATGGTCATGCAACAGGTCTGCCCTCAAAAAGAGTGGAGGAATAAAAAACATCGTAGGTTTATTTTCCATAGCTAAAATGGATCCATGTTTTGCAAGTTTATCTGCCACTGCATTATAGCTCCCTGTATGTGTGTGAAACACGTGGACTACCCAGCTGTTGGAGTAGAGACCTGCATTCATAAAGAACGGATGAGTAATAAAGATTATGGGTATGCAGCATATTAATTACCTCAGTAAAGTCCACATCTATTTTTAGTGGCATCAGGTTATGTTGTGAAGCTATACGCAGTCCTTCAAGTAATGCATGCAGTTCCATTGAGGTAGGATTGCCTTCATAGCGTCTTGCTGCATAACCCCTTAACCAGTGTCCAACACAATTTTTGAAGATTCCGCCTAGATCATGCTTTGTTGTAGAGGGTGGGGAGGCACTATCGCAGTTGAGTTTATAGTATCCTTGTGCTGGAGGATGCCATTTGATAGGTAGTAAGGAAAGAATTTGTGGAGTACGTGCCATAGTGTTAATCAGATAAGCATATTTAGTAGCTTCTGCTATTATATGACTTATATTGGGGGTAACATTTAGTATTGTCAAATAGATTTATATTTTGACTTTTCCATATATGCCAAAGCACGTAGGGTATTAGAGTTTACAATGGGAGATTATGGGGGAGGGGTAGTTGAGTGGTAATAAGTTGTGATAGGCGTGGTAGAGGTCCTTCCTCAAAATGTCTTAGCAACTGGACGTGGGCATAAAGGCCTAAATTGTGCCAAACTAATGGGCAGTGTAGCAATAGGTGTTCGATATTTTTAGGTGCTCTATTGCAAATGCTGCACATTGGTGAAATGACAATATTGATATGATGAAGATAGCTCGCAGTAGGTAGTCTATGGTGGCTGACGAGCCAAATAAAATGTTCAATTTTTGGCTGTGTTGGAATGCCCAAATCCATTTGAAGGAAGATTTGGAATGGGAATTATGAAGTTTGTGGTATAATGATTTGACTGTAAAGAGACCTGATGGGATTAAGTCCCAGATTATTTTGTCGAAAACAGTAGTGGTTATAGTAGGTATATATTTATTTTTGAGTGAATTAATTAATTGTGGTGGGAACTCAAAAGGAATGAGATCCAGGTTTATGGAATTGTGGATCGTATACTGTGCAACCGTTGGAGTTTAGTGTGGTTGTGGGAATGGACTTTCTATTAATTGTCTGAGTATTATTTTTGGCCTCATCCATGGTTCAGTCCAAAATTAGACGTGAGCACCATTGGAGATGTTCCATGTAAGGCCTTCTTGGCAGTAAGACCATCCTAGTTGTATGGCTTCCAAGTATGGGTTATGGTGTTAGTGTTTCTACGAGTTAAATATTTAGCTAGGAGTATTGATGCCCAGTGTGAGAGTGGTGAGTTGAATAGCCGCCATGCCTGAGCTCCAAGTAGTGCTTGATTTATATGAATTAGGTTAGGGATTCCCAGGCCTCCATCTTTCTTTTTCAGTTGAACATTTTTCCATTTAATTAGATAGAGTTTCTTTTTTTGTGGAGTAGTTCCCCAGAGGAAGTCTCTTTGGTATTTTTCAAGTAGTTGAATCATATAATGGGAATTTTTTATGAATTGCATTAGGTGATTGGGTAGACAATTAAGGGTGGCTTTGATGAGAGTGGTACGACCAGCCATGGAGAGCCTATTTGTTTTCCACATGTCAATCTATGTTTAAAATTATCCAGAAGGAATTAAAAATCAGTTTTCCTAGGTTGTTGACTGAATATAGGGAATCCTAAGTATTTACCAAATTGCGAGCCTTCCTTTATGGCAAAGGAGGATAGCACAAAGGCTTTTGCTTCAGTGGTGATATTTTTTAGAAGAAGACTTTTGATTTGGTGTAATTAATGGTCTGGCCTGTAGCATTTGTAAAGGGTGTGAGTGTATCGATTAGGGAGTGGACACTCTTAGTAGTCAATTTGGAAATGAGAGTGATATCATCGGCAAAGAATAGATGTGATAGTTGTGGCCCGTGTGTAAATAATTTTATGGGGTTCCATAGCCCGTAATCAACTTGTGAGTGTATTTCCTGGTCAGCAACTCTAGGCATAAAATGAACAAATAAGGTGATATAGGATTCCCTTGGCGGATTCCTCGAGTGGGACAGAAAAAAGGTGTGGGGGCACCATTGATAAGTATGGATATTTTGGATGAGGTGATGCATGACATAATTAAATTAATCAAGGGTGCTGGGAATTTGAAGTAGATGAGGGTATCTCTAATGAAACCCCATTCTAGTTTGTCAAAGGCTTTTTCGAGGTCTAATTTTAATAGGAATTCGCGTTGCGTTCCTTTTTTCTTTTTAAAATGGTGGATTATTTTTTGAATAATAATAGTGTTATCTGAAGCTTTAGGATTTTGTAAGAAGGCAGATTGTTCATGGCTGATAATGGTTTGAAGAATTGGTTTAATACGATGGACTAAAATTTTTGTTATTATTTTGTATAGGGTGTTGCAAAGGCTTATAGAGCGGTATTGGGTGATCAGAGTAGGGTGAAGGATTTTTGGGATGAGACAGAGGTACATTTTATTTACTTTTGGTGGAATGTGTTATTTTTCAAAGGCTTCCTTACAGAATGATATGAGAGAAGGTGCAATGTGTACCCAGTAATTTTGGTAAAAAAGTGGATGTAAGCCATCCGACCCCGAAGCTTTTAGGGTTTGAAGGACTATATGGGAAGTAGTAAATGGTTTTGGTAGTATTGTTCAATTTGGCAAATGATATTTTTTTGATCGTATATCCATTTTTTCACTTAATATTTTAGCGCCATGATACGATTTCGTCTACGACGCTTAATAGTTGTTAGGTGAAAAAACTTTGTATTAGCATCGCCTTGTTGGAGCCAATTCATTCTTCATTTTAATTTCCAGAATTCTTCTTCCAATTTTAATATTACATTAAACTGGGCTATCAGGTCACATTCTAGGTTTTGTAAAAAGGAACTCGTAGGGTATGCAGGTGAGGATTGTATTCCTTTTATCTTGGATAGAAGTTTCCTTTTTTTCCTAAAAATATTCCAAAGGGGGATTTATTCCAATTGGTAACATCCTTGGTGAAGTCTTCAATAGAGGGAAAAATGGATTTATTAATAGGCCAGTTTCTTTGTATAATTGAAAGGAATTATGGGTGGGTTTGCCAGATATTTTTAAACCTAAATATTTTTTCTATAGCGGCATACTTTTTATTTAGTTGAATTCATAAAGGACAATGGTACGAGTGTGTGCGAGGTAAATGTTGTACTAACGCTTGTGGAAATAGGTTAATCCAGTCATAATTTGCTACAAAACGATCAATTCGTTCCAAAATTCAATTTGTGATGTGTTGATTATTGGACCAAGTATACTTACTTCTAGTATACCCTAGGTCTATCATATTACAATAATTCAGACAACGAATAAATTTATCACACCTTATATTATTTAGGGCTAGACCTCCGTATTTCTCCGATGCTCTTGTTATGTCCTTAAAATACCCTCCCATTAACCAAGGAAGCTTAATAGTGTCGTGGAGTTGCCTTAGATTTTTCCATAAAACATGTCTAGAGTGCATGTCATTTTTGGCGTAGATAACTAAAAAAAGCGAAGAAGCAGTGTGTGGTTGTACCTGTACAATCGAATGGATCTCCTGTTGTGTGACTGCAACTTGATCTAGTTGGATGATCTCCTCCTTCCAAAGTAAAGCAAGGCCTCCACTGGCACCCACTGCCGATGCTTCTGCTAAGTGCGTGAATCCAAACTCTTCTTTTAGGGCTGCATGCTCCTGTAGATGAGTTTCCAACAAGGCCACCAATGGTGGGTTGTGGTAGTTTAGCAGGGATCGAAAATTCCTCTTGAACTCTGATGACTGAGCTCCTCTGCAATTCCAGATAATGATATGCATGGATGTTTTATTGGGTGGGGGAGGGGAGAGGGTCTCCACATGAGTTGTGGTCATCGCTGGAATCATTACTATGACGTATTTTCCCATTGTTGGATTTTGAGTGTTTTGTATATTTAGGGAGCAACTTTGCAGCTCCTGAGGGAATACGATTATCGCTTTTCTTGCAAACTACTCTTTGAGCGTGTAAGTTCTGTGTCCATCTAGGAAGCACAGGATTGGTCTTGTTTCTCGTATCTCCTCTATTGTTGTAGTCACCTCTAGTTGTACTTCTGCTTCGAGTTCTGATAGAGTGTGATGGTGGGTATGAATAGGGCTGGTTGGTGGAGTGAGTGGGTGATAGGGAGATGCTTGTGCATATAGGGGAGGTGGTGTTGCTATCAAGGATCTTTGTTGGATCCAAGGAACAAAGGTTTGTTGGGGAAGCTGTGGTGGGCAGAAAGGGAATTCCTATGTATTCTGTGGAGTTTGGTATGGAAATTGGAGGACAGATTGAGGGTGTTGTGGTTGCATGGGGGAAGGGGTGTCCAGTTGTGATGGTGCGTGAGAGTAGACAGTGGGTGCATGGCCCAAAGGTATTGATTGTATAGTGCCACTCCCAGGCGCATCCCTTTCGTTACAATTTGAGTAATATCCGCTGGATTCTGTATCATAATGATCACATCTTGACTGTCGATCTCCATTGTGAACGTTAGTGCATGCTCCTGTAAGCTCATCTCCAACCATGACTGTGGTTATGTCATTGTGGGAGGGAACTGTGAGATGTAGATTGGTGTGAGAGGTTGTTGTGGTTGGCTTGGTGTTTGCATGGTGAGGGTGTTGATGAAGATGGGGTGATGGAGTAGGTTGGTGTTGGTGAAGGAGGTGGTGCGTCTGTGTTGGAAATTTAAAGGAAGATGGTTCATTTTTGTGTTTAGAGGTTATTTGATCGTTGCTTGTATCAGTGGAATTATGGAGGGAAGGTAATGATGAGTTTTTAGTGTTGTTTAGATCAGGAGAGGGTAATTGGTGCGGTGGATTTGATATTGGCGGTTTGAGAATTTTTACACTCGATATTATTTCACGTGGGTGAGCAGATGGTGGCGTATCGCTTGGGTCTTGGGCTTCACTGATATGGTTATTGATTTGATCTAGGTATAATTGTGTTGTTGGGATTTGGGTGTTGGATTGTGTACTGTGTTGTTGGACTAAGGAATTGGCGTGTACGTAGGTACCTAGTTGGGTGGTAATTGAGAGGGGTGATTGTAGTATAGGATGGCAGTGGGCGGATGATGTGGCTGACACTGGATCCACGTGGCTCAATTCCTGATGGAATATGTGTGACGAGGATTGTTTCTCATGCAGAATAAGAGAGGAGTTTGGACTTTGGTTGGTTTGGGCCTTTTCTGTTGGATTTCGTGGGCTATTTGGACTGGTTGGAAGTCCTTTTCGATAGCCCAGATGTAGAGGGACGTGTGAATTTGGGATCGATGGAATGTGTATCACTTAAGAGTTCAAAGGTATTAAAATTGTTTGAGGGGGTATTTGTGTCTATTGAATTAGTTTTTTTTGATTTTTTTTTTATTGGTGTATTAGGGATTGGGGCAGGGGTAAAAGAAAATGTACCTGTGGGCCCTTGGTTGGCCGTCGTCGCTGAGCCTGTGTGGGCCTAGCTTTGTCGATGGAAAGGTCCTCGGAGCCAAAATGGCGGTTGAGTTCTAGCTTTTGGTTGGCCATTTGGTGCCCCTTGTTGGAAAGGTAACCATTTGCCAACCGCCATCATCAGTGTGTTGTGTTGGTAGTTGCGTTTCAAGTGTAGTGGCAGGTGCAGGACCGTGTGTGGAGTGTGAGTGTGTGTGTGTGTGTATGGGTGGGGGAAGATGGTGGGTTGTGTGTGTAGCACAAAGGTACAAAAATTTATGGTGTGGCCTAATCTCCCACAATGAGTGCATAACATACTTAGTCCTTCGTAGAGAATTTGTTGTCGATGGTGACCAATGTAGATGTGGGTTTTGAGAGGTTTTTCTAATGGAACTTCAATGCATATACGTGCATTTCTGCCTCTGATTGTGGCGGATGTGCATGTATCTATTTTTCTTAGTGATCCAATTTTTGATCCAACGCGCTGGAGGATTTCAAAATCGTAGAATTCAGTAGGTAACTCAGGCAATCTAATATGGCAGAGTAAGTAAGTTGTGCGTTGGATGCTATGAACTTGGGCTCCCATTTCCTTACTGATAAAAAGTGATTGAATAGAAACTATGGCCCATCATGTAATGCTTTCACCATGTTTTCCTCCTTCTAGAATTTAACTAGGAAGAAATCAAATCCCAAGTCAATTAGTGGAAGGTCCTCTGTGGGTTTCCACAGTTGGATTAGCTTGGTTCGCAGAGTTTGATGCCCCATTTTGCATCCAAAAACTTTAATAATTACTGAAGATTTCCAGGATAAATAGAGTCTATTTTTGTCTGTGCTCATTAGTGGGATAAAGGTTTCTTGGTGTTGGTCATTTGTAGTTTCATCAGAAAAATCAATAGAAGAGTGTGTTGTATGGCAGGTGTTTTGGAGATGTGTGAATTGATTATTTGAGATTAGCTTTTGCATGAAGGTCTGGGTAGGAAGGGAGGAGGATGTAGTTTCTGTGATAGGTGGTGGGTCGATGTGCATGGAGATGATGTCTGGCGGTTCCGGCGGGGAGGTAACCGTGGTGGTGGTCTTCGTCTTGAGAGAATTTTTATTTTTTCAAACCGTGTACTTGTTAGGTATCTTGAAATGACCTACTCAAGTCTTACGTGACATTATAATATTGATTTTTGTATTACGATCGACCCCACAGATAGTGCATTTGCATTTAGTTCCCTCTTATTCTTTTTTTATTGTCTTTTTCTTTAGAAGAAAACATTGGTTATTATTTGGAGTTATTGTTGCTTATTTCATGTTTTATTATGAAAGAATTACAAGAAAATACACTTGATTTCATACCATAACAAAAAATGGCCCATATTTTTAAGTTTTACCTGACCTAGCCCATATTTTACATATTTTGGAAGCACAAGCAAATTCAAAATCAGTTTTCTTACAACTGATATTAGGCTATATAGATGATATTTACACCTTAATATTACCATGCTTTATTGTTGTTTTATAGTTAAATTGCCAACAAAATGCTCTAATTGGTGTTCTTTTATTTTGTAGGGATTATTCTAAGTGAGGAAGCACCACAAAGTGTTTTGGAAGCAACAATGTGAAGAAAACGCCCACTCAAGAAGTACCCGAGCACAAAGAAGCAAGAAAATGGGCTGAACAAATTCCACCGCGACCGCGGCGGATCAAGTCATTGCGGTAGAATACTCAGCGCTCATCGCGGTTGAGCCGCGGTCTTGCCGTGACCGCGGTGCACTGTTCACGCGCCAGGAAATTTGGGGACCAAAGTGTAAATTCGGGAAAACTTGTGTCAAACCCTTATAAGCTTTAGAAATTCGCCCAAGATTGTATTAGGCTTGTTTGTAGACTACTTTGGAGGCAAGAACAAGTGTGAGAAGAATAGCAAAACATTAGAGTTCTTCTATCCTCTCTTTATTAATTTCAATTCCCATTATGAATAATTTAGTAATTTTATCTTGTTTTATCATGAGTAGCTAATTCCCTAGTCTAGGGTTTTGATGGAACCTATGGAGGATGAACTTCTTGTTATGTTAATATAGTTTGCCAGTTTAATCTCTATTTGTTCAACTATGTGCTTGTTGTAGTTAATTGACAGGATCTTCAATTAGCTGTGCCTATTTAGTGTGCATAACTCGGGAGAGAGTGCATATTTAGGTCAATTGTTGAACAACACTACTCCCAAAGTATATGAGGGATCAATAACTGCGGGTTTAAAGGCAGGATTAGGGATAACGAAGCCTTGGGTGCAATCTAAAGTGAGTTGTAATGAATAAAGTCAGCTAGCGTAACTCGGGAGAGAGCATCTAGTAAATTGTCGTGATTACTCGGGAGAGATTTACGGTAATAATAATGCTCATGATTGATAGAGATGATTAGGCAATTCTATGTGACACATAACCGGAAGGGATTCCATCAATAGGGGAAATCATAACCTTAGATCCTTCTCTTAATTGTTTACAACTTAATCATAGTTAGTTTTCAGCTGTTTATTTACTGTCATTCGTAGTTAGTAGAAATGCCATCAATTGTTCTTCACAACGTTTGGGAAGTTGATTCCGTGGAATTTAGTAAGTCTAACGAAAGTAATTGATGGGTTAATTCCTTGTGGGTTCGACTCTGGGCTAAATACTCAGATTATATTTGCAACGTCCGCATGTTCTTTTTATAAGGCATAGTTGGGCGTGATCAACAACCATTGCTTCTAAAAGCTATGGAGTTAAATCTATGTTCTCACAACCATCTTTTACTCTCTTTTCTTCTCACATCTTCTACATATGCTTCAAGGGGCCGTCCGCCATTACTGCCTCTTCCCTGTGTCACTTGGTTGCAATGTAAAAAAATTGAAGATTCAACATTCCACCATTGAAGGCCATTCAAAGCTTTGCTTTCAAAAATAAGATTTTTTGAGTTTGTTAGTTGTTTGGATTGGGTGTTGTTCCAATTGATTGAAAATATCAAACGGAGTTCAAAATTTAAATTTGAAGTGATTTGGAGTAGATTTGAGCAACATTTGAGTTAAATTTCAGAAAAAACGCAAGGAAGAAGACGAAGTCAGTTTTTTGTATAATCTTGTATAATAGTGTATATGAGTGTATAAACACATCTTATACACTATTATACATTTTTATACATCTTTATACAAGCGTATGTAGACGAACTTCTTCCACGATTTTCAATTGCAATTCTTGTTCAAAATCAGTCCAAATCTCCATTAAATGACTTCAAATTTTATATACAACCTCCTTATACTATTTCTAACAATTCTAGATAATACCCACTCCAAATTTCTCACAAAATCAAATTCAAAATCTAAACCCACATATTTAAACTTGTTAAAAATCTAATTTTCATCATCCAAATGGATTTGGTTTGTTGAACTAATATTTGAGTTACACTTACTGATTCGAAAATTAACTTAAAGCTTGAGCAATCTTTTTTAAAAATTAAATAGTAATTTTGAGAACCTATTGGAGTTGGATGTTGAATCTTAGCCTATTATTTTTGGGCTAGTTGGTTGTAAATTGAAATATAGGCTATAAATTTAATAAGTAAGGATCTCAGTTGTTTTTATGTGAAATTTTCCCTTTTATTATACCAAATTGCAAATATATATTAAATTCCCCACAAATTTGCCAGACAAATTCTCTTTATTGAGGGCAAAAGAGTTTGGAACTAAAATCTTAGATCAGAGTTTCCTAGTTCTATCCTGTTCGATTTTCTTTTTAAGAAAATTTAAGTTCTATATATTGATAGTATAAAAAAATTTACACTAGAAATTAAACCTACAATAGTATATTAGTTATCGTTTTTATCAGATTAGTTAAAATAAGTGTCAAAGTAACAATTATTTAAGAAGTTTCAATTGAAATGCCAGGAATGGAATGTATTTCTATATCTAAAACAAAATTGTAATTGACAAGAAAAAAGACGACAAAAAAGGATAGAATAATAAATATTACAAGATAAACGAAAATTATGACCAAAAAAAAATTCTGAATTGCTAATTGATTATTGTTTTCTCTTATTATTTTTCCTTCTGTTTATCAAATAACTCTGATTTATATTCACGTTGAAAGTGGGAGATTCCATAGCAAAATTTTGGAGCAATCATCTGGCGGAATTCCCATCAATTTAGTCTCGTCTTCAAGAACTTCCTTTCTCACAAATTTCAGAGAATCCTGCAAATTAAATTTAAGAGAAAAAAAAAGTGAGCCACAAAAGGAGTTAACATTTTCTTATTTTAAAAAATTGTAGTCCTCAATAATTTATTTGATTTAAGGTTTTTTTATTTGTTTGGATTAATGTTTATTGTAGGGTCTATAGTGTACATTGTTGAATCTATCTTATTATTATTATTATTATTCGAAAGCGGTATTTGTGAAACATATTTTTCCTCTTTTTTGTAGGGAAGTCATTTTCCTCCAATCATGAATAAAATATTTAATCCAATCAAACATCGAACATTGAAAAATATTTTCCAGAAAATTTTTCAAAAGGTTTCGGTAGACTTAGTTTTTTTTTTTAATTTTTTTTTTTTTATCTTCGCAAGTATATATTTTTTATGGTAAGTTTAGGTAGAATTAGTTGTCATAAATTAGTAATTGTATGTTTGCGTGTATTGTCTGTGTGTGCTTATGTAGCACTTGCCTGTCTATTCTCAACTAATGACGGTGATTAATGAAAGCTTGTTGAGGTAACCACTTCAACTACTAATTTTAATTTTCTTTCTATTTTTCTTCTGCACACACAAGTCACTTGCATACAGAGGCGGATCTAAATGGTCGGAAGGGAGTACAACCGAACCCCCTTCGTCGAAAATTACAATGTGTATATAAG
>NC_031995.1:101966680-102011638 GCF_001879085.1 Nicotiana attenuata | reverse complement strand
ATATATATATATATATATATATATATATATATATGTATGTATATTAGATGTTGAATCCTCTTAACTTATTCGCGTGTTTACATTTTTTATTTTTTGAATCCCCTTGGTGAAAACTCCGCTTCCACCACTACTTGCATATAGATTTAGGAATTAAAAATTTAGGTAGGAAAAAGATCATTTTCCATGTTTCAATTTAGAAGAGAAATTTAGAGCAAGATATCCATTTTCTTGAAATGGAGAAGGGGAGATTCACATAGCCGATCCCAACTTGTTTGGTACTAGGACGTATTTATTATTGTTGGTTGTTATTCATTTTCTTTAATAGAAAAATGGAGCTCTAAATTGAGACCTAATTTTATCCTACTTGTTTATTTTAATTGGATTTTTTGAGACCTTGGAAAGTATTTACGAATTAACATCACTGTGAAAAGATCAACTTAATTGGGGATCTTTACATAAATAGCCGGATCGATTCTCTGTTTGATTTTCCTAGTTGGTATACAATGTTTATACACGATTATATATATATATATATATATATATATATATATATATATATATATATATATATATATATATATATATATATATATATATATAATTCATACATATATTATACCTCTGTCGACTATTTTTAATTCGAGTGGTTGGTTGGATGGATATATAGATTAATTCTCCATATTATAAAAATGACTTTTGCCAAAGTTAATTAACTTAGAAAATTTTTATAGTAAATTGTATGTACCTGAGAAGTATCTTGAATAGAAGAAGTGCGACCCCATCTTTCTGGATCCCAAAGAATTGAACTATTGAAAGCAACACTTGAAACTCTAATTGGAGGCCTTTCATCTGTTGAATTATTTGCTTTCTTCAAATGCCACCCCATAACTTCAGATGAATCACAAACTGGTCCCTCTATTATCACTTCTTTCTTGTTTGCTGATAATAATGCCATTGGCCATGTCCCAAATCCCCTGCAATTTAAACCATAGGCCCTAAATCAAATATATCCTTTATTATTATTATTATTATTATTATTATTATTATTATTATTATTATTATTATTATTATTATTATTATTTTTTGACCCGAAGACCGTTCAAGCTATGGAAATAACTTCTTACAAAATTATAAGGTAAGATTGCGCGTAAAATTATTGGTTCTCAACACTGTTATGTGACCCAGAGATTATAGGTTCAGGCTATAGAAACAATTCCTTACAAAAATACAAGGTAAGATTGCGTTGATAAATTTAACGTGGTTCGGCCCTTTCCTAGACCTATGTAGTTTAATGCACAGGGCTGCCTTTTTTAAAAAAAAAATTGTTAAACTAAATTTCTAATAAAGAATGTATTAAGATTAATGAGACTCAGTGAGCCCATGTGTTTGTATAAGTTGTCAAAGATTTTCTTGGATTCTTCCTCTATAAAGACATAATATAAGATGCTTAATTGTTTCAAGAATCTCTGTGTTAACACTTAGCGTTTAGTAAAATTAACCAAAACAATATGGAAAAAAAGAGTTTGGATTTGATAAACTTATTTTATTAGTTAGGCTTAATTTTAACAACATTAGATAATTAGCTAGCTGTTATGATGCTTGTTTAAGTAGTAAGACCTATAAGTTAGGATTTGGTCAAAAACAACTACTAATTTTTCATGTTATTTAAATCTGTGGGGCAGAAATTCCCCAACTAACACTTACTAAATGCCTTAGAGATTATCCAAATGATCCGCGTTTAACTTCTATACACTGACAATATTAAAAAGCTTCTATATTGTTATGTCATTTAAAAGATAACTATAGATAACGTTTATAAAAAGTGCGACTAAAAACCTAGAAAATAAGGTATATTACCTATTATAACATGTTAAAACAGCCTGAATGGTTATTTTTTCTTTCAAGAAATTAAGTAGGCGTTTGGATATAAAAGTTATAAATTTTTTTTAAAAAAAGGTAGTATTTGGAGTTAAGTTGAAAAATAGTATTTGGAATTTAAAATTATATTTGAACATGCATTTCACTTGAAAAAATGTTGCAGTTTTGTGAGTGGGGAAACCAAAATTTCTGAAAATTTTGAAAAAGTGGTCAAAACCACTTTTTGGTTTTTGAAAAAACCATTTTCAAAAAAAAAATCAAAAACTTGCAAAATTTCATGGACAAACAAGTTTTTAAAAAAAAAAAATAAAAAAAAGGAAAAAAAATATCTATGGACAAATGGGTCCTAAGTTAAATGATCAAATAGACTGTTACATACCCAAAAAAAAAAAAAAAATTGCAATATTTATAATGGAACTGATTTTTAAAAAATATGGAGGAGTGGAAATTAAGAATACTTACTCAATTGCTCGAAGTTGATCAAAGAAGCTGAGATCATAGACATTTGATAGGCTAGCAAAATGAACAATCCCACTTAACTTGTGATGTTCAATGTGATTAAGAGCCACATTTCTTTGATGATCCACTTCTTCATGTATATTAGTGAAATTCTCCTTATAAACCAAATGTCTATACATAATTCCTGTTTTCCTAAGTATTTCTGATACATTTGAATCCTCATTTTGTTGCTCCACAACCACCCATAAAATTGGTTGTGGAATTAATCTCAATGTATTTGATAATCTCCTTAATAGTATTCCTCTATTTTGATCTTTCGCGCTCGTTGGAGTGACAATAATTAGTAGCCTTCTCGGATTCAAGAACTCTCCATTAGCTTCTTCTCGTTCTTGATCTTGATCTTGATCCTGATCCTGTTCTTGTTCCTGTCGCTCTTCTCCTTCTTCTTCCTCTTCTTCTTCTAAGACTTCTTCTGAATGTCTCGTATCGTTTAAGTTTGACCATTCTGATGCTACTGTTGTTATTGTTGTTGTTGTTGTTTCGTCTGACAAAGGTTTATTGAAAGTCTGACTTTCTAATCTTGCATGGTGCAAAATATTTGGTTGTGTTTGATTTGATTGAGGAATTTTAGGAATAGCAATATTCCTAGTGGAAAACAATGAACTTTTGCCTGTTGGAGCAAAGCCAGTGAAAAATCCCATAACAAAACAAAGAAGAAAATGAACAATTGCTTTCTTCCATAGTTGCACTTTTTTCTTTGATCTTTCTAAAGAAACCATGATTTAAAATGTGAAGAATCTTGATTTTCTTCACTAAGATGAAAAATAGAAGGAAATGATGATGTAATTGGCAAGAAAATGTTGTAACATGGAAATTATATATAACTAATATGTTTGAGAAATGAGAAGAAAAAACCTTTTTTTCCAATTTATTTGGTGAAAAAATTATGGAGGGAGCTAACAAACATATAATTTAAGGTGTTGGTTGAATAAAACAAAGTGTTAGTTGTTTTCTCAATTTTATTTATTTTATTGGGTGAGGGTTTTTGCTCAAAGAAGTCATGCTTGAAGTAAAAGAAAGAAGAAATAAAGCAAGAAATCAATCATATGCAGAAGGAAATAAGTTGCTTTCTTTACCAAATAGTAGTTGAGATAGAAAGCTCATACACCTAAAATGTCAAGTTTTAGGAAGCAAGAAATGATTTTCCTATTTGAAACACCATGCATCTGCTATTTATTTCTTTTTTAAATTGAATTGTTTAAGCAAGTCGGTGACCATATTAATTTTTCACACTCACCTATATTGTAAGTCACAGGTTCGAGCAGTAAAAACAACCACTAATATTATATTAGGGTAGGCTGTCTACATCACACCCTTGGGGTGCGGTCCTTCTCCGAACCCTGCGTGAGCGTAGATTCGAGCCATGAAAGCAGCCACTAATGCTTGTATTAGGCTAGGTTGTCTACATCACACCCTTGGAATGCGGCTCTTTCCTGGACCCTGCATGAACGTGCAATACTCCGTGCACCCGACAACCTTTTTTTTTTAACTAACCTATACTATGTGCTTTTGAAGGAAACTATCAATTATTACTCACTTAAAGCAGTAGGTAAGTTTAATTCATGAAGTCACCTTTATGTTCAAGTCGATAATGGCAGTCCCGTGCACTAAGCTCCCGCTATGCACGGGGTCTGGGGAATTGAATAAAATTTATGTTCAAGTCGATAATGGAATTGAATAAAATTCTTGTTCAAGTTCGAATCCTGGAAAAGAAAGAAAAGAAAACTAGTTAAGGATTGAGAAATTTTAACTACTTTCTTTATATGAATTCCTTTTTAGGACTTGTGTGGAATATAAGCAAATAAGGTGGCAAATATCAATCCTCTTGAAAAATTAAATCTTACTTATTAGGCTCAAACTTGGGTAGGCATTAATTTGGATCTTGCTTTGATTTGTTTACAGTTCCGAATGATTGAATAAATTTTAATTTAACAGTGTTTCTTTTGAAGCCAAAAAGCAGTAGAAATATAATCCATCTAAGACCAATCATCATTAACAAATTAATATTTCATCTAATTTATATCGTGTATACCCAACTTCTGTTTGGAATTTACAGGATAGAAGTAAACAAGCAAGAGACATTTGATAAAGAATTTAACAAAAAGTTCTTATTAAAATATACTCCCTCCGGTCCACAATAAGTGACCAATTTGCTTTTGGCACGTCCATTAAGAAAATACTAAATTCTATACAAAAATACATAGTATGACTAAACTACCCTTAATTAAATATTTAATGTGAAGAGTAAGAAAACTTTTTAGGGATATGTACATAAGGGTAATTTTGTAAAAACGAATTGAATTCTTTCTTGATTATATAAATGGACACTTATTTTGGACCAAAATAAAAAATAAATTGGTCACTTATTGTGGACCGGAGGGAGAGTATCAACGTTGATTCACGTAAAATATAGAACTTTTATGGTGACAAAGTTGGTGTCTCAGACAGCTACTAACCACGGGATATCTGTTACCTTTCACCAACACACGTATTGAGTAACAGGCGAGAAGCTACAGCCTATCAATGGTGGTCAATTGACCACTCTTCGTCCAAAAATTACATTGTCTATAAAGGTAAAATATTAGATTTTAGAAGCATATAACATATATTGAATACCCTTTATCGTGAAATTTTTTTCACTTCTTTCAAGTTTGAACACCCTTGGGAAAATGCTGAGCAACTCTCTCGCATCAGAACTTAGGTGCAGATGAGAAGAATTCATCTAACATTGCCTCTGCTGGAATTCATCTAACATCTAAATAGTACTCTTTCTTAAAATGCTATTGTTTTGGTCAAAAAATCTCATAATACTGAGGAACGTCTTTATCACAGTATTTTTGCTTCTCACTTCGGTTCGAAGGACCATCTACAAAGCTATTCGTTTTATCTGTATTCAGACATAGATGTTATGGGTAGAATTCTTAGAGTTGCTTCTATATTCTTCAGCAAAAGAGTAGGGCTTCAATTTTGAAGTTGTAGGTCCAGTTAACTTCTAAAATGATGCTTTTGAGTATCAAAGCATCCTTCCAAAAAGTAGCCCTATGACAATACCATACCATGATAAAAAATAGAATAGTTCGAGCGACCAGACTTTGGAGGATCCGACACGCACCCGACCACATTTTCGAAGAGTCCGAGCAACATAGAGTATAGCCAATAAAGCCATTATGAAAAGGTCTACCATTAAATTAAAAAAAAAAAAAAAAGGAGGGCGGGGGGAGGGGCAGCCCGGTGCACTAAGCTCCAGCTATGTGCGAGGTCCGGGAAAAGGCCGGACTACAAGGGTCTATTATAATCAGCTTTACCCTGCATTTCTGCAAGAGGCTAATTCCATGGCTCGAACCTGTAACCTCTTAGTCACATGGCAGCAACTTTACCAATTACGCCAAGGCTCCCCTTCAATGAAAAGGTCTACCATCTTCCAAGGAACTCAAATTATTTCCAGGAAATGGTTAAATGAAAGAAAAAGATTTTCTTTAATGCTCATCCTTTTGTTGAGCTTAGGTTCCTAAGAAATTGTCTTATATTCTTGAAAAATCAGCTAGTGATATTCTCTACATAACAAAGAAACCAGTGGGAAGTTGAATACCAACCCAGTCAATTATTGTGACAATGTGCTTAGCAGCTATGTTACGCGGACTCTCCAAAATGTAGCCGCGCACGTGTCGGATCCTTCAAAAATGCACTACTTTTGGAGGATCCGACACGTATTCTGCCACATTTTCGGAGAGTGCGAGCAACATAGCTTAGCGGCATAGGATTATTACTACTCCACTAGTTTTCTCTAACTTGTAGCAACTCCAGTCTCCAAATCATTCAAGACAACTGATGAAAGTTTCACACTAATGTGGTTAGATTGACATTCAAAAACAAATGTCATCGTTTTACCAACATCTCACTGCAATAATGTTTCTTCATAAAGCATGTAATACAACTTCTAAAATCAAGATCTTCATATTCACCAAAATCATAAAGAACAGATGCGATGGTTAAGTACAAGGAATCAACAAACAGCACTGCTATTCTGAAAATACTAAAATCAAGATCTTAATATTCGCCAAAATCATAAATAAAAGATGCATAGGATAACAAAACTATCATAAGAAAGTGCTATAAGATGTACCATTATAGGGGAAAATAAGTACTTCACTTCACAAGCATAACGATAATGTGCCTTCCCTCCACCTGACACTTCTCAAACTTTAGGTGGCCAGGATTTGACTACACTGCACAAAGTTTACTGTTATAGCATCAAGATTACATGGAAACTCTACCTAAAGTGGAGTTGCTGCGCGACACGTTTTAGCTCTGGTTCATCTTGTAACTAGCACGTTGATCTCTCGATGGTGGCAACTGAGATAACACCCAATCTGGTGAGTTATCGACCCAAAGCCCTATACCAGTATTCTTGTGCTTAAAATCAGGTGCTTTCTGATTCGACTTAGTAGCTCTATTATCCCACCATTTATCAGGATTTTCCAACAAATCTTTCCAAGAATCCGCCTCTTTTCCTACTCCTTTCGATTTCGGAACATAAACATCAAATTCAAGTCCTTCAACTCCCTCAAGTACCCACTTCGGCGCATTCTCAAGCCACAATGCAATACTACTACTATCCTTCTTCTTGAAATCGGGGTGCCTTGCTTTTACAATTCCATCTAACTTCGCCTTCCGACAATCCCACCATTGTTTCGGATTCTTGATAAGGTCCCTCCATTCATCACCTCCCTCCAACTTGCTCCCACCCAAATTAACAACAGAATCATCATTTTCCAAAGTAGACAAGCAAATATCTTTCTCATTATCAGAATGCTGCTGCTTAGTACTACTTTTCGGATAAACAAACTGTCCCCTCTCCTTTCGGGGAGCTATTTGTATCAGACCTTGAACAAAGTTAACATTTTCAGCAACAATATGAAAAGAGAACTTATATTTATCCATAATTTCACAAGGCAATGGATCCATAGAAAACTTCCCAGAAACATAAACACAATCATTTTCCTTTACATGACAAGCAACAACATGAGCTAAATCACCAACAAACACAACAGGAATCATCAAAATAGAGTTATTATTATTATCATTATTCTCATGAGCAAGAACAGTACCAGCACAGTAATTCCCATCAGGGGAAGTTTCAAACTGAATTGGGGTTTGCACAAAACCAACAAGATTGACTAAATTAGCAACTTTTGATTGGTAAGGGATTTCACTAGGCTTTGGCCAAGAAGATACATTTTCAGCTTCATTGGTTTCAATTTTTGGAGGGGTAAGTGAGTAAGATGAAGAGGGTTCTTGGGGTTTTGGGATTTTGGATTTTCTTGAGGTTGTTGTAGAGGCAAATCTTGAAAAAGATTGAAAAAGTTGGGATTTTTTGGGATATGAAGAGAAGGATAAGGCTCTATTTGCTATTGTTTTTGTTAAGAAATTCATGGTTGCAATTGGGTTTTAGAGAAAGTCTGAATTTTTCATATAGTGATTAGGTTTTGTGTGAATCTTTGAAGATGGAAATGATTTTAAGGGAAGAAGCAGAAGGGTTTTTGGGTGGCAATCTGGGGTTTAATGTTTTGGTCTAGTGAATTGGATGGTTTGCATATTTATGATAGCCTCCCTAAAGTTTCGTATAATGACAATAGTCTTCCTTTTAGTTTATTTTCTTTTACCTTTGACAACAATAACACACCCACTATAATCCCACATAGTGGGGTCTGGGGAGAACAGTGTGTACGCAATCTTACCCCCTTGATGAGTAGAGAGGTTATTTCCAATATTTTTTACCTTTGAAATATTCAATTTTTTTTCATTATGTACTAATCACTTAACAAGGTGAGTTACATGTGTCAATTATTGAATATTTGTATCCAAAATAATATAAAATTTGGTCACGTATACGGTCTAAGTATAATTATTTGAGCTATAAAATTTTCTAGTTGACTAATCCTAATTTAAATAAATATAATTTATGTTTATGTCTTCTAATGGTGAACCCATTTTAATTTGATGGTCTAATGCTTTAAGTTCATTTTGTCAAACAATAGGGGGCCGTAGCACTGACCTCTTTTTTGTATTGATTCAATACAATAGGGAAGTATAAATCATATTTTCTATTTATACCCATTAAATGGTTCCTTACAGTAATTCAAAACCCTGGAATCAAGCCGACTATTTTATAATTAATCGTTCCAAATCATTTCCGTACAGTGCGATTATGGTGAACAATCACGCCGTCGCACCTTTATGGCCACAACTCCACCGTCCGGTGGTGAAAAGCCACCGAACCAAACTCATAAAAAGCGCCTTGACAATGCGCACAAACCCCAACTGGGGTCCCTACCAAATCTAACCCAGCTGCTACAGATTTCAATTTGAGTGGAGATATCACTGTAGCAAAAAATCACCTGGGAGCTTCTGAAAATCCCCAGTTAATTTTTGGGTCAAATCTTGGAACTCCAAGCAGCTAAAAAGCTATCATTTCACCAAATTTCAGATCAGTCCACCGCCGAAATCATCGTCCCCGATCAACTGAACTCCCGTGAGCACCAGTTGGTCGCGCATGGTGATACATATGTCCAAATTGGACAAAATTTATGCGAAATTGTTTCTGCAGGTAAGGAGAATGTGTCTAATCCATCTCCATTTGACTTCAACGGATCAATTGCCACAACATTTCAAAAAACGATCTCTGCAACTAATGGTCCACCACCTGTTCGAGGAAATACAAAAGTTACTTCTACTGACTTGATTATGGTACAAAGTGATGAAGATGTTTCTAACCCATTAAAGCATCCTCACATTCAATCAAGCAGCATTCCCACTATACCAGGAAACAGTCTAAGCCAAAACAATAACTTAAATCCATTACTTCCTGCTACTAGTTTAGCCATTGTAGATGCTTAGTCCAGAGAAGAAGCACCTCGTCGTGCGGTTTGGTTTCTCAATGCTAATCGAAGTTCTACTCTGTTCTTTTGTAGATGTCGAGAACACGCGCTTCCTCATCCGCTGATCAGCAGCCCGAGCCCCCAGCAGCAGCTCCCACGAGGGGCAGAGGGCGAGGCCGAGGCCGTGCTAGAGGCCGAGGCAGAGGCGGAGCTCAGCCCGGAGCAGCAGCACCAGTGGCGGAGCCTCAAGTTGAGTTTGACGGGGAGGTTCCGGCCCAGGCAGTTCCGGTGGGCCCAGCTCAGGTCCCAGAGGGGTTCATTGCTACCCCAGTACTCCAGGATGCTTTGGTCCGCTTAGTGGGCCTCATGGAGAGTGTCACCCGGGCAGGCTTACTTCCTGTAGCACCAACCGTCTCTCGGGTTGGAGGAGGAGCCCAGACTCCTGCTACCCGCACTCCGGAGCAGATGGCTCCCCAGTTTTAGACTCCAGCAGCTCAGCCAGTTGGAGCAGTTCAGCCGGGTGTGGTAGCTCAAACCGGTGATGGAGCAGCCATGTCCGCTGATGCCTTGTGGAGATTGGACAGGTTCACCAAGCTCTTCACTACCACTTTCAGCGGTGCATCTTCTGAGGATCCCCAGGATTATTTAGACAGTTGTCATGAGGTTCTCAGGAACATGGGGATGGTGGAGACCAATGGGGTCGACTTTGCTACTTTTCGTTTGTCTGGTTCCGCCAAGACTTGGTGGAGAGATTACTGTTTGGCTAGACCAGCTAGGTCACCAGCTTTGACTTCGGATTAGTTTTCTGAGTTGTTTTTGGAGAAGTTTCTTCCTATCACTAAGAGAGAGATCTATCGGAGGCAGTTTGAGCGTCTCCAGCAGGGTCCTATGACTGTTACTTAGTACGAGACCAGGTTTATTGATTTGGCCCATCATGCTCTCCTTATACTTCCCACTGTGAGAGAGAGAGAGAGAGAGAGTGAGGAGGTTCATTGATGGACTCATTCAGCCTATTCGACTTCAGATGGCTAAGAAGACAGGGAGTGAGATTTCTTTTCAGGAAGCGGCCAATGTGGCCAGGAGAGTTGAGATGGTTCTTTCACAGGGGGGTGGTCAGGGGTCTGACAAGAGGCCTCGTCATTCCGGCAGATTCAGTGGTGCCTCGTCCGGAGGCATGGATTCTTTTGGTAGAGGCCATCCTCCTAGGCCTTTTCAGTCAGCACTTCAGGTTTCGCACGGTGCTTCAGGTGGCCGTGGTTCTCATATGCAGTATTCTGATCAGCAGTCCTACAGTGCACCACCAGCTCCCATCAGTGCACCACCACTCCAGAGTTTTCAGGGTGGTCATTCAGGTCGTCAGGGTCAGCAGTCTCAGCAGCCGAGGGCTTGTTATACTTGTGGTGATACGGGTCATATTGCTAGGTTTTGCCCTCGAGCACCGAGCAGCTCTCAGCATCAGGGTTCCCGTGCCATGGTTCAGGCACCGGATGTTCCACAGCCCGCTCAGCCAGCTAGGGGTGGAGGTAGAGGTGCTAGAGGTGGAGGTCAGGCGCTAGAGGTGGAGGCCAGCCAGCAGCAGGCCATCCCAGAGATGTAGTTTTGAGTGGTGGGGCCTAGACCCGATGTTATGCTCTTATATGTCATCTTATTTTGCGTCGTATCTGGTCATGCCTAGTGATTCTTTGAATGCTCCTGTTTATGTGTCTACAGCGGTGGGTGATTCTATTATGGTAGATCGTGTTCATCGTTCTTGCGTAGTTGTGATTGGGGTCTTGAGACCCGAGTAGATTTGTTACTGTTGGACATGGTTGATTTTGATGTCATATTGGGGATGAACTGGTTATCACCTTACCACGCTATCTTGGATTGTCATGCCAAGACTGTGACCTTAGCCTTACCAGGTCTACCTCGTCTTGAGTGGAGAGGGACTCCTGGTCATTCTACCCGTAGTGTTATCTCATATATGAAGGCTCGGCGTATGGTCGAGAAGGGGTGTTTGGCTTATTTGGCATATGTTCGTGATTCTAGCGCCGAGGTTCCTTCTATTGATTCTGTGCCTGTAGTTCGTGAGTTTCCTGAGGTATTCCCTTCAGACCTGCCTGGTATGCCACCCGACAGAGATATTGACTTCTGCATTGATTTGGCTCCGGGCACCCAGCCCATTTCTATCCCGCCGTATCGTATGGCCCCGCCTGAGTTGAAAGAGTTGAAGGAGCAGTTGCAAGGCTTGCTCGATAAGGGCTTCATTAGGCCCGGTGTCTCGCCATGGGGTGCGTCGGTGTTGTTTGTCAAGAAGAAGGACGGATCAATGAGAATGTGTATAGATTACCAGCAATTGAACAAGGTCACAATCAAGAATAAGTACCCATTGCCGCGGATTGATGATTTGTTTGACCAGCTTCAGGGTGCCCAAGTGTTTTCTAAGATCGACTTGAGATCGGGCTACCATCAGTTGAGGATTAGGGCATCCGATGTCCCTAAGACAGCTTTCCGCACTCGGTACGGGCATTATGAGTTCTTGGTAATGTCATTCGGATTGACAAATGCCCCAGCAGCTTTCATTTATTTGATGAACCGAGTGTTCAGGCCTTACTTAGATTAGTTCGTGATAGTCTTCATTGATGATATTTTGATTTATTCCCGCAGCCGAGAGGAGCATGAGCAGCATCTGAGAGTGGTTCTTCAGACTCTGAGAGATAGTCAGTTGTATGCTAAGTTTTCAAAGTGTGAGTTCTGGTTGAGTTCAGTTGCTTTCTTGGGTCATGTTGTTTCAGCAGAGGGTATTCAAGTAGATCCGAAGAAGATAGAGGCGGTCAAGAACTGGCCTCGACCCACATCAGCTACAGAGATCCGGCGTTTCTTGGGTTTGGCAGGCTATTACCGTCGATTTGTGGAGGGGTTTTCATCTATTGCAGCCTCGATGACCAGGTTGACCCAGAAGGGTGCCTAGTTTAAGTGGTCGGACGAGTGTGAGGCGAGCTTTCAGAAGCTCAAGACAGCTTTGACTACGGCGCCGGTATTGGTTTTGCCCACAGATTCAGGGCCGTATACAGTTTATTGTGATGCATCTCGTATTGGACTTATTGCGGTGTTGATGCAGGATGGCAAGGTCATTGCTTATGCTTCGCATCAGTTGAAGATTCATGAGAAGAACCATCCAGTCCACTATTTGGAGTTAGCAGCCATTGTTCATGCGCTAAAGATTTGGAGGCATTATTTATATGGCGTGTCATGTGAGGTGTTCACGGATCACAAGAGTTTGCAATACTTGTTCAAGAAGAAGGAGCTAAACCTGAGGTAGAGAAGGTGGTTGGAGCTACTGAAAGACTATGATGTCACCATCTTATATCACCCGGGGAAGGCCAATGTGGTGGCCGATGCTTTGAGTAGAAAGTCAGCCAGTATGGGTAGTCTTGCATATATTCCAGTCGGTGAGAGGCCGCTTGCTTTGGGTATTCAGGCTTTGGCCAATCAGTTCGTGAGGTTGGATGTCTTTGAGCCCAGCCGTGTGTTAGCTTGCACAGTCGCTCGTTCTTCATTATTAGAGCGCATTCGAGATCGGCAGTATGAGGATCCCCATTTGTCTGTCCTAAAGTACACGGTGCAGCACGGTGGTGCCAAGCAGGTCATAGTGGGAGATGATGGAGTTTTGAGGATGCAGGGTCGTATTTGTGTGCCTAATGTGGATGGACTTCGTGAGTTGATTCTAGAGGAGGCCCATAGTTCCCGGTACTCTATTCATCCGGGCGCCGCTAAGATGTATCAGGATCTGCGGCAGCATTATTGGTGGAGGAGGATGAAGAAGGATATTGTTGCGTATGTAGCTCGGTGTTTGAATTGTCAGCAGGTGAAGTAGAGCATCAGAGACCTGGCGGTTTGTTCCAGAAGATTGAGATTCCTGAGTGGAAGTGGGAGCGTATCACTATGGACTTTGTTGTTGGACTCCCACGGACTCAGAAGAAGTTCGACGCAGTATGGGTTATTGTTGATAGGCTGACCAAGTCAGCGCATTCCATCCCTGTGGCAGTCTCCTATTCTTCTGAGAGGTTAGCTGAGATCTATATCCGGGAGATTGTTCGTCTTTATGGTGTGCCCGTGTCTATCATTTCTGATCGAGGAACGTTGTTTACCTCGCATTTCTGGAGGGTAGTTCAACGTGAGTTGGGCACACGGGTCGAGTTGAGCACATCATTTCATCCTCAGACGGACGGGCAGTCCGAGCGTACCATTCAGATTTTGGAAGATATGCTCCGAGCTTGTGTCATTGACTTTGGAGGATCGTGGGACCAGTTTTTGCCTTTAGCAGAGTTTGCCTACAACAACAGCTACCAGTCGAGCATTCAGATGGCTCCTTACAAGGCTTTATATGGTAGGCGGTGTCGATCGCCGGTTGGGTGGTTTGAGCCGGGAGAGGCTCGGTTGTTGGGTACGGATCTAGTACAAGATGCCTTGGACAAGGTCAAGATCATTCAGGCTAGGCGTCGTATAGCTCAGTCCAAGCAAAAGAGTTATGCCAACCGTAAGGTTCGTGACTTGGCATTCATGGTCGGTGAGCGGGTGTTGCTTCGGGTGTCGCCTATGAAGGGCGTGATCAGATTTGGTAAGAGGGACAAGCTTAGCCCTAGGTTCATTGGCCCGTTTGAGATTCTTGATCGAGTGGGGGAGGTGACTTACATACTTGCGGTGCCGCCGAGCCTATCAGCCGTGCATCCAGTGTTTCACGTGTCCATACTTCGGAAGTATCACGGCGATCCATCCCACGTGTTAGACTTCAGCATTGTCCAGTTGGACAAGGATCTGTCCTATGAGGAGGAGCCGGTAGCTATCCTAGACCGGCAGGTTCGTAAGTTGAGATCAAAAGTTTCCCTTCTGTTCCTGTTCAGCGGAGAGGTCAGCCTGCTGAGGCATCGGCCTGGGAGTCCGAGTCCGATATGCGAAGCCAATATCCCCATCTTTTCTCCGGCTCAGGTACTTCCTTCTTATGTCCGTTCGAGGACGAACGATTGTTTTAGAGGTGGAGAATGTTTTTGGGTCATCACTTGTTTTAAAAGTAAATTCTGTGTTCCGAGGCCTTAAAACCTCCTTTTTGCCTCGCCTCGTTTGCGTGCGCAGTCCGAACGTGTATCCAGAAAGCCATTATATGAAAATCTATGAAAAATAATAAATTTTGCTTTTAAAATGAATTTAGGTTGACTTTGGTCAACATTTTGGGTAAACGGACCTGGACCCGTGATATGACGGTCCCGGAGGGTCCGTAGGAAAATATGGGACTTGGGCGTATGCCCGAAATCGAATTCCGAGGTCCCAAGCCCGAGAAATGAATTTTTGAAGAAAATTGTTTTCTGGAAAATGTAAGAGTTTTTAGAAATGAAAGATGATGAAATAAATGGTATCGGGCCCGTATTTTGGTTTCGGAGCCCGGTACAAGTTTGAAATAATAGATTTGTGAAATCTGTGAAGTCGCTCGGTATTTTGCGGTCTGCGGTGGAGCTCCACGGCCGCAATCCATTTTATGCGGTCCGCGATGGAGCTCCACGGCCGCAACCCCTTTTTATGCGGTCCGCGGTGAGGGCCTGAGAGGAGTATATAAACGGAACTTTTCAGTTATTTTACCATTTTCAGAAACCTAAAACATAAAGGGCGATTTTTCAAGTACTCTTTCTTTCCCCAAAACACAAGTAAGTGATTTTAAACTCATTTATTTCACTTCTTAACTTCTTATTGCAAGATTTCATCCTAGAATCTAGGGTTTTCATGGTGGAATTGGGAATTTTGGGTAAAACCTAAGAATATTGAAATTTGGGGATTTAGACCTCAAATTGAGGTCGAATTCCAAAACCAATTATATATCCGGGCTCGGGGGTGAATGGGTAATCGGGTTTTGGTCCGAATTTCGGGTTTGGACCAAGCAAGCCCAGGGTCGATTTTTGACTTTTTGGGAAAAATTCTAGAAAATCTTTTTCATGCATCAAAATTGATTCATTTAGCATTTATTGATATAGTTAAGTAACTTGTGGCTAGATACGAGCGAATTGGTGGTGGAATCACGAGGTAAAGCGGTAGTTGAGGCTTGAATTGTGTTCGTGGCATCGAGGTAAGTGTTCGGTCTAACCTTAGCTTGAGGGATTAGGAGTTGTGTCCTATTTGCTATGTGTTAATTGTTGAGTACGACGTATAGGAATGGTGACGAGTATCTATACGTTGGTGTCAAGCATGCCCGTGAGTCTTATACTAGGATTAATGTGACTCCATTTTGTATCGTTCATGCCTTATGTGATACTACCATTGATGAACAAGCTTGTGGAAGTAAATTGAGTAATTGAACATTTAAGAGCGTTGGCTCAAGTTGATAATTGATTTGTGAAAGTATCATGGGTATTTGAACATTGTAGAGCGTTGGCTCAAGTTGTGAATCGAATTGTGAAAGTATCATTGGTAATTGAGCATAGTACAGCATCGGCTCAAGTTGTAAATTGAGTGTTGAAGTAAATGTGAAAAAAAAGGAGAAGAGGATTATGATATTGTCTCCCTTGCCGGGATGTTGATGCTTTTAATATTGATCCCTTGCCGGGATGTTGTTGCTTTTAATATTGATCCCTTGCCGGGATGTTGTTGCTTTTAATATTGTTCCGTTGCCGGGATGTTGTTTCTTTTAATATTGTTCCCTTGCCGGGATGTTGTTTCTTCTGATATTGTACCCTTGCCGGGATTTTTATTGTGATTTCATTTAAATTCCTTGCCCCTATTGTTTGTGATTGTTGTTCGGGTGAGGAAGAGTGTTAAAGCACGAAGGGTGATGCCGTGCATTGTTTTTGTGAGAGAGTGTTAAAGCACGAAGGGTGATGCCGTGTATGATTTTGTGAAGAAGAGTGTAAAAGCACGAAGGGTGATGCCGTGCTGCACGATGTACAATTCTGTGACTTTATATGAGTGTTAATGCACGAAGGATCATTCCGTGCCATGATTATGTGAGGTAAAAGCACGAAGGGTGATGCCGTGCCCATTATATTGATTCTTATGGTGAGGACGAGAGTAAAAACACGAAGGGTGATGCCGTGCACTTGTCCTTGATTTTCCTAATTCTTGTTGATAATTGAGTTATGATATTCTTTACGTTTATTTATTAGTTTTCTGTGGTTACTTGATTTTATTGTGATGTTATTGATTCCCTTACCCAAGTTGCTTTGTGATTGTTGCTTGGGTGAGGAAGAGTGTAAAACACGAAGGGTGATGCCGTGCATGATATTTGTGAGAGAGTGTAAAGCACGAAGGGTGATGCTGTGCACTTGTCTTTGATTTCCTGATTCATGCTGATAATTTAGTTATAATGTTCTTTACATTTATCTATTGGATTACCGTTGTTACTTGATATTTCCCCGCAGCATGTTTCCCCTTCCTATCTTTAATTGTAAAGTTTTGCCTTTATTTTCCGCTGTATATGATTTAACTGCACAGGTTTATTTGGTAGTCTGGTCCTAGCCTCGTCACTACTTCGCCGAGGTTAGGCTAGGCACTTACCAGCACATGGGGTCGGTTGTGTTGATACTACACTCTGCACTCTTTTGTGCAGATCCCGGTGCTATAGCTTTTGGACCGCAGTGAGATTGCTGCTTCTTGTTCATCAGGCGACGCGAGGTAGTCCTGCAGGCATCCGCAGGCCTTGGCGTCTCCTTCTACCTTTTATCCTGTTTCTTTCATGTATTTCCATAGACAATGTTGTATTAATTTTTTTCAGACCTTTATTTGTAGTACTCCTAGACAGTCTGTGAAATTGTGACACCAGTCTGGGGTAGTTTTGTTATGGATTGGTATTGGTAGTATTGTGGAAATATCGCAATTCAGTCTTTCTCTTATTAAATTCTGTTGTTTATTAAATGTTGGTTCTTAATTGTTAATGGATTAAAATGGAAATAAGGCAAATAATTCAATTGGTTGGCTTGCCTAGCTTTCATTAGTAGGCGCCATCACGACTCCCGGGGGTGGGAAATCCGGGTCGTGACAAGTTCAGAAAACCAGCATAACACCAACAACAACAACCTTCCTAAAGTGTCATCCAACTTTGAAAAGCCCAGTCACACCAAATCCCCCATACCACAGCCAACAATCAAACAAACTCAACCCAGCACCAACACCAAAAGCCAAACGCAAGACCCTATCCCTAAGGCCAAAAAACTGAACAACTTCCCTGCCCCACCACCACCAATAGTCACTCACTCATATGTAACCAAATTGAGAGCAAGACATGAAGCAGAAATTGAACTTATAGAGTTCACACCACCTAGGATCACAACAAAGCAAGGTCAACCAGTTGTGATCTTCAGCAGAAGTGACTACATGGTCAAGCTTGCAGCCAGGTGCAAATGCACAATTGTTGGAAAGTTCTCCAATACCATGCCTAGAATGGAGGTTATCGGAAAAAGTTTTGTCACTCAAACTGAATTGAAAGGTGGAGTAAAGATAGCACACTTCAATGCTAGGACTGTCTATATAGACTTAGACAATGAGTATAAGTGATCATGTCACTGTATAGACTAGGCAATTTATGTACATACAGGGCCAACTGTTGAATCTTGAAGCCTAGACACCTACCTTTAATCCAACTGAAGACTCTCCTGTAATTCCACTGTGGGGTGTCATCCCTGAACTACCTTGGTATTTCTATTACATGGATATCCTCACAGTGTTGTTATCTTCTGTTGGGAAAGCTTTACACTTAGACCTGGCATCATTTCAAAAAAAAAGAGGGAGTATAGGCTAAAGTCAAGATGTAGATTGATCTTACGAAACCTAGACCATATCATGTGTGGTTAGGATTTGATAAGAACCAAGATGTAAGTGGTGATGAACAATTGCTGGAAGTGCAATATGAAAACATTCCTGATTACTGCATGTATTGCAAACACCTAAACCATACTCCAACATCCTGTCCAGTTAGAATCAAAGATGAAGAAAATAAAAGAAAAAAGGACTCTATCACACAGGAAGGCATCAGGGAAAGCCAACAACAGCAAAATCTTTTTGGGGCAACATCAACAAGCCAGAACCAAGGACAACAACAAAAAGAACAACAACATAAAGAAGCCAGTACTGCACCTCAACAAAGCCCTCAGGAACACCAAACATCAGGGGTCATTCCTTCAAACAATGAATGGCAAAATCAGAAAAGAAAGCATTTCAAGGGACAACAACAGCAGAACAAGAAGCAACATCAGACATATGTACCAAAGCAAACCTCATATCACCACTAGCTGATGCACTCAAATAAGCAGCCTCAGGTAATTGAGAACTCCAAACAACAGAAGGCTAAAATAGATATGACAACCTCTACCTCTATTAATCCTCCAGTTGCACTGGAGAATGATGTTGATTCTGTGGCTCAGAATCCTCTCTCTCCCCATTCCTTTGTTAATGTTGTGAATACTGCTGAAGTTATTGGAGGAAAGAAGAATGGTCAGGAGAAAACCTTAACCATGCAGGATGGGGATCCAAAAGGGGTGGGTTTTCCACATGTTTTGTATGAGTGTGCTTTAGCACCTTTGATTGACCATAGGAATGAATATAGAAACCCTATTACCATTGGTACACAATCAGATAAAGCTCATGATACTGATGATGATCACTATGAAGAAGAACAACTTGTAGTAAAAAGAATGGCCAAAGGCAAAGGTCATGCTGCTCCCGATGCTCACATTCAACCTACAAGACAGAAGAATAAACCAAGTTAGAAAAAGAGAAGAGCTCTTCAAAGGAAAAATGCAGGTATTAGTATAGTTGAACATTCAGAGGAACCTCTTGATAAGGCTCCTGGGATCTACTTTCAGACACCATCCCAATGGTAAGGCATCCTCCAAACCATGAGGAGAATTATCAACTTGGTAATGGAGATGACACTCACATGGCAGTGGCACACTCTGACAAAGATAAGCTTCCTAGCATAAACATGCCTACAGAAAATACTGAACCAGACCCAAGGAGTCAATCTGCTCTGATGATCTCTTTCAATAGACATTCTCCTTCATGTCAGGATGATGATGAATACAAACCTATACAGTCTGATAATGAGTTAACCAGGGCTTCAGAAGGGGATATGGGTTCAGTGATGGTATTGATGAAGATCAGCATTGTGACCTCTTACTTCTAAACATGACAGTATCACACTTTCTCATGAGAATCCTTCTAGAATGAGATCTTCACCCACACTTACCAGAAGCAAAGCTGCCTCAAGCAGCAGTAATCTACGAAACTCAAGAACCCCCGCCATTCCTAAATGATTAGTACAATCACTTGGAATGTTAGAGGTATCAGAACCTCTGGAGCTATTGAGAGGCTCAAAACACTCAAACAAATCCATAAATATTCCTTCATTGCTTTGTTGGAACTATTCCGGGACAACCCTCATCTTGATTTCTATCTTGATGACTTCAGAATTCAGCTCTCTATGAACTAAGCTGCTGCCAATTTGGCTCTTCTGGGATCAAGATTTCACTAGCACTCTTCTAGATTAGGATGAACAGCAGATGACCATTAAACTGAAGCATGTTCAACTTGGTGAAATTATTCAGCTTACAGTCGTGTATGCCAAATGCAAACCAGCATTAAGAGCTCCAATCTGGGAGAATCTGAGACATAGGTATACCATATGCAATATTCCTTGGTGTGTAATTGGGGACTTCAATATAATTGCTTCCATTGGGGAAAATATTGGGGGAATTCCCTACCAGATGAACAAAAGCATTGACTTTCTAAGCATGATTGAGGATTGTGGTCTGACTGACCTGGGATTCTGCGGACCTAGATACACTTGGTCTAATGGAAGGGGTTCATGCTCTATTGTGTGAAAAAGATTGGACATAGGTTTAGTTAATGACAATTGGCTAAGTTTCTTTCCTGCAACTACCATCACTCATTTGGCTTAAACTGGCTCAGATTATTCTCCTCTTCTGATGGAGATGAATGTGAGACAAGACTCAATCAAGAAATACTTTAGATTCCTTAACTGTTGGGTGAAGAATGAATCCTCTATGCCTCTAGTTCAAGAAGTGTGGAATGGTCCTATCAATGGAAGTGTTATGTGGATCTTTCACCAAAAGCTCAAGGCTCTTTCTAGTGCTTTGAGCAAATGGTTCAGACAACAATATGGTGACATCTTTCAGAAACCCAAAGAATTTGAACAAAAGGTCAAAGAAGCAAAAGAAAAATGGGCAACATCAAATGATCCTGGTGACAGATGGAATCTGCATGATCTACAGGCTCAATACACCAGACACTTGAAATTAGAAGAAGTTGTAAAACAAAAAACTCAGTTGCAACGGTTCAAGGATGGTGATGCCAATTCCAAATATTTTCATAGCTTGATAAGGGGTAGAAGAAGAAAGCTTTATATTTACAAAACCAAGGATGAAGATGGGGATTAGATCCAGGGTGATGAAGCAAGAGGTGAAGCTGCCTGCAACTACTTTGAAAAACTTTTTACTGAACAAGGGAGCCTCATTAGAGAAGATATTATATCTTGTATCCCTACTATTATCACTCCAGAAGACAACACAAATCTAACCAAGGATCCTACTTTAAGTAAACTAAAGGAAGTTGTTTTCTCCGTGAACCCAAACAACGCAGCTGGACCAGATGGAATGAATAGAAAATTCTATCAAGCCTACTGAGATGTTATCAAAAATGATTTGCTCAATGTGGTTCTTGACTTCTTTGGAGGTAGTGACATGCCTAGATACATGACAAATGCCTGCCTGGTCCTTCTTCCAAAATTTGAATTTCCTAACTCTTTCACTGAATTCAGTCCTATTAGCCTAAGCAACTTCATCAACAAGATCATTTCCAAGCTAATCTATTCCAGGCTTGCACCAATCCTACCAAACATCATCTTTACCAACCAGTTTGTTTTGTTAGAGGAAGAAGTATCTCTGAAAATATCATGCCGGCTCAGGAGATTGTCCAAGGCATTAAGAAACCAAACATTAGGGCCAATGTTGTTATCAAGCTTGATATGGAAAAGGCCTATGACAGAGTGTCTTGGAGTTTTACATGCATCATGCTTAGAAGAGTGGGGTTCAATGAGATGATTATTGACATGATCAGGAGAACCATGCCCAATAACTAGTATTCTGTAGTGGTAAATGGAACCAGTCATGGTTTTTTCAAATCCACTAGGGGTCTAAAACAGGGAGATCACTTGGCACCATCCCTCTTCATCATTGGGGCAGAACTACTCTCCAGAATGCTCAACAATCTCAATAATGACCAGCTCTTCAATGGTTTTTACATGGAAAAAAGGGGTCCTCAAGTCAACCATTTGAGCTTTGCAAATGATATTATCATATTCACATCACACGGCAGGGTATTCTTACAGAAGACTGAGAATTTTAGGGGATTATGAAAATACTTCTGGCCAGTTGATAAACAAGGCTAAGAGCCATTTCATGACTCCCACTTGTGTTTTCCACTACATTGTTTCTAGGATATCTCAAATCATTGGTTTTACTAGGAAAGAATCACCAATCACATACCTTGGTTGCCCCCTCTACATTGGAAGAAAAAGAATTCTACACTTCAATGGATTGGTATCCAAAATAGTGAGCAGAATCAGAGGATGGCACAGCAAAATGTTTTCTTATGGAGGAAGATCTACTTCGATCAAATATGTGCTGCAATCCCTCCCCATTCACCTGCTATCAGCTGTTTCACCACCCAAAACTATCATGAAACAGTTGGAAAGACTGGCTACTAATTTTTTCTAGGGCATGTAGAAGGATAAAAACAAATACCATTGGGCTTCTTGGGAGAAGCTATCATATCCACAAGAGGAAGGGGGTGTTGGTTTTAGAACTGTGGCTGAGGTTTGTAAGGCTATGGAATTCAAAAAATGGTGGATTTTTAGAACAAAACAGTCTTTATGGAGAACCTTCTTGCTAGCCAAATACTTCAAAAGATCACACCCAATCTCAAAGAAATGGCACTCTGGCCAATCACAAACTTGGAAGAAAATGATGTGGCTGAGGGTGTTGGAAGAAGGGGGTGTTGGTTTTAGAACTGTGGTTGAGGTTTGTAAGGCTATGGAATTCGAAAAATGGTGGATTTTTAGAACAAAACAGTCTTTATGGAGCACCTTCTTGCTAGCCAAAACTTCAAAAGATCACACCCAATCTCAAAGAAATTGCACTCTGGCCAATCACAAACTTGGAAGAAAATGATGTGTAACAAAAAAGAAGCAGAAGCACACATAAATTGGAGGTTATATTCAAGCAATGCAAGTATTTGGTGGGATAATTGGTTAGGAAAAGGTCCTTTAGCTAGCTACAGAATTGAGGGAGGAAGGCCAAGCAACATCACTGTCTCTTAATTCTGGGATTCTGGAAAATGGGATCTTCAAGCTCTACAACCAAGCCCCAGTCCACAAAATCCCCGATATCATTCAGATCCCAATCTATTTTTCTCCTCACACCCCTGATAAACCTATATGGGTACCAACTACCTCTGGTAAATTCACTTGTGCTTCAGCATGGGAAATAGTTAGAAAGAAGAAACAGATCCTCTTCACCAACAAGATAACATGGCACAAGAGAATCCCCTTTAAATGGTCCTTTTGCATCTGGAGAGCCTTCAGAAACAAATTGCCCACTGATGATAGGGTCATTTCCTTTGGTCAACCCACTGCCATTAGATATGTGTGTTGTATCAAACCTCAAGCTGAATCAGTAGATCACATTTTCAGTTTAGGCCACTTTGCTAAGGCAATATGGAGGCAACTCACAGGTCCAACTGGCTTTCCTTTCCAAGCCATGCCTCTTGATTGCTTTTGATGAAATGGTGGATGCAGAAGAGCAGGAATGATGCACATAAACATCTCCTGGATACACTTCCAATTATCATTTTCTGGAACCTATGGAAAAACAGATGTAGTGCTAAATATAGCTCCAAGTAATCATCTATGATCAGAGTTCTATTTTCCATCAACTCTGACTTCAACCTTCTCCTCAAAGCCATTTATCCTTCCTTTCACTAGCCTCTTCATTGGAATGAACTTTACTCCACAGTTGAGACAATACGACATCACATATGCACATCACAGGTGACATGGCACAAACCTGAGGATGGATTTGCCAAGCTGAACAGTGATGGCAGTGCCCTCAACAATCCAGGCAAAATTGGTACAAGGGCAATTATTAGAGATCATATGGGGAGATTTATCCATGCCATAGCAAGTCCATTTGGAGAAGGAACTAGTAACATGGCAGAAATTGAAGCAGCCATTATTGGCATGAAGTGGTGCCTGGAGAAATGCCACTTCAAAGTGCATTTAGAAGCTGACTCTACACTACTTGTTCATTAGATCAACCATGAATATGAGCCCCCTTGTAGTTTAGAGATGCAACTGCAGAAACTGATTGACCTATGCTCCAGTGTCATGAATTCAAATGCTCTCATCTTTATAGGGAAGCTAATTGTCCTGCTAATTCTTTATCTATGCTCAGCTATGATCTCCCTCAAATTCCCCATTTTGAGAATATTTTTTACCTTCCCAAGCGAATCAGAGGTTAAATCAGACTTGACCAAATGAACACCCCAACTTTCACATAAGAAAACAAGCAAACTTCAGCCTTCATCAAATCACACTTCCACCTCCAATTCTAACGGATATGGTTGAACATCTGAAATACCTGGGAGCAGACCATACAGTCCAAACACCAAAGTTTTAAAGCAGCAATTTCAACCATACCAGCTTGTTCAAACTCTTCAGGAAAAAGGCTATGACACTCTGGTTTCAACTAACACTTTCTTCCTTTTTTGCAGGTGAATCCGTTGTTATCCTACCCTATCAATTGCTTCCTTTTCAGTGTGTGGTATCAACTCCTTTGGTATTCTTTATGCTGGAAATCAATCAGGGGGTAGGAGCAGGCATATTGTGCCATCTCTATGGGCACACTTGGATTCCAAGACATCACCAACACAAACAAAAGCACCAGCTCCTAAGGACACACACACACACACATACCTTCCCTACCCTCTATCAAAAGAAACATAAATAGCAACACCATAAACAACCTCATCACCCATATCTGCAACTCAGGCCCACACCAAACAACCAGGAATCCAGTTATACACCACACCATCATCACAAAACTTCTATCATCTAGTAATCCAAATCACTTTCAATGATTCCAAAAACCAAAACACCACCACCATACCAGCATTTCTTCAGGGACCAGTAAACACAAGAACCTGGATGCCCACCCATCTGACAGAAATGTTCTTTTTTTCTCTAACCATGGTTTCTCTTTTGCAGGTACCTACAGTTTAAAACAATTGACATACCCTCAATGTATGGTATTAGTACTTATAGTTCTCATCCTTTTGAGAGTGTACCAATTGACTAAAGCTAGTAGCATCTACAAGATTAAGCATAATCAACTCCACTACCTAATTAAAGGATTCACATCAACTCACCAATACCAGCTTCCTGAAATCCATCCTAGCAGCTGGTACCTCCAGAACAAATATACCCCCAAAAACCACAAGAACCTGGGCACATATATCATCACTTCCACTCAGTGTTCAAAGAGCAGCAACTCACAAGACTTGCAGCTCGCTACTGTCAATGCCCCAAAGATGAACACTGACCAGCCCAAGCACCCTTTATTTATAACTTGTTTGTTGTTTTTTGTAGGTACAAGAGACAGATTTAATTTATTGATGCACTTGCAAAGTGTGGTATTAGCATCTCAGATCAATCTCTTGCAAGTGTACCAATCACCTTGGACCTGTCACTAGGATTCTGCAAATTTGTCACAACAGACAAACACTTCTGGCAGGATCCTTCAGAGAACCCTCAGGTTTTCCAGCCTACCTACACAGCTTGTTACACCAACATGCAGCTCTCAGAAGGATACTACTACACAAACCAGGACCTCAACACCTAACCACCAACATCCAGCACCTTATTCTTCAACTCACCAACAGAAAGTTCCTGCTCAAATGGATACTTTCAGACACCAGCACCAACCTGCTTCCTCTGCAGGCAATCAGCATGTCACACCTAGGGGCCCAAACCTAGTTATCCTACACTTCCCTGTCAGCCCACAGAAGCAGAAGTTTACAGGATGCAGCAGCTCACTTAGCTCCAGGTCACCAGTTAAACATGTTTGCTCCAAAGTATTCTGGATGAAAGAAGCAGGAATTTGCTCACTCTCTTCTATCGAAAATATCATTCAGCAGCAGCAGTTCTGCCTAGTTACATGCGTCAGTTTGATAGCTATCTTCAACTTGGCTTTCTTTGGCCTCAATGTCAGAGCCACGTTGAAGATAGTTTATAGCACACTCGACTGTTTTTTGCCATACTCCATAGGAGAAAATCTACATTTACTCTAGATGTAGGTCTTGTTGTACTCATCTGTTTAGTTGATTCAGGATCATTTGAGCATTTTTGTATAGTTGAACTAGATTCACTTCACATTGTTTTTGTATACACAATTGTCTCTCACTTAAGAATAGGCAATTGGTACATCATCATAGGTCCAACTCATCAAATTTCAGGATTCACTTGGTCGTTCCATCATATTTTTGGAGGTAAGGTTCATGTCCCCCTCCTTTGTTGTACTTTATTTTATATATATATATATATATATATATATATATATATATATATATATATATATATATATATATATATATATATATATATTAACCCTAGGCGCAACGCCTAGTGAAATTTGGCACAAAAAAAACCTGGAATCAAGGATTATAGAGTCTTGGAAAAAATGCTCGTTTTTATGTTGCACCAAATGGTTTTTAACCCAAGACGTGAAAAACAATCACAGATTAAGCTGTTTGTAAAACAGTTTTAGTTCAAGTTGAAAACAAATTATTTGATTTTAAAGTTGGAAAAAAAGTTTATGCAAGTTAAAATCACATTTTAATAATTGAAGATTTTTGGTAAAACATAAGTCGCGAAAGTTGAAAATTTGTGAATGAAGCTTAAGATTTGGACAACTTCACTTGAATATACTTCCAAACTACAACTTGCAAAATTTAAACTTGGAAATTTCTTTTAAAAATTTTGCTTGAAAAACCTTTAAAAAAAAGCCAAGTTTTGAAAATTATTTGCAGGTGAAGTTGAAAACTCAAACTAGCTTGAAGGAACTCCATTACTTAATGAGGAGCAAGGACTAAAAGAGACTTTCGTCGACCAGAAATCCTAGCTCAATCTGTCAATCACCAATTAAGTCAAAAAAGACCACATTCATTTCTCTACCATTTAAGTTGAAGATGTCACAAGAAACACCAATCCAAATTCATACATTAACATAAAGTTACAAAAAGAATCATACATCAAAATTATATAAAAAGATTAGGAGCTTTGATATAATGGTGTCAGAACTGGGAGGTTGCTTCATATGTCTGGCTGAGTTGAAATGGTTTCTCTTTGTGGCCTATGTTTCCTCCACTTTTTCTTGGTCATTGACATGATCCACTCGGGAACCTCACCACCAGAAGAAGTAATAACATTTGCTATGTTCCTCAAAAAAGGAATATCTGCTTCAGTATAAAATGTAATCGCCTCTCCTCTCCTTCCTGCTCTTCCGGTACGTCCTATTTACAAGAATCACACAGTGCAGTTTTCAGTGAACAGTGAAAACTGTTGTACTTCATCGTAGGACTATGACGATTGATGATCAACATACTAGTGAGACCACGCAAAATGTTTTGCGGAAGTCATGAATTTATTAATCACTATATAAAGTGGTAAAAGTGAAATGTAGATTAGATCTTTACCAATTCTGTGAATGTATGCTGCAGCAGCGTCTGGAAAATCATAATTTATTACGCAGTTGACACCTTTGAAATCCATACCCCGGGAGACAACATCTGTGGCAATTAAAACCCATGTTTTGCCAGCTCTGAAGTTATCAACAGCATTTTCTCTCTGCATTATAATTGAAGTGAGTAGGAACCAGAATTAGTGTCAACTACAGCAGGATACAAAATTAATCAAAGCAAATATAAACCATAACCCTGCACTTAAAAATCCACATATATTTTTTTTCTATCAAACTTCATCAAATAAATAATACCAAAAAATCCTGCAATTAAAACCGACCACAAAAATATATAAACTAAATACCATATTTAAATCAAAGGGTGGTTCTTTTATTTGGAGCAATGCATTCATAAATAATTAGAAGTCACGTCTAAGTAGGTAAATTGCTGAGCAGGTATCTCCATCTTTCTGGACAAAATCAACTCTCTTCTTTGGTTGGCCGGAGTCAACATCAGACTCTAAACTCCAGTTTTTAACCTTGATCTTCAAAACAAGGAACCCATAAAAGCAACCAAAATAACACTCTTGTGATCCTGGCCATCCATAATCCAGTGGTCAAAGAACGAATAGACCGATACAGGCTTAGTTGAAATGTATGTAATAATTACGGGCAGTCACAAGATTATCTTCCTCTTAAAGCGTGATTTTCGACTAAAACAAACATCCCCCTCTCCGCGATGAACCACCCGTTGATGTAGAAAATATAGAAGCCATGCCAGAATTACCTGTGTCTGAGAAAGATCTGAATGGATAACATCAGCTCGAAAATCTTCCAATTTTAGTTCGTCATATAGCTCCTTTGCGCGTTCCTTGTTTTGAACGAATACTAGCACCGGTGGATTCAAACTCTACAAATATAATAAAACAATAATAGATGAGCTTGGTATATGTTATCAGTTACCAAATCATTGTAGATGTTGATCATAGATCAGCTTAACAAAACAGCAAGAAGATAACTACCTCAATTAGCACAGATGATAAGATTTCCCAAATGATCCCACCATGATATCACAATATAAAAGTACCAAACTTAGCCGTGAAAATGCAATTGAACATTGAACAGAATGTGATTCGAAGGATTCAAAAATACAAGTACGGCATTGAGACTGCCCCTTGAACGCTGATATTGACAGTTTATACACAAATCCAACACTTTTTCTTTTTGAGAATAGTAAGAGGTCGTTTGGTAGCTGGTTAGAAGAAAGGTTATTCATGTATAAGGGGTAACATAACTTATACCATGTTTGGTAGGCAATAGTTATTTTGTATAAAATTCTGCATAACTAATACCATGTTTGGTTGACATTTTTCAATTATGCATAAATAATATATGTATAAGTTATGAGTCAATCTGTGTATTATTTTATGCGGGGTAGAAGATGGAATAACTAATACATGTATTAGTAATACATGGATAAAATACTGAAATGACAAATTTACCCCTATCACTTTACACATAAGGCTTCCTTATTTCTCTGCCAACCCGTCAACAGGTTTCACTTGCTTTCAGTTGCCAACTATATACCTTGTCTTCTCTCATTTTTAAAGAACAAACTAGCAAAAGCAAACTGGAGAAGCCACTAGAAAATGGAAACACCAAAACTAAGAAGTGAAAATCAAATATGTCTAAACTTCACATAGTTCAGTAGTATGACGAAGAAGTGAAAGTAACACCCAAAGTTCCTAACTAAATTGTTTCCTACATAAATGGAAAGAGAGAAAAAACAATGCAAAAGAAGGCCAGGGGTATAGTTGTAAACAAGCATTTTACTTTAAAATTTATATAATGTATATCAATTTCTAATACAACAAACCAAACATTCAAAAAAATAATCTCTGCATAACTAATACCTGCATAACTAATCCCTGCATTACTTATCCCTGCATAACTAATCCCTGCATAACTAATACATGTATAACTAATACCTGCATAACTCTAACCGGCAACCAAACGACCCCTAAGTGTATTATAAAGGTACTTTATAGGCCAAAAGAAAATATTTGTACCTTAAAACATATATGTTTAGCTCTCTTAGCTTTTTGGTGTAAAAATGAAAATGTACAAGTAGATAGGATGGTTAATTTCCTCAGTTCTTTTCACATGTAGATAGTGCACCAAGATGCATTTTGTTGGGGTTATACTACTTATTCATTGCACTCTCTGGGTGCTATTCTTTAATAAAATTATCATTACAAAAAAAAAAAGGAAGAAAAAGAAGAAGCACCAAGAAGGTACTGTTCATAAGTTTACAGAGAATTCTAAGGTGAATCCCTTCCTATTCTTAAAGGGATTCTATAAGATCTATCATTTGCTTCAGCTATGTTTACAAAGTTCTGTTTACACAAAAAGTGCTTCTGAATAAATTTTTCCCTTTGTTTTCAAAGCATCTGTCATTTCTCTCTCCAAATAGTTCACCTTATACATGCAAGAATAGTATACCACCAGTCCTTCTGCTTCTCCTTCCTTTAATGTTCCATCTCTTCAAAATTTCACAGTATCTCTAGGCATATTCCATTTAAGCCCCAGCATATTAAGGAACAGCTGCGACAATTGATCGGTAACATGACAATGCAAGATGGATGATTGACATTATTCTCAGATTCTTTTCCACAAATGTAAGGGGTATTTGTTTTCCATATTCTTCCCCAAGGCCACAATAGCACCAGTACTAAAGCGTAAACTGCTCATTTTTCCTTCCCCGTGATATGGCATGATGAGCCCAAGTTACGGCAGCTCCGGATGGGGTAAAACAGTAAGTCTGAATAGATCAGGGAATACATCTTTTAAGGGAGCATACCCAACCCAGTTATCATCCCAAAAAGCAATCCTCTTCCATCACCCACTACAAATCCAATATTACCGACAAAGTTTTGCCAAAAATCTCTAATACTCCATAAACCCACCCGGATATGCTGTAGTCATTACTTTCTTAGTCCAAAAACCTTGAGACCCATACTTTACACTGATTACTTCCTTCCATAGTGCATGTTCTTCTGAAGTGAATCTCCACGACTGTTTCATCATTAAGGTGCAGTTATATTGTCTTAAATTTCTGATTCCTAAAACCCCTTCCTTCTTGTTAAGTGTGAATGAATTCCATTTCACAAAATGGGAAGTTCTATCATCTCTCGCCCTGCCAAAGAAAATCCCTTCTTAGTTTGTCCAACCTCTTCTCCACTTTGTTAAGGGAAATAAGGACATCACACATGTGGGAAGGGCATCAAGGACACTGTTTATCAGCACCAACCCCAACAACAACAACAACCAACCCAGTATAATCCCACAACACCAACCCCCCCCCCCCCCCAAAAAAAAAAAAGAAAAAATAAACTTTTCACCTTGCCAACCTCTTTTCACATCTTTCTAAAACTCCCTGCCAAAGTCAAGAGCTGTATTCCTAGATCCAGCTGCGGTAATCCAACACTCTTTTTAAACTTTATGTTTTTTGAGCAGACATAGCATACCGCGTCATATAGACAACTGGATGAACTTTGTTTTAAGCAATACAATTTTTAGGCCTTTTTAGTGTATAACTCGTGTATACGGGGATGTTATTCCTTTTAAGGTAATAATAATCCTTTTCCTATCAAACGAAAAAATGACTCGCTTACATAACAGTAGATGGTAGCAGAATGGTAATCTAAAAGCAGCAAAGAAAGAAAGAGTTTCATATAGTGTGAGGAAAAGGAAAGAAAAATGTACAAATCATCAAACATTGAGATCCTCAAAATATTCAGCAAAACTATGGCTGCAAACCAAGTCGTGTCAGTTAGCGCCCATCTTCTGGGAATGTAAAGATCAAATCAGCAGGGGAAAAAATCATGAAAAGACAGAGAGGCACATAATGACCGCACAATATACTAGAGTACTTCAAATGTGATAATTAGACAGCAAACGTAATATCCATATGCAAATCACTCATGTAAAATTTGTTGTGCAAGTTATAATTATGGTCCTGGCCTTGTTGTTGTTATTTACTTGTTCCTATTCTTCCTCTCGAGCCGAGGGTCTTTCCTCCAGCGTAGGTGTAAGGTCTGCGTACACATTACTCTCCCTAGACCCCACTTGTGGGATCCCACTGGGTTGTTGTAAGTTATAATTATGGTGGAGGCGACCTTCAATCACTGCAAAAGAGGTATACAACCAATTCAGATAACTAAGCAAAATGAGGATCATACCTCTGCAAAGCTTTGACGAAGAGCTAGAAGTTTTCCTTCTTCACTCCCAACGAATACCAACTTTTGCTTTATTGTTTCTGAAGCAGAATTTCTGCAGAAATGCAAAGCCACCAAGTAAGCATTCGCCAACACAGAGAGACAGAAATAGGAGAGAAAGGACGGAAGAGGCAGACGATTTTTCTTCTTCTTCTTCACCAAGAAACAACAGAAAAAAAGTGTACAAACAGCCCAAAATAATCGTTCACTTCACTGCAGTTTTAAATACATCTGCCAAAAGCCTATTAGTACTTACTTCCTACCAATAATGACTCGAACAGCATCATGCATTATTGTACGCGCTCTGTCTTCAACTATATCAGGTAACGTAGCACTGAACAACGACCGAAGAATTGAAGGATTTGTGCACGCATTCACCACAAAATCAACCTGCTCTAGCAAGCCAGGCTCAAAAAGCTTATCAGATTCATCTAAGACAAGAAATTCAACCCTGCACCCAAAAGGAGTTGGTGAAAAGGCATACTAATGCTGATTAAAAATGGACTATATTTAGCACCAAATTCTAAATAGCAACATTTTATATGTCTACACAGTAAAAGCCAAGGCATATACTCCTCTACATCTAATTCGGCATGCAAATATTCAAATCTCAGTGTGATTGTGCAAATATAGTAGTAAAACAAAGAGAAAATCTTTGAAATCCTTGCATATCTACACTAGACCCTGAGCTTCACCAATTGGTTTTTATTATGAATTACAGTTCAAATTATGCATTCATCCTGGGATCTACCATTTCATCGCCCTCTAGAATCTTATTTAACAAGACTCCAGACTGATCTAATATCAAGAAGATTAAACTTTGAAATGCCGACACTAGCACATGGGAGTTTGACCACTAGAAAATAAGGAACATACCTACTTTTTTATCAGAGAGGAACATACCTACTTAAATCAAGCTTTCCTTTGCGGATAGCAAACTGTAAGCGCAATGGTGTCGAGATGAGTATATCACATCGCAATTTAGAAAAGTCTCCACTTTTAGCGAGCTTTTTAGTCATCAACCTGATGTAGAACTTCTTCCCTTTAGCCAACTTTCTGCATTCTCTTGTAGTCTGAGCAGCTAACTCTTTTGTAGGGGAAATAATTACAGCTCGGACACCATCATTTGAAGTATCCTGATCAAGAAAGATGGCTGTCAGATGTCCAACAACTTCTCATAGAAAATGATATTGATCACAAAATATCATAACAATGCCAATATATATACCTTGAGTTTCACAAGTATTGGAAAGACAAAAGCAAATGTTTTTCCAGAACCGGTAGGTGCACAAGCAAAGCATTCCCGTCCCTTATGAAAGTCAAACATGATAAAAGACTGTTAAAGGAAAAACAAGAAAGATATATATAGTGGCGGAATCAAGGAAGATCATACAGATAAGAGGACTGGAATAGCCTGTCTTTGGATTGGTGTTGGTTCTTTAAATCCCAGTTCTGCCAGGTTGCGTAATAGATATAATCGACATTTATATCTGTATAACCATATACAAACAGAACATTGGTAAAAGAGAGGACAGAGGGAAAGTCAAGTGCAGGCAACAACAAATAGACTGATAAACACAGAGAAAGCAACTTGCTCATCACAACAAATTTTGTGTATAGGGTTAGTAGATAGTCGAGCATTCTTGTATTCTATTATTCTTAGACGGGAAAAGGTCCAAAATTGCCCCTGTACTATGGTATATTGTTTACTTCTGCCACCCGTTATACTTTTCGTCCAAATCTATCCCTACCGTTAATCAACTTTTAAAAATTGCCCCTAACCCTAACGGATCTCCACCGTGGCAACTGACCCCCTCAATTTTCTCCATATCAGCTGCCATGTCAGCTCCAAGTCACTTGACCCTAACTCTCTCTCATTTTTCAAGACCTCACAGCCCCCATCTTTTAAAAATAACAAAAAAGGGACCCAAAATCTCGAAGCTTTTTGTGCGTTAGGCAGCTCAGTGGAAGCTTCATTAGAATCATTACTTTACTCTCCCACTTACAGTAGTTATTATTTTATTCAATTTAATGATGCTCTGTTCTTATACCATATCTATATAGTATTAAATTTTGTGGAATTGTCTTTTTGTTCACACTCCAATATTGACCAAAGACTCAAAAATCAACTCATAACCCCCCCCCCCCCTTCATTTTTTCCGACCACCATGATCACCGGATTGTTCACCGGAATGCAGTTCATACTGCTACTAAACTTCATACCCATTTTGGTATATTCACAATCTCCGGCCACCAATAATGAACGTGATATTCTACTGAAGATAAAGCGTCAATGGAGAAACCCATTATCACTCAAGCTCATGGAACTCTACTTCCTCGCCGTGTGATTGGCCGGAAATTGAGTGCTCCGATGATGGAGAAGTGACCGGAATAATACTTCAAGAAAAAAACATCACTGTCGAAATTCCAAGTTCCATTTGTGACCTCAAAAATCTTACTTTTCTCAATCTTCCATTTGTCGAAATTCAAACCCAATAGTTTTTTGAATCATATGTTTGGCTAATGCTTTTATCCCCATTAAATAAGGGAGCGGGTAAGAGAAAAAAATTGATCAAATGGTCCAAAAAAATTATCGTCAAATCCGGTGGCGGGCGGTGAAGAGAAGTGGGGAAACGATTGCTGTTGCTCAGAGAAGGAGACGAGAGTCTCACAAAGATGGGGGAATGTGGCTGTGAGGTCTTGAAAAATGAGAGAGAGTTAGGGTCAAGTGACTTGGCAGCTAACATAGAAAAATTGAGGGGGTCAGCTGCCACGGTGGAGATCTGTTAGGGTTAGGGGCAATTTTTAAAAGTTGATTAACGGTAGGGATAGATTTGGACGAAAAGTATAACGCGTGGCAGAATTAAACAATATACCATAGTACAGGGGCAATTTTGGAGTTTGGACCTTTTCCCTTCTTAGATTCTATTACTACATGTTTCTTTCGCTTCATTTTCTTATTATTTTGTTATTGTTACTGCTTGTTGCTACTGCTTTCTTTTTATCTTCCTTGAGCCGAGGGTCTATCGGAAACGGCCTCTACCTTCTCAAGGTATGGTTAAGGTATGCATACACACTACCCTCCCCAGACCCCACTTGTGGGATTATACCGGATTTGTTGCAATTGTTGTTGTCTCTCATGAAACAGAATGTGAAACAAAGAAGGATACTCCGAAAGGAGAGTTAGGAAAGAGGTTCAATTCCAGAATTGCAGAATTATACCTCATTTTATCACCAATGGTCTATTCCCCCAAAAAAGCACAGTACACAGGTAAAGATGACATGACGAAATAAGAGTAGCCCTTGAGAATAAAATCATCTAATCATGCATGATATATTTCAAAAACTCCTGCTATGTATGCTCTTTAAGATGAGCCTTCCAAATTGAGCCCTCTTCCCCAACCATTCCCCAGGCAAAATGAGAACAAAATTGGAATGGAGAAGAACAGATACCATAATTGCAGGAGAAACAGCAAAATCTTCATTAGCCTACTTTATTTCGCATGCAAAGATCAATGAGCTTAAAATGTTCATCAACATCCTGTCACATCGTATTCTTGCTTTACACACATCACAACAAAATGCTTTAACTCACATAAAATTAAATTGAAGGAGAAATAGAAAGTGTCAACCAAAATGAATGGACTAAGGCTTTGTTGGGTGTTTCACTAAATGTAACTTCCTTAACTTGAACGAAGTGTTCCACGATTAGATATCCTACTGTAAGCATCTGAAATATTTGACCATAGTGATATTTGAGACCATCAAGAGCAACAATGATGGTGGGATTAAGGGGTCGTTTGGTAGGGTGTATAAGAATAGTGCGGAAAAAGGTGTATTAGTAATGCATGGATTAGTAATGCATGGGTTAGTAATGCAAGCATTAGTTATGCAGATATTATTTCTTATCTATTGTTTGGTGTGGTGTATCAAAATTATAATGCCTTGCATAATTTTTAAAAAAAAATAGTTGTTTAAAAATATGCCGTCCATATTCTCTAGCTTTAAGGGACTTTAAGGACAATTTTGTCTTTAATCATACTAATGCATGCATTAATAGCCTTGGTATTATTAATGCCATGGTTTTCTATGCATTACTTATACGTAGGATAATACCAAGTATGATGTATAACTAATACAAGTATTAGTTATTCACAGGTTGAAAAGATGTACCAAATAAGGTATTAGTAATGCATAGAGCTAATGCTTGCATTATTTTTTCTAATACCTCCTACCAAAAGACCCCTAAGTGTCTCCAAACTAAAAATCAACAAAAAGCGTGACAGAGTACCTTGATCTTAATTCTGCAAAACTGTGCAATGGCGAAGGGACATTACTTCCAGAAACATGAATGCCGTGTAACTTCCGGAAAAGTGCATCCCTCTGAATCCAACAAAATCATAGGAACAAAAGAAATATATCTCTTCAATAAAAGTTCTTAGTAATTCACGAACACAACAAAACAACTTCCTACCAACTGCCACTGTAACAAAATAGGGAGCAAACGAGACAAACCTCCAATTGCCGATGATATTCTTTTTTTCCCTCAAGCAGTTCATTTGCAGATTGATCATTCTCTTCGCTGGCAGCTTCCTTTTTCAATTTCGAATTCTTGAAAACGGAGAATCCGTCCACTGAGTCTAAAACCAATGCCACGAATTAGGACAAAAGGCAAAGCAGCAAACTTTAGTACTCTATCTATACTGGGAACAAAGAAATAAATAAGAAGCTCAAATAGATGACAAAAAAGAAAATTACCAGGAACTGTTCCCTTCTCCTTTCTCTTCCTCTTCTTACCAACACAGGTATTTGTCTCATCTTCCATTTCGGATTTTTCATTCTCAACTAACTCCAGCTTCTCTAATGAGTTGTCACTTGTTTTATGCCCCTATTTTAAATATAAAAGAAATCTTCATTTGCAAAACATAACAGAGGCACACTATGACCCACAGACATACACAATAAGAAATAATTAAGCTCCCAAAAAATAAAACTGAAACAACAAATATGCAAATGCTATTGCTACATAGACACACTTAAGAGGAACTCGGAATTCCTTTTATTCTCTTAAAACACACAGTCAAAATAAGAACTTTATGCAATGTAAAATCAACAAAAACTCAAACCGACAATTGCAGAATCATATGTAACAAAAAATTAGCTCTTTTATTCGAGTATTTAGGACGAAAATTACCTTAAACCTGTCAAAATCAGTGCCAAACTTTTTACGATTGAAAGTGATGCCGCCAAACAAAAAAGATGCATCTTTTTCCATAACCCTAAACTGCGGAGAATGAAGCTATGAGTGTTAGGTTGCAGAGGAAAATAGGACCTGAAGTTAACAAGGAAATAAAATAGAGGGGATGTAAATGAATTACAGAATGAATATTTGGGGCAAACCCTACAACTTGTATTGGCAGCTGATAATTTGGGGACTTCAGTTCAGGGGTTTAGAACAGTAGTTTATTTAGATGCTAAAACCCCTACGAGAGGAAAAGAGAGATAAAAATAATAGAGTATAATTACAAATTTACGTCAATTTTCTCTTTACGGGAGTTAAAATAACTTACCAAACGTTCAAAATATACTTATTTTGAAACCACTTTTGGAAAAAATAACTTTTCATAAATTTACTTTGGAAGATAGCAGTTTATGTTCATCAATTCATTTATAAAACAATTTTGGATGTTAGTTAAGCGATTCGTGTTTGGCTGATTTTCTCAAAAAATATTTTTGAATGTTTAAATTATGAAAAGATGACACGAAAGCTTGGCAAAACAAGCTTATAGTATTAGTTTACGAGTAGAGAATTTTAACCTTTGTGACTTATTTTTAACTTATATTTTGTGGTAAAATTATATTCTTATTTCATTGTGATTGTATTATGAATGTACTATATGATTCATGCTTTTTCAAATAGTTTTTCAAACTTATAAAAATAAATGACTGGAATCATCTAATAAAACGAAAAGTGTTGCCTAATTATGTAGAATATACTATACTATAAGGGTCTGTTTGGAAAGCCATCTAATTGAAATTGGTGTAATTACACATCCTAGTAATTACGGCGACCTATTTGTTTGTCATAACGTAATTATGCGTACTGTTCACAAGTCTAATTACACAGTTAGATTAAATTTTAAATGAAGTAATTATCAAAACTTAAGAGTTAATATAATATATATATATATATATATATATATATATATATATATATATATATATATATGCCTATAAACGATTTTTTGTAAGTATAAATGATATTAAATTTGGTATATAAGATGCATATTTTTTCTTAAATATACATTAATCAGTAATCATATATTTTTATAACTAATATTGTAAAAACAACTGATACATATTTTTCAAATTAATAATATTTAGTTTAATTATTTATAAAAATAAAAAAACATACATTTTGTAAAAACATCATGGAATGCACGTTTGATAAAATAAATTAATATTTATAAACATAATGTCATAACATTGTTCAAATGTTTGACAAAACTAGTCTATCAACTCTAACTAAAAAATGAACAATATGCAATGTGAAATAACAAGCCAATACTACTAAAACAAGTAAATTGGAACCATAAATATAACACAATTTTAAAAAATAATATTTAACATATGTCAAATTCCAATACAACTTAAAATTAGGAAACATAATAAGTTTATAACATCATTCAACAATAAAATTCTACTTTAATGATATCACTCATTATATGCCAAGTTTGTTAACGACTCATTATTTCTAATATTAGGAGGTGTAGTTTCAAAAACTAAAATAATAACACAGTTACGCTAATGAAAAAAATAAAACAAATAAGAAATAAAATATACGATCAATTACATGGAATCACAAGAAGTAAAAATAGAGAAATAAAAGATAAATCGTGTACAAAGACAACAACAACAACAACAACAACAACATACCCAGTAAAATCCCACTAGTGGGGTCTAGGGGGAGTTGAGTGTACGACCTTACCCCTACCCCGAAAAGGGCAGAGAGGCTGTTTCCAGGAGACTCTCGGCTCAACAGGAAAGGCAATAATATCAGAAAAGAAATAAGCGAAAAGACATGTAACAATAAAAGATACCAGAAANAACAAACGACCGCTAAACAAACCTAACAAAAACTCTAACACGATTACCTGGTACGAAAGAGGAGAACTCTACGACACCCCCCTAGCCTACCATCCTAATGCTCGACCTCCACATGTACAAAGAAAAAATTATTTTAAAATTAAAAGGCTAAAATAAAAAGAAATTAAAATAGTGGAATTAAAAAGTTGTGAAGAAAATAAATTTAAAAAAATAAACAAAAAGGAAAAAAAATAAAATGTAACATTTTAATTACACAGTGTAATTACCGCCAATTCTCAGAATTGGAGAGTGTAATTACACCTCTCCAATTACATCCAATTCCATGCTGACCAAGTAATAACTTGGCCGAACAAACATGTCAAACTGTATAATTACATCCAAATCCAATTCCTATGTAGCTTTCCAAACAGGCTCTAAAGGTATTGTACATATCTTGGACAATAAAAGCTATAACAGAAATGACTTTTAATTTTACTTTCTAATATTTAATATTTTTCTCATTTATAGTATTACTCTTCATGTTGAGCCTTAAATTAAATGATTGAGTGGCATGAAAGAAGTAGACCATAATACAACAAAAATATAAAAATAAGAACACTCGCATAATATTTAATACAAGAAATGATATGTGTTGCAAGTCGAATCTCAAATGATATACGTATAATTGATAAGTTGGCTTTTAGCCAAAGTCTCTTGTGTTTTTATGGATTTTATGTTTTATTTATTGGAGGAAAAAGGACTAATTATGCTTTGAATGGCTCGATTTCAGATAATGAAGCTTTGAGTACGCTTAAAAAATGGAAAGAAATCAAAAATATCAAGAAAAGACCAAGTCCAAGTGAAAAATAGAAGTAAAGTTGAAGTTTGAGCTGAAGACTCTACGTAGCCTTGCGTAGGCTACACAGAGAAAGAACTTGAGAAGCGAAGCTTTAAGGATATTCTGTTTTTGCCTACGCGGGTTGTGTAGGCTACGCAAATATCCTACGCAGAAGAAAATCTGAAGTGTTCAAGCTTGCGTAGGCTACACAGTTAGCCTACGCCTATGCATCCAACCTACGCAATAAATCGAAGGGCAATTTTGTCCACTTTTGGGACTTAGTATAAATAGTTATTTTAGGTCAATCTAGGGTATCTTTTTGGCAAGAATACTTCTGTAGCAGCTTTTGGGATTTCTTCTTTGGAATTTTGGGTGGCTTTACCATTAGTCTACTCGATCTTTCTTTCATCTTTAGCTATTATGTTTAGATTTTCATCTCTTTTTGTATTTTTCTTCCTTAATATGTCTAACTAAGCTTATTAAGCTAGGATTGTGAACCTTAAGAGTAGTTATATTGTTGGGTTATTAATATAAATTCTAGGTTTGATTAAGCTTTGTGATATTTAATTACTCATTGCTTTATTGATTGATTTTGTGGTTGCAAACACTAAATGCATGCCTATTTTGCTTGTTCTATCTTGGAAAAGTGAAATTTAGCTTAGGTACAAAGTAATTAGCAAAGAATTAAGTAGGTTAACCACTCGATTAATGAAATCTAGCTAAGAATAGTGTGATTTCTACCTAGGTTAATCAATTGCTTATAATTGACCCTTAGTTGTCTTGGATGAGCAGCTTGGGGTAGAAACCTAAGTGATGGAAGACATTAAGTTGGTAGAACAGAAATTGAGGTCATAACACATGCTTAATTAACTAGAATTGAACATTTGTATACCCAAAAGCATAGCATACACGAAAGGGAAGCAATCCTAGCACCTTTCTCTTATTTGTTAAACCACATCTTACTTGTGTTTGACCAAAAAATGTTAAGCCTTTTGATTAAACCAATTAATGATGAGAAGAGGGTGAATCTTAGTTAAGAATAATAAAATCTAGATCAAATGTTAGATGAAGTAGGCAAGATGAATGACATTAGCTAATGTGTTTGAGCTGATTAAATGCTCATAAATGCAACAACATAAATGTACAATAAATATAAATAAATGCAACTAGCATAACAACAAGGAATTTACTACCCAATTATTGTAAGATTCGGATGGCTCTTTCCCCTGACAATAGTTTGGAAAGAAGGGAATCAAAGAAGGTTCAGGGATCTTTGGATCATGTGAGCATAGAACCGAAAATGTATGTTGGAATAATATAATCAATGAACAAGACAATTTTAGTACATTCTTTCAGGTCAACCTTTTACAGAGTATTTTTCTTCTCATAAAGTTAAGATCCCCCTTTTGTTCTCTATCTCTTCCTATTTATAAGGGATATTTCTCAAAAATCATAAAAAGTACAAAATAAGGAATATTCAAGGGAATATTCCTTATATCCATATCTGAAACTATGCTACCGTTATTCCTTCATCTCAGCTGCCCGTCTTTGGCATCAGTTTTCTCGAGAGCAGCCTTCAATTATCACACCGTGGTCGACCCCGTCCGCGGTCTGGCTTATCCACTATTTCCAAGTCGCCAAATTTTGACAAATACAGTTAGTCCCTCCGCTTGTTGAGGTCGTGGTCCCGTACGCCCTCAATAAACGGACCTGATTTGCCTCCGTTTCGGAGGAATTTAGTTGTGTTGAATAAGTCAGGTCGACCGAGGTGGAGAGAATGCACACCTAGTGAAGTCGTGATTGGTGTGGCTACATTGGGGTGACATCATAGCCACGCGCGTCATCATTACGCATCTTCCCGAGACTGTGTCTACGTGCCTGCCGTTTTGGTTTTAGTGCCGCTGACAATCCTTTGCTTCGACTCTCGCACCACCCAGCCCTTATAAATAGGTGGGCATTTTATTTTTTCAGAAGTTTTCCCACCCTGTTCCTTGCATGAACTCCATTTTTCTTTGATCTTCTCTGCTAGTCTCTGCCTCTGGTTTCGCTTTTCTGATTCCATTTCTCTCCTCCTTACCTAGTTGTTATCCTCTTTTTTGGGTTTGGTAGTATATATTTCATTGTCGAAAACATGTCACAAACTCTTCGAATTCATGATGAAGTTTCTGATGCCACTCCGTTATCGGTGGCTCCTCCTTCCGGTGGTGAGGCATTTATGGATGAAGAGGATGAGAGTTTTCCTACCGCAGAGGAGATAGTTCCCAAAAATCCTTTGTCCATAAATGATTTTCTCAAGGAACCCGCTCCCGCTCAGGTGATCTCCGAGACTGGTCCGTCTCATATAGTTGAGCCCGCTCCCCCCTCACGTCGAGATAGTTCCGGCTGGTGGCGATATTGTAGAGGTCCATCGGCCCAGGTATTATGCCTTTTATGTCTACCCGTTCTTGACCGGTTATACTCTTCCTCTTCTTCCACTAGCGGAGGAATTTTGCTGGTTTTACAACGTCTGCCCGGCACAGCTCTCTCCTTATCTGTACAAAGATTTTCTGATGCTGATGAAGTACGCGGAATTTGCTGAGTGTAAGGTTGATGTTCGTCACTTGCTGTACGTATTCTCGCCAAGTTTTTATAGGGGTACTATGATACACCTACGACATCGCGGGACAAGAGGGCTGATAGTCGGAATGGACGACATGACGAATCGTAAGTTCTGGCACAAGTACTTTTTTATCAAGACCGAGCACTTGGTGGCAGACCCGACTGGGTTCCCTGAGCAGTGGAACCATAATCGTAAGTGTTTGTCATACGCTCGTTGTTTTTTTTTGTCCTTTCATTTTTGGCTTATTTGCGGTCTCCATTTTTCAGCCGAGAGGTGTGCACCTTCCCATGTCCTCGACATTGAGGATTGGGTGGCTCGCGTGCTGCTCCACATGGTGGGGATTCGTGATTGGGCGGTCTTCTACAAGCGCTTTGGGCTGAAGGTCACGTCTAGTAAGTTACTTTTTCTTCAGCTTTCTGCTATTCGCCATTACTCGTTGATACGACCTCTTTTTGGTGCCAGGTCGACGGGTTTCCAAGAAGAAAGCTCCAGTGCCGGCCTTTCGTCAAGTTGTTGTATCGGCAGGGATGCAATTTACTTTGGCTGAGTCCGTCCGCGGAGGCCGTACTCAAGCTCCGTCAACGAGGGATTACCCCCCTCAGAATGTTGCTGTACGGGATGAGATCTCTTCCCGGCCTATCTACCACCTTGTAGACGAGTCGTCTAATGGAGAGGAGTCGCCATCGAGAAAGAGGCAAAGAATGGAGCTTGGGAAGGCCGTCGTCACTGGTATTGAACCGAGGAAAATCACTGCTCCGGAAGACGCGCCCGCACTTGTGCCAGACGCAAGGGTTGTTTTTATGGCGGATGCTATTATAGTGGGGAGGTCCTCTAGGGACGAGAGGGTACATGAAGGCGGTGAACCTGTACGGACCGCTGAAGGTGGCGCGTCGGCGGCGGCTGGAGGAGGTGGAGTGGTACCTGCGGGGGACAACGGTTCAGGCTCGGACATCAATCCTGAAGAGGTGCGGGCCTTCTTGGAGAGGAACACTCGCATGGAAGTGAGGACGGAGGGTCCTAACCGGCACGTAATCATTCATGTGGGTTATGACCTTTTGGCTAACTCTGAACGAGCGGTGTCGTCCTTTGCCCCCTTGTGCGTGGCTTCTGAGAATGCGGCGCTACAGACGATGAGTGATGCTTAGGATTTGTTTCGCCTGCGTAATCTGCTTATGCTGACTTCTTTCTTTTGTATGTCAGACTCTCATCATGGGGATCGAGCATGACCGGCGGGGTGAGCTGAGGACGGTCATTTTTAAGAAGGTGACCTCTAAGTATAAAGAGTACCGTACCAAGCACCGAACTCTGGCCTACATCTTTAACCAAGATAGCGAAGTTTCAGCTGTTTCGTGATGGGCTTAAACAGAAGGAGAAGGAGTTGGTGAGAAAAGTTGAGGAGATGAAGGAGCGGGATGATGAGCTAATGAAAGCCATAGGTTGATGCAGCGAGCGTGAGGCGGCTCTTAAGGCCAAGGAGGATGAGTTCAAGGTGAGCAATGGGGTGATGGCTGAGAACGCCGACCTTCAAGCGCGGGTGGCTTCCTTAACTGCTGAGCTTGGGCGGAGGGAAACGGAGGTTGTCGATCTGAGGGGTGAGTTGAGCGTTAAGGTCGAGTAATTGACTCGTGCCGAAAAAGGCAGAATGGCCACCATGTTTGAAGCAGCAGCCTTAGATGATGCCCTCCGTGTTTGTACATTTGTCACACCTCCTTTTTCCTTACTACACCCCGGAAAGGGTATAATAAAAGGAGTTTTTCCAATTAAAGGACAATCGAAACGGGATTCGTTTATTTAAAAGATTCAGAGTCGCCACTTGGGAGATTTATGGTGTCCCGAGTCACCGGTTTGAATCCCGAATCGAGGAAAGGGTTTGACTCTGTATTACAGTCGCGAACCAGAAATCTGAGTAAGGAATTCTGTTAACCCAGGAGAAGGGGTTAGGCACTCCCGAGTTCCGTGGTTCTAGCACGGTCGCTCAACTGCTATATTTGGCTGAAATATTTGATTTTATTACATGTTTGAACCTATGTGCTTTTAACTTTGAACCGCTTTTATTATTATTATTTTATGAGAATTGCAATGTCGTGAAAACATGTCTCGAACCACGTCACATAAATGCACCCGTCATTTTTGACACATTTCAACTTCGTTGGGATTTGGATTTGGGTCACATAAATGTGCACCCGAGTTTTAGGAAGGTAATATTATTAAATGCCGGGCCTAAAGCAACTAGCGTATTATTAACTTTGCGGGAGGCCATGAAATTCGCTAAACGGCGCGTCCCGAGGACTAAGTATTTTTGAAGAAGTAGTTAAAGAGGGCCGCGCAATTTGTGATGTTATTTGGCGTGGCGCACCTCATTTATTTTAAAAGAAAGTCCTAAAGATGACTATATTTTCTATTAAAGATTGTCTCTAAAGCCTATTTAACTAACATTACTAGTAAACTGTATTGGGCTTGAAGATTAGCCCAAGAGTGAAGAAAGTCTGCCAACTGGGGGGGGGGGGGGGGTTCCGCATTTAACTTCAAACCAGTCCACCAAATATTACCTATAGACTAGTTCAAAAAGGAAATCCTATTGGGCTTTCATCATGCAGCCAAGCCCAAGTTCCACTTACGCAAAAAGCTGTCTGGTTTTACTTCATGAATAAGCCTAAATGCAACGTTAATTTCAATTTAAGCCTGTTTAACGCTTTGCTAACGAATAGATAGTTTACCCTAGCCTGAAATCTGCTAATTTTCAGCTCAGTTATCATGCACAAATCACGTGGTTTGCATATTGACCAATAATAATCTGGAAATCCAACAGTCTACATCTTAAAACATCTAAATTAAGATTAGTATCCAACAGCAATAATTACTAGTATTCTCTCTGATTTTTTAACAAAACACGATAACAAATAAAGCTAGAGGAGAGGCCTTCAGTTTCGAGTGCCGTTGAGCTATGAATTCATTAATTGAATCCAAGCTCCTCAACAGCATCCATGCTTCACAATTACTCTAATGTGGAATGTAGAGGCTAGTAACACAGGTTCAAAGTCATCTTACTAACTGTAAGGAATCAACTCATATCACATTTAAACTAGTGAACAGAATGGAACCAATAAGAGCAACT
>NC_031995.1:101960793-101964740 GCF_001879085.1 Nicotiana attenuata | reverse complement strand
ATGGTAAAATGGGGAAGGTAACGCTAGGCCGTTGGATCAAAGAAGAGTGGAGGGCCTGGATCTATCGACGCCAAACGTCGCGTTTCGGCTTTCGGGGGGGGGGGAGCAGGCCGGGTTTGGGCATGGATTGGGCCGGGACTGGAGCAGATTGGAGGGTGGGTCGTTGGGCTAAGCCACTTTTGGACCCAATTCGGGTCTCTTACTAAGACATTCTTTTTAAATTGTTTTCTTTTATTTCCCTTTTTTTTGTTTTCATTTTGTATTTATTTTTCTGATTTTGTAAAAATGCAAAATTAAAATAAAGACCTGATTTTGTTTTAAATGCAATTTAATTACTAATTAATCCTAAAACATGAAATTAAATCCTAAATGCAAATGCAGGTATTTTTGTATTTTTCATGAATTAAGCAACAACAAACGTGCACAAACAAATGCAAACAATTAACAAAAAATGCCACAAAAATCCATAAAACTGCAAATAATGAAAAGAAGTTATTTTGTTTTGAATTTATGGGAGTAATTCATATAGGGCAAAAATCACGTGCTCACAGCTGCCCCTCTTTGCTCGGGAACACGAAGAGTTTCCGTGCAAAGATAAGTGAGCGGAAACGAGCGATTTTTGCCCATTTGAATATTCCGTGTGAAGCATTTTGAAGAGAGTCTGACCGAACCCTGCTTCAAAGGTTGCCTACATATCCTTGGCTAAAAAGGAATCAGGTCAGTGTAGTTCGGGAAGGTTTGGTAGCTGGGACTACCAGGAATTGTGATTTCACTGCTGTTGCTGCTGCTACTGCTTGCTGACCCCCTTATTACACCGTGTCAAAATAAAAGAAGCTAGCCTAAGCTATGATCTATGAATTACAAAAGTCCTATCTATGTCTTGATCTTGCGGTTCTCGTTGCCTTAAACTTGTATCCTTCCGATGGAGTTCTTACGTTGCTGCCTTGAATTGTGATCGGAGATGTTTTGCCATTCCTCCGAGTGATGCTTGACTGCTGAAATTTGAAATATATGCCTCTATTCTCCAGGTGGGCTCCTGATTGCTAACACTTTGAAAGATATTCCCTTGTTTTCCAGGTGGGCTCCTGACTTCTGCTAAAACTTGAAATATATATGCCTCTATTCTCCAGGCGGGCTCCTGACTTCTGCTAAAACTTGAAATATATGTCTCTATTCTCCCGGCGGGCTCCTGACTGCTGAAACTTGAAATGTATTCCCTTGTTCTCCAGGTGGGCGCCTGATTTCAACAAAGAAAATTTTCTGCCCCAGTTTGGTGGCTGGGCACATCATGTTATCAAATACAACTAAAAATTTGAATTGTGCTTCCCTTGTTCTCCAGGTAGGCGCCTGACTGCTGAACTTGCAATGTATTCCCTTGTTCTCCAGGTGAGCGCCTGATTGCTGAAATTTGAAATGTATTCCCTTGTTCTCCAGGTGGGCGCCTGATTGCTGAAACTTGAAATGTATGCCTCTGTTCTCCAGGCGGGCTCCTGATTGCTGAAACTTGAAATGTATGCCTCTGTTCTCCAGGCGGATCCTGATTGCTAAAACTTGAAATATATGCCTCTGTTCTCCAGGCGGGCTCCTGATTGCTAAAACTTGAAATAAATGCCTCTGTTCTCCAAGCGGGCTCCTGATTGCTAAAACTTGAAATAGATGCATCTGTTCTCCAGGCGGATCCTGATTGCTAAAACTTGAAATAAATGCCTCTGTTCTCCAAGCGGGCTCCTGATTGCTGAAACTTGAAATGTATGCCTCTGTTCTCCAGGCGGGCTCCTGATTGCTAAACTTGAGATAAATGCCTCTGTTCTCCAGGTGGGCTCCTGATTGCTAAAACTTGAAATATATGCCTCTGTTCTCCAGGCGAGCTCCTGATTGCTAAAACTTGAAATAAATGCCTCTGTTCTCCAGGCGGGCTCCTGATTGCTAAACTTGAACCGTCTTCCTTTGAACATTGCTGCTTTACCTTGAAACTTGAACTGTCTTCCCTTGTTCTCCAGGTGGGCACCTGATTGCCGAAACTTTCTGTGTTCCCTTGTTTTCTATATGGGTGCCTGCAATCAAAACAAACAAAACAAACGAAATTTTCTGCCCCAGTTTGCACTAGGAAGATTTGTGAGTTGTTAGCAAAATTGTAAACCACTTATACTACTGATGCAATGATGAGAGTAAACTAAAGACTACACTAGGATGTGCGTCTCCTATGAGTAAAACCAAGAACTCTGACTAGCAAATGCGTCTGCTAAAATAAAACCTGAATGAACCAAATTAGGAAGTGCGTCTCCTATGGGTGAATTTAAATGACCACGGTTAGGAAGTGCGTCTCCTAGGGGTGAAAACTTCAGTGACTAAAACTAGGAAGTGCGTCTCCTATGAATGAACTTTCAATTTAGGACGTGCTACTCCTAAAAGAATAACTTGAAAGACCTTGATCAGGATGTGCGTCTCCTACAGGTAAAACTTCAATGAACCAGACTAGGAAGTGCGTCTCCTATGAATGAATTCTAAATTTAGGAAGTGCATCTCCTATGGGTGAAACTTCAATGACTCAAACTAGGAAGTGCATCTCCTAGGGGTGAAATTTCAATGACTCAAGCTAGGAAGTGCGTCTCCTAGGAATAAACTTAAAAGACCCAGACTAGGAAGTGCGTCTCCTAGGGGTAAACTCTTAATTTAGGAAGTGCGTCTCCTAAACAGTATAACCTGAAAAACCTAGACTAGGAAGTGCGTCTCCTAGAGGTGAAACTTCAATAACTCAAACTAGGAAGTGCATCTCCTAGGAATGAACTCTCAATTTAGGAAGTGCGTCTCCTAAGGGTAAAATCTCAATTTAGGAAGTGCGTCTCCTACAACAAAAAATAACTTGAAAACCCCGACTAGGAAGTGTTTCTCCTAGGGGTGATGTGTGATCTTCTCAATAGCCTTTGCGTAAGCAGAATTGGGGCATTACACCTGAAAATTTCAAGCTTCCCAGCTTTGGTATGAACATAGCTTCCGTCCGCGTTTCAGACAAAGAAAACTTGTGAGTTTAAACATGGTGGTTGGTTTGTGGCCTTGACTTTGAGGGCGATTGCTCCTTCACTTGCCATGATAACTTTGATTTTACCTTGGAAAGACGTTGCTTGCTTATTGAGTAACCTATTTCTTTGCCACCCTTATCACAGAAAATACCTCTTCTCCGTTCAGACCCAATACCCTTTATCTGTTGCATTGCTCATGAACTGACATTTACCAAACCTTTTTGTTTCACATGAATCCCAAAGCACGTAAATTGCCACCCACTCAGTGTGTATGCTGTTCTTTCTTGACTCAACCCCTGGTCCTGTCCTTGAGGTCTACGACTCCCTCATTTGCCATGATAACTTTGATTTCTACTTGGAAGACCTTGCTCGTCACTGGTTTAACACTCTTTTATCAAGTTTATCACAGGAATACCTTTGATCTGTTCGCCCTAACCCTTCATTTGTTGCATCGTTCAAGGTTTTGTATTTCACAAGGATCCCAAAGCATGTTGATCGTTGCCAACTCAGTGTGCCTGTTGTTCTTTCCTGACTTGACGCTTTGATGTGCTCACCAGATCCCGTTTTGTTCAATTAGAAAGCTTGGTGGCAGATTTTGAAGTCATTTCTCACTTGTTATGACCAAACAGACTCAGGAGGAGGAAGTAAACAAGACAAAAGGAACATATTAGAAGGACAATGGAAAGAGATGATTCCTAACAAGAAAACTACAAAAGAAACCTATCGGATGTGGATACCGACTCTGGTGACCTTGACATGCACCTGCAACCTATTCTGTTAAGCAAATCTGACGTTCAGCTCTTGTTGTACCTTTTCGCCGTGAAACTGGGCTTCAATGCTCCGCTTATCCGATCTGATTCACAATCCTTATTCGACTTGTAATGCCCGAAGGGTTTTCACCATCAAGCCTCTCTCATTTTGGTCTTT
>NC_031995.1:101829978-101960321 GCF_001879085.1 Nicotiana attenuata | reverse complement strand
TTCGGTGTGACTGAACCTCAGAGAGAGGCTGCCTATTTTCATTTCTTTTTTTTCTCTTTTCTGTTTTGGTCATAGAAATTACTTTGTTGTTGTGATTCTTCTTTTCTTTTCTTTTCTTTCCTTTTTCTTTTCTCTTCTTTTCCTTTCTTTTTCTTTTCTCTTCGTTTTCTTTTCTCTTCTTTTTTCCTTTTCTTTTCTTTTCTTTTCTTTTTCTTTTCTCTTCTTTTTTCTTTCTTTTCGTTGTTTTTCTCTTGTTTCTCCACTTACTTTCCCCGCTCGGGCTTACGGGTTTTATTATTGATTCCGAAAGAGGGGTATGCAAGAAAATAACCAAGTCTCAAAGGGGTAACAAAGGATAAAATGTTTGGATAGCAGAACAAAATGCCTTCGTCATTCCAATCTCCAAAACATGCCAAGTACAAACTACACAATTAAACAAACTGAGGAAAACATACGTAACATCTTTTGATTGCGCCAGAATTACTAACCATATCCGCACATTTGCCTTCTACATTTGTCAATTACCCAGCACCATTGGACAACAATCTCGGTACCACGAACGGCCCCTGTAAACTTGGGGCTAACTTACCTTTGGCTTCAAACCGGTGTGGCATGATGCATTTCAACAGTATTTCTTTATGTTCCGTCTGCCCCAGTTTCACACAATTTGGGCTCGAAGTGATCTCAAAATGCCCTTACGTATTGCCCTCGAATGTCCTTACCTCTTCAACATTGTTTCATCGCTTCATTACTAAACTGACTTTTAAAAACCAGGCTGAGAATTATGCGTGTATGTCATGTCACCAGAACCAGCATGAAAAGAATTGTAAAAGGAGAAGAAAACTAAATAAAATGACTAGGAATGGCAGGAAACAGAGAATTGCATTAGACTGACGGTGAAAGGGTTTAAACAACAGAACAAGCAAGCAAACCTAGACAGCACTAAACAAGCTATTACGTCTAAACGAACAAAGCAAAGTGAAAAGATAGAAGGGTTTGAGTCACAAGACAATATCCAGATTACAACCCTAAAATAACCCGGACAACAGAAATGACAACAAAATAAACCAAAAACTCCACTCCGGCTGACCAAGAAATGGAGCGTCTTCCCAATTACCAAGCATGACATCTTAACCACTGCGTTTCGCATCAATGTTGCTGGAACCTTCACCAATTTCAATATTATTGACTTCATTCAACAAGTTTCCGAGAGGGTTCTCATACTCCCTGTCACCATGGATCTTCCCCACAAAATGTGCATCATCATGTGCAGGTAAAGGCTTCTGTGCAATGTTCTGGGTGGCATTGTCCTGGACCGCAATTATCCCTTCCTGAATCATTCTTTCTATCTCTCTTTTCAAATCCCGGCAACTTTCGACATCGTGCCCCCGGACATTGGAATGGTATTCACACCTTTTAGAAGGGTCAAAGCCTCTTGCACGCTTGTCCACATGATTCGGAGGAATGGGTGCAATCAGGTTATATTGCTTTAGTTTCTCAAACAAGTTTGCATATGACTCTCCCAAGGGGGTGAAAGTTTCCTGCTTCTGTGCCCTCTCTTGCTTGAAATTTTGGCTGGCCTGCAAACCTGTTCAAGGGGGATTCTTGTAGGCTCTTGGGGGTGGGTAAGCATTTTGTGGAGCCGGGTACCGGAAAAGTGGTGTATGACTCTGGGAGTTATGTGGAGAGAAGTAGCATTGGGAAGGGTCACCTGGCGTACAAGGATGTCCACGGGGACGATGTCGGGGCCGGGAGTGTTGATCAGGAAAACCCATCGGATCACCTTTTCTGCTTCCCCTTCCCCCACCCAAGCTTGCTGGGATATTCGGAATGTCTTTCGAGCAACTCATGATCTTGCCTGACTTGATTCCCTCTTCTACTAGCTCCCCCATTCTTAACACCTCATCGTGAGCAACCTCGGAGGGATAATATTGGGCGTTATGAGCTTTGGGCGGGTGTTCATTGTTGAGAACTGTGGATGTGACCGGAGGGCACTTTTGGAAAAAGATAGTTGGACGACGAGTGATGGAGCTACTAGGGTGGCTGGGAAAGCTGTGATAAGCGGGTAAGTATGGAGAGGGTGGAGGATCGCCTGGCGTTGTGTCCGGAGTTTGGGTAAGGACAACGTCTAGGAGGCTGGTTGGTGGCGGGGGTGGTGCCTTCCCAGTCATCCATGCCCGATACATGTCTGCCACGTTGTCTCAACATCTTTACCTCTTCTACCAACCCGTTGTCCTGTTCAACCAGTTGCTTTCGGGCATCGGTAGCAACCCACTCAGTTCTATTGTTGTTTGCCATTGCCTTTGTCCTTGTGTTGTAAAGAAGAGTTACCACTTTAAAACCACAAACCAACCACCACTCTGGGAATGACATGACAAAATGAAACCATCACGTTAGCGTTAGGGCATTTAACATATTGGTACCCGCACATTTGGAGAGTGAATGCACCTAGGCAGTTAACAGTTCCTATTATGCTTTTGATCGGTTGCATGCGTCATCCCGGCCTTTTCCTTATTTCCAATTGCACACTTTCTTTTCTTTTTTTTTGTTCTCTTTTTTTCTTCTTTTCACTCTTGCCTTTGTCTTCTCTTGTTCATATTCTCTCCCTTTCTCGATTTTTCCTTTTCTTTCTTGTTTTTCCGCTCTTTTCTTTTCTTTTTGCCTTTTTGTTATTTTCCTCTCTTTTCTTTCCTTTTTTTTGGTTATGGTCGAATCCTATGGAGATTGCCTACGTATCATGACCCCGCATGAATCAGACCAAGCGTAGTTCTTGAAACTAAACGCAAAAATAAGGAAATAAATTTTGGGATTTTTCAAATTTTCAGTAATAAAATTTCGATTACAAAGCTACTAGATTACTTGTTTTTCTTGAAAAGGAAACTACAAAAGCAGACTCAAAATAACAAAATACAGACTCGATGACTAGGAATACATCAAAGCTTCAAATCCTGGGGACCGCGGGGCATCACTCGGCATCGCCGCGGGCCTGCGCAAGACTGAGAATGTTTCGATGTCAACTGTAGGCTATTTAAAGAAAGCTGGCCATGTAATGACTTATTTTGACTTAAAAAAGAAAAGTGGCTATTTTTCAAAAATATTTATTTTGAGAAAACAAAGACTCGGTTTTGCAAATACGGCCTTTCAACACTTCCGAAAGGGAGATTTTAAGGCTGTGCCCGCAAATCGTTTTAACATGACTCAGAGTGGCTGTTTTTGCAAAAACAGCCTTCCAGCGCCCTTTTGGGGGCATTCGGCTTATTTTAAACAAGAATGGCGGCACCCGACTTATTTGACAAAAAATTAAAGTTTTGGTATTTTTGGCTATTTTTGCAAAAGGGAGGTTGGACCCGATGAGGGTTGCCTACGTATCTCACATCCGGTGAGAATCAAACCAGCGTAGTTCGGGCAAATAAAACTAACTATTTTCAAAAACTAAACTCTTTTTGTTTTTTGTTGGCAAATACACTATTTCTGAAAGCAAGACTCTTTTTTATATTTTCTTTTTCAGTGGCAAATAAAACAAACTAAAAAAAATACTCTTCTTCTTTTTTCTTTCATTTTTCTCAAAAATCCGGCAGAATTTCGGCACTACTTGGACATTGGTTTTTCTAATATAGGTAATTAACTCTCTACACTGCTATTTTCTCTTTTTCTCTTTTTGTTTTTCAATTTTTCCAGATATTCAAAGCCGGTCAGCATGCGAGTCCAAAATAGATAAATGCACAAGTAGGATGCATCAGGATGGTCCATTATTCCGGGTACACCTGTCCTAGACGGACCCAACCCCTGTGTTGAGTCTCCTAAGTCATATGCACGTGATGCGAATAAGCGTTCCTACTAGGGATCCGGCATGAGGTCAAGTTATTCTAGGTTCAAAACCTAGGTATATGTTCTAGACTGTGTACCCGAGCGGACAACTCGAGTCGAGGAGGGGGCTACGTACCGGGGACCCGCAAGATCGTCCGGCTTAGTAACTTGTCCGAGCCTCTTTCTTATTTCAGGGCATGACACTAACAGAATAGGGAGTCTCCACCAGTGAGCACATCCCCGAAGGTGAGAAGAGAAGGGTTTCGCCACAGTTTATATACAATTCAGATAATATCAAAGCGGTAAAAGGCAACATTTTGCACACTTAGCATGAAACATGTAGGAAAATCAGATAAGGCCAAATATAACAATTATTCTAAGCTCGAGTTCTTAAACCCTGAACCGAAGTTCTGGGTTTGTGTCCCCACCAGAGTCGCCAGAGCTGTCACACCTCCTTTTTCCTTACTACACCCCGGAAAGGGTATAATAAAAGGAGTTTTGCCAATTAAAGGACAATCGAAACGGGATTCGTTTATTTAAAAGATTCAGAGTCGCTACTTGGGAGATTTATGGTGTCCCAAGTCACCGGTTTGAATCCCAAATCAAGGAAAGGGCTTGACTCTGTATTACAGTCGCAAACAAGAAATCCGAGTAAGGAATTCTGTTAACCCGGGAGAAGGGGTTAGGCACTCCCGAGTTCCGTGGTTCTAGCACAGTCGCTCAACTGCTATATTTGGCTAAAATATTTGATTTTAGTACATGTTTGAACCTATGTGATTTTAACTTTGAACCGATTTTATTATTATTATTTTATGAGAATTGCAACATCATGAAAACATGTCTCGAACCACGTCACATAAATGCACCCGTGATTTTTGACACATTTCAACTTCGTTGGGATTTGGATTTGGGTCACATAAATGTGCACTCGAGTTTTAGGAAGGTAATATTATTAAATGTCGGACCTAAAGCAACTAGCGTATTATTAACTTTGTGGGAAGCCATGAAATTCGCTAAACGGCGCGTCCCGAGGACAAAATATTTTTGAAGAAGTAGTTAAAGAGGGCCGCGCAATTTGTGATGTTATTTGGCGTGGCGCACCTCATTTATTTTAAAAGAAAGTCCTAAAAATGACTATATTTTCTATTAAAGATTGTCTCTAAAGCCTATTTAACTAACATTACTAGTAAACTGTATTGGACTTGAAGATTAGCCCAAGAGTGAAGAAAGTCTGCCAGCTGGGGGGGGGGGGGGGGTTCCGCATGTAACTTCAACCAGTCCACCAAATATTACCTATAGACTAGTTCAAAAGGAAAATCCTATTGGGCGTTTCTATCATGCAGCCAACGCCCAACGTTTCTACTTACGCAAAAGTTAGTCTGGTTTTACTTCATGAATAAGCCTAAACTGCAACGTTAATTTCTAATTTAAAGTCATGTTAAACTACTTTGTCTAACGAATAGATAGTTTACCCTAGCCTGAAATCTGCTAATTTTCAGCTCAGTTATCATGCACAAATCACGTGGTTTGCATATTGACCAATAATAATCTGGAAATCCAACAGTCTACATCTTAAAACATCTAAATTAAGATTAGTATCCAACAGCAATAATTACTAGTATTCTCTCTGATTTTTTAACAAAACACGATAACAAATAAAGCTAGAGGAGAGGCCTACAGTTTCGAGTGCCGTTGAGCTATGAATTCATTAATTGAATCCAAGCTCCTCAACAGCATCCATGCTTCACAATTACTCTAATGTGGAATGTAGAGGCTAGTAACACAGGTTCAAAGTCATCTTACTAACTATAAGGAATCAACTCATATCAGATTTAAACTAGTGAACAGAATGGAACCAATAAGAGCAACTTCAGTGTTAACAGTCCACTCATTACAATACCAGAAGGTCTAGGTCATTTAAATTTCAAATCCTACTACAGTATAACCTAACATTCAAACTGATGCATACAAGTAAACTAAACACGAAAGTAACATAGGTAATATGTCGTTTATTCAATAATTTAAATACATTCGCTGATTCAGCTCTTCACACATCATTTGAGATTGAATAATACCTGGAAATAGAATAGAAATGGAGGAGAAGAGGTCAGCTAAGACAATAATGAGCAGCAGCAATCGATAGACGAGTAACAATAGCCCAGAAAACAGAATTAGCCAGTCCAGAAGTAAATCAGTGATTCCAGAAATGTTTGAAATCAAGCAGGACTGATATATCACCCAGAACAGCACCAAAATAACCCAAAAAACTTGAAAATGAACACAGAACACCTCTGAAACCTCCACCAGACAAAATTCAATTCAAACTAGCTTAATTTGACTCAAAATCACTCGAAATCAGTCTTGTAAACCTCTGAAACCTCGGCCATCAGATTGTGAACTAGAAGATGTGGATTGATTAACTAGAAATCGAAATTAACCTAAAGCTTTTCAATGGAACAGTGTTTTTTTTATTTTTTGAAGATTTTTTTTGTTGTTTTTGGTTTTTTTTTGAAGAACTAGATCTAGAGTTTAGATTTGAAATTCAAACTTGAAAACTCAGATTTTCAGAAAATGGATTTTGGGGGAATTTTTAGGCTGAAAACCTTGTGGCTTAAGGCAAAGAGGACTGCCTTTTATAGGCATAAGGGAGGGCAGCCCTCAATTTTCTAGTTTTCTATCTTAGTCCCTCTTTATTTTCAGATCAGTCCTCTATTTTTTAACTTGCTTCTCAAGTTAACACACTTATCTTCTGAAATTTACCTTAAAACCCACATCTAGAAGCTTCTAGGAAGTTCTTGCTAGATTCCCTACCCTTGAATTGCCTATCTTACCCTTATTTTGGTTTTGAAATTACAGAGCCTTAACAAATTGACCCATTTTAGGTGCCTAAATTACCCTTGATTGCCCTTGAAATTACTAACCCAAACAAACCCCTTTACCTTAGTTAAGATTCGACTACAGTTATTCAAAGGCTAGGTTATTTAGCTATATCCAAATACCTAATCCTAAAATTGAATCAAAAATCCTATGTTGAACTTGATTTAAATCTAATTATTATGCATTATTAAAAAGAACAGTAAACAATTAATTTGAAACAATTCAAAACCAGATAAAATGCCCTATGGAAACAGTAATATTCTAATAAACCTATGATCAATCAAATTATACTGAACTTGTTTCAAACCTAAATTAAACCTCAACCGACAAAATTGAAACACTTAAACACACTGGTCATGCATTAAACCAATTCCAAAAATACTGAAAATATAAAAACTAATCAGGTTTAACAAAACTAAGGTGAAAAACCAAAGATCAACAGAATATTTCAACAAAAATCAATCAAAACCAAGACTAAACTAAAAATCGCAACACAGAATCCTCAAACAAAAATGAACAATATAATCAAACAGGAAGTAGAAACTCACTGATCTTGAACTCCACATGATTGATTTTCGAAATTGATTTCCAGTTAATGTTACCTGTCTATCGTCAAAAATAGGCATGTGACATTAACTAGAAATCACTCGACTACTCGAAACTTCCCAACACAGGTTAGACCTTGAACCCTAGATCTGAATTTTATGAAGATTTACTTAAAATTGGAAGGTTTTGGCTTGGGTTTCAGGGTAAGGGAGTCAGGGAGGTTGTAGGGTGTAAGTTTGAGGTAGTTTGGCGGTGGCGCCGCCGTGGGCGGCAAAGGCGGCGTCCACATATTTTAATATTCGAGGGGCTGGGATAACTTTCGAAAGATGGTATGTAGGGCGTTGGAAAGAGGAGGTTATGAGGAATATGTGGTGTAAATTTTAGGGCCATTGGATGCCGGCCGCCGCCGTGAGGCGATTTCCGGCGGCGACGTTAGGGCGGAGCCGGCGGAAGGGACGGAGGGGATTAGGGTTGTACGAGGATGATACATATGTGGTCTCTAGGTTAATGAAACGTTTTGGACATATTAATGTAAAATAGGGAAGGAACTCTAGCCGTTGGATCAAAGAAGATGGAGGGCCTGGATCTATCGACGCCAAACGTCGTCGTTTCGTCTTTGGGGGGGGGGGGGAGCAGGCCGGGTTTGGGCATGGATTGGGCCGGGACTGGAGCAGATTGGAGGGTGGGTCGTTTGGGCTAAGCCACTTTTGGCCCAATTCGGGTCTCTTACTAAGACATTCTTTTTAAATTGTTTTTTTTTATTTCCCCTTTTTTTTGTTTTCATTTTGTATTTATTTTTCTGATTTTGTAAAAATGCAAAATTAAAATAAAGACCTGATTTTGTTTTAAATGTAATTTAATTACTAATTAATCCTAAAACATGAAATTAAATCCTAAATGCAAATGCCAGGTATTTTTGTATTTTTCATGAATTAAGCAACAACAAACGTGCACAAACAAATGCAAACAATTAACAAAAAATGCCACAAAAATCCATAAAATTGCAAATAATGAAAAGAAGTTATTTTGTTTTGAATTTATGAGAGTAATTCATATAGGGCAAAAATCACGCGCTCACAACGTTTGAGCGGGATAATGAGGTGTAGACATCGGCGCTCAAGGTGGTGAGGTTAGAAGAGCGGATCCAGGATCTGGAGGCGGAGTTGTCCGGATTAAATGAGCAGGTTGTTGCTTTGAAGGCTGAGGAAGTGCGACGACAGTCGCAGCCATCTACGTCTCATACTTCTGTTGACCCCGTCGTGCTGCGGGAGTTGTATGATATGTGGGTTCATGCCGAGGCTCAGCTTGATGTGTACAAGTCCCTGAAGGCCAACGGGAGAGTTTTCTAGGCAGAACTCGAGGTGTCCGTGTTAAAGCACGTGCGGCCCGTGAAGCTTGCGGTTATGCCCTCGGTATGCTTGGCGGGGATGATGTTGATGATGATGTGGACAGGCTCGCCTCTGATTCTTGGTATAATGATGAGTACGCCGATGGGGATGACGCGGCGTAAAGCCGTTGTACTTATTTTTTTTTTTGTCTTGCTATTTTGTGAGGGCGTCTTGGGTCCCTTTGTAAAAAGTTTTGTAATATGACAGTTGTAATGGAATGATTACCTTTTTGCTATGTACTTCCGAATTGTCGTTATCTTTTTGTTTGCTATGCGGTTAAGTCCCTGACTTTTTTGGCCGCTTGCGTGTAGTGTTTTGGCATAGTCGATCGTAGATCTTAAAGTAATTCGAGCGAGGTCGAATGCAAACTAATTCGAGCGAGGTCGAATGTGTGGCGATTCGAGCGAGGTCGAATACAAAATAATTCGAGCGAGGTCGAATGCAAAATAATTCGAGCGAGGTCAAATGAGTAGTGTGAAGAGACTTGGTGGAGAATAAAAACGCTACTTTATTTCATTCATTGGAGAATATCGTGGTGGAGAGTAAAATATGCTGCTTTAATTCATTCATTGGAGAATATTAAAGCGTTCTTCATTCCATACATATACTGGAGAAGTTTCCAGGTACCCAGTCCCTTTATCGTACGGCCTGGAGAAGTAGTCGGCAGGCGGGGCGATGAATTATACTTGAACTTCGAGACGTCCCCCTTATCGCCTCATAAAAAACTCCTCCGAGAAAACCAATTGGGACAAAACTCGGATGAGGGAAAAAGAGTACGACGCGTGGGGCGTCTGTTTTCAAAAGTTGAAGTATTTGACGTGGGCAATGTTCCAATTGTTTTGTAGTAGTTTTACTTCCATAGTTTCTAGTTGAAAAGATCCTTTGTTTGTTGCCGTCGTGATCTTATATGGCCCGTCCCAACCGGTTCCTAGTTTGCCTTCTTTCGAATCTTTGCTCGCTTGTGTTTTAGCCTTGAGTACATAGTCTCCATCTTTGAGTGGTCATACTTTGGCTTTTTTGTTGTAGTACCGTTCTGCTTGTTGCTTTTGGGCTACCATTCTTACGTAAGCCATGTCTCTTCGCTCCTCCGTTTCGTCGAGGTCCTGTTTTCTGTTTTCGTCGTTGCTCGACCCACTTTCGCTGGAGTATCTCAGACTGGGTTCACCGACCTCAACCGGTATCATGGCGTCAGTCCCGTAGACTAGTGAGTATAGCGTTTCTCCTGTGCTTGTTTTCGGCATGGTGCGGTAAGCCCACTGTACCTCTGGGAGTAATTCTGTCCATAGTCCCTTGGCATCTTCAAGTTTTTTCTTCAAGATATTCAGTATTGTTTTGTTGGAGGATTCGGCCTATCCGTTGCCGGCTGGGTGATATGGCGTGGAGAGTATTCGCTTGATGTGCCATTTTTCGAAGAACTCGGCGATCTTCTTTCTAGTGAACTGAGGTCCATTGTCACAGCTGATTTCTTTGGGGATGCCAAAGCTGCATATGATGTTTCTCCATATGAATGTGATAACTTCCTGTTCGCGTATTTGGGCGAACGTACCTGCTTCTACCCATTTGGAGAAATAGTCAGTCAAAACTAAAAGAAAATGTACATTACCTCGCCCTCCTGGGAGGGGTCTGACGATGTCCATTCCCCATTTGATGAATGACCATGGCGATGTAACATAATGGAGGTGCTCGCCCGCTTGGTGTATCATAGGCGCATATCTCTGGGTTCGCATTTCTTGACGTAATCGGTGGCTTCCTTTTTCATTGTGGGACAACAATATCCTGCTCGAATGAGGCATCTGAGGAGGGCCCGATTACCGGTATGGGCGCCGCAGTGGCCTTCGTGTACTTCCTCGAGTACGCGCCTTGTTTGATTCGGCCATAGGCACTTCGCTAAGGGGCCTCCAAACGTTCTTTTGTATAATTCGTGACTTATGAGGCTGTATCTGGCCGCCTGCATTCGAAGCTTTTTGGCTTCTTCTTGTCTGCTGGGAATGTTCCTTCCTGCAAATATGTTATAATACGGTTGCGCCAGTCCCAAGTCAAATTTACAGAGTGTACCTCGAGTTGGTCTATTGATGAATGTAGGAGGGTGATCACGTTTTCCTTTGTGATGTTCTTGGTGGTTGCTGCTAATTTGGCGAGGCCGTGTGCTTTGATATTTTGTGCTCGAGGTATTTGGTCGAGTCGATATTCATCAAATTCCGGTAGCAATTTATGAATTTCTGCCTGGTACCTTTGTAGCCTCTGTTCTTTGATTTGGAAAGTCCCTGTGACTTGGTTGACAACGAGTTGCGAGTCGCATCTAAGGATGACTCGGCGTGCTCTGTATTTGAGAGCTAGTTTCAACCTTGCAATTATGGCCTCATAGTTAGTCATATCAGGACACCGTATGGACTGGCGAATGACTTCGCCTATTGGGACCTTGAGTACGAGTCCTGGTTCAGATCCTGATGCGTTGGATGCGCCATCAGTGTATAGGATCCATAGGTCGGGCAGATCGGACGAGGTCCGTGAAATTTCCTCTTCGACCTCGGTTATTATTTTGGCACTGAAATCGGCGACGAAGTCGTCGAGTACCTGCGATTTTATCGCTGTTCGCGACTGATACGTTATATCATGCTCGCTCAATTCTATGGCCCATTTGGCCATTCTCCCTGATAGTTCGGGTTTATTCAGGATGCCTCTCAAGGGAAAGGTCGTTACCACCGATATGGGGTGGCATTGAAAATAGGGTCTAAGCTTTCGTGAAGCTACGACCAACGCCAATGCCAATTTCTCGATGTGAGGGTACCTTGTTTCGGCGTCGATGAGAGTTTTGCTGATGTAATAGATTGGAGATTGCGTACCTTTATCTTCGCGGATCAATACTGCGCTTACTGCGACTTCCGATACAGCCAATTATATAAGGAGGCGCTCACTGGGTTCTGCTTTGGCTAGTAGCGGGGGAGATGACAAGTACACCTTTAATTCTCTCAAGGCCTCGATGCATTCTGCATTCCATTGGAGATTGTTGTCTTTTTTGATCACGTTAAAGAACTTGTGGCATCTGTGGGAGGATTGCGATGAACCTTGACAGGGCAGCTATGCGACCTGTCAACTTTTGTACCTGTTTTTTGCTAGTTAACACTTCGGATATTTCTTCAATGGTCTTGATTTGGTCGAGATTGACCTCGATGCCTCTTTGTGATACCAAGAACCCGAGGAACTTGCCCGAAGTTACGCCGAAAGCACATTTTTCGGGGTTCAGCTTCATACCGTACTACCTCAGTATTTCGAAGGCTTCTTTCAGGTGGTCGATATGATACTCCTTCCTTTTCGATTTGATCAACATGTCGTCTATGTAAACCTCCATAGTTTTGCCGAGCTGGTTCTTGAACATTTTGGTCACCAATCCTTGGCAAGTTGCCCCTGCGTTCTTCAAGCCAAATGGCATGACTTGATAACAGTACGTTCCTTGATGGGTGATGAAAGTAGTCTTCTCTTGGTCCTCTTCCTCCATGAGGATTTGGTTGTAGCATGAGTAGGCGTCCAAGAAACTCAACAACTCGTGCCCTGCCATTGCGTCAATGAGCTAATCGGTATGAGGCAAGGGAAAGGAGTCCTTTGGGCAGGCCTTGTTTAGGTCCGTGAAATCCACGCACATCCGCCATTTCCCGTTTTTCTTTTTGACCATGACTACATTGGCGACCCATTGAGGATATTTTGATTCTCGAATGGAGCCGTTAGCGAGTAGTTTATCCACTTCCCGCTGACGGCATCATTGATTGCGATGTTGAATTTTCTTCTCGCTTGGCGTACTGGGGGTAGAATGGGTCAACGTTCAATCTGTGCGTGGCGCCGTCTTTCGGAATCCCTGGCATATCTGCGTGGGAAAACGTAAACAGATCGGCATTATTGGTTAAAAATTCATGAAATTTACCTGGCTCGGAGAGCTTATGGCCTATATAGGACTTTTTGTTGCTGTCGCTGCTATTTAGTTGGACGGGATCGAGATCTTCTATTGTCGATCCTGCGGCCTTCACGATGTCGGGGTCCTTAATAACGTCTTTCCGATCGTCGGGTTCGGACCCCAACTTCGTTAATTGCTATGCTTCTGAGCTTGTTCCTTTTAGTTGTTGAGTGAATGTGCAATCTTGGGCGATGCGGTAGCATTCTTGGGCTGTGCGTTGTTTGCCTCGAATGTTGGATATTCCCCACGGGGTAGGGAATTTGATTACTTGGTACAAACTGGACGAGATAGCCCTCATGGAGTGTATCCACGGTCGTCCTGTGATTGCGTTGTAAGATGTGTCCTGGTTCATGACATGGAACGTTGTTTCTAAGGTGATGCCTCCGGCCAGGACGGCAGTGTTATTGCTCTTAAGGTTCGTTCTACTGCATTGTTAAAACCCATTAGTGTTATGCAACATGGTACATCTTGTCCTCGAGTCGCATTTGTTCCTCGAGTCGTATTTGTGCGAGCACTCGAGGATGGATAATACACGCGCCGCTTCCGTCGTCTACCATTATTCTTTTAACATCAGTATCTAAAATACGTAAAGTAATGACAAGAGCATCAAAGTGAGGAAAAATCAAACTGTTGGTATCTGACTTATCGAAGATGATACTTTCTTCGAGGTCATCATACCGATCGTGAGTGATCGACCGCTTTAGCTTGTGTGTGGTGGTAAATTTTATGTGGTTGATTGCGGCTTCGTTGCCTCTACAGATGATCATTTGAATGGTGCGGTCAGGGGAGGGCAGCTTTGGAGGGCCCTGGTTTTGTTCTCGTCCTCGGTCACTCATTAACTCCTTCAGGTGCCCTTGGTTCAGCATGTTAACCACTTCTTGCCGCAGGGCTATGCAGTCCTCAGTTTTGTGACCCCGCTCCTGGTGAAGTTCACAAAGGACGTTCGACTTTCGGGTACTGGGGTCGGACTTCATTTTTTGAGGCCACTTCACATTCGTACCAAGCTTCTCTAGTGCGTACACTACTTCTGAAGGAGAAACACAAAAATTATAAGCGGATAAGAGTGGGGGCATACCTCTTTTGTTTCGCTGAGTCCCTGTGTGTGGCCTGGACGGGCCTTCCATATGTCGAGGGGATAGTGGAGTGGTGCTTCTGACATAGGGCTGATGCCTATCTCGGTTGAGGCGTGGTCCAGACTGATCTCTTCGACTGTCATTACGACGGTCTTTCTTTGGCTCTATTTGGATAGACGTTAAACGTAGGGTTGGACCTTAAGGTCGTCATCGTCTGCTCTCGCCTCGGCATAGTAGGCGTTGTAAATTTCTTCCCAAGTGGTGGGAGGGTATTTCATGAGCCTGCTTAACAACTTCCTGGTTGCCTTTGAACCACTTCTGTTCAACCCGTTTTGGAAGGCTGCCACCGTCATTCCTTCCAATACGTTTGGTAAGCTCATCCTCGCCCTGTTAAACCGAGCGAGGAAGTCCCTGAGTCCCTCGCCTGGCGATTGCCTAACGACGAATATGTCGTTCACCCTGGCCTCCGCTTTCTTAGCTCCAGCGTGGGCGGTGCGAACTTATCAGCCATTTCTTCAAACGTTGTTATAGACCGTGCTGGTAGTTGTGAGTACCAAGTTAGGGCTCCTCCGATTAGGGTTTCGCCAAACCTTTTTATTAATACTGACGATACTTGCTCCTTTGATATATCGTTACCCTTTACTGCTGTGACATAGTAAATGATGTGGTCTTCTGGGTCTGTGGTGCCATCGTATATCTTCAAATATGGTGGCATTTTAAAGGTCTTGGGTATGGCATGCGGGGCCGCCTCCTCGCTATACGGTTGTTCGACGAATCGGCCAACATCTCATTTTGGTAGCAGTTTCGGGGCGCCCGGTATCTAATCGACCCTTTCTTGATGTTCTCTCATCTGGTCGCGGAGTGCTTTATTTTCGTTTTCCATTTCTTCCATTTTCTTTAAAATGGCTGTCAGTGCATCATTGCTTGCATCAACAATGGTGTGAGTATTACCTGTTGGGGGAGCTGGTCGCTCATCGGTGGTTGTTATGACATTTGCTGGCGCGACATTTTGGTTCGCTCTTTGAACGGGTTTGTCGAGTATGTCATTGAGGGTACTTGTCAGCCACTCCTCCAACAATTTCTTCACTGCTGGTGGTGCTTCCTCGGCTGTGCACGTGGAAGCTCCCCTTTCGCGTGATGCAGTTACACTTTCATGAGGAGAGGGTGAGTCGCTCCGCCTGGGTGTAACACTTAGCATCACGTTCTCATTGTCTTCCCTGCCATCCTCGTTGATAGTGTTCAAAATGTTCGATGTGACACTTGCTATTGCTTTCTGTCTTGCATCTCCTTTTCCTGCCATTGTTAGTTTATGCAAACGAGGAAAAGGTGGCTGTCCCTTTTTATGATCTAGAAAAAACTAAAATTTTAACTAAAAACTCCCTACAGACAACGCCAAATTGTTTGACCAAAAAGTGTTAAGCCTTTTGATTAAACCAATTAATAATGAGAAGATGGGTGAATCTTAGTTAAGAATAATAAAATCTAGACCAAATGTTAGATAAAGTAGGCAAGATGAACTACGTTAGCTAATGTTTGAGCTGATTAAATGCTCATAAATGCAACAACATAAATGTACAATAAATATAAATAAATGCGATTAGCATAACAAGGAATTTACTACCCAATTATTGTAAGATTCGGATGGCTCTTTCCCCTGACAACAACTTGGAAAGAAGGGAATCAAAGAAGGTTCAGGGATCTTTGGATCTTGTGAGCATAGAACCGAAAATGTATGTTGGAATAATGTAATCAATGAACAAGACAATATTAGTAATTCTTTCAGGTCAACCTTTTACAGAGTGTTTTTCTTCTCATAAAGTGAAGATCCCCCTTTTGTTCTCTATCTCTTCCTATTTATAAGGGATATTTCCCAAAAATCCTAAAAAAAGTACAAAATAAGGAATATTCAAGGGAATATACCTTATATCCATATATGAACTTATGCTACCGTTATTCCTTCATCTCAGCTCCCCGTCTTTGGCATCAGTCTTCTCGAGAGCAGCCTTCAATTATCACACCGTGGTCGACCCCCGTCCGCGGTCTGGCTTATCCATTGTTGCCAAGTCGCCAAATTTTGTCCAATACAACTTGCATTCTAAGCGTTCGATAAAATTCCTAGACTAGTTTACACAGTAATTTTAGAAGTAACTTTAGAAGTAATTGAACAACCCATATAGCATCTTGAGATGTGTTTGGTATTGCATCGTACCACGATGTTAAATAAGGCACTTCTTGGGAGGCAACCCAAGTTATTTTCCTTTTATTTCTTGCATTTTTGATTTATTTAGAGTAGTTTTGTGTGTTTTGCTCTTTTGCTTTGATGAATTGTGGTGTTTAAGTGTGTGTAAGTGAAGTGCTTGAAGGAAAGAAGTGGATCAATTTTGCTAAGTGTGAAAAAATAGCTTCAGGTGAGAGAGCAACCATGCGTAGGATAATTGCGTAGCCTACGCAGGAATGCGTAGGCAAAAACAGTGGCATTTGAATTTGGCCAGGGTCGGCTTTTGGGTAAAGCCTCTAAAGCCCAAGATTTAGGCCCCCAATTTTAGGGGGGCCCATTTTTTAATAATTTTTTTAATTAAGTATTTTTTTCTCTTATTACATATTTTGGTAAAAAATAATAATTTATTTCTTAAAAATGGGCTCCTAACGTATAAATACAAATTTTATGGAAGGATTCAAGTGATTATTCTTTTTTCTTTAGTCTTTTTCTCATTAAATATTATGTAAACATTTTTCACTTCCTTTTCTTGGTTTGCACAATATTCACTTTTCTTTTATAAATCTTTCTCAGTTCTCACCAAACGTTACTACTATTATATTTTTTCTTTGTGCCTCCAAGAGATCATATTGTTCTGTATTTTTCGTCAATCAAGCTAAAGCCTACCAGAAGTATATTGAAAGCAACAAATATTTATTTTCACATCAAATTAATAAATCAAGTTCTTCTATTCCAACTTTTTAGTACTAGTTTTTATCTACGTTTGTTTTATACATACGCATATATTATCCTTTTAGTATTTATTAAAATTTGAATATGCCAAATATAAAGTATGAATTCGGTTGTTCAAAACTTAAGGAAAAAAAGTTGAATCTTTGATACAATCCCAAAGAAGAAATAATAGTACTCTAATGGATATAATCAATCCAATAAAAAGACTTGATTTCTTTTCAAATGCTTATATTGCATATAGAATAATGGTAACAGTTCCTGTAACAGTTGTCTCGGGTCGTCCTCAATCACAAACTAAAAATTTGAAAAAAGTTTTTAAAATTAAAATTGATAAAATCTTACTTAAGATCAACCATGGCGCAAGAGATTGAATGGATTAACTATATTATCAATTGAAAAATAACTATTAGAATAAATTGATTATAAAATAAATATTCATAATTTTGCATCTGAAAAAGCTAGAAAATTAGATTTCAAATAAATAATATATATGAATTTTTTTTATTATAAAAAAATAATTAAAGGCCTACTATGAAAGTTTGGCTTTAGGCCCCCAATACTATTGAGCCGCTATGAATTTGGCTGCCCTAAAAGAAGATTCGCGTAAACAAGTTTAACAGTTAAATGTTTGACTTGGTTTGACTTTTTAATTGGTGATTTAAACCTCAAGAGAATAAAAACAGCTCCTTCCCTTTTCTTTTTTCCACTGTTTTAATTCTTATTCCTATATCCTACGCACAAGTCTGCTCCTCCCTCATAATTCTACCACTGCTTCTTCTTCTCCGGTCAAAATTCCGGCAAGCTCGACTAAGCACCTCAAGTATGATTGAATCCTTTCTCTCGTGTTTTTCAATTTACTAGCTGAGCTTCTTCTCCGCTGCAAATCCCGCCTCTTTTCTCCTTTTCTGTTCTTGTTGGGTTAGTCTCTTGCCGAGATTTTTGTTGTTTCTAAAAGAGTAACTACTTGTTTGAGCAAATAATTACTAAACTAATTAGTAACAAGATAATGGGGCGAATCTCAGTTAAGCTTAATAAATCCTATATCAAATAAAGCGAGATTCTTATTTAGTGAGAAGAGTTTAGGAGTATTAATTAATGAGTACAATATACTAAGATTGATGAAATATGTAATATCATAAATGCAGAATAAATGCAAGAAACGACAATGATTATAGAGTAAAGGAACTTTCACCCCAATGATTGTATGATTGGGCGTTTCTTCCTTCTGACGGTGTGAATAGGTATGCAGTTGATGTGAATGTGGAATCCTTGAGATTTATGGATGAAAGTTGTATAACATGTGCTTGAATAAAGTGGATCAGACAATTCTTTCGTATATTCTTCTCTCAATTTTACAATATGATTCTCTCTTCCCAGAAAGGGCATATCCCCTTCTTATTCACTATCTCCTCCTATTTATAAGGGACATTCCCCGAAAAATCCTAAAAAGTACAATATAAAGAATATCCAAAAGAATATTCTTCCTGTCTCTTCCTAAGTTCAGGCTACCGTTATTATCTTCTCCCAGCTGCCCGCTTCTGGTTGTCGGCCTCTATCATAACGACCGTCAGTCGCTGTGTTGTGGTCGACCACGTCGTGATTACCAAATTTGGACCTATACAGTTAGTCCCTAAGCTTGTTGAGGTCGTAGCCCTGCATGTCCTCTATAAGCGAACATCACGCATTCCCGTTGTGGGAGAATTTGGTTCTTAAATTACACTGGGTCGACCAAGACCGAGAGAGCGACACGTCATGCGGACTCCTGATTGATGTGGTTATCGAGATGTGATGTCACTCCTACGTGCGTCATCATTACGCATCTTCCCGAGACATCGTCTGAGTGCTTGTCACTTTGGTTTTAGTGCCATTGGCAGTTTGCTGCTTCGATCCTCGCGCCTTTTAACCCTATAAATAGGTGAGGGTTTTGTTTTTTCAGAGATTTTTTGCCATTTCCTCTCTTGTGTATACATCATTCTCCTTCAATCATCTTTCTCATTTCTTAGCTCTGTTCCTGTGGTTCTGCTTCCCGTCTTCCGGTTCAGTCACCGTTTCCCCTTTCTGGTTTACCAGCACATCCTCTACTACCAAGATGTCCCGAACCTTCCGTGCACACGATGAAGTTTCCGACGTCACTCTGCTATCAGTGGCTCCTCCTTTCGGTGGTGAGGATATCGCGGCCGAGGAGGGTGACAGTTTCCCTACCGTAGAAGAGATACTCCCCAGTAAACCTACGTCCAGGAAATATTTTCATAAAGAACCTACTCCTTCTCCTGTTCCGGTAATATCTGAAATCGGACCTTCTCAGATAAATGAACTCCGGTCTACGTACCAGATTCCTCCTCACGTCGAGATGGTTCTAGCTGGGGAGGACATTGTGGAGGTCCACAGACCAGGATATTGTGCTTTTTATGTGTATCCTTTCGTGATTGGTCATACCCTCCCTCTTATTCCGCTGGCGGAGGAGTTCTGTTGTTTTTACGAGGTCTGCCCTGCACAGCTGTCTCCGTACTTGTATAAAATCTTTCTGATGATGACGAAGTATGCAGAGTTAGCTGGGTGTGAGGTCGGCATTCACCACCTTTTGCATTTATATTCCCCGAGCTTTCATAGGGGTACCATGATATATTTGTGGCATTGTGGGACCGGGGGGTTGGTGGTTGGAATGGATGACAGGCAAGCCGGAAGTTTTGGCACAAGTATTTTTTCATCAAAATGGAGCACTTGGTGTCTGTCGGACCCTGTTGGATTTCCTGAGCAGTGGAATCATAACCGTAGGTGCCGTTGCCGTAAGCTTGTTATCTATTTTTGTTCTTTCTGTTTTTTATTCATCCGCGATTTTTCCGTGCAGCTGAGAGGCGTGCGCCCTTTCCTGTCGTCGGCATTGAGGATTGGGTAGCTCGCGTGCTACCTTTCATGGTGGGTATTCGAGACTAGGTCGCTTTTGTCAAATGCTTCGGACTGAAGGCTTCGTCTGGTAAGTATTACTTTTGCTCCGACCTTCGACTGTTTGCTGTCGATTATTGACACGATCCGTTTGTGGTGGCAGACCGACGGATTTCCCAAAAGAAGGCTCCAGTCCCAGCATTTCGCCAGGCCATTGCATAAGCGGGGATGCAATTTACCATAGTCGAGTCCGCCCGCAGAGGTCGTACCCAAACATCGCCAATAAGGGACCTTCCTCGGGAAGTCGTTGTACGGGATGAGACCTCTTCCTATCCTACTTACCACCTCGTAGACGAATCTTCCAACGGAGATGAATCTTCGTTGAGAAAAAGGAGGAGGGTGGAACTTGGGAAGGCCGTCGCTACCGATCTTGGAAAGAGAAAAATGGTTGCTTCAAGAGTGGCGTCTTTTCCTAGGTCAGGCACAGGGGCCGTTCTTATGGCGGATGCCATTTTGGCGGGGAGGTCCCCTAGGGGCAAAGAGGTATGTCAAGGCGGGGGACCTGTACAATCTGCTGAAGGCGGCGCGTCGTCTGCTGTTGGAAGAGATGGAGCGGCGCATGCGGAGGACAATGGTTTAGGCTCGGACATCGATCCCGAAGATGTGCGAGCACTCTTGGAGAGACGTACCCGCATGGAAGTGAGGACGGAGGGCCCTAACCGACACGTAATCATTCCTGCGGATTACGATCTTTTGGTGAACTCCAAGCAGGTAGTGTCGGCATATGCACCTTTGTGTGCTGCTTCCGAGAACACAGCGCTTCAGGCGGTGAGTGATGCGAAATTATCGCGGATTATTTCCGGCATGGCTTTGCGGGTAAGTGTTTTCACTCTTCCCCTCTTTTGGATTTGTTTTGTATGCGTAATCTGTCTAAGTTGACTTTCTTTCCTCTGCATATCAAACTCTCATCATGGAGATTGAGCACGATCGGAGGGATGAATGAAGGACGACCGTGTTTGGGAAGTTGGCCTCTAAGTACAAAGAGTATCGCACCAAGCACCGTGCATTGGCCGATGTCTTTACTCAAGATAGCAATTTTCAGCTATTTCGTGATGGGCTTAAGAAAAAAGAGGAAGAGTTGGCGCAGAAGGTTGAGGAGCTGAAAGAGCGGGACGACGAGCTGATGAGGGCCATTGGTCGATGTAGCGAGCTTGAGAGGATGATGAGCTTGAAGTGAGCAAGGGGATGACGGCCGAGAACGCTGACCTTCAGGCTCGGGTGTCCGCCTTAACTGCCGAACTTGGGCGAAGAGAGGCAGAGGCCGTCGACTGGAGGGGTGAATCGAGCGCCAAAGCTGATGACTTGGCTCGTGCTGAAAAGGGCAGGGTGATTGCCATATCTGAAATAGCGGCCCTAGAGGACGCCCTCCGTGTTTGTAGGTCCGAGCGCGACAATGAGGTGGAAACGTCAGCGATTAAGGTGGCGAGATTAGAAAAACGGATTCAAGATCTGGAGGTAGAGTTGTCCATGTTGAACGATCAGGTTGTTGCTGTGAAGGCAGAGGAAGTGCGCCGACAGTCGCAACCCTCCGCGTCTCATATCTCAGCTGATCCCGTCGTGCTGCGGGAGTTGTATGAGATGTGAGTCCATGCCGAGGCCTGCGGCTATGATCCCGGTATGCCTGGCGGAGATGATGTTGATGGTGACGATGCGGACAGGCTCGCCTCCGATTCTTGGTATAACGAGAAGTATGCTGCGGGAGACGACGCGGCGTAGGACTTGTGTATTCATTTTGTTTTTGCTTTGCTATTTTTGTGAGGGCGTCTCCGAGCCCTTTGTACAAAACTTTTGTAATATAACAGTTGCAATGGTATGACTATCTTTTTGTTGTTTACCTCCGCATTGTTATTTTTGTTTGTTGTGAGGGGGTCTCCGGCTATTCGGCCTCTCGTGTACTGTTTTGGCATGGTTGATTGTAGATCTTAGTAACTTGAGCAGAGTTGAATTTAATTGATTCGGGCAAGGTCGAATTTTAAGTAGTCCGAGCAAAGTCGAATGTTAAAGTAATTCGAGCGAAGTCGAATGTTAAAGAGATCCGAGCGAGGTCGAATGTTAAAGTAATTCGAGCGATGTCGAATTTTTTCTTTTGGCGATGGCCTTGGCCGTAGGGGTGTTATTTCGAGTTAAGGTCGAAATGTTAACCTATTGAAATTTGAGAGAGGTCGAATGTTAAAGTAATTCGAGCGTTGTCGAATTTTTTCTTTAGGCAATGGCCCTTGGCCGTAGGGGTGTTATTTCGAGTTAAGGTCAAAATGTTAACCCGTTGAAATTCGGGCGAGGTCAAATGTTAAAGTAATTCGAGCGAGTTCAAATTTTTTCTTTTGGCGATGGCCCTTGGCCGTAGGGGTGTTATTTCGAGTTAAGGTCGAAATGTTAACCCGTTGAAATTCGAACGAGGTCGAATTGTTAAGTGATGGAGAATAAAATGTTGCTTTATTTCACTCATTGGAGAATATCTTGGTGGAGAGTACAAAATGTTACTTTATTTCATTCACTGGAGAATACTATACATGTTCGTTTCATACACATATTGGAGAAGTTTCCATGTATCTAGTCCCTTCATCGTTCGGCCTGGAGAGATGATCGGCAGGCGGGGCGATGAATTATACTTTGAACTTCAAGACGTCCCCTTCGTCGCCTCATTAAAAACCTACCCGAGAAAACCCAATTGGGACAAAACCCGGGCAAGGGAATAAGAGTACGATTTCGGAGGGCGTCCTTTTTCAGAAGTTGAAGTATTTGAGGTGAGCGACGTTCCAATTATTTAGTAGTAGTTTTACTTCCATTGTTTCCAATTGGAATGTTCCTTTGCTTGCTGCTGCAGTGATTTTGTATGGCCCTTCCCAATTGGTTCCTAATTTTCCTTCCTTCGGATATTTGCTTGCCAGTGTTTTGGCTTTGAGAACATAGTCTCCTACTTTGAGTGGTCGTACTTTGACCTTTTTGTTGTAGTACCTTTCTGCCTGTTGTTTTTGGGCTACCATTCTTACGTAAGCCATGTCTCTTCGTTCTTCTGCCTCATCGATGTCTTGTTTTCTGTTCTCGTTGTTGTCCCGTCCACTTTCATTGGAGTACCTTAGGCTGGGTTCTCCGACCTCAACAAGTATCATGGCATCAGTCTCGTAGACTAGTGAATATGGCATTTCGCCTGTGCTTGTTTTTGGCGTAGTGCGGTAGGCCCATAATACCTCTGGTAGCAGCTCCGGCCACAAACCTTTAGCGTCCTCGACTTTTTCTTTAAAATGTTCAATATTGTCTTGTTGGAGGATTCGGCCTGACCGTTGCCTGCAGGATGATATAGCGTCGAGAGTATTCTCTTGATGTGCCATTTCTCGAAGAATACGGTAGTCTTTCTCCCGGTGAATTAGGGCACATTGTCGCAGCTGATTTCTTTAGGGATGCTGAAACGACATATGATATTCTTCCATATGAATGCGATGACCTCCTGTTCACGTATTTGGGTGAACGCACCTGCTTCCACCCATTTGGAAAAGTAGTCAGTTAAAACTAAAAGGAAACGTATCTTACCTCACCCTGCTGGGAGGGGTCCGACGATGTCCATTCCCCATTTGATGAACGGCCATGGCGAAGTAACGGAGTGGAGGTGCTCGCCCGCTTGATGTATCATATGTGCATATTTTTGACACTGTTAGCATCTTTTGACATAATCTGCGGCTTCCTTTTTCACGGTGGGCCAGTAGTATCCTGCCTGAATAAGGCATCTGACAAGTGCTCTGTTGCCTGTATGGGCACCGCAATGACCTTCGTGTACTTCTTCGAGCACGCGCCTTGTCTGACTCGGCCCTAGGCATTTAGCCAAGGGGCCGCCGAACGTTCTCTTGTAAAGGTCGTGATTTATGAGGTTGTACCAAGCCGCCTGCACTCAAAGCTTTTTGGCTTCCTTTTTGTCTTGTAGGAGTGTTCCTTCCTGCAAATATGCCATGATGCGGTTGCGCCAGAACCAAGTCAAATTTATAGAATGCACCTCAATTCGGTCTATTGACGAGTGGAGGAGGGTGACCACATTCTCCTTGGTGATATTTTTGGTTACCGCTGCCAGTTTGGCGAGGCCATCAGCTTCGATATTTTGCCCCCGGGGTATCTGGTCGAGTCGGCATTCATCGAATTCTGGCAGTAGTTTATGGATTTCTGCCTGATATTTCTGTAGCCTTTGCTCCTTGATTTGGAAAGTCCCAGTGACTTGGTTAACAACAAGTTGCGAGTCGCATCTGAGGACGACTCGTCGTGCTTCGTATTTGAGGGCTAGCTTTAATCCTGCAATTACGGCCTCATACTCGGCCTCATTGTTAGTCATTTCGGGGCACCGTATAGATTGGCGAATCACTTCGTCTATTGGGACTTCAAGTACGAGTCCCAGTCCAGATCTCGACGCATTAGATGCACCATCGGTGTAAAGGACCCAGAGGTCGGGCTGTCCAGGAGAGGTGCGAAGCGTTTCCTGCTCGACCTCGGATAATATTTAGGCACTGAAGTCAACGACGAAGTCGGCGAGTACCTGTGATTTTACCGCCGTTCACGGCTGATATGTTATATCGTGCTCGCTCAATTCTATGGCCCACTTGGTCATTCTTCCCGACAACTCGGGTTTATGCAGGATGCTCCTTAGGGGGAAAGTCATCACCACCGATATGGGATGACATTGAAAATACGGTCTGAGCTTTCGTGAAGCTACGACCAGTGCCAGAGCCAGTTTCTCGAGGTGGGGATACCTCGTTTCGGCATCGACCAGGGTTTTGCTGATATAATAAATTGGAGATTGCGCACCTTTGTTTTCGTGGACCAAAACTGCGCTTACCGTGACTTATGAGACTACTAGGTAGACTAGGAGGCGTTCGTCGGGTTCTGCTTTGGTGAGTAGTGGTGGCGAGGACAAGTATGCCTTTAGTTTTCTCAGGGCCTCGATGCAGTTTGAATTCCATTGGAGCTCGTTGTCTTTTTTCAGCACATTTAAAAACTTATGGCATCTGTCGGATGACCACAAATGAACCTTGACCGGGCGGCTATACTAGCCAGCTTTTGTACCTATTTTTTGCTGGTTAATATTTCGGGTATTCCTATGATGGCCTTGATCTGGTCTGGATTGACTTCGATGCCTCTTTGTGATACCAAGAAACAGAGGAATTTGCCCGAGGTCACACCGAAGGCACATTTTTCGGGGTTTAGCTTCATTCCGTACCGTCTTAAGATGTCGAAGGCCTCTGTAAGGTGGTCGATGTGGTCCTCTTTCCTTTTGGATTTGACTAACATGTCATCGATGAAAACTTCCATTATTTTGCCGAGTTGGTCTTTAAACATTTTGATGACCAAACTTTGACACGTGGCCCCTGCGTTCTTTAACCCGAATGACATAACTTTGTAACAGTACGTTCCCTGATGGGTGATGAAAATAGTTTTCTCCTGGTCTCCCTCCTCCATGAGGATTTGGTTGTAACCCGAGTAGGCATCCAAAAAGCTCAGCAGTTCATGTCCTGCTGTTGCATCGATGAGTTGGTCGATATGAGGCAGGGGAAAAGAGTCTGTCGGGCATGCTTTGTTTAGATCTGTGAAATCTACACACATCCACCATTTCCCATTTTTCTTCTTTACCATGACCACATTGAGACCCATTGGGGATATTTTGACTCTCGGATAGAACCATTGGCGAGCAGCTTATAAACTTCATCACTGACGGCCTCATTAATTACGACATTGAATTTTCTCCTTATTTGCCGTACAGGTGGATAGACTGGGTCAACATTCAACTTGTGCGTAGCGATGTCTTTCAGGATGCCCGGCATATTTGAGTGGGAGAAGGCAAACGAATCGGCATTGTTAGCTAAGAATTTATGAAATATACCTGGTTCTGTGAGATTGTGCCCGTTATAAGCCTTTTTTGTGTTGTCGCTGCTGTTTAGTTGGACGGGATCGAGGTCTTCTACTGTCGACTCAACGGATTCCACGATGTCGGGATCCTTGATAACGTCTACCTATGCGTCTTATTTGGTTCCCGACATCGCTAATTGCTATGCCTCCGCGCTTGTTCCCGTTAGTTGTTGGGTGTGTGTGCAATCTTGGGCGATACGATAGCATTCTTGAGCAGTGCGTTGTTCGCCTCGGATGCTGAAAACTCCCCATGGGGTAGGGAACTTGATTACTTGATATAGGCTTGACGGGATGGCCCTCATTGCGTGTATCCACTGTCACACCTCCTTTTTCGCTACACCTGTGAGGGTGCAAAGGAGTTTTTCCAATTAAAGGACAGTCGGAACGGGATTTATTATTAATATTCAGAGTCGCCACTTGGGAGATTTATGGTGTCCCAAGTCACCGTTTGAATCCCGATCCGAAGAAATTATGACTCTGTTAACAGTCCGCGAACCAGAACTCCAAGTAAGGAATTCTGTTAACCCGGGAGAAGGTATTAGGCATTCCCGGATTCCGTGGTTCTAGCACGGTAGCTCAACTGTTGTATTTGCTTTTATCTGATTTTAAAAAAATATTCTAACCTAAATGCCTTTTAGTAGTAAACCGCTTTTATTGTTATTTTTAATAAGAATTGCAACGTCGTGAAAATGCGTCTCGAACCACGTCGCACCAGTGCACCCGTGATTGTCAACACACTTCAACTTCGTTGAGATTTAGATTTGGGTCACATAAATGTGCACCCACATTTAGGAAGGTAATATTATTAACATACGCGCCTAAAGCAACTACGCATTTATTATCTTTGGGGAAGACCGTGAAATTCGCTAAACGGTCTGCCCGAATTCTAAGTATTTTTATGTAACATTTATTGAGGGCCCCGCGATTTATGTATTTTATTTAGCGAGGCTCATCTCATTTTATTATCAAAGGCCAACCTAAAAGCAAACTACACTTCTCTGCTTAAGTTGTCTCTAAAAGAGGGACCCTAATTAATTAGCAGATGTGGATGGCCCAAAATTCCATAATTCAATCTTCAAACAATTGGGCCTAGCAACTGAACAGATGAGGACGTTCCATATCTGGGCGTTCCAAAGCAGTCCAGGTTTCATTTTTAAGAGACTGGGCCGCTTAGACCATTGACAAACCCAAAAGCCCAGTGTCACTTTTAATTTGAGGCGGGCTAACATTTCTAGGCCAAATACAAAATCAGAGCCTGCAAACTTCAGTTGATCTATCTTGAACAAATTCAATTATGCGTTGAAATCTGGTATAAACAGCAAGGGTTATTTCGAACAATGTTTGCAGCCTATCTTATCATGTTAATTCGTTCCTTTTAAATGTACCTCTGCACATTGCAATGTCAATCAAACGTGAATAGACTAAGACCAAAGAATCAATTGAACTTCATGCTTATAGGATTATATATGCCAGTCTTAAACTTCAATTAATAGACAGCGATTCAGCCTGGATTTCTGAGTAATGTACATTTAAAATTAAATCAACTAACCTACAAATAACAATGATTATCCAAACAGCATTTCCAGGAAACCAGTCCTAATTCGCGTCATTTTTAACCTTATGAATTAGCTAACACCCGATATTATTATACCAGACACAAACACACTACTAACAGTTCTAACGAGCAAGCACAAGCCCGTAGCTCACCCATCCAATATATGTCCAATACAGCCCAGTTTCAGTCCAGTTATACAATGCCAATGCAAATCAAAAGAAGACCTAGACAAATACAAGTCATCTATTATCTATTTCATTATGGCAGCTTGAACACATGGATTTCAGGAAGCCAATGTATGATGTATTTCATTTCAGCATTTCAACGTCAAAGCTACACCAATACATGGTTCAGATGTGTACCTGGAAGTGTAAAATAATAGAGAAAAGAGGAATGTCAGCAGCAGCTCAGTGAATCACAGCAACAGGCAGCTACAGATCCAACGGTGAAACCACAGAATCTAACTNGCTTCACCAAAAACTCAGGAACACACTACAGAAGTACAACACCAACTGATGGCCCCGAAATGACTCGATTGAACCCCAAAAACCACTCGAAATAGACCAATATACTTCAGGAAAGCTTCAGCAATTAGAAGAGATGAAGATCACTGCCTAAAACTTGAAATTAACCTATAAAAGGCAATGTAACAGTATTTTTGGTTTTCTACTGCATTTCTGTTTCTTTATCTTTTCGACCCTTTTTTTTTTGAAGATTTGTAGTTTGGATTTCAAGTTCAGATCTGAAACTTATGGATAATGGAAGGGAATTTTTAGAGGCTCCAAAACTTGTGAATCAAGGCAAATGAATGCCTATTTATAGGTGAACTTAGGGTCCAATTTCAGATTTTTCCTTTACCCATTAGTCCCTATTTTAATTCTATTTTTACCCTTTATTTTCTGACTTGTTACACAAGTAACTACACCTATTTTATTGAAATCTATACTAAAGTCCATCCTAGAAGGTTCTATACCCATTACAATTCCTATTCTATCCTTACCTTGGTTCTAAAATTACCAATTTGGCAAAACATGCCATTTTCAATCCCTAAAACACCCTCAAACCTCTCCTAGAATTACCAACATGTTTTAATTACACTTAACCAATTTATCCTGAAACCTAAATTTATTAAGGCTTAAACAGTAATTTAAAGAAAAGCCCTAATTAACCAATTTCCAATTGAACTAATTAACCCTAGCTAATACCAATTATGGAAATTCAAATGATCTAAACTAACAACAAAATTAAAACCATTAATTCATTGCAGCTAATCATGAAACTAATCTGTCAGAATTTTGAACAACAGGTAACAATTAACATAATCGAAAGCTAACCAGAATCAAAATATATTTATCCAAACAACAGTTAAATTGAAACCCTATAGCCCTAATTTAAGTATCATGCAGGAAAAAAACAAACCCTAATTAAAGCTAAACAAACAAGTCAAAAATCAACAAAGAAAAGAACAAGCAGGCTTACTGACCATGGAACGAACTCTGGCCAACCATTGTCGTTTGAATCCTCCGGGATTCTTGACACGTAACATCCCTAATCGTGTGTTTTCAAAAGAAAACACGTGATTAGGGAAATTACGGTCCAAAATCTCCAAGATTTCTGAGTTAGGGTTCTGCCGGAATTTGGGATTTAGAATTTGTAATGTTCCGGGCAGATTCGAGACAAGTGGCTATGGGGGTTGGGTAGAGGAGGCTTGGGCGGTTCTGTGGTGTGAATTTGGGTTAATTTGGGACAACTGATGTCATGGCCGGAAAACTTTAAACCGTTATTCGAAGGGTTCAGCGTTGATTCGAGGGATGGGGTTTGGGGAATTAGGTAGGGGGGACTCAGACGAACCTAGGGTGTTAATTTGGGACTATTTGGCATACTTTGGGTCTTGGCCGGAGAATCTTTGGTTTAATATTTGACGCTTTTGGCCGGGATTTGAAGGAGATCATTTGCATATTTGGAAAGAGGGTAAAAAGGGGAAGCTGGGGTGTTATTTTGGTAAAGTTTGGAGATTCTCCGCCGCCGTGGGCGATTTCCGGCGGCGGAGCATGGCGGGGGAACGGTGGAGGCGTGGTGGGGAAATGCGGCGTTACAGGGAGTGGTTGTACGAGGAGGGAGAGAAATGTTTAGGGTTTTGAGTTAATTTTCGGACAGTTTTATTGAATGGTTTGGGTTGATGAGGGCCGTAGGATCATGGGGAATGGACGGCCAGGATGGACTGACGCCAAACGGCGTCGTTTTAGCTCTGCCTGGCCGGACCGGACCAAGACCTTTGGGCTGGGAAATGGGTATTTGGAAAGGGTCTTGGGCTGGGGCTGGCACGAAAATGGCCCAAATAACCTGGCCCTTGATTGTTGTTTATTTTCCTCTTTTCTTGTATTCTATTTTATTTATTGTATTTATTGTTTTTTGCAAAATTAACAAAACCTAATTTAACTCCAAAATTGGACCGATTAACTATCTAAAAATAGAATAAATCCTAGTAAACAAAAGAAAACTAAACCAAAATGCAAAAATGCAAGCAAGTGACTATTTTTTGTTATTTTCTTTATATTTTGTTCTTAACCCCTGAATAATTCCTAAAATATGAAATTAGATCCTGAATGCAAATGTCAAGCATATTTTATATTTTCATATGAGTTAAAATGCACAAATAAAATGTAAATAACTAAACAAATTCACAACTTGTAAAATAATGAAAGAAAAATCATTTTGTTTGAATTTTTGGGAATAATTCACTTAGGGGAAAAATCACGTGCTCATATCCACGGCCGTCCTATGATGGTGTTGTAGGCTGTATCTTGGTCCATGATATGAAACGTTGTTTCTAGGGTGACTCCTCCGGCCAAAACGGATAACATTATTTCTCCGGAAGTTCGCTCAACTGCATTATTAAAACCTGTTAGTGTTATGCAACGCGGTATTATCTTGTCCTCGAGTCGCATCTGTACGAGGACTCGAGGATGGATAATACACGCGCCACTTCCGTCATCTACCATTATTCTTTTCACATCAGTATCTAAAATACGTAAAGTAATGACAAGAGCATCGTAATGAGGGAAAGTCAAACTATCGGTATCTGACTCATCGAAGATGATACTGTCTTCAAGGTCGTCATACCATTCGTGGGTGATTGACAGCTTGAGTTTGTGTGTAGTGGTGAATTTAACATGGTTGATCGTTGCTTCGTCGCCTCCGCACACGATCATTTGGACAGTACAAGCAGGGGAGGTGGCTTTGGAGGCCCCTGGTGTTGTTCACGTCCGAGGCCGAAGTTGGCTCGCCCCCGGTCGCTCATTAATTCTCTCAGGTGCCCTTGGTTCAGCATTCTCACTGCCTCTTGCCGCAGATCTATGCAGTCCTCAGCTTTGTGGCCCCGCTCCTGGTGGAATTTATAGAGGGCGTCTGACTTCCGAGTATTCGGGTCGGACTTCATATTTTGTGGACATTTCACCTTCGTACCGAGCTTCTTTAGTGCATACACTATTTCTGAAGGGGAGACCCAAAAATTGTGAGCAGTTAAGAGTGGGGGCATACCTCTTTCGTTTCGCGGAGTCCCAGTGTGAGGCTTAGGAGGCCCTTCCAGGTGTCGAGGAGGTGGTGGGGAAGCTGTTCGGATGTAGGGCTGATGTCTTTCTCGGCCGAGACGGGGACCCAGCTGATCCCTTCGGCCGTCACAACGATCTTTCCTCGATTCTGCTTGAACTGACATCAACTTTTGGGTCGGACCATTGAGATCGTCCTCGTCGGCTCTCACCTCGGCGCAATAAGCATTGTGAATTTCTTCCCAAGTGGTGGTGGTGGTGGGGGGGGTATTTCATGAGCCTGTTTAATAGTTTTCTGGTTGCTCTCGACCCGTTCCTGCTCAACCCGTTCTGGAAGGCTGCTACCGCCATCCCCTCTGATACATTTGGCAGTCTCATTCTCGCCCTGTTAAAACGGGCGAGGAAGTCCCTGAGTCCTTCGCTAGGCGATTGCCTAACGGTGAATATGTCGTTCACCCTGGTTTCCGCCTTTTTAGCTCCTGCATGAGCAGTGACAAATTTGTCGGCCATTTCCTTGAACGTTACTATTGACCGTGCCGGCACTTGTGAGTACCAGGTTAGGGCTCCCCCTGTTAAGGTTTTGCCGAACTTTTTCAGTAGCACTGATGGAACTTGCTCCTTCGAAAGATCGTTACCCTTCACTGCTGTGGCGTAGTGGAGGATATGATCTTCTGGGTCTGTAGTGCCATCATATATTTTTAGGTACGGTGTCATTTTGAAGGTTTTGGGAATGGCATGGGGAGCTGCTTCCTCGCTGTACGGTTGCTCGACGAATCGACCAACGTCTCGTTTCGGTAGCAACTTTGGGGCACCTGGTATCTTATTGACCCTTTCTTGGTGCTCTTTTATCTGGTCGCGGAGTGCCTTATTTTCATTTTCTATATCCTCCATTTTCTTTAGAATGGCTGTGAGTTCGTCATTACCTGCATTAGCAGTGGTGTAAGTGTCACCTGTTTGGGGGATGGACTGCTCGCCAGTTGTTGTTTTGATATCTGCTTGTGCGGTGTTTCTATTCTCCCTTTGGACGGATTTGTCGAGTATGTTGTTTAGAGTACTTGTCAGCCACTCTTCCAGTAGCTTTTTCACTGCCGGTGGGGCTTCCTCAGTTACTGACGCGGAGGCTCCTTTTTCGCGTGAAGCTGTTACGCTTTCGCGAGGGGGAGGCGAGACGCTCCGCCTGGGCATAGCATTTGGTGTCGCGTTCTCGTTGTCTTCTCTGCCATCTTCGTTGATGGTGTTCAAGATGTTGGTGGCGACACCTACTATCGTTTTCAACCTCGCATATTTTTTTCCTGCCATTGTTAGTTTGTACAAACAAGGAAGAGATTTTTTTATGATCTAGAAAGAACTATAGTTTCAACTAAAAAGCTCCCCATAGACGGCACCAAATTGTTTGAGCAAATAATTGCTAAACTAATTAGTAACAAGATAATGGGGCGAATCTCAGTTGAGCTTAATAAATCCTAGATCAAATAAAGCGAGATTCTTGTTTAGTGAGAAGAGTTTAGGAGCACAATATACTAAGATTGATGAAATATGTAATACCATAAATGCAGAATAAATGCAAGAAACGACAATGATTAGCGTAAAGGAGCTTTCACCCAATGATTGTATGATTGGGTGTTTCTTCCTTCTGACGATGTGAATAGGTATGCAGTTGATATGAATGTGAAATCTTTGAGATTTATGGATGAAAGTTGTATAACATGTGCTTGAATAAAGTGGATCAGACAATTCTTTCGTATATTCTTCTCTCAATTTTACAATATGATTCTCTCTTCCCAAAAAGGGCAGATCCCCTTCTTATTCACTATGTCCTCCTATTTATAAGGGACATTCCCCAAAAAATCCTAAAAAGTACAATATAAAGAATATCCAAAAGAATATTCTTCCTGTCTCTTCCTAAGTTCAGGCTACCATTATTATCTTCCCAGCTGCCCGCTTCTGGTCGTCGGCCTCCATCATAACGACCGTCAGTCGCTGTGTTGTGGTCGACCCCGTTGTAATTACCAAATTTGGACCTATACACTACTAGTGACTGTTATCAGTTGATTGGGTAGTTGGTGAATGCCATTGCTATGGTGTAGTTGTTAGGATGGGGCAATGAATTTTTTGTTGTAAAGTTCAGACATGTTTATGCACTCAAGGTGTTTGGTTAATTGTTTGAAAGAATGTGTTCAACAGGGGATTCCTTCAATCTGATTTTTGGGTAATCCTTGGTGCTTTAAAGCTTAATTCTTATTGATTTCTTATTGTTCATGTGCTAGGAATAGAGTCGAACTTCAAGCTTATGTTAGTTTTGCTTAATTTATAAGAAATTGAAGGGCGCGAAGCTGAGTAGCAGCAAATTTTTATCTGAAGTGCTTGATATTGCTCGACTGGACTTGGTTGTCCAGGGGAGTTCAAACGTGGATGTTTGACTGATCATTGATTGTTTTGGATCCTAATGTGTGTGAATATATATTATCCATGTGCCGAGCTTAGAGTAGAACTTCAATTGTGAGCTTATTCTATCTTAGCCCATGAGAAATAACTGTTGGAACATGACTAAGCGAGGTGGTTGTTTGAGCATAATTCCTGTGCAGTGGTGACTGATTTGCTAATTTTTGTTGATTGTTCGTTGTTAAGGTGTTGTAATTGGAGTCGAACTTTTAGTTTGTGATCGTCCCTGCTCAATCTATGTTAAATTGTGTGCAAAGTTGAGTACTTGAGTTGGCTTGAACGAACTAATTGTCTGCCTAATTCTTTGTGATTGTTCTTTATTCATGTGCTGAAAATAAAGTGGTTGAGGTAGTGAGCAGAACTTTTGCTGAAAGAACATGAAATTGCTCGTAGTTGAAATTGCAACTGAAGAGTTAGGAAGCTGATTTCTTATTACATTGTGGACGTATGGAGATTGATTCTGGTTGCTTATTCATTATTAATGTGCTATCAAGTCAGTCGAGCTTCAACTCGTTGCTAAATTTGTTCTAATACATGTGAAATTGAATTAAAAAGAGGGAGTATTTGGACATGTTTAAGCACCCCAGGCCGGTCTAAAGAGCCTGGGGATTTTCGTGCTTGTTAATTGGCCCTTGCACACACACACGCACTCTTTTGCATCTTTTCCTTTTGTATTCTTTTGCTTCCTTTTAATGACTTCTTTCTTCATTTTTTAAGGATAGTTTAGGGTACTTAGAGTAGTTAATTATTTTTACACCAGCTTCTCATGAGTGGTATTGTTTCTAGGCACAAATGGCTTCCAAACAAAGTGGGCCTGACAAAGGAAAGAAAGGCAATGAGGATGATGAAGGACTAAGAAGGGCACCTCTAAGGGAGGCCCATGGAAAGCAAATATCTGAGCTTCTGGGTTCACCATTCCCATGATGATCCAAGTGGATGCTTCATGCTCTACATCCTCCGCTCAACAAAAGCAAACTAAAAGAAAGGATGCACCAACAACTGCACCATCCACAAAGAAGAAAGCTAAAGTCATTGGCAAATCTTCTTAACCTGTTTCACACTCACGGGTAGCTCCTCTTCCACCTATGTCCCCACCTCCTTCAGCATCTCAAGAGTCAACTGCAGACCAACCAGTTGTGCAAGAAGTCGAGGACACAATGAGACTTCTTCCGGCTGAACTACTGGTACCCACACCCCTACCAAAAGAAAGAGCACTTGTTGATGATCATGGAGTCTACATATCGATAGATATGGACAATACTCTCTCTGAGTTTTACCATGAGTTGGTTAGGAGAAGCTGGATGATCCTTACTAAATCATGGCCCATAAATGAGACGCTTTTACGTGAATTCTTCGCTCAAGTTGGTGCATTAGGCAAAGAAGAACAAGACTCATTGACTGGGGTGACCTTAGAGATAACTGGGTACCATTGAATGCACATGAATTCAATTACTTGCTTGGATTGACTACACAAGATAACAGTCGAGTAGAGAGTGTATTACGTGATGAAGAGGATAATAGGACTTAGGCAGTAAACCCTGTGAAGATGGAAAATTCAACTCCAACATGGGAACATAAAGGTAAAATATACAAGACTGGGTTTAATGCTACAGTCGTGGCTTAGAATATCTTTGTGTCCAACACAATAATGCCATCAATGAACTATGTTGAGGCTTCTGAAACTCGAAATATTCTCATTGCGGCTATCATGTCCAAATGGGCGGTGGATGTGGGTAAAATAGTAGTGATGGAACTGAGGGAGAAATTCTCACATTCACAGGCCATTTGGACATCATAGCCGCAATCAGAATAGTTCGAGTTTTAGAAGCCTCAACATAGTTCATTAATGGCATTTATCCGTTGGCCACAAGGATATCCCAAGCCACGGTTGTAGCATTAAATCCAATCTTGTATATTTACCTTTATGTGCCTATGTTGGAGTTGAATTTTCCATCTTCACATTGTTACTGCCTAAGTTCTATTAGCCTCTTTATTACGTAATGCACTCTCCACTCGACTGTTATCTTGTGCGGTCAATCCGATCAAGTCATTGAATTCATGCGCATTCAATGGTACCCATTTATATTTGATGGTCACCCCAGTCAATGAGTCTTGTTCTTCTTTGCCTAATGCACCAACTTGAGCGAAGAATTCACGCAAAAGTACCTTATTTCTGGGCCATGATTTAGTGGTCCAGTTTCTCCTAACCAACTCATGGTAAAACTTAGGGAGAGTCTTGTCCATATCTATCGATATGTAGCCTCCATGATCATCAGCAAGTGCTCTTTCTTTTGGTAGGGGTGTGGTTACTAGTGGTTCAGCCAGAAGAAGTCTCATTGTGTTCTAGACTTCTTGCACAAATGGTTGGTCTGTAATTGCCTCTTGAGATACTGAAGGAGGTGGGGCCATAGGTAGAAGAGGAGCTGCCCGTGAGTGTGAAGCAGGTTTAGAAGATTTTCCAATGACTTTAGCTTCCTTCTTTGTGGATGGTGTAGTTGTTGGTGCATCCTTTCTTTTAGTTTGCTTTTGTGGAGCGGAGGATGTAGTGCGTGAAGCATCTAGTTGGATTATCATGGGGAATAGTGAGTCTCGAAGCACAGACATTTGCTTGCCATGGACCTTCTTATAGTTGTGGTACCAACCGAAGTCATGAGTTTTTGTGCTTGAATGCTTCTTGGCTTGGTTGTGATGCTAGCTTGTGAGCTTAAATGCTTAGTAGATTCAAAGAAATGATCCCTAAGTCCGAGTCTTGATTTGCTTAAGGATAACCAAAGTGTAAGTTTGGGGGAGTTGATAAGTTGGCTTTTTAGCCAAAGTCTCTTGTGTTTTTATGGGATTTTATGCCCCATTTATTGGGAAAAAAGGACTAATTATGCTTTGAATGGCTCGATTTCAAGTAATAAAGCTTTGAGTATGCTTAAAGAATGGAAAGGAATAAAAAATATCAAGAAAAGACCAAGTCTAAGTGAAAAATGAAAGAAAAGTTGAAGTTTGAACTGAATACTCTACGTAGCCTTGCGTAGGCTACGAAGAGGAAGAACCTGAGAAGTGAAGCTTTAAGGACATTCTATTTTTGCCTACGCAGGTTGCATAGGCTACGCAAATAGCCAGCGCATAAGAAAATCTCCTGCGTAGGCTATCCAAGTAGCCAGCGCATAAGAAAATCTGAAGTGTTCAAGCTTGCATAGACGCCCATGCACCCAGCCTACGCAATTGACCGAAGGGTAATTTTGTCCACTTTTGGGACTTAGTATAAATAGTTATTTTAAGTCATTCTAGGGTATCTTTTTGGCAATAACAACTTTTGAGATTTTGGGTGACTTCATCATTGTTTTACACAATATGTCTTTCCTCTTTAGCTATTATGTTTAGATTTTCATTAGATTTTCATCTCTTTTTGTACTTTCCTTCCTTGATATGTCTAGCTAAGTTTATTAAGTTAGGATTCTGAATCTTAAATGTGATTATGTTGTTGGGTTATTAATATTAATTCTAGGTTTGATTAAGCTTTGTATTGTCTAATTACTACATGCTTTATTGATTGATTTTGTGGTTGCAAACACTAAATCCATACTAATTTTGTTTGTTCTATCTTGGAAAAGTGGAATTTAGCTTAGGTACAAAGTAATTAGCAAGAAACTAAGGGGTCGTTTGGTAGCCGGTTAGGGGAAAAGTTATTCATGTATTAGGGGTAACATAACTTATACCATGTTTGGTAGCCATTAGTTATTTTGTAAAAAATTCAGCATAACTAATACCATGTTTGGTTGGCATTTTACAATACTACATAAATAATACATGTATAAGTTATGAGTCAATCTGTGTGTTATTTTATGCGGGGGAGAAGATGGAATAACTAATACATGTATTAGTAATACATGGATAAAATACTGAAATGACAAATTTACCCCTATCAATTTACCACAAATCATTGCCATTTTCTCCAGCAAACTTTTCATTGTTCGTTTTCTACCGCAAATAACAATCTTGTACTATGATATTTTTGAATTACTAAATAAAGTGTGTAACAATATAGCAAGAAATACAACCAAAATCCAAGAAAGAATTATATACACTACAATTAGCATGACCTTTTTTTTGAATTTCACGTGCACTACTCAAGGACTAATCCTTGCATAACTAATGCATGCATAAGTAATCCCTGCATTACTTATTCTTGCATAACTAATACATACATAACTAATACCTGCATAACTAATACATGTATAACTAATACATGCATAACTTTAACCGGCAACCAAACGACCCCTAAGTTGGTAGAATAGAAATTAAGGTCATAACACATGCATAATTAACTAGAATTGATCATTTGTATACCCTAAAGCATAGCATGCACGAATGGGAAGCAATCCTAGCACATTTCTCTTATTTGTTATAACTACATCTTACTTGCATTCTAAGTGTTCGATAAAAATCCTAGACTAGTTTACATAGTAATTTTAGAAGTAACTTTAGAAGTAATTTAACAACCACTCTTTGTTTGAAGATTACATTAAGAATCACCAAGTTTATATACATTTGGACACTCTAACACACACATACCCCTTGTGGGATTCGACCCCAACCTTGTTGAATTTATTATTGCTAAAGACCGTGCCACGCTTCATCTGGAGGTGTAGGATTGGACATCATCAATATTATCTCTCAAAAAATAATAAAAACATAACTACAAGAGAAAAAGAGTTGGACTTGAACAAGCTTGTGTTTAGACAAATGCATTGAAATCTTGATAGCGATATGTAGGTATTGGAGAAAGAGCAAAAATGACAAAACAAAGCTAGAAGAATGCTATATGAAAGATGCTAAGGCCTCATTTGTTATTTGTAACGAAGAAATTAAAGTAAAATAACTATTAAACAATAACTATGGTTTACTAGAGACAACAATATATTGTTTTAGCTCGGGTTAAATAGGCAACATATTCTGCTTTGAACAAAACAAAAAGAACGGACACTAAGACAACAAAAAAGTGGCCATCTTGAAGTAGTAATGATCAACTTCATATAGAGGTGGAGTCGGAATTTAAAATTTACGGGTTCTGAATTTGTCGTGAAACTCATAGGTAAATTCAAAATAGTCATCTAAAAGCCAAAGACTCAAAATTTCAGGAAATAGAACCTTTCTACTAAAACTCCATTCACTAAACCATAAAAGTTTATAAAAGTTAATCTTTTACCAAAATTTGAGTCGGAAATAAATGTACGATAAATCAATTTACATAAAAAGAGGACAGACGTGTTTGTTGCTCAGCAGTTGCAATTTCCTTTTGGCTCAAAGCCAGGAAATGAAGTTCCACCGGCAATAATGGAGAATTGACATGAATATTAGGAAAATTAGCACTTAATAAAACCATTATATATACGTCGTAATTGAGAATTATAAGTCGCGTAGGATAATTACGACTCATAAGTCTGCTTAATGCGCTTGACTAATGCGTTTTCTGCTGAAGCTAAAACCTGTTTATTTATCCCAAACAAACCAAGAGGCTGAATCTATTTGGTTTGTACTCTTTTTAAAAATTAAAAAAAAAAATCATTCGCTATGCAGAATCACTAGTTTGATTAATTCGAATTTGCACTATTAAAAGTCCATTATAGGGAATTTTAGTGCTAGGTAATCCATATCAAGAAGGACTCTACATCAAGGCTCTATGGCGGATGCACATAGGGAGTTGTGGGTGCTTAAGCACCCATTAACTTTGACCATATTAATAAATTTATATAGACAACTGTACAAATATTTAGATAAATATTGAGCGAGCACCCACAAGTAAATTCATTTTTCCTCTTCTTTTGAAGTTTTTATCGGCGAGCACCCATAACTTTAAAATCCTGGATCCGCCACTAGCTCTAACCCGATACTGTTGATTAATGGTGGATGAATCTTTACCATTACTCCACATCTATTGGAATGACTCATATTAATTTATAATGGTAAAGATGTTACTAGCTTAGATATTAACTTGCACAATCGTTAACAATTTGACAAGAAATAACCTTGATGTTACTTGTTTACCCGATTTGAAAGTTTTATAATAATCCACCAGGTTTATTTTCCTCCTACTCTTAGATGAATACTTGCGCAATCGTTGACGATAAATTCAGGACATAATTTTATTTATATTTGACATAGAACAAAAAAATATGGTGGAATAGATATGATCTTTTTGTCTTAATTAGAGGTCCGGGTTAAGAAACAAATAGTTCTTCCTCTAATAAGCAATCCCAGCTAGCTAAAAACAATGCAACCATCTCTAAACACAACCACAAATTGTCCTCACTAAAATACTAAAACTTTGCCTTAAAAGTGTCACATGCAATTCATCAAATCCAATAGCTAACACATTCACCTTCTCTTTGGCAATCCATATCAGCTGAATTTCACCGAGTGAAGCAACTTTGGATACAATTAATCAACAATCTTAACAAGCATACAGGTAAAATAACTATACCCAACAAAAATAACAACATACCCAATGTAATCCCCACAAGTGGAATCTGAGAAGGATAATGTGCACGCAGATCTTACCTCTACCTTGTGAAGGTAGAAAGGTTGTTTCCGATAAACCTTCGACTCAAAGAACGCATAGCCACAACAGATAGGCAGATAGGCAGTCCGGTGCATTAAGCTCCCACTACGGGTGGGATCCGAGGAAGGGCCGGACCACAAGAGTCTTTTGTACGCAGCCTTACCCTGCATTTCTGCAAGAGGTTGTTTCCACGGCTCGAACTTGTAACCTCCTGGTCACATGGCAACAACTTTACTAATTACGCCAAGACTCCCCTTCATAGTCACAACAGATATGACAAAGGAAAACGGAGGTGGAGGTAAAATGACTATACCCATCAGTAATAATTGCATGTGCATGCTTAATGAGTATGAACTTTTGCCAAATGGGATTGGGTTAAAAGCCCTAAGATTAAAGCTTTATTCAGGTTTGAGTATTCTTCTTGTGTTAGGACTTTTAAGGAAGAAGGGGACTTAATTGGGGTTTAAGAAGCTCAAAAGCTTCTCTAAGAGAAAAATAAGGCAAAGCCCGTATTAAACAAGGAAATTCTCAAGTAAATGTTTTTCAATTCTCAAAAGCTAACACTAAGATTGCTTACTCTTACTATTACAATTGTCTGAATTTGAAACTTGGAACTGAAACTTATGAAACAAAGTAAAAGTCCAATAAGTTAAGAGATACATGAAACTCCACTTGACTCACAACTAGCAAGTAAAACTATAAAATGCTTTTAAAGCAAGGAACTAGGCTTATGACAGGCCGTTCTACGCCTATGTTCCGTATATCTCATGTCTCTCCAAATCGAAGGAGGGTTCAGCTGTTGCAGGCATTATCTATCACCACAAATGATCCTCCTCTCGGTCCCCATTACTGTGGAAACTCTGAAGGAGGCAAAGAGCAAGATGGTTATTAGAAATGGTAATTTGGAAGCTAGCAAAACGAAACGGGACACCAGAACAAGAAATCAACTAAAGACATGGCTACGGTGCAGATACGCTTCATATAAATGTAGATACATAGATTCAATTAAACTCAAACATGACCTATTATCTAGCACAATCTTTATACATACAGAGTTAAGATACGTATTTTCGAGCACACAAATTTATGTCAAGCAACAAGTGAAGTAAAAATGACAGAGGCGCTATCTACCTAATTGTTCCGTATTAGACTCCATAGATAGCAACGAAAGGTCTTCAGAATCAGATAGAACTCGCATTATGGCATGTCAGAGGCGGATCAAGGATTTGAGCTTATGGGCTCGGATTCAGAATTCTACCACTTCCCGCCTACTTTACTCTGTTCAAAATCTATTATTTGCACTTATTTAAGTGGTTTTTTTTAACGCATATACAGGATCTAAGCTAGAGCTACTGGGTTCGGATGAACCCATAACTTTTTCACAAAATCGGCCCCCTGGCATGTCTACCCAAAAATTGTTTAATACATTAGATAGTTACTTACACATAGATAAATATGCACGGATGTTGTAGTGTATGTACTAATGGTCCACGTTGCATAAATGCAGCATCATTAAGTGAGCTATAAAAGCACTTAGGCAAAAGAAAATTGTCTTCTGCATTCACAGAATCTCTTTTCCTTGTTTTCTTATTTTTTACATGGTATCAGAGTTTGGATTAGAAATAAATCAAATACTCGCAGTACAGTCACCAACAACGTTCAGGAGAAATATGTCATCGTCATGAAATATTTCGGCAACTGTTGCATCTGTCCGAGGTTAGATTGTCCATGTTGCGCTGTGCAAAATAAGAACCACCACAGAACTCAACATTCTTGCCACAGAGCCCAAGAAGTTGTGCCGACTTTGGAGCTTATGTGTGGAAATTAAGTTCACACGTCAACATGCCTGACTCATGTACTCTTTTCCTGCCACTTTCGGATAATTATCTTAGTTTTTGGGATTTACCTCAACCTCCACATCTACTTGTCAATATTTCTTTTTTATGAGGATCTACTTGTCAAATGTTTAGGATATTCTGACAAGTTTTCAGTGAGTTCCACAAATCAGAATTTTCACCAACCATCAGGCAACCTACAAATTTCTTCCTTTTTTGTCGCTTTTAGCCAAATTTTCCCATTCTCTAAATCTTGATCCCAGCTTTTGACCTTAGCTCACTAATTTCCATTTCTTCCTTTTATATTGCTTTTCACCAAAATTTCCCATGCTCTAAGACTTGATACGAGCTTTTGATATTAGCTCACTAAGCTTCCGAATTTCCTACAGAATGTTTCTTTGGGATTTATGGATTTTGGAGACTTTCTCAACAAATAGAGTATCCCGCAGTTTCCGGTATTTTCCTAGTAAGTATTACTGAACCTTCAGGTTTGTCTCATCAATTTCTAACATTTTGTTTTAGGCTTTGTGGTACTTTCTTCAATTGTCCAACATTTGTCATTGAACTCTCTTCAATGTTCATATCCAAAAACTTAACTATTCAGGAACATTTTTAAATAATTCTATTGACATACAGGACTGCACTATCCGATAAAGAATTAGTATGCGTGAGTCATATTGATTTTAACTATCTTAAACTTCCATGATTATTCATAGCTTGTCCTGTTATCAATTCTCTTGAAAAACGATATACTCCCTCCGTTTCAATTTATGTGAACCCATTTGACTGGGCACGAAATTTAAGAAAAGATAGAACACTTTTGAATCTATGGTGTAAAATGAGGCACATATATTTTGTGTGGCTATCAATTATGCACTCAATCATTGCATAAGGATAAATTCTTTACAAATAGGGAAAGGGGGCTTTTTTTTGCATAGACTAAAAAAGAACTAGGTTCACATAAATTGAAACGGAGGTAGTATATGATTAAGACATCTTAGTTTACCTAAAAATTCAAAAAAATTTACCTTCTTCCATCTCACTTGTCTTTGTCTACATTAAGAAAGATGGTACAAGTTGACTCTCTAGTAGTATTTCTCGACTAGGTTTACCCCTAGCTCAATGCATAAGATAAGGGTCCTAATCTTTGAGAAAAAAAATTAGAGCCCGTTTGGCTTAGCTGATTTAGAGTAGCTGATAAGCATTAAGTGCTGAAAAGCACTTTTAAGAAATAAGCAGTTACGTGTTTGGATAAAAGTGCTGAAATTAATAATATGCAGCTGAAGAACTGGGTATACAAAAAGCTTTGTTTTAAAAAGAAGTATTTTAGGGATAGAATAGTAAATATTTTGGTCAAACTTAAAGTGCTTATAAGCTGAAATTTGATAAGTTGGGGGAGACCAACTTATGGCTTTTGGCTTATTTTTAGCTTATAAGCACTTAACTTATAAGCACTTTTAATTTTACCAAACGCGTAGATAAGCCAAAAAGTGCTTATAAGCTGGTCAAACCAGCTTATAAGCTTAGCCAAACACCCTCTTATTCCTCAACATTGTTACACATGATAATGCTCAAAAAGTATGCTTTCTTTCAAAAAATGGGCATTCTTTGACTTCAAGATATAAGCTAGTGGTGCTTCCACGCAAGACCCACCATGACAGAGCTTCCAATGCATACTTTAATAAGTTTCATAAAAGCTCTTTCATACAAGGACTAAAGTGCAAATATACTTATTTTTGTTTGTAGTAATTTCCTAATGGATCATTACTTCTATTCCAAATATTCATCAAATCCATTATGAAGTTACACTAAGGCCTCATTTGTTTTTTTAATATTAAGACGTCTGAATCTGAATACACATCTAAATATCAAGATGTGCATTAAGATTAAGACATCTGAACCTGAATACACATCTGCAAATTAAGATGTGTATTAAGATCTGAAAACTAAATAATTAAGGTTGTTTGTTTTTTAACATCTGAACGTATAAAATTTATCTTTATTTGAAAACTAATAAACATAAAATTCAAATAAAATACTAATTAATCTAATGTTAAATCAATAAAATATATATTTTTAAAAATACTGCAGTTAGTGGTGGTGATGGCTAATGGTGGTGCTTGTGAATGCCGACTAGAGGCGGTGGTTTTGGTTGCAAGTGGTAGTTCTGAGTAGTAGCTAGAGGTAATTGGTAGTTATGGCAATTATGGTTGAGAATGGTGGTGGTAGGTGGTAAAAATTAACAATTGTGGGTGGTGGTGGTGGTTGTGGTTGTGATTGAGGAAGGTGATGGTAGTTTATGATGATGATGGGATGGTTAGTTGTGGTAGTCGAGGTGAATGAGTTTGTGGTTGTGGTTGAGAATGATGGTGGTGGGGGTAGTGAGGATTCTGGGCGGTGGTTGTCGATAATGGTGGCGGTTATGATTGAGGAGGTGGTGGTGGCGGCGGTAGTTGAGTATGGTGGTGGTGGGTGGCATGGTAATAGCTGATAATGGTAGGCGATGGTGGCAATTAATAATAAATGTGGATGATAGCATCTTAATGAAATTAAGTCTTTGTTATAGGTCTTAATCATACAAACCTATTAAGACTCATTAAGTGGTTGTGAAGTAAAAAGAAACAAACAAACTTAATCATTAAGATCTTAATGGTTAAGATTCAGACTTTAAAAACAAACGCATTTAATGTCTAAGATCTGAATGATTAAGATTCAGGCCTCCATTAAGTGCAAACAAATGAGGCCTAATAGTAGCTCATGAAAGTTTTTGAAAAATTTCATAGCTCAATATTCCTTTAATTTCAATTCCCAATTATCTATCAAGTGTATAGAAGATATTGAAAAGGCGTTAACACAGTAAATTATTTTACAAGTCTGTTTAAACAATATCCAACTATTATAAATCACGGTGTGATCCTTTAAGGTCCTCATCAAAGCCGCAATGACCCGATCAACATTTAACAGATAGCTCAATAAAACTAATTTGCTAACTCATTGATGGAATAAGTTATTTTGCTTAATTAATTCACATCTAACTAATAAACACAAGATAAAAATCATAATTTCTCATCGCATCAATCAATAGATCTAGATGACCAGATAGCAACAGGTCAAGAAACTCAAGATCCGCAAGTACACTAGGATATGGTGGGGATACCAAAACCTTCCACGATATATTGTTGTGTAATCCAATCCCTCATGTCTTACATCCCACATAAGGTAAGTTTATTCTTTATAAGAAGGAGATTTTGTAAATTATTGAAGTATGCATTGGAGATCCTATCTAACTCATTTGGGATGTAAGACATGAGGGATTGGATTACACAACAATTTGCAAATTATTGAAGTATGCATTGGAAATCCTATCTAGATAGGTCTTGGAAGCAAGAACCACTAGCATATTCCTTAAAGACAAAGAAGGAGAAAGCATTTTCTCTTAAGAATTTCTATGTGCAATAATTTCAAGGAATAATTGTGTTTTACCGACTAAACCCTTGTCTTTTTATACATGATGCATTTAGTTCTATATAAGGCTTAGTTAAGAAATACAACAAGAGTCATTGTTGTATTTGATGCCAGACTTGTTATTCTCTCTTGAGGCATTTGCTTCTTCCATCTTAAATGCTCAAAATATACATTGCTTCTTGGTGGATTTAGCTTTGAGAGGGAGGACACTTGGACTCCTTAGAGACAGAAAGTATATACATCTACAAGCTTGTAGGAGAAAACGAAAGTTAGGTGTGTTATTTTAACTCCTTAATGCATATTCTCATGAGTGTACGATCCTTTCTTGAGATGATGTAATTGTGAATATTTTGAAATTCTAAATGCTTCTGTTGCTTGTTTACACCACCACTTCCTTCAGAAGGTTGTGACCTAGGCTTTCTTTTTCTTCTTTCCCTTTTGGGCTGGGACAAAGGGACAAGACTTAGACTGAAGGTATAAGTGGACATAATTTTCCTAAGAATCAAGATTGCATACCCCCCCCCCCCCCCCCCAAGCCCCAGAGGAACTTTTCTCTTAGATCAGTATTTTGTGCAACCAAATCTAAGATAATATTTCCTCTCCACTCCAATCCTAGATTCTTGGAATGAAGCATCAGAGGGATGTGTAGAAAACCACAGTTTATTCGTGTGGAGTGGTTGGTGAAAGGCATTCCTAGAAAGTCCTTTTATAAGGAAATCTCCAAAAAACAAGAAGTCTTCTTTTGGGATAAATTTCAAAACAGAAAATTGCCTTGTTATTGAAAAAATTTCACCTAAAAGATCTTTAAAAATAGCTACCAAGCAAATCTCTCTCGCTGTAAAATGCTTTTGGAAATGAATTCTTCCGAGGACCTCTTTAGTAAGACTGAAGAGAAGTTAGTCTCAGACAAAACCAAGTCTTTGCTAGTGTTTTTGGAACCTTCCAGTTGAAATATCTAGAAAAAAGCTACCTTAAAACCTTTTTCCAGAAGATTTTTTGGGCTCATTTTAGGTATATTAACTGGGTGTGCCGGTAAACTTTCTACAGAGTATTGTCCTTCAACACTGCACACCTTACCTACAAGAGACCCATCCTTTTTTATTTCCAGAAATAAATCCCACCTCACAGTACCTACACCTACGTAGTGGTTAAGCAAAGTTTCCCACAAGCTTTGAGTGCTAAAGCATAGGTTTCGCTTGAACAAGTCCTTGAGGAAAGAACACTGTTGAAGCTGAAACTTGATTTGTTAAAGCTGTAGTCTCCTTCTGTCTGCGCTGTTCACCAGACTTGAAAAGAATATTAAGAAAGCACAAACAGTTAAAGCTGATATGACATGAAAGCATAACAAGAAAGCACAAAATAACATAATTGACACAATGAACAAATCAAGTTTCAAAAAAAAAAACCGAAACTTGATTTGTTCATTGTGTCAGTTATGTTATTTTGTGCTTTCTTGTTATGCTTTCATGTCATATCAGCTTTAACTGTTTGTGCTTTCTAAATATTCTTTTCAAGTTTGGTGAACAGCGCAGACAGAAGGAGGCTACAATTTACTGTTCAATTCTGTAGCATTAGTTTTGTATTAGTGAACCTGACAGCATAATGAGATTAATTAGGCTAATTGACACAACACTAGAGATAAGTTAAAACAATCCTTGGTAGGCCTTTTGCTTCTGTTTCCAGCTCCTTAGTCATAATAAATAACTTTTCTTGCTTTGAAGCAATTTCATCATTGTAGTTTCTCTACTTTATCTCGCCTCTTCACTTACTAGTGCTATGTTCATCAGTTTTCCTTCTATTTCATATTTCTTATAGCTTTTAAGCCCATTTCCTAACCAAATGACAAATTTAAGTCTTAGAACACTGGATTTGCATCATAAGAAACAACCAATAACACATCAGGAGGCAAGGTTTCAATCATATTTGAACCTGCCGTAGTACCCTTTTAAGATCCAAGATAGTATAATAAAGTCATGTATTCGAAGATACATGAATGTCAAGTTTCTTACAGAATGATTAATAAGTTACTTTGGCTACATTTTGGTTAACCTTAAATTCCCTATCGTATTGCCCTATTCATCCATAGACTAACATATAGCGAAAAGAGTAACAAAGCAATTAACATATGATGACTAAAGTAGACGGCCATAACATCAAACGGATCAATTAAGTTCATCAAATCCAGTCATCAAATATATAACCAATTATCATTTAACTAAACACATTGTACTAGTAGTTAATACACAAAACTAAATCAATAACAGAGTCATGCTTCCATCATAGTTAAATTTAAACTGACAACAGATTACCAAAGGAATAGGATTAATCCCTTACCAGTGGACGGCTAATCAATCAATCAGCGCGCTTGTAGGACACGTGTTTCCTCGCAGCCCGTGCATTCTCGTACTCGAATTTCAACACATTAGGAAGATGAGAAGTGTCCTTGACGTAAAAGAACCTCCCAAAAGCACTCTCTTCAAGAATAGGGAAAAAACCACTGAGCACATTGTTAACAATCCAAAACCAACCCCCACCAAGCACTGCTCCTAAAGTAGCTCCAGCAAATACCTGTGCCAAAAGCCTAGTGATAAGAGCTCAGGTTCTGATGTATGGGTTAGGCGCACATCACAGGTTCGAACCTCGTAACATACAAAAGCCTAGTATTTAAGTACATAAGGGTTGAGGGGCAGATCCATTATCCACTGACAACAACAAACAACAAACCCAGAATAGTCCCACAAGTGGGGTCTAGCCGATTTTTGAATAAGAAAAGTGTTTAAGTTATATACACCGTTAGTATAGAATACTATCATGTCACCTAAAAAATATTTACATAAGCTTCCATAGAATAGTGAGGTTTGTAATTACTTAAAAATGAGTTTCGAAAACGTTACTAGCTACAACAGGTAAATGTGAACTGCTAATATAGATTTATTTACAGTGACGGTATATATATATATAACTTAATTCAAAAGAAATGTACCTGTGCGACCGTATGATAACCCAAATAGACTCTAGAGTACAGAGTCAAAACCGCCATAGGCCAAACCAAAAGAAGCACAACCCATAATTGGTTTCTACAAATAAGTCCCAATTTTCTGTAAGTCAACAGAGTAATATACACAGCAAAAAAGAACATGTACTGAGAATGACTAGAAGGCCAGCCATGAGAATCACAAACTTCAAGAAGAGCACAAGTTTCGGGTCGGGCCTGTTGGAATGATTTTTTAATAATTTCATTTATGAATTGGGAAATTAAAAGCCCAATTGCGAAGAACATGCCCTGAAGTTCTCTACGAAAAATGAAATGAGAAATAAAACCGCCAAGGCTGATGAAAACAGGAACTAATGAAACCCATGCTAAGAAATGACCTAATTGATCTCCCTTTTGGTATCTAACGTGAGTCAATGTTACTGCTTTCAATGGATAGGAAGACATAGCTTTAGGATCTGATTATTGGTTAGATCTGTGATTTTTTGAGAATTAAAGAATGGGAAAAGAGGAAGGTAGAGAAGTGAAAATGCGTGAGTTTGAGAAGAGAATGGTGGTGTTTGTTGTAAATCGTTGAAATCGGCCAAAAAGCGTTGCTACCAAATGGGAAAGAAGACTAGGAAGCAAGGAAGCTGGAGCTAAGCCATGTGTTTAACAACACGTGTGAAAGATCTGTAACTATGCCGGGAACAATGTGCCAAGTATTAAGGGTGGTGTCAATTCATTTTAATTATTGAGACAGTCAAACATCTCTATAACAGACTCGTTTGTTCTTGATATTTTTAGCTGTTATAGTGAGGTGGTATTATAGAGAACATATATTAACATAATATGAAAGTTGGTTCCGAAAAAAACTTGATTTTTATAGTGAAGTTTTGTTATATAGGGATGCTGTTATAAAGAACTTGACTGTATATACTATATGATAAATTTTCTAACATAAATTATAAAATATAAGCAAAAGTTACTGAATTGTGATGTTTATGACGATGGGCGGGCTGATGAGCGCGAGTCAAGAGGGCTGGCAAGCTTCTGAAAAAGGGGTGTGCATGTCATATTAGGCGAATCTCATTTCGAAATGAGAGAGGAAAGTAAAGAGGCATAACGCATGTTCACACGGTATGCGCGCTTTTCGGTGTAGCCCGAAAGACAAATCCGTCCTCAATTCAAAGCGGACAATACGTGCCATTGGCTTGGATCATGACAAATGTGGTATCAGCGTTGAATCTCCCTCAGTACGATAGTCGGGCAAACCTTAGAGTGACGCTAAGTCCCAAGGGGAGTGCACATGCCACATTAGGCAGATTCCATATCGAATGGAAGAGAAATTTGTGCGAGCCCTAGGTCCAAAACAGACAATACGTGCTATCGACTTGGATCATGACATAAGTTCATCTGAGACTCATAGCTAAAATTGTTGTTCTATTTCTACAAGTATTGAAAATCACACAAGCAGCTACTCCTAGTACGAGAGACGATTATTACAAGATTCTTTTGGTCTCCAATTCGATGCCCTGCTTTGAGTTCTAAGTTCTAACTAATTCGGATTCGTATTGAAGAAGCTCATTTTTGGGGTAAATCATTTTCTATCCAACTTGTGAAATTCTATTGAGTCTGTTATTGTTGTTGTTATTAAATGATTTATTCAGCCAAACATGTGTAATAAGTTTAAATGACAAGCAAATGGTGTGATCACTGTAAGTTATCGAAGATGTCGCATTCATGTCCAAACTTTTTGATACTGATAGGAAGTTGGAAGTGAAATGGTTGAAGTCATTCCTTAGTTTAACTGATTCATTAGTCTCTAATTCATAATTTGAGTTGCATATCATAGTTGTAGTAGAAGAAATTGTTGCGTTTTTATGGGTAAAAAACATTTACTAATAGAGTAAATATTAATTTGCTTATTAAATTGAATTTCTTAGACTTATGAATTATTTATAACGTTTGTTCCTCGCAGAAGTAGGTCAAATATTTGGAGATATCTCAAAATCAAAACTAGTCATCTAATATTCAGCTTGTTAGTAAGATGGCCTTAGTATGTGAAGTCATAAGTTGAATTTAACCTCAAATTGAGACATATAGACAAACTTTGTGTAAAACTACAAGATCTCAATATGAATAGGCTAATTTTTGTTGAAACATGAAGAAAAGTAAGAGGCTTGAAAAGCTCTTAAATCAGGAGCTTTACACACAATAAATAAGACCTTATGCCATCGTTTCTAGTAAAGTACCTGTATACGGTTAAAATCGGTCCCACTTAATGTTACTGACTGACCGAGACTAGGGGATGGATCGAGGATCAATCCCATAGCATATCTGGTCGAGATATAAGGATAAGGCACCGAGTTCGGCATTCAAAGTACCTAGCAAGATTGAAACCAGTAATGATCGAGGTCGAACGGGACAGACATCGAGCAAGACCGAAGATAGCATAATAACGAAAAGCCGAGATATCCGTGACTGGTTGAAGATCATGGCGAAAATCTCGGAACAGATCAAATCAAGGGCGGTTATTTAGCTAATCATGAGATTTACTTCTGTAATTAGAATTGTACCATAGATAGGATTCCTCTACTATATAAAGAGGGTTTCAATCATTTTGTAACCACCTTACATTCACACATATCAAAGCAATACCACATTTTATTCCTTGCAAGCTCTGTTATTCAGTTCATATATTCGTTAGCTTGTTCAGTTGATTCGAAGGGCGATTAGCTCGAGGATCATAGTCGTTCATCACATTGGTTTGCTTTATTTTACTGTAATTTCTATCATTAATTCTTATATTTATCATTTGTGCCAAGTGAAATCACATATCCTTAAAACCACTTATAAGTTTAATTATTATCCGATTTTAAGGGTAAACAGTTTGGCGCCCACCTTGAGGCTAAGGATAATAGTGATTTCCTGGTGCAATTTCCGTAACACACATAATTTTACGCTTGTTCTTTGAAGTGTCTTTGATTCTAGGATCAACATGTCGAACTCTCAAATAGCACCCACACACTCAAACGATAGCCTTGGTCTCAACGGCGAAAATGATAACATAGCTGGCCCAGGGAACGAAGTACCTCCAGTTAACCTCGATGGAGCTCCGGCCATGGATCCAATCGACGCCAGTTCTCACATTGCCATTAATGGAAATTTGGGCGTCGATCATGAAAATAGCATTCATAGGGATGCTCGAACAGCCGATCAAAACGCACAGGGCGGTGAAAAAGGCGGGATTAGCCTTCAAATGATATTTAAAATGTTGCAGACCCAGCAAGCCGCGATAGAGCAACTCCAAAATCAGAATCGAGCACCGAGCAGGATCGTGCTGGATCCATCACAAGAAATTGTTCATAGAGCCGAATCAGTGACGACGAGATCGAATGGAGGAGAATCGGAGACCAATCCTACTATCATAAAAAAGCTCGAGGAACTGACGAAGCGAATCGAGATAAGGGAAAAGAAGATCGAAGAAAATAATAAGAAAATGGAAACTCTCAAATCCCGGGGGTACCACCAGTATTGAAAGGACTTGATTCCAAAAAATTTGTCCAAAAGCCTTTCCCCCGAGTGCGGCTCCGAAGCCAATCCCAAAGAAGTTCCGTATGCCCGAGATTCCGATGTATAACGGGGCGACATATCCAAGTGAACACGTCACCTCATATACATGCGCCATCAAGGGAAATGACTTGGAAGATGACGAGATCGAATCCGTGTTGCTAAAGAAATTCGGGGAGACTCTATCGAAGGGTGCTATGATATGGTACCATAACTTACCACCTAACTCTATTGATTCATTTGCTATGTTTGCAGATGCTTTCGTGAACGCACACGCCGGAGCCATTAAGGTCGCTACCATAAAGTTGGACCTCTTCAAGGTAAGACAGAAAGACAATGAAATGCTTAGGGAGTTCGTATCTCGATTCCAAATGGAGCGAATGGATTTGCCACCGGTCATCGACGATTGGGCTGTTCAAGATTTTACTCAAGGTCTCAACGCTTGAAGTTTCGTAGCTTCACAGTAGTTGAAACAGAATTTGATCGAATATCCAGCTGTCACTTGGGCCGATGTATATAGTCGGTATCAATCGAAGATCAGGGTCGAGGATGATCAACTGGGGGCTCCGATCGGGTCGATTTATCCTAACATATCTATGGACAGAGCTAAAAGGGACGTCGACCGGGAATCGCAATCGAACAAAGACCGATATCAGCCATACGGTGGAGATCGAAGAAATAACTTGCCCGAGAGCAACCCCGTTCGGAATGATAGAAGGAATGATCGGGAGTAAAGTTCCCGAGGGTTCATGAGCAAAAGTGGTTTCGATAGGGATGTCGGGATAAAAGAAGCACCTCGAGTATCAGAATATAACTTCAACGTGGATGCTTCCGCCATAGTATCAGCCATTGGACATACCAAAGATACCAGGTGGCCTCGACCTATACGGACCGATCTGGCCCAAAGAAATCCAATCCAAATATGCAAGTACCATGGTACCCATGGCCATAAACAGAAGATTGCAGGCAGCTAAAGGAGGAAGTAGCTCGATTGTTCAACGAGGGTCACCTTCGAGAATTCTTAAGTGATTGGGCCAAGAACCACTTCAAAAACAGGGATTCAAACAGACAGAACGAGCAGGAAGAGCCACAGCACGTGATCCACATGATCGTTGGAGGGGGCGATATTCCTCAAGGACCAGTATTTAAACGCACCAAGGTGATGATCACAAGGGAAAAACGGACGCGGGACTACTTACCGGAAGAGACCTTGTCTTTCAATGACGAGGATGCGGAAGGGATCGAACAACTTCATAATGACGCACTGGTAATATCTATCCTTATGAATAGAATTCAAGTTAAACGTGTTTTGGTTGATCCAGGTAGCTCGACCAATATTATTCGATCGAGGGTCGTGGAATATCTCGGCCTACAAGATCAAATTGTGCCCGCATCCCGAGTACTTAACGGTTTCAACATGGTGAGCGAAACAACCAAATGGGAGATTGTTTTGCCAGTGAACGTGGCCGGGACCATCCAAGAAACAAAATTCCATGTGATCGAGGGCGACATGAGATACAATGCCCTGCTCGGGAGGCCTTGGATCCATAACATGAGGGTGGTACCCTCGACCCTTCATCAAGTTCTGAAGTTCCCGACATCTGAAGGAGACAAAACAGTGTACGGGGAATAGCATGACGCCAAGGAGATGTTTGAAATTGACGAGGTAATACCGGTGTCAGCACTTTATTCGGCAAAAGGATCAGAATCGAAGGGAAAGCAAGAGGCTAAATAGCAACCACAGACGCCGGCCTCGACCCAATCGGAGAAGCGGGAGACCGATGAGGACGATGACTATGGGATACCTCAATCTTTCGTATCTCCCGACGACTCTGACGCCACCAAATTAACGGTCGAGGAGCTGAAACAAATAACATTGACCTAATATCAGCTAGAACGAAAGGTATACCTGGGCATAGGGCTAACCCCCGAGCTCAGGAAAAAACTTATTTTTTTCCTTATAGTTAACATGAATTGCTTTTCTTGGTCCCATCTCGACATGACAGGGATTCCACCAGAGATCACTACCCACCGACCGAGCTTCCACCCAAAGTTTCGCACAGTAAAGCAAAAGAGAAGGCCTTAGTCCGAGGTTAAACATGCATTCATCAAGGACAAGGTAACTAAACTTCTCAAAATAGGGTCCATTCGTGAAGTAAAATATCCCGAATGGTTTGCAAATGTAGTGTTTGTCCCTAGGAAGGGAAATAAACTTAGAATGTGCGTAGACTATAAGGACTTGAACAAGGCCTGCCCTAAGGATTCTTTTCCTTTGCCGTATATCAATCGTATGATCGATGCCACGGCCGGCCATGAGATTCTCAGCTTTCTCGATGCCTACTCCAGGTACAATCAAATACAGATGAATCTGGAGGATTAGGAAAAGACCTCATTTATCACTAAGTACGGCACTTATTGTTATAACGTAATGTCGTTCGGACTAAAAAAAATGCTGGTGCAACTTACCAATGCCTAGTAAATCGAATGTTCGAAGAACAAATAAGAAAATCAATGGAAGTTTATATTGATGACATGTTAGTTAAGTCTCTGCGAGCAGAGGACCATTTGAAACATTTGTAGGAGACCACTGACATATTAAGAAAGTACAACATGAAGCTCAACCCAGAAAAGTGCGCGTTCGGGGTCGGCTCGGGCAAGTTTCTCTGCTTCATGGTGTCCAATCGGGGGATCAAGATCAACCCAATAAGATCAAAGCTAACGAGGATATCAAGGTCGTAAATAGTGTAAAGGTCGTACAAAGGCTAACCGGGCGCATAGCCGCCCTAGGGCGATTCATTTCGAGGTTCTCAGACCGGAGTCATCGATTCTTCTCGCTGCTTAGGAAGAAGAACAATTTTGCATGGACCCCGGAATGTCAGTAGGCCTTAGAAGAGCTGAAACGATACCTGTCGAGCCCGCCATTGCTTCACACCCCAAAAGCGGACGAGCAACTCTACTTATACTTAGCAGTCTCGGAAATAGCGGTAAGTGGGGTCCTAGTTCGAGAAGAACAAGGTACGTAATTCCCTGTCTACTATGTTAGTCGGACCTTAGGTGAGGTCGAGACCCAATACCCACACTTAGAAAAATTAGCGCTCGCTTTAATAAGCGCCTCTAGGAAACTAAAACCATATTTCCAATGTCATCCGATTTGTATTGTAACCTATCCCTTCGCAATATTTTGCACAAACCCGAACTTTCGGGTTGATTGGCCAAATGGGCCGTCGAGATCAGCGGGTACGATATCGAATATCAACCCCGAATGACCATTAAGTCTCAAATCTTGGCAGACTTCGTGGCCGACTTCACGCCAGCCCTCGTGCCCGAGGTCGAAAAGGAAATATTATTGAAATCGTGTACATCATCGTGGGTGTGGACCCTTTTCACAAACAACGATTCGAATGTGAAAGGGTCCACGCTGGGCATCGTTCCGAAGCCTCCCACGGGTAACATAATTAGGCAATCTATTAAAACTTCTAAGTTAACTAACAATGAGGCCGAGTATGAGGCCATGATTGCAGGTCTCGCCTTGGCTAAAAGTTTGGGAGCAGAGGTCATCGAGGCCAAGTGCGATTCCCTACTTGTGGCAAACCAAGTCAACAAAACTTTCGAAGTTCGAGAAGATCGAATGTAGAGATACTTAGACAAGCTACAGGTAACTTTGCATCGATTTAAAGAATGGACTTTATAACACATACCTCGGGAACAGAACAACGAGGCCGATGCCCTTGTAAACTTGGGATCGTCGGTCGAGGATGACAAACTTAACCCGGGGACTGTCGTACAACTCTCGAGATCAGTAATCGAGGAAGGCCATGCGGAGATATACTCTACAAGTTTGACGTAGGACTGGAGAAACAAGTACATAGAATACTTAAAGAATGGAAAGCTCCCATCGGATCCAAAAAGAGTCGAGAGCTCTGCGCACGAAGGCAGCACGGTTCACTTTGGCCGAGGATGGAACGCTATTCAGGAGGACATTCGATGGGACATTGGCGATATATTTGAGACCAGGAGACACCTACTACGTCCTACGGGAAATTCACGAAGGCACTTGTGAGAACCACTCCGGTGCCGCATCACTGGTTCATAAAGTTATCAGAGCGAGATACTATTGGGCTGATATGGAAAAGGATACCAAAGAGTTCATCCGAAAGTGCGATAAATGTCAAAGGTATGCGTTGATGATTCACCAGCCCGGGGAGCAGCTCCACTCGGTCTTATCCCCATGGTCGTTCATGAAGTGGGGAATGGATATTGTCGGCCCCTTTCCATCGGCCCCGGGTAAAGCTCAGTTTATTTTAATGTGACTGATTATTTTTCTAGGTGGGTTGAAGCACGGGCTTTCGAGAAAGTCAGAGAAAAAGAAGTCATTGACTTCATATGGGACCATATCATATGTCAGTTCTGGATGCCCTACCAAATCGTATGCGATAATGGAAAGCAATTCGTCGGCAGCAAAGTGACTACGTTATTCGAGGATCACAAGATCAAAAGAATCCTAATGGGTTTTCAGTATTTTATGTTTTGATGATCTGACAAACTTGTCATGAAGAACCAGATAGAGCACCTAGTGCACAGGACATACATTTCATGTGAACTAATCGAAGCCTGAAAATCAGCAAAGGGAGGAACACAACAGGGACCTGATGATCTGGCCCTTTAGGGTTCTCCGACACAAGCAAGTCAATGACTGTACGCAATCAAGATAAAGAGGAACACAACAGGGACTTGCTGTCTTAGGGTTCTTTGACAAAAAGTACAAGTCAAGTGCACAGCTGGAACGTGACAGAAGAAAGTGACCATCTGGCAACTGTTACAGAAGAGGAACACAACTAGGACCCAGTTTGTTGGTGTGTCCTGACAGGAAGTACAAAGCCCACTATCCAGCTGGAACGCAACTGCCCAGAAGTGGATGTGCAGATTGTACAACAGTCACTTCTTATTGGGAAGAAGTATACACCTTGAGTTGACATCACTATCTATTGTGCCATCTTTTGTGATAAAACAACCTGGTGCAAGATATACTATTCTTCGTGCATTCGGTGATATTCTCTCAAGCATAACAAAGTTCATCTAGCATTGAAGTCACTGGTGTGTCAAGAACAAGAAGACAACTCCACTAAGGATCAGTTTCTAACTGAGTCTTATGTACTTCCATAGTTGAGTTGTAATCTTGTTAATTGTTCTACATTGTGTCACACCTCCTCTTTTACTACTTGTACCCTGTGAAGGGTATAATAAAAGGAGTTTTTCCAATTAAAGGACAATCGAAACGGGATTCATCTTATTAAGAAGTTCAGAGTCGCCACTTGGGAGATTTATGGTGTCCCAAGTCACCGATTTGAATCCCGAATCGAGGAAAAGGTTTGACTCTGTTTAACAATCGCGAACCAGAAATCCGGGTAAGGAATTCTGTTAACCCGAGAGAAGGTGTTAGGCATTCCCAGGTTCCGTGGTTCTAGCACGGTCGCTCAACTGTTATAAGTGGCATAATATCTGATTTTAGTACATGTTCAAACCTATGTGCATTTTCAGAATTATTTAACCGCTTTTAATTAAAAAAAATTTAAGAAAGTGAACGTCGTTTAAAAAACGTGTTTTTGGATCACGTCACATGAAATGCATCCGGATCCTCAACACATTTTTATTCAACGTTTTGGGATTTGGATTTGGGTCACATGAAATGCACGCCCGAGTTTAGGAAGGTAAAATTATTAAAGAACGCGCCTAAAGCAACTAACGTGTTATTAACTTTGCGAGAGGCCATGAAATTCGCTAAATGGCACGCCCCGAATTCTAAATATTTTAATAGAAGCATTTAATGAGGGCCCCGCAATTTGTATGTTTTGTTCGGCGAGGCTCGTCTCATTTTTATTTAAAAGCCGTCCTAGAGCAAACTACAATTTTCTATTTAAATTTGTCTCTAAATAATCCTAGTTACTTAATATTATAAAATTCGGGCTTCAAGTTCAAGTCCGGAGTCAAACAAAAGGGATAGACCTCTTAATTTGAACCCGCTACTTAACTCGAGAACCCACTTTTACAAATTAGTTTTAATGAACTTAAGGGAATTTAGCCTCCAGCACGTTTGGGATTCGAAAAATTGGCCCAGGCCTGTAACGTGAAGCTGCCAGGCCATTGGGCCTCAGCATCAGCCCAATAGTGAATATGCTCGTCTTAGGACTGCCAAGAAGAACCCCCAGCCAGTGGGCTTCAATGTCAGCCCATAAAATTGGTAAACACAAAGAGGCACAGATCATATGAGACATAAACGTTGCTAAATTATTGATTTCTGAATGAAGCTATTAAATTGCTCAATTGGAATGACTTTAGGGTTTCAATTCAGTCGAATTCATACATGAGCCCATGACTAATTTACTTGATTAACAAACTACTGAATTAGAGGAGTCCCTCAACCACCTAATACCCACAGTTCTTATAATCACCCTAAATCATATTGCACTTCTAAATATTACACAGATGAAATCTCATGCTGTAATGAGTAACGCTCTAACTATTCAGACATAGTCCTTTATGAAAAATATCAATTAACGTACAGCTAGGTGCAGGCAAGTTTCAAGATACATTATACAAGAGTATTGATTATGGTTTTTCGGGATAAATTCAAATAACTTTCAGACTTAAACTCAAACAATCAAAATCTAAATTCACGCTATATCCAATGGTCCAATAGTCCATATAACAACATAATCAGACGTATCTCAATACATTCTTTGAATCAAATGTCTAACATATAAACATACAAAACAGAATTAATGCTAAAATAATAGTAATTATTAACAGAAATTAAACAAATGCTTTTCATTCCATCTTCAAGTCAAATCTACATCCTGAAAGTTAGAGTTTGTACCTGGAACAGCAATTATAAACCAAAAGTGAGAAAAAGGGGTCCAAAGAGAAGCAGCAACAGCAGATTTGGATCAGAACAAATGCTGGAGAATGTCACTTGAAAACAGTTTTGAACTCGAATGACTCCACACAAGGTTCAGATTTGATTTCCAACCAAAAATGGACCCAAACTTGAACGTATCACACACTTCAGCTCGTTTTTTTCTATTAATTACTCAAAGATTCAAAGATTTTCAATGAACAGCAGTATTTTTGTGCTTTTTGTGCTCAAATTGGATGAAACAGTATTCTTTTGACAGACTCGCACTTCTATATTTTTAGCTCTTCAATCCTTGCCTTCTAAGGCAAGAAATGGTACCTTTTATAGGCAAACAACTAGGGCCACGCCTGCCGATTTTATTTTGCCTTTTAGTCCCTTTTTAAGTTTTCATTTTAGCTTAGGGGTCCCTAGATTCTTAGCTTGTTCCCCAAGTCTAATACTTAACAATATGAAATTCCACTAGAGACCCTCACTAGAAGCTTCTCAGTTTGTTATGAAAGATTTCCTAACCCTCAAATGCCTAAACTACCCTCCCAAAAACCCTGTTATTACCCTGAAACCCAATGGGTCAAGTTGACCCGATAATAAAAACAAAAGTGGGCTCAATTCTGACCCAATGACCCAAATCAAACCCCCATTGGGGTGAACTCTGCAATGGCTTCAAAGCCCAAACACAGATAGACTGAATCAAATCAGTCAACTAACAAAGGGCAAATACTTGAAAAATTCCGAGGATTAAGCCTATACCAATCAACTGATTACACAAATGAGCAAGAAATTAACCAAGTTATCAAAATAGCCCTAATTAAATTGACTAGGTGACTAATTGGAGCAATAACCATGCCATTTAATCAAAAGAAACCAAGCAAATCAAGCAGGACCGGAGAACAGACTTGAAAACACAGAGAACAAAGAGAAAAACCAGTGAAGACTAAACAGACAAATCTCAAACTCGGCCGAAAATTTGGTTAAATTCAAATAAGGAAAAAGAAAAGAAAGAAGAAGGACAACGAGTGAAAATGAAACCAGAAACAGACCCAAAAAATAAAATGAAACTCACCGGCTAAACTCAAAATGACACTCGATATCTTGACTCATACGAAATTGATACCAGTCTCTTTTCTCCATCAAGAAAGAACGACTAGCATCAGCTTTGTAGTGAGTCAACCTTCCAAACATGAGAAGAGCGACCTTGGGTCGATGCATGCCACCAGATTCGACCGCAACTGGTTTGAAAATTTTTTAGGGCTTGAACTTGGATCTAAGATTCGAGTGGTTCTGGGCAGATTCGAAGGAAATTAAATGGAGATTTAGAATGAGGGGACTGTGGTGGTTCTATGGTGTTATTTTGGTGGGGGTTAGAGCCGGCGCCGCCACCGGAGACGGGGAGGGTTTTCAGGCAGCTCTAGGGTTTTCTGAGTTGAGACATGAATGAGGGAGATGAGAGATGTGGGGGGGGGGGGGGACACGATTCAGACACTAATATATTAAACCCTCCCCACTTCCCAACCGTTGAATTAGAAACCTCGATGGCCCAGATCTACTAGCTATCCTAAACGGGGTCGTTTGAGTTAGTGGGGGGAATGGACCGGGTAGAGACGGGTCAGGGGCTGGGTTATGGACTGGGTCGACCGGAAAAGACTTGGGCCTGGGTTTTTAATTAAAACAGGCCCAAAACTCTTATCTCCTCAATTCCTTTTCTTTTTCCAAGTTAATTTTTTTTTTGCTTTTTTTTTTCTTTCCAAAATTGAATAAAAATCTAAATTAATTCCTAGAACCTAATTAGCCAAAAAACAAAACTCTAATTAAAACTAAATGATAATTATCACAATTAATTAAAAAAAACAAATTAAAAGAAAAACTACTCAAAATCAAAGTTAAAATTAAAAGGTGCAAATTAAACTATTTTTGTGATTTTCCTTTTTATAAAATACTTAATTACTAATTAATTCTTAGAAATGCAAAGTTAAATCCTAAATGCACATGCAACATATTTTTTTTTTGTATTTTTTAATTAATTAAATAAAATAAACGTGCACAGACAAATGCAAACAATTAACGAAAAACGCCACAAAAATCCACAAAATTGCAAACACTGAGAAAGTTATTTTGTTTTGAATTTTCTAGGAGTAATCCATATAGGGCAAAAATCACGTGCTCACACATTGTAATTCCTAGTTTGCTTTCTTAGAAGCGCTGTCTTAGGAACAAACCAAATTCGTAAACTTTAGAGTTTATGTTGTGACTAGGAATAGTCATAAGTTAAATCCTCTGTAACTAGGAGAGTTATAGAGTGGCTTGTGGTGGTGCATCACAAGTTAGTTTGAAATCTTTGCAAAAGGGTGTTTGCAAAGTGGCTTGTAATAGGTAGATTACAAGTTAGTTGAGTTTAAAGCCTACAGGTGTAGGTCGTGGTTTTTTGATCCCCTTGTGTGGGATTTTTCCACGAAAAAAATCTCTAGCCTTCTTTACATTCAGTCATTACTGCATTCTACGTATCAGTCTCATAGAGGACCAGGTACTCTATAGTTTGGTGGACTCACATAAGTCAACAAATCCTATTGACACTTTATCATCCCAGCGGAAATGGACAGACTGAATCGACCAACAAAACCATTATTCAAAACCTTAAGAAAAGGTTGACCGACGCCAAAGGGAAGTGGAAAGAGATATTGACCGAGGTTCTATGGGCTGTTGATACACTCCCAAAATATTTTTAGTTGCATATATACCTTCAAAATCATGCATTAACACCAATTGGTATTTTTTTCCATAATTTTTCCACATTTTTTAATTTGTCCGGTATTTTTATTTCCAATAAATGATTTAAAAAATTGCATCACAAATGATTTCAAAGGCATCTCTTGATTTAATTTATTTTTTATGGTCCTATTAAGACCAAATTATTCCATAAATAGCCAAATTGGCACCTCTTGGCTATAATTGCAATAACTTTGCAATTATAGCTCATACGTATAATGTTGCACTATTTTTACCAGAAATTAGTCCTTTATATTTTTAAATACCAAATAATCATTTCTAAATTATTCTCATGCAATAGAATCACTTTTTATAATTAATAATTATGTTATAAACTATTTTTGACTAATTTAATTCGGGTATTTAACAAATAGCCCATTTCTATTTTAATTTTAGCCTTAATTAAACCAGCCCCAACCCTTAATTAAACTATCCCATACCCCAAGCCCAATTCCTAATACTACCCGACCCAATGCTGATTAAATCCTGGCTGTTGATCAATTTTGATCAACGGTCCGAATTCGTTCTTTCCTAATTTAACCTAAACCTATACCCCCAAACCCCTCATTAACTCTTCACTCACCCGCCGTCACTGGGGATGGCAAACGGTGCGGGCCGGGGCGGTTGCGGGGCAAACCCGCGCACACCCGCGAAAACTCCAACCTGCCCCGCCCCGCCCCCCTAAAACAAAATTTGACCTAGTTTTTAAACCCCCCCCCCCCCCCCCCCCCGGCATATTTTTTTTTTGAATTTTTTTTTAATTTGGGAAAGTTATCAAAAGATACCACATTTCAATGTATTATATTCTTCTTTTTAGAGAAATTTTAATGCAAGAACGTAGACTCTGTAAAATGATTATGGCCAACTAGTTTTAAATATGTGCCTAATTATGTTGTTGCTCCATTTGTTAATTGTTACTAGTTTTTGTCAAAGCCCAATTTTTTAAGTGTGCGTAGAGTTGAATGTGCTTCAATTGGTGAAGATTTTGTTGGTAGATAACTTTGCTTAGCGATTATAAAAGTACCTATACACATGGTAATCCTAAAATAACGTAACATGCAAAAGAAACAGAGAATGAGATTGTGAGAGACTTTGAGATTGTGCGTGACTTGTGGAGAAATCTTCTGAGAAATTAGGGAGTTTTTGAATTGGGTTTAGACTTTTAGGTTTTAGTTTTGAGGAGAGAATATCATTTTGGTTTTCAAAAAATTTTAATCCTAACCCGCGACCCACCCCGCCCCGCAGTAATTTTTTTTTAAAAAAAGTAGAACCCGCCCCGCCCCGCCCCGCGGCCACTGAAACCCGCCCCGCCCCGCCCCACTGCCATCCCTAGCCGTCACCCCTCTCCTTCTCTCTCAAATTCCCTCTGCCTAAACCCTAACTCCCCTTCGTCGACTGCTTGCTTGCCGGTAATAATGGTGGCTCACCACCACCCCTAGCTCTAATGGCTCCCCCATGACCGGATTCTTGCTGTCTTGAGGTCCTCAAGGGACCAGTGGCTGTTCACTCACCACCGATGGCCTGTTCTCGCCGTTCTCAGGCCACCATGGCCTGATTGAGTAAGATCTTCATATTTCTCGGCTAAACCTATTGGTTTCTAAGTCGGTCTCTATTTCTGGGTTATTTTCTAGAAAACCCTAATCTCTTCTCCTGTACCTCTTAGATCTGTAACATATCTGAGGTTTTTCTGAGCTATTTTCGTTTGTTTTATGAAAAAAAGCCTTTCGATTTCTCAAAGCGTCGCTTTATTTTCCCATTAGGGTTTCTGGAACTTTTTTTTTTCAAAAACATTTATCTGGTCCTTTTAATGTTGTTCTCTGATTCTCATATGTTTGAACGACTTTTTGTTAAAATTGATTTTTAATCCTAATTTGTTATGTTAAAACCCAGTTTTAACACTATGTTATAATCCTGAGTTCATTCTTGTTTGTTGATTCTGCTATGTGTGTGTTCGAAGCCCATGAGTATGTTTCGATTAGTGATTTATACCCCAATAATGTCTTACTAGGGTTTCTGATTTGTCTCTTTCTGGTTATACTCAGTACTTGTTATTCATGGAAGTTTATAATGTTTTCCTTAGAATTAGTACTATTTTTCGATTCTTTAAATCCCTGATTTCCTGGGATGATACTCTTTACTGATTTCCGGCTACTTTTCCTGTTTTCACAACCTTTAAAATATTTTCTTACCTTGTTATGTGATTGACTGCATTATTGCTCGATTCTTACTGTTATATCCTTAATTAGAACTCTATGTATCTACCCCTAATTGCTTATTCTGTACTTAAGTCTTTTGAACTCTTTCCTTATTTGGTACCTGTTCTTTACCGTTTAAAATGACTCCCTTAATTAAGGGAAGAGTTGGACTAATTTCACTTTAATTGATTCCAAGTTCTCCAATTACTGAACAATTTGATTCTTACCTTATTTACCTAGCTTTCAAACTACTATATATTATATATATATATATATATATATGCTTTCTTCAACTCTCACTAGACACGAACATTAGTTCATAACTCCCTCACACACTTAAAAAACTTTTCTGCTCTCTTTCTTGTTACTTGCTACTTGTGAGCACGTGATTTTTGCCCTATAAGAATTACTCCTATAAAATTCAAGAAAATAAATGATTTCCATTTGTGATGACCCAAAAGGTCATCACGTGTTTTAAATTAAATTCTGTGCTTCCGAGGCCTTGAAAACCCCATTTAGAGCCACCTTGATTTGCGTGCACAGTCCGGGCGCGTAGCCGGAAAGCTTATATATGAAAATCTGTGAAAAATGATAAATTTTGACTATAAAATGAATTAATTTGACTTCGGTCAATATTTTTGGTAAACGGACCCGGACCCGTGATTTGACGGTCCCGGAGGGTCCGTAGGAAAATATGGGACTTGGGCGTATGCCTGGAATCGAATTCCGAGGTCCCGAGCCCGAGAAATGAATTTTTAAAGAAAATTATTTTCTGAAATTGTTTAAGGAAATTTGAAATGAAATTTAATTAGAACATGTTAGTATCGGGCCCGTATTTTGGTTCCGGTGCCCGGTACAGGTCTTATATATGATTTAAGATGTTTCTGTGAAATTTGGTAAAAAACGGACATCGTTTTACGTGATTCGGACCTAAATTGCTAAATTTGATACTTGATGAAGTTTGGGAAAAAGTTCTTGATTTTGAGGTTTGATTCATTGTTATTGAGGTTATTTTGGCAATTTGATCGCACGGATAAGTTCGTATGAGGTTGTTGAGTTAGTACGTGTGTTTGGTTAGGAGCCCCGAGGGCTCGGGAGTGTTTCGGAGGTGATTCGGGAAGTTTTAGACTTAGGAAAATTACAGAAACCACTGATGTTGCACCAGTTCTGGTGTAACCGCACCTGCGGTCCTTTGGCCGCAGATGCGGACTCGCATGTGCGCTCAGTGGGTCGCAGATGCGGTCCTCCTTCGCAGATGCGGATATTTTTCCGCAGATGCGGTTCCGCAGAAGCGGACCTTTTCTCGCAGGTGCGGCCCCAGCGGGGCCTAGCCATTTCCGCGGATGCGCCCTATTTTTCGCACGTGCGGTGGCGCAGATGCGGCCCCTGGACCGCAGATGCGGAAGTCGGGCAGTGACTCTTTTTAAAAACATAACTTCAGCGATTTTCTTTCAAACTTTCTCAAAAAATTAGAAGACTAGGGCGATTTTCTCAAGAGGTTTTTTTCTCAAATCACAAGTAAGCACTTATTAACTGATTTCTTTCAATTATCTAATGTTTTCATCAATTTTTATCAATAATCTTAGGGTTTTAATGGTAGAAAATTGGGGAATTGGGTAGAGTTAGGGCTTTTTAATTATTTGGGAATTTGACCTCGTTTTGGGGTCGGATTTCAAAACAAATGATATATTCGGGCTCGTGGGTGAATGGGTGAACGTGTTTTGGTTCGAACCTCGTATTTTGACCAAGCGGGCCCGGGGTCAATTTTTGGGTTTTTGGGAAGAATGATTAAATAGTTGTAATTGAGCATTGGAATTGGATTGTTTAACATTTATTGATATTATTAAGTTAATTATGTATAGATTCGATTGGGTTGGAGCCGAATTTGAAAGGAAAGGCGGTATTTGAGGCTTGAGTTGGCCGTGGAAGTTTGAGGTAAGTGTTTGGTCTAACCTTGGCTTGAGGGATTAGGAGTTGAGTCCTATTTGCTATGTGGTAATTGTTGAGTACGACGTATAGGCATGGTGACGAGTATCTATACGTTGGTGTCTAGCATGACCGTGAGTCTTTTAATTGTGAATATCTTGATTTCGTTGTATCTTTCATGCCTTGGTGATGATTTCTATTTGTTGTGAAAAGTTTGTGGAAGGAAATTGTGACCTTTGAACATCGAGGAGCATTAGCTCAAGTTATATTACAAATTGTGGAAGTATATGAGATGATTGACCCTTTGGAGCACTGGCTCAAGTGGTAAAGTGAGTTATGAAATACAAGTGAAAGAAAGAGAAAGAGTTATTAAATAGTTCCCTTGCCGGGATATTGTTGCTTTGTTGATTATCTCCCTTGCCGGGATGTTGAGATTATTGAAGTTGTTCCCTTGCCGGGATTTAATTGTTTAATTGTGTTCCCTTGCCGGGACTTCTATCATTATTTTGTTTATTTCCTTTCCCCTTTGTTTGTGATTGTTGTTTGGGTGAGGAAGAGTGTTAAAGCACGAAGGGTGATGCCGTGCATTGTTTGCTATTGTGAGGAAAGAGTGTAAAGCACGAAGGGTGATGCCGTGCATTGTTGATATTGTGAGGAAAGAGTGTAAAGCACGAAGGGTGATGTCGTGCCGTACGATGTACCATTTCGTACTGATTTTCATTGATTACATGGTGAGGAAAGAGAGTAAAAGCACGAAGGTGATGTCGTGCACATCGTTATTATATGATTGATTTGGTGAGGACGAGAGTAAAAGCACGAAGGGTGATGCCGTGCAAATTGTTGATTTCTGATTCTTGTTGATATTCTAGTTATGTTGTTTCTTTCCTTACTTGATGCTTTTTATTCGGAACTGTTATCTCCCCCGCAGCATGTTTCCCCCTCTCACATTGACTGGTTATTTTCTATATTTATTTTCCGCTGTATATATATATATTTGAACTGCACAGGTTTATTTGGTAGTCTTGTCCTAGCCTCGTCACTACTTCGCCGAGGTTAGGCTAGACACTTACCAGCACATGGGGTCGGTTGTGCTGATACTACACTCTGCACTGTGTGCAGATCCAGGAGCAGCTTTCGGACAGTAGTTGGAGGGCTTCCTTCAGTCCACCCGGAGACCCAAGGTGGACCTGCAGGCGTCCGCAGGCCCTGGCGTCTCCTCTATCTCTATTCCCTGTTTCATTTTCTTCGTTCAAAAACAGTTTATTGTATTTTCTTCAGACCTTGTATGTAGTGACTCTTAGACAGTCTGTGACACTGTGACACCAGATTTTGGGTATTGGAGGTTTTAGAAGTTGTAATAGACGTTGATTCCAGATATTTTATTGTTATCTTCCGCTTAATTATTTAAAAGTTCCGTTGATTTTATGTTATCGCTCATATATGTTAAAAAGAAGAAATTTATTAACGAAGTAAGTAGTCAAGTTTTGGCTTGCCTAGCTCCCTATAGTAGGCGCCATCACGACTCCCTAGGGAGGGAAATCCGGGCCATGACACCATTATTCACAATTTTATAGGATTTTGTGAGAATTTGTGCTAATTATTTGCATTTTTGCGCATGTTTATTTCTGTTAAAAATCATGAAAATGTCAAAAATACCATGCATTGCATTTAGGATTTATTTTTATATTTTTGAGGTTGATTAGTGAATTAGTTGCTTTATTAAAATTAAAAATCAAAAAAATTGGCTTACTTTTGCATTTTAGCCTTTTAATTTTAAATTAGTAATTTCCTCTCTTAATTTAGGAGTAATTGACGAGTGTCTAGCGTATATAAAATTTTAACTCGTACTCTGTCAAATAATAGCATAGAAAGATGTCAAACCCACAGAGATTGGTTTATCTATTTTACAGATATTTCTTGTTTTAGTTACTATTTGAGAAAATCAGAAAGAGTTGAGTTTTAAATTAACTAACTAAAAATGCATGAATGGAGCAATAGAAAATATTTTTTTTTCACAGATATAATAAAAAGGTGTTGGGATCCTGACTTCACTAAATATTTTTTATTATATAGTAAATACATTTATTCTTCAACTTCTGTTTCTCATAAATGTATAAATGCCTCTCACGATTACATTTATATATTATTACTATAGTTGAACAATTAAGTGCACTCTTCTCGGTTATACAATTTAATTGTCAAAATGGTAATATTAAAGAACCAGAAATATATACTTGAACTAAAACATGCTCTTTTTTAGTAAGTCCCTTTCGGTTACCCTACTTGTTATAACTGATTACTACAATATTCGCCTCTTTCGATTACAAATAAGTGTAGAATCAATTTTAACATATATGAGCTAGATGTCACTAAATATAGGTTAACATCTATCAATACAAAAATTAAGTATTACTTCTTCTGCCTCTTTCGATTACAAAATTAGTAAGAAGTTAATATGTAGTACGAAATAGATAGATGTTAACAAATTAAATAACACCCAACTATAAAGCAGATAAAATTTAAATAAAAAGCTTCAGCTCAAGCATGTGAAATTGAAGAATAATATCTACTACTATTATATAAAAATATTAAGATCCGTTATTTTTCCAACACAAGAAAAGTTACTCCATATTGGAGCCAATGCCGACAACAAAAATAATCTTGCCCATTAAATAAGAAAATAGAAAGAAATATTCAAGAGAATAATTCCTCCTATTTAATTAAAAACAGGAACTAGAGTAATTTCCAATACTATGATTTATTCAAAACAAAAAATGAAGCCAGAGTAATGGCTAAAAGAAGAAACAGAAGCAAAACTAAAGAACAAAGAGAAAGGAAAAACTTTCTGCTCAATATTACACTTCTCAGATTTTGGTTTCTCCCCCCTCTTTCCGAACGATTGATGCCTCTTTTACAGCCAAGTCATGATAAACTTTTCAATACACTCTTCGATATGAACTTGTTATGGCTGGTTGTGTCCTTGTTATGCTTGGTTATGATCTTCTGTTGTAGGTTAGTTATGGATCGGTTATAGTTTGTTGTAGCCGGTTGTGAGTCGGTTGTCTTTTGTCATGGCAGATCACGTTATACAATGTCTTTCTTTAGCACCATATTTTACATTTGTCCGGTTTTCTACTTTTTCCTCCGTAATCTTCTCGTTCCCGGACCAATCCTTCTTTAACTTTTCCTGCATAATTTAGACAAAAGTATGGAAGAAATATGATAGTTTTTGTGTTTTTACAAAGAAATTATATATTTAAAAATCAAGTAAAATGCACTTATCAGTAATTAATTTTTGTAAATATTATAGTAAATAATCAGCTTAACTTTTTCAAATTAATTATTTTAGGAATTTTAATTTAGGTTTTAATTAATTAAAATAGGAAAAGAGATTAATTTAAAAAAAAGGAAAAGAAAACAAAGAAAAAGAAAGAATTGGAAAAGGTTTAATTTGGTTTTGGGATTGGGCCAAAGTTTAGAATTGGCCCAAATTTCTCGCCCACTCCACCCTCATGCCCGGTCCAAACCCTTCAGCCCTTGAGACAGCTAAAACGACGTAGTACTAAGTCAAAACTACGTCGTATTGAGTTAAAACTAGTCCAAGTGAATCTCTTTTCCTTCAGTTTCTTTCATCCAACGGCCATTAAAGCCCCAGCTCACCCGTTTAAGGATGTCTGAACCCCTTCAGAGACAACCTAAGACCCTGTTCTTCATCTCCCTCACACCTTATCTCTCACCACCGTCCGCCACCTACCGAAAATCGCCATCGGCGGTGGTGGATCTCCAAACTCCACCAAAAATTGACCACACAACCTCTGTTGCCCCCCATTTCGAATCCACCATTAATTTCCTCCAAAAATTACTCAATCTTTCCGAATTTCAGATCTAAAACCACAGAAAACCCAACATGTTTTCCTTTTTCTGATTCCTTCTTCACCTGGCTTCCTCTTGACGATTGGAGCATGCATGAATCGACTATCCCTGCTGGGAGTAGTCGATTTGATGCGGTCCTAGTTGGATTCATGGTAGCCGGATTCTGGGCGAGCAGCCATCGTTGGTCAGAATGCTTAGAGCTTCTGCTTCATCCTCTTCTTGGCGTATGATTGAGGATTGTAGCATGAAGCACTAGCCGTTGAAGAAATTCCGGCTAGTGATCATGCTACAATTTCCATCATTAGCCAAAATCCTTGTTCGCCGGCTCTTTTAATCGATTCGTGCTTGATTTCCTTCCGGTCAGCATTTTTAGCAAACGTGGACGGTACATCTCCTTTCCTCTGTCCCTGACCTTTCTTGATTTTAATTTTGCATATAAACTGTTTTAGTTTGCAATGGTTCAAAAATAGCTTAATAATCAGTTTAGTTGCATTTGTTAATAAATTTTGTCTTTGGGTTGTTTTTTTTTTAAAAAAAAAAATCTGTTTCTCTTTTTAATTCAAAGGCTGTTTGTTTAAAACTTGGTTGAATTCGTTTATGTCTGTTGGTTGGGATCTCGATTTGGGCCTTGTAGTGCAGAAGCCCAAAGAAAGAGGGAAGGGTTTAAGCATGTTGGGGCATAGCCCAGTTGTTGGTACTTTCTAAAAAGGTTAATAACAAGAGGTTAAAGGGTATTTAGGGGATTTATATTGAAAGAATCTTTGATTTTTTTTTGAGCAAACAGGAAGTAAATATATTAAAACTTAAGGAACGTCCATTACATAGGAGTTGTAGTTAGTGTCACATAGGACACTATAATTACCTAGGCTCGCTAACAAGTTGCAAGCATCATACGACAAAAGTTTTTCAAAAACAGGCTTATCTAATACATCCTTATGTAGTAGAGTTATCACTTCTTCTGGTGGGGCAGCAAAAACTTTCTTCTTCTTCCTTGTATTATCAGATCCCATGCATGCATGCTTGTGAGCTGTCCTATTCCCTTGCCGGAACTCGTGCTTGAGGATTACCTGCTTCCCTTGGTGCATTAACAACCTGCATTTCAATAAGATTTCAGTAAATAGGTGGTTCCCTTGTTGTACAGATTGAATCACCTCCGTGGAGTCTGTTTCAATCTGAAGTGGGAACAAATCCCATTCATGAGCTGTTTTTAGTCCTTCCAGTAGAGCCTTTATTTCTGCTTGAAGGGAGCCATATGCATTGGCACATTTAGTATATCCTACAATCCAGTCTCCTTTGTCATTCCTGATGACTCCACCTAGCCCGCATTTTTGTTTATCTCTAGAGAAGCCTGCATCAATGTTTAGTTTGTACCAACCCATTAGAGGTTTATGCCATTTAACCCTAATAAGCAGTTTAGGTGCGTGTAGGATATTAGTATCCGTTAGAAGGTTGAATTCCATAGCTTTACTAGTGATGTGGTTGAGGTTTATGGATAAATTGGTATTGTTATGCTTGTTATTATTTCTGTTTATCCAAATATACCAAATTGCAAAGGAAAAAAATAGGTTCCAGCTTAACAAGGGGTTTGTGAAATTTGTGCTGAGGTTTTTTAGTTGGATTAGCCAGTGTTCACCATTATCCTTATAGAAATTGTTCCATCCAACGGTATCCCAAAGATGGTTAGTTGTCTGGCATTCATGAAAGATATGAGAGATAGATTCCTCCACTTGGTTTCTACGAACTGGGCAATGAGGGTCTATGTTGAGGCCAATTTTTGCCAAGTATTGTCTACAAGGAATTTTATTATGAAGACATTGCCAAAGAAAATTTTTTATTTTATTGGGGCAGGGTAGGCTCCAAATCCATTGAAAGTCTAAGTTATTTTCATTATTATCGTGTACTGGAGTGTAGCAAGATTTTGTTGTGAAAATACCTTTAGTGTTAAGGGACCAAATAGGGGTGTCTCTAATAGGAGGCTTAACACGTATTCTTGTTTTAAAAATGGCATCTTTAATATCATCGGGCAGGTTGAGCGATATTCAATCAAGGTGCCAATCCTTGCCATCAAAGATATTAGAAAGTGTAAGATTATGATCATTCCTGGAAAGAGGGCCTTCTATTGAGTTTCTAAGGCTGCCTAGGTTGGGGATCCAATTGGATTCCCAAATGTTTAGTTTGGAAAGATGATGTAAATGCCAAATAATACCCTTGGAGAAAAATTCCCACCCTTTTAAAATACCTTTCCATATAAAAGATTTTTTCTTAGTATATTGAGGGTTAGCATAAGAATTAATGATAAGGTTAGCCCAAGGAGTAGTAGTGTTGGTAATACCTCTCCAAGCTAGATTAGCTAAGGTACACACATTCTTATCTTTAGCTTTATGAAGCCCTAAGCCTCCTTTATCTCTAGGTTGGCACACTGTAGACCAATTAATATAGTGGAGTTTTCGTTTCTCACTAGTACTACCCCATATAAAGTCTCTTTGAACCTTATCAATTTTTTTGAGAATACTCATAGGTAAGAGAGTATATTGCATATAGTGATTTGGGATGGTATTTAAACAGGAGTGAGAGAGAGTAGTTCGTCCAGCTATGTTTAGGAATTTAGCTTTCCAGGAGGCAAGTTTTGCTCTCATTTTGTCAATTATAAATTGGTAGTCCTTAGGGGTAGGTTGTTTATTTAGGATGGGGAATCCCAGGTATATCCCAAAGGAGTCAATCCTAGTTATAGCAAGAATGTTGGTAATATCCTTTGTAAGAGGCAAATGGCAATTATTGGAGAAGATGACTTTAGATTTTTTTTGTATTAATAGATTGCCCTGAGAGAGTACAAAAGAGATCTAGCCCTTTTTTAATGGTATGGCTTGATTTAAGGTTGGCTTTAGCAATGAGGGTTAGATCGTCTGCAAAGAATAGGTGAGAAAAAGAAGGGCCTTTTCTACCTAAAGTAATAGGGTCCCAGTTCCTAATGTCCACTTGGTGATTTATGAATCTTGATAGCATTTCTAGACATAAAATGAAGATATAAGGAGAGATAAGGTCTCCTTGCCTAATTCCCCGGCTAGGTTGAAAGAAATTAGTGGTAGAGCCATTTACCAAAATAGAAATTGAGCTTGTAGAGATGCAACTTAATAAAGAGTCTTAAATTTCGGAGGAAAGTTGAAGTAATTTAGGGTATGGTGTACAAATGACCATTCTAACCGATCGAAGGCTTTTTCAAGATCATTTTTTAGAATCATGTGACCTTGATTGCCTTTTTGTTTGTGAATTTTGGAGATAATTTCTTGAATAATTATGGCATTGTCCGATGCTCTCCTATTCTTAATAAAACTGGCTTGGTAAGGGCAAATAAGATGGTCAAGGAAAGGCTTAAGTCTGTTGATAAGAATTTTTGTAATGACTTTATAGGTCGTATTGCATAGACCAATTGGTCTAAAGTTGTTTAGGTGATTTGCATTAGGAATTTTTGGGATTAGGCACAGATAGGTCTTGTTAAGTTCATGTGGGATCTTTTGGGATTCAAAGATGTCATGGCACATCTTTGTGATAGAATGGCCTACTAAGCCCCAGTACTTTTGAAAAAAGAATGGGTGTAGACCATCTGGTCCCGGTGCCTTAAAAGGCTTGAAAGTGAAAATAGCTTTCTTGACTTCAATATCTAATAGAGGTTTATCAAGGTTTTGCAAGTTTAGGGCATGTTGAGTGACATTTGTTAGGGGGCTAATTCTACTAGAGTTATCATGAGAGGTTGTGAAAATGTTAGAGAAGTAGTTGCAAACATGGGAGGTTACTAGATTAGGATCATTTATTCAATTTCCTTCATTATCTTTGAAGAAGTTTATTTTATTCCTTCTTTTTCTATTAGTGGCTATTATGTGATAAAACTTAGTATTGGCATCTCCCTCATTCAACCAAAGAATTCTCGACCTTAATTTCCAATAGTCTTCCTCTATAAGCAATAAATCATTGAATTCTTTTTTGAGGCTCGAGTGGAGATCTTGTAGAAAAATACTATAAGGGTAGTGCTTAGAGTTTTCTATCCCTTGAATCCGGGCTAAAATTTTCCTTTTTTTTCCCCCATGATATCACCAAAAGTAAGGTGTTTCCATTGCATGACTTTGTCTTTAAAGGAAGTACTATCCCTAATATAATCATTTGTACTCCAGTTGTTTTGAACTAGTAGTTTGAAGGAGGGGTGCTTGCACCAATAGGTTTCCAGTCGACAAGGAGGTTTATAAAAGGTATTTCTTTTGGGGATTAATTCAACTAGTATGGGGTGGGTTCTAGGTAGATGAATAATGGAGCTTTTAGGAAATAAGTTAATCCAATCCTCATTTCCAAATACCTTGTCCAATCTTTCCATAATCAAACCTCTATTTTTGTGTCTAAGATTGGACCAAGTATATTTGCAACCTTTGTAACCTAAATCAATTAGATTGCAATAATTAATTTTTGACCAAAGGAATTTAGCTCTACTATCTCTAATATGATTACCACCATATTTTTCATTTGAACTAAAAATATCATTAAAGTCTCCTCCTAAAAGCCAAGGTCCCTTAAAGCTATCACTAATACTTTGAATATTGTCCCACATTTTATTACGATTTAAAATGTTAGTGCTAGCATAAACAATACTAAGAAGCCATTTTTGGCGGATAGGGTTTACCTCAATAGTAGCATGAATCTCATGATCCCTACGTATGAAATTTTGCACTGTGACTACTTCATGGTTGTATAGCACCACAATCCCTCCAGCTTGACCCTCCGCTGGAACTTCCACAAACTCAGTAAACCCATAATCATCCAATAGCTCCAAGTGATTACCCATTCTAGTGTCTAGCAAGGCTACCAAACATGGCCTGTGAGTGTCCACCATGTCCCTAAAATTCCTTCTAAAGGTGTCATTGTTTCCTCCATAATGTTCCAAATGATAATGTTGGTGGGCCTATTCATGGATAAGTTGAGGTTTTGGTTGGCTGGGTTCCCGTTCTCCCTTACTTCCCCATCACAGGATTCCTCCGAAGAGATAGTACAAGGATCATTGCTCGATTTCCTACAGTTGGATCCTGAGGAGGTCGTATGTCCATCGAGCATTTGTAAAATGACAATGGGCAACTGAGAACATGCCTCTTCTCTTGCCCCTCCTAAAAGAGAAACACTTTTACCCCGTCTAGCGTTGAGATTTCTAGGACTCGTTCTAAGAGGAGGTTCAGTGGCTCTTCCTCTTCTCCCATTGCTTCTTCCACGGGTTCTTGAGCATTTACTGGATTGTGTGGTGGGGAGGGGGGTAGTGGTGGTGTTGGAGGTGCCTGTGGTGGTTGTGGCTGCTCCCATGGCAACAGAATGGGGTTTAGTTGGGAGATGTTCTCCGGCATGAAGAAGGGCATATCCATTAGGGCATTCTGGGGATATATAGGATTGAAATGGGGGGAAGATTCCATTGGTTCCTCATTGCATGGACCAACTGTGGGTTCACAGACGGGGCTAGGGGTTGGAGTATGTTGTTTAGCCAGGCTTGGTTCAAGTAGTTGTTCATGGCCAGCCTCATCCCTTCCGTCACTAGTTGAGCTAGGAACTGAGTGTCGTGGAGGATGATCATAGTGTCCTGGCCATTTACCTGGATGTTGAAAGAGCATGCATGGCCCATGCGACCCATCTCCATCCATGACACTGGTTGATAGTTCTGTGCTTGGGGTGGTTGTACATAGATGATCTGGGGATTTACTGGTTGAGGGTGAGGTAGTGGTAGGTTTTCGATTGTTAATCTGGTTTGGCGGAAGATTTGGAGAAGTCTTTGTCTTCTCCAGCTGGTTGAGGCAATGGTTGGCATTTTGGGTAGCTACTGAACTATTAATTAGACCTAAGTCAGGCGTGGGGGGGTGACTCTTGGGTGATTGTTGAGGATTGGTTGGAGGGTTAGTGATTGGAAAGAACTTTTGTAGGTTTTTTGTGTTCCCAAGGGGAGTGTTTATAGGTTGGCCTTCCAATTCTTTTGCGTGTGGAGGTTTAATGGCCATTTGGCAAGAGGTTTCTATATGAATGGCCGTTTGGCTAACATGCTTTGGCAGTTGATGGTAATCGGATCTAGTTGAAAGATTTTGCTTGGGGTTATGGTTAACAAAAGGTTGAGTACTTTCTTCTCCACTAGGAAGGGTAGTGTTAATAGTTGTCTTTTGATTTTTAGTAGGGGTAGTTATGTCCTTTCCTAAGTTATTTTGCATGGCCACCTTGGCCATTTGTTGTGTAGGATTAGAGGTGCTTGACACGTTTGTCATTTCCTTGGCAGTATTAGTAGAAAAAATAGACATTTGTTCATTAGGAAGATTTTTAGTATTAGAAGAAATTTGATTATTAATTTCATAGGTGGTTTCATCCAAAACCATTAGCTGGTCAATAGACACTTGTTTATTAGGAGGATTTTTATTTTTAGGAGAAAATTAATTATTATTATCATTAGTGGTTTCATCCAAAACCATTCGCTGGTCGTCTAGAATAGAATAGTTGTTTTTAGTAGGCAAAATAGTTTGGTCCCTAATCACAGAATGAGAAGAAGACATGGAGTAATTAACATCTTTTGTTTTGTATTGAAGAAATTTAGTATCCAAATACTTACCAGTGGTAGCATTGAAAAGCTTAACACGAATACCTGGACCAGTGCTTTGTTTATCCAGAAAGGGGTGCTTTGGGGTGGTTTTCATAGCATTATTTTTCTTTTTTGAAAAAAAAACTGTTGTCCAGACTTCTTGATCACCTTCCTTTGAGGATGGTAGTCCCTTGCATGTGACTTCGTTTGGACTATCCTTATTAATTTGAAGTATAAAGGGATATTTTTGTGCTATATGTCCCAATCTGCCGCATTTTGTACAAAGGAAGTTCTCCCCTTTATAGTATATTGTTTGTTTGTGGTGGCCAACATAGATGAAAGGTTGGACTGGTATGTCAAGGGGTAATTCCACACATAGTCTTGTATAACGACCACGGAGAGTTGTTGATGTGCAAACGTCAATTTTAAGTAGTCGACCAATTGCATTACCAATTTTTTCCAAAATTTTCCCACCATAGAATTCGGTGGGTAATTGAGGAAGTCTAATCCAAACAGCTGATTTAGTGACCTTCTCTTGAGTTGCAACAAATTTTGGTTTCCACTGAATGATGGAGAGAAAATGCTTTTATGAACCAAGGTCCTTATTGCATTGCTTTGTCCATATTTTCTTTTCTTTTGAATTTTATGATGTAGTAGTCCATTCCTAGATCAATTAGTTGGAAATCCTCAATTGGCTTCCAAAGTTCCTGAATTTTTTTCTTAAAGTAGTGATGTAGCATGCGTTTGCCCACTAGTTTGATGATGATAAAGTTCTTCCATGGCTCATAGACGCGTGCTTTATCCTCAAAGGAGAGGGAGATACACTTGATGCCTTCTAAGATTGACAAGGAGGATTGATCACTTGACTGGTCATCTTGATCCAGTAGAATGGAGTTTTTTTCATGATCATTCCCTAGGGTTGCAAATAACATTGGATTTCGGGTGATGAGCATGTCTTTGAAGCTAGGCTTGGTGTTAAATGGATCAATATCTGGGGGTTTTGGGGGAATTGAATTTTCTTGTTGTGGATCATAGAGTTGGGGTTCCATTGCGGGTGCTATGGATATAGTATCCATAGTTTAGTTATTTGGGGACAAAATTGGCCCTTTTCCCTCTTGGGGTTTGGGAAGGGTAAACTTTTATTTACTTGGCTAATGACGTTTGTATTTTTTAGATTTTTCAAAATTAAAACTGCTCCATTTCAAATAGTCCAAGGCACAATTGACCATTTTAATAAGTAAAATGGAAAAGTACTTTAAAAGTTGTTCCCCCACACTATTTTTTTTTCTTTTTGTTAGAAGTTTTGTTAAATTTGAACGTCATACTATGGTAATAAGAGATTTCATTTCAGTTCCCAGTGGCATGTCAATATGAACTTGATTAAAACACAAAATGAAAATATACACAAATAATTTAAAGGTAATGTCGAGGTGTATTTAAGACCCGTTCGTCCATAAAAAATTTTCGTTTTTTAAAAATATGTTTGTCCATGAAATGTTTTTGAAATTTTTTTAAATTTATTTCAAATGAGTTTTCCAAAAACCAAAAAGTGCTTCAAATTTCAAAAATATTTTTTCCTCACTCACAAAATAAAAATATTTTTTCAAGTAAAATACGCGTCTAAACACAATTTCAAAACCAAATATTTTATTTTTAACTTAACTCGGAATACCACTTTTTTTTAAAAATAATTATAATTTTTTTCAAATGCCTACTTTAGTATTCCTTTCTTCGTAAAAGAAGTCGATTATTTCAAGTGAGTTGGTGCCTTCGAGGGAACTACGGAACTCAAATATCTTTTTCACTTTTTTCTCATACTTCTCTCTCGAAAACTAAAGAGTGAAGGCCAATAATATCAATCAATCAACCCATCAATGCCCCCACTCTCAACTTTATATACCACACCGAAAAAGGTAACTAATGGAAGGAAGCTCACTCACGAATGAGGAGGAAGATCTCCTCACGTGCATTACACACAGACCAAAAGACGCTGACACAAATATGGAAGCACAGGCAAGCTATTGGCCACTGGGATACTGTCACCCAAAACCAAATATTTTCTGCTATGGATTTTGACTGCACAATTTTTACCAATGTTACTTTGAAGAAGGAAAAAGATAACACAACTAACCACCCAAATTTCATACCCATTACAACAACAGACAAAAATAGATTATATGAACCTTGGAAACTGTGACGATTCCAGAACGGAGTTTTGATGGTTCCGGATAGTAATTTGGAGGTCCGTAATTTATTTTGGCTTGAAATGGCAAAAGTTGAAAAATTAGACCAAAAGTTGACTTTGTGGTTACCTGGCCCAAATTTTGGTTCCAAAAATTGAAATAGGCCTATTGTTGCATTTATGACTTGTGTTCAAAAGGTGAGGTCAATCAGAGTTGATTTGATAGGTTTCGGCATCGATTGTAGAAGTTGTAATTTCTTAGTTTTTGTTAGGCTTGAATTGAGGTGTGGTTCAGGTTTTGATGTTGTTTGAGATGATTTGAGGCCTCGACTAAGTTCATATCGTGTTTTAGGACTTGTTGGTATATTTGGTTGAGGTCCCGGGTGCCTCGGGTGGATTCCAGATGGTTAACGGATCAAAAGATGGATTTGAAGCATTGCTGGAATTTTTCAACACCGCTTCCGGGCGAAGATACATCCTCCGCAAGTTCAGCTAGCATTTCTTCGTAGGCTTCGCCTACCTCTGGTTGTGATTCAGCAAGTCCAAAATTTCTTCGTTCCGAACGGATCCAATCTCTCAAAAAATTCTAACTTTTCCAAGCTCTCCCTCATAGACAGTCTATAATCACCGAGTTGAAGTCTTGCTTGATGGAAAGCGCTCTCCGATGCCACTGTTGAAGTTTGAATGGTTAAAATGTCTCGGGCCATCGTTGAAAGAATCGGAAAGTATTTTTCTTTGTCCTTCCACCATTCAAAAAGATTAAATGAGCCGTCGGGATTCACTTCCTCAATTCCTTATGACAAATAAACTTCAAGCTCATTTAGTTGTGAACAATCACTAATACTAGAACCTTGAGAACCCCTGAACCTAGCCCAAGAAGTAAATGCTCTTACTCCCGCAATTCTTTTAGATGATTGAGAACCATAAGAAGAAGGAGTTGGAATATTTGGTCTAGCATTATCTATTGCAATTTGATAAGCACTATAAATAGTTTGAGCATTTATTTTAATTGAGGCTTGTGTGTCCGAAATTGTAGAAAACTCCTCATCTTCAAGTGCTAAACCATTATAAATAGATTGGTACCAATATTGAGGACCTCCTAATTTCATAGTAGTATTTAACAAGGCAGCAACACCATAAATAGGGGGAATAGGGAAAAAATATTTATTAAATTTTTTTCTCATAGAATCAATAGCTTGTTCATAAATTTCTCCACCCTCTGAAAAATAAGCAAACAAATTTGCAAGTTCTGCAAGATAAACTAAACCGTTAGAAATAGTAGGATAATATTGCCCAGAAAATTCATTTGTAGCAATATGAAATTTTTTTAAAAAAACTTTAAGCATTTTAACATTAGCTCAATCTGCATTTATAAGGTGCTCATCATCATCACTTACATGAGCATTAAACGTTGAGTTTATGGGGTTTCAACATTCATATGCAACAACTAAACTTTCATACATGTAATTCCATCTAGTTGGACAAGGTTTAGGAACCTTTCTTTCTCTTAGGCCAAATTCATCGCATCTTTTAAAATATTCTCTAAGTATACTTCTACGGTTTGAATAAAAAATCCAGTGAAGAGCCATTTTAGCCTTTTCAATTTTAACATTTAAAATTCTCATACCATTACGCACAATTAAATGGTAAATATGACAAATACATCTAACATGAAAAATGTTACTATGTAACGACCCGGCCGGTTGTTTAAAGAATTAAATCCCCGATCCCCTATTAACTGCTTTCCCTGTGTTTATTTCTGCTATTCTGAGTTGCCGGGAGGTTTCGTTGTGAGATTCGGAGTGTTTTAGGACACTTAGTCCCTAAATGAGAGATTAAGCTTTAGAATTTGGACCGTAGTCGGAGCAGTGTGAAGACGGCCTCGGAATGGAATTCCGTCGGTTTCGTTAGCTCCATTGGGTGACTTCAGGATTAGGAGCGTGTTCAGATTGTGTTTTGGGGGTCCGTAGCATAATTAGGCTTGAAATGCCGAAAGTTGAATTTTTGAAGTTTCTGGTTCGGTAGTGAGATTTTGATATCGGGGTCGGAATAGAGATCCCAAAGTCGCAGTCGGTCCGTTGTGTTATTTGGGATGTGTGTGTGAAGTTTCAGGTCATTCGGACAAGGTTTGATAGACTTTTTGATGAAAAGCGGAATTCAGAAGTCTTTAGAGTTTTTAGGCTTGAATCCATGGTTAATTCGATGTTTCGATATTGTTTTAGGTGTTTTGAGGATTGGTACAAGTTTGGAAGGTGGTATATGACTTGCTCGTGCCTTTGATTGAGGTCCCGGGGGCCTCGGGGTGATTTCGGGTGGTTAACGGGTGATTTTGAGTTGAGTTTGGGAGCTGAAGGACTTCTATTGCTGTCATAACGCACCTGCGGCTAGGGGACCGTAGGTGCGGGCACGCAGGAGCGGATAGGAAGACGCAGATGCGGCCAAGAGAGGGGCAGGCTGGGATCGCAGAAGCGAGGTCCTGGTCGCAACTGCGATTGCGCAGATGCGGGGTTTCTTGCGCAGGTGCAGCCCTGGTATTTTAAGTGAAGTTTGCAGGTGCGCACCTCGGACTGCAGGTGCGGGTCCGCAGGTGCGACTATTTAACTGCAGGTGCGGTTTTGCTGGGGCAGAAACTATAAATTCCACCCTTCGCGATTTTTGACCATTTCTCTCAATTTTTCATTCGGGGTGAAGCTTTGGAGGGTATTTTCAAGGGAGATTTTCTGTGGGATTCATTGAGGTAAGGTCTTTGGTCCTTAAGCTCGTTATTATGGTAATTTTTATCATTGTAAACGTCAAATTTGAAGGAAAATTAGTGGTAAATTGGGGGTTAGGGCTTGGTTAATTGGAGAGATTTGAGTGGTATTTTGAAGGACCATTTGAGGTTCGATTTTGGTACTTTTGGTATGACTGAACTCGTGAGAGTTTGAGGAGTTGAATTAATTAGTTGAATTAGTTACTTGAAGCGTTATTTACATTATGCAACTACTTTGAATAGATTTGGGCCATTTGGAGTCGGATACTCGCGGCAAGAACGTGGTATAGGTTTGATTGACCTGGTTCGAGGTAAGTGGCTTGTCTAACCTTGTGTGGGAAACTCCCATTTAGATTTGGTACTGTGATATTTGAAATGCCTTGTACGTGAGGTGACGAGCGCGTACTTGTGCTGATTGTTGAAAATCCTGTTTTTCATTTAAGTATCTATAATTTTGTATTTTTCATCACTGTTTACACTACTTGAACTTTGAGCTTACTGTTAGCTTAGGAAAGCATGCCTAAATTACTAAGTTGCCTACTTGCTCAAACTGCCTTATCTGAACTCTGTGCAGCATGCTAGGTTAGAATTACCTGTCTATTTTGATATTAAATTGAATCGAGTTGATTATTCATGTGTTGTTGCTGTGTGTTTATATTGAGACTACGGGCGGTTCCCGGTAGATCTCCCTTATCTATTTATTTGGGACTACGGATGTGGTATTCCGGTAGATCCCAGTGCACAGTGATATGGACTACGGGACAGCACCTGGGAGATCCACTGATTATTTACTTTTGGGGCTACAGGACGGGATCCTGGCAGACCCCCGGTTGTTATCTCTATGTTGAGTTGTATACCTTCTGTGGTTATTTTCCTTGGTTGTGGTTGTTATTTCTCTCATTATCTGTATTTCTTTACTACTGTTCATCTTCCTTATATATTATTGTATATGACCAGTAGGGCCCTGATCTTCCTCGTCACTACTCGATCGAGGTTAGGCTTGGCACTTACTGGGTACCGCTGTGGTGTACTCATGCCCTTTCCTGCACATGTTTTTGCGTGTTTAGATCCAGGTACTTCCACTTAGTCTTATCACCTTTGAGGCGAGGCGCTTCAGTAGAGACTTTGAGGTATATCTGCCGCATCCGCAGACCTAGGAGTCCGTTTCTATTCTCTGTACTAGTATAGACCATCTATATCTTCCTTGTTGATAGACATTTCTGGAGTTAGAGCTTTTTATGTACTCTTAGCTTGTGATTCATGGGGTTCCGGATTTTGGGAGTGTTAGGTTGGGATTATTGTACTGCTATATGCTGGGCGGCATATTAAACACTGTTTCATTTTTGTTACCTCGATTTTTTTTAATTGTTTTCTTTCCACAATTGTTTCTTTTCCGCATTTATTAGGCTTACCTAGTCGTAAGGACTAGGTGCCGTCACGACTGTTCACGGAGGGCGAACTGGGGTCGTGACAAGTTGGTATCAGAGCTCTAGGTTCATAGGAGTCATGAATCATAGGTCGGTTTATTAGAGTCTCGCGGATCGGTACGGAGACGTCTGTGCTTATCCACGAGAGGCTATTTAACTGTTAAGAAAATTTCACTTCATTTGAATTCCTTGTCCTACGGGATTTTTGGTATCGAAATTCGAAACTTCTGTCTTCTATTCTCTCATAGATGGTGAGGACACGTGCTACTGGAGGTGACGAGACACCCGCGCCCCCTGCAAGAGCCGTCAGAGGTCGAGGCCGAGGACGCGCACGTGGTGCAGCCAGAGCACCCGCGCGAGCTGCTATCGAGGAGCCACCAGCAGTTCCAGCTGGAGCCCAGGCGCCTGATACGCCCACAACTACTACTACTCCAGCACTACAAGAGACTCTTACTCAGTTTATGAGTATGTACACCACTCTTGCTCAGGCAGGGCTGCTTCCCCTTCTAGCAGCCACATCCCAGGCCGGGGGAGGAGCACAGACTCCCGCTGCCCGCACTCCAGAGTAGCGAGTGCATATTGAGCAGACTACAGAGATTGTAACGGCACAACTTATTGCCCCAATTAAGCCCGATGAGAGGGTAGTAGCTTCAGAGGAGGAGCAGAAGAGGCTTGAGAGGTTCCAGAAGTATCAGCCTCCTACATTCAGGACTAGCATCAGAGGATGCTCTGGGATTTCTAGAGGGGTGTCACCATATCCTCCGCACTATGGGTATAGCAGGATCAAGCGGGGTTTCCTTCACCACCTTTCAGCTTCGATGAGCCGCCTATGAGTGGTGGCGTGCTTATGAGTTAGACAGCCCGGACGAGGCAGCTTCCCTGACTTGGACCTAGTTTTCAGATATGTTCACGAGGAAGTATGTCCTTAGAGCCTCAAGAACGCATGGGGCACGGAGTTTGAGCGCTTGTGCTAGGGTACTATGACTATCTCAGAGTATGCTGTCCGTTACACCGATCTGGCTAGACATGCACCAGCCCTGGTTTCCACTGTTCGCGAGAGGGTTCGCCGGTTCATTTAGAGGCTTATTCCCAGCATAAGGTCCATCATGGCTCGGGAGTTGGAGATCGACATCTCTTATCAGTAGGTGGTGAGCATTGCTAGGAGAGTAGATGGTATGCACGCTCGAGACCAATAGGAGAGGGAGGCCAAGAGGTCTCGAGAGTCGGGCCATTATTCTGGTGCCCGTTCCCCAACTTCAACTCGTTATGGTAGGGTTTATATGAGTCGCCCCGTTAATTCTGCTCTTCTAGTAGCCAGTGGTATTCCAGCTCCTCCTAGACCTCAGGAGCCTTATTATGCACCTCCAGTATCTAGTGTGCCTCCTGCACGGGGTGCTTCCAGTGGTCACTCCAGCAGACCTGTCCCGAGCCAGTCACAACCGACATGACCTCCCTGGGATTTTCCCAAATCTTGAACACTAATCACTTGGCATCTTACAAAATTTCAATTCATAGCCGCATGGACGACTCATGTGCCAAGGGAAAACAACTCTCACACGGAAGACCAGTAGACAAGGATACACGTAATGGTCAATAACATCAGGATTCATCTTCTTAAACTGATATGGATAATTAATCTATGTGTATGCTTGTGCAAGTTTTCTACCACGATCCAAGTCAACAAATAAGAACAAAGGCCATTAATGGCACATAAGAAATGATCACCACAAAAAATACACTGCAAATAAGACAGCAACGAAGTTTCAAGCGGCGATCACCACAACAAAATTAGCTACATAGAATTGAGCATATAATGCAACACGGAGGAGAACAATTAATAGTACACTAAGGAAAACAACAATCAAAGACAAGTGTACAGAAAAGGGGAAATGACAACAGAGCCCTCCCGAGGTACCGCCTTGTAGTCTTGTATCGGAAAATGAATCACAATGGCATGGAAGAAACCTCGTGCAAACAATAAAAACCACACGCCAGAAACCTCGTGCAATAATAACGAGCGCATAACAGAAACCTCGTGCCACAGTAACATTCCGCACGGAAGAAACATCATCCACAATAAAATCCGCACGGTTGAAACTTCGTGCCACAATAACCTCTGCACGGCAGAAACCTCGTGCCACAATAACATCCGCTCGACAGCAATCTCGTGCCATGATAACATCCGCACGACAGAAACCTCGTGCCACAATAACATCCACATGGCAGAAACCTCGTCCCTCAATAACATTCGCACGATAGAAACCTCGTTCCAGCTCAATACTGAATACTACAGTAACAACTACATAACACAAGAATACAACAAGTAAATCAACTCAGGGACTCCAAAACACAAATAGACGAATGAAGAGCTCACAAGGTAAGACACAACAGGAAATAATGGTACAACATAGCAATAACTCAAAAAGGAAGAGGTACTGTGTAGAAAAGATTCCACATAAGTACAATTCAATGATAAGAGGGATAACATGAATCAATGGCTCCAATTAAGGGTAATCCAACAATGATAAGGAATAACTAAACGTCAATTAGAGTTGAGCAATAAAGGAAGGGATTCAACAAACTCAATTAAGGATAAGCAGATCATGAGAAAGATAATAATAACTCCAATCAAGGATAAGCAATTACGGAAAGGATAGCATAGCAATAAAAGAAGCAACAACTTCAGTTAAGGCACATAAGAGTTTAATCGTCAATAAGGGTAAAACATGGAGCAATTAATTCCAATTAAGACACGTACAATGAATTTAGTAAATGGGGAACTAACATAACAAAATAACTTCATATCGAATGATCATAAGAACCCAAGAGCCCTAAGCGGTCAAACTTTCACAAATAAGCCCAAGCACATACTCGTCACCTTGCGTGCACGAGCTTTACATGACACAATTAGCACCAAAGACTCAAATCCTAAGGGGTAGTTCCCCCACGTAAAGTTAAGCAAGATACTTACCTAAAAGAAGATAGATCATTACTCTAAAATGAACTTCTCGAGTGAAGTAACCTTCGGACAGCTCAAATCTAGCCAAAATAACATCAAATCATAAGTAAAACTCATAAGAAATAATTCCGGATAATAAAACTTCAATATTTAACAAAAACTAAAAAGTCAAACCCTTGGGCCCTCACCTCAAAACCCAATAAAATTCATAAAACCCAAACAACCATTCCGATATGAGTTCAACCACACCAAAATAATCAAATTCCGATACCAATTCATCCCTCAAATCACCATTTTACATGTTGAAAGATTTCTTCAAAACTTTCCATTTTTCTCAACTCAAAACACTAATTATAAGATAAAAATAAAGATAGAATCATGAAATATAATAAATTTCGGATGAAGAACACTTACCCCAATAATTTGTTTGAAAAATCCTCAAAGAATCGCTCAAAACTGAGCTCTACAACTCAAGATATGGTAAAAATGGTCAAACCCTCGATTTGGAAGATATATTCTATTGCCTAGTGATTTATACATCGCGACCGCAAAATTAAATATGCTATCGCGAAGAAGAAACAAAACTTCCCAAAAACATGTATTACGCGACCGCGAGCTAACTTGTGGGATGGCGAATTTTTCGTTGGTGATAATATATGAATTAATTTTATATCAACAATTGATTACCTTAAGGTTAAAAAGTATAATTTTTAATACAAAAAAAGGGAAAAATAATAATTTATTACTAATGTTGACTATTGAGATTTGAATAATCCGAAGCGTATAAAAATATCTTTATTTTTTATGTAATGGGTAAAAATTGAGGTCACTAGATGATAAAAGTGTCACGACTCAAAACGAACCCTGTCGTGACGGCGCCTAACATGGTGCTAAGCAAGTTGACACACTACCAAAACCAATCAATATTTTTATTTCTAGGACAAAACCAAAGCTATTTAACAATAACACTGCATAAGGAGTTTAAGTCAAACAACAGTGCGGAAAGAAAGTCCGACATCGAGGTGTCACCAGTCATGAGCATCTACTACAACCATCCAACAACATCAAGGCTAACATGGCCTGGAAATAACTGAATACAACTAAGGGAGGATAAGGAGGGAGAAAAGCAGGGCTACGATCGCCAAGCAGCTACCTTGTTAACTCCGATGGACCTACCACTGAATAATCAACAACGGCTACCTGGTTCAGAAATATTTGGATCTGCACACAAGGTGCAGGGAGTAATGTGAGTACGCCAACTTTGTAGGTAATAAAAGTAAATAAAGACTGAGCATCACGTGAAGGGTTATTTGTTGGTTTTGTAGTGACGAGCAATAAAACATATACTATTCATATCATGAAATCTCAATAGAATACAGCATGCCTTTAAAATCGCTTTGAATCAACTCAGCTCATTTAAATCCAGTTTCGGTAAAACCATTTAAAACATTTTTCAACAAATTTTCAAACGAAATGATAAAACAGTAAGTAAAGTGGTGAAAACACAATCAGCCCCTCGGGCAAAACTCACTCGTATACGGCCCCTCGGGCAACATAAATCATAAACAGCCCCTCGGGCAAACATGAATCATAACAGTCCCTCGATCATACTCACAATCACTCGTAGACAGCCCCTCGGGCAAAACATGAATCAAGAACAGCCCCTCAGGCAAAATATCATATCACTCGCTCAGGGTACCCGCACTCACTGGGGTGTTTAGACTCCGGAGGGGCTCCTACAGCCCAAGTGCTATAACAAGCCATCTCGTGGCATAAATCAATCAGGCCCTAGGCCTCATAACAACAAGCCACCTCGTGGCATAAATCAATCAGGCCCTCGGCCTCATAATATCATGAATCAGAACAATCTGTTGCGGCGTGCAGCCCGATCCGATAATATCCTCACAACACAAGCCCTCGACCTTAGTCAGTTAGAAACCTCTCAAGCCACTCGATCTATCAATAAAATAGGGTGCTCAGCCCAAAATATCATTTTATGCATCAAATCAGAGTAAGTAAGACTGAGTTATGAAATCAGTAAAACATAGCATGACTGAGTGCAAATATTAATTCAAAATAGTGAGGAATATTAGTAAAAGGCCCTAAGGGTCCAAACAGCTTGGGCTCAAGGCCCAAATATGGCATTCAACCCAAGTTATAGGAATTCTTTCTAAATCACAAAAGTATTGTCGCGCCCCCTTTTTCCTCGCGGAGTCCGGGTTTCGACATTTGGAACAACTCCTTTCCTTTTGGAATTGGGAAAGATATTTGAAGAGTCGCCACCTAACGCATTAAGGTGCGTTAGGGCATCTAGAACAATTAACTCGTGAAACCAATTTATATCACCAGAGATCGGGTAAGGGCTCGAAATTATCTCGAGGGGAAGGTATAAGGCACCCCTCGAGGTCCACAATGGTGGGTCCCAGCACAACTCAATTAAGCGAATTAGTCTTTAAAGGAAAGTTAAGCAATTTAAAACAAATAGACAATTACTTCAAAACAAGAATTAAAGGGGTCCTACGTTTTTTAGCCTATATGATCATTTCCATGCAATACTTGGTAACTTTCCCCAAATTGGGGTGTTATGCATATCATTAGCGCAAATGTCATCATCTCCTTTACTACCCCTTTACTATCATTTAGTTGTTACCTAAGAGTTCTAATAGCTTCTAATGCGTACCTTATGCGTGCACTACCCGTATCTTACCTATAGTCCTGGCGGTATTTAGGAATTCTATAAAAATCCCTCCCCACCTTACCCACCTACGTTTTTTAAAAATGAGAAAACTAAGCGACAAACAAAATTCAGATAGGACTATCATGTAAGGAGCAAATAAATGGGCTCATGTTAACCTCCACAAATAGCCAGGCAATGCACCCAATCCAAACAAACAAAGTTTTATAGTTTAGGATCCTATAGGCACGATATCTAGATGAGGATGAACAAAATACATAACAGCTTTATTAAAGCGGGCAGCAGTATCTATCAGTTTTCCTACTGATTTTTGTGAATATTATGAATCTGGACGTGTTATCAAACAACAGGAGATCACAATTTTAGTCCCAGACTTCTTTAAGTACCCTATCAGTTTGCTTAAGTGAGGACCAGAGCAGAATCCTAAAACTGTTAATTAACTACTACAGTTTATAAACCAGTGATTGATTTTAATAGGCAGATTTCATCTTTTTAGATCCTATAGGCATGCTTTCTAAGTGCTGAAACTGATTATAAGCATTATTTCCTATAGACATGATGTCTAAGCGGGTAAAGGAATTAACCAGTTGCCAAGCGAGATCAATAAAGAAGATCCTAGGGACATGATCTCTAATGCACACATGGGGGTTTGAAAAATATGGTTCTTGATGCAGAATTGATAAAACTGACTAGCAGCATGATTTCTAGGATGCGAAGTGAAAATTCAGGATTATAAATAATGAGATAAGTCCTATAGGCATGGTTTCTAATGGCGTAAAGAATCAGCACAACAACCTATAGGCATGATTTCATCCCGAACCCAACAAAGATATATAAAAATCCCTCCCCAGCTTTTACTAATAACCCCATATCTATTTTTACAAGGATTATTACATTATTACAGACCATTATGAATAAATTACTCAATGAAGAAAATCATTATACTATAGGGAGCCTTGGCAGGCCCAATGTCAACCTGGAAGCCAGGCCTTCAAGCAAGTCTAATGTCCACAAGTAGTTCATAACACACAAATGGGCTTCTGGTGTGTCAAAGTTCCCAAGGGCCTCATGGACCACGGGCAATTCTCACACCAGAACCTTTTCAAAGAAACAATTTTGTAAAGAGTTTGGAAGGCCAGCCCCAGTGTGTCAATGTTCGGAGGAGTCTCATGGACCCTAGGCAGTGCTCACACTGGGGTGGTAGGACCCTAGATAACTAAGAGTAGAAGTTTGATAATAGTGTATAAGGGTAGGAGATAGTTTCAGAAAGAAAGCAGTTTGATTTTTTAGAAGTGAATAGAAATAGAACATAACCATATTCCAGTAGATTGGTTCAGATATAGATACAAATAATTAAACAATCACAATAAAACAAGAACACTTGAATCATAGACAGAACTGACCACACACATTCATAATCCCTAAACAACTTCTGAATAGGGACCAGGTAATCAAAACAAAGTTCACATTGCTGGAGTTAACTCGATTTACTGGTTATCACTAGGTGGAATCATGCAGATCGGTATTAAGCAGAGGAAAACATGCTGAAATTAAAATGACTAGCCAAACAGCCATACATAACAGGGTGGGGTAATAGGATTTAAACATGCTATTTTCAGAAATAAGTTGCAAGTGTCATGGACTAAACAGAGACATGCTAAGGTAAACTAATCATACTAACATGTAGAACAGGATAAGTTAACAGGAATTAAGGCATGCTAGTTAAGAGAGCAATAAACGGGAATATAGAGCAAACAAAAGCATGTTGAAATCATTTATGAACTGACTACATAGCATATAGAGGAGAGAATGATAACAGAAATTGAGGTATACCAGTTAAGAGGTAGCGAGCGGGAAGGTGAAGGCAGGTGGAATCCAAGAGTCTAGCCTTGGCTTTCAGCTGGCTAGATAGAATAGCAAATAGAAGTAACAGAAAGAATTACAGTTGTGAGTGTGTGAGTAAGAGTTTATGTGTGTGTAGGTGTTTCTTTCTGTATCTTTCCGTGTTTTTTTCGTGTGTTCTAAAAAATCAAAATGGGGAGGTTTATATAGCATTCGACAAAGTAAAATAAATAAGGCAAAGAAAGTTAAGAGTTCACACATAAGGCATGCAAATAAATTAACCAGTTAATTAGGGCTAGACCCAATAAATTAACACAGCAGGATCTGGAAAAGACCCCTTAAATTAAGGTGAATCAATTAACAACCAAGTTTGAGGTTTAATAAGGTAACCAAATAAATCAAAGACCATTTATGGCCCGGTTAAAACAATCAAATTCTAGAAATCAGGCTAGTAACCTAATTAAGGCAAGTAGTACCAATTATGAGTCACAAATAAGGAAAAATAAGTAAAATCGCAGATAAATACCAATTTCAACAGAAAATATAATTTTGAACCCTAAATAGGCAAATAAAATTAGTTAATCTCTGTTAATTGGCAAGGCCAAAGAATAACGGGCAAATATCAGAACAAACAATGAAATGATTGAAACCCTAGGGATTAGAACATAGATATGAAAACCTGTCGAGCAAACAAAGAGACCAGAGTTCAAACACTCAAACTCTTTTACAAATTTTTTGCAGAAACGTAAAGATGAAACCCTAGCTTTAGAGAAAAGCTAAAATCGGTTAGTAACAAGAAAAACAGAAGATTTTTAAAGAGAAATATCAAATAAACTCAAAATCATCTCAGATTAGAACAGACTCGATTAGATAGTGACTAGGGTTTTAAAAAATGACAGAGGTGAGAAAAATCCAGTTTGGAACAAGAGGTTTAAGCCATAAACATGAAGATAACAGTACTTACAAACATAGAGATGAACACAGGCAGATTCATCGAGAAAATGAAAGGTTTGGACCAAGTCTTGTTCGAATCTCCTTGAGATTCCATCAAACAACGAAGAAATCAAACAACCAGTAGAGGTAGGAGGCCGGATGAGGCATAAGATCGATGGGAAACCCCATGGATTGAAGGGTTCAGGTGACATCAGCTAGGGTTAGGGGAGAGTTTTAGAGAGAAGCGAGGAGGGAAGGGAAACAGGGGCGGCGGGTTATGGGAAGTGAGTTGGGTTTGGGGGGTTAAGGGTTAATTAAAAAGGAAATAACATCCTGGACCGTTGATCTCTATGATCAATGGCCAGGATATGATCTGGGGTTGGGCGGGTCAATAGGAAGTTCGGCTATGGGTTACGGATCAGGGTTATTTAATTGGGCTAGGGTAGTATTTTGGGTCAAGTCCGAAATTAAACCAAATTAAAAGAGGTTGTTTGTTAATTACCCAATTAATTGATAAAATGATTTGTAAAAAATAGTTAATAAAGGATAAAAATGATTTTTATGCATAAAAGTGATTTAAAATAATTACTTAATATTATAAAAATATAAAATATCATTTTTCATGTAAATAATGTAATTATGCATATACGGGCTATTATTGCAAAGTTATTGCAATTATAGCTTAAAGATACAAATATAATTATGCATAAAATGATTACAGCTTAATATAAATATAAATGATAAAAAATCAAGTAATAAATCATCATAAAATTATTTGTGATGCAATTAGTAATTATTTGGATAATAAAATGCTAGAATAAATTAATTAAAATCCTTTTAAAATTACAGAAAATTATGGAAAAATACTGGTTGATGCCCATGCACCATTTTGAAAGTATGTATGCATTTTAAAAATATATGAGGGAAAAATTTGGTATCAACAGCTGCCCGTCTATACCCGGGAAGGATGAAAGAGTTGTCGGGTAAAGAAATGATGAACGATTTTGACAGAATGGGGTGTTTTGAAAAATATAGGCCTACATATCCCTGGTTTTACAGGAATCGGTCCACGTGTAGTTCTGGACCAAATGGTGACTGAAACCGATGGAATTGTTATAGGAGTAATCGTGTGCTTTAGAACGGGTTCATTTGGGAAGGATAGTGTTGGATGGCTTTATGCGGAGTTATGACGGAGAATCTGAATCGTAACACATGTATCATATGGCAGATATTTGAATGGTCACAGAGTAACGGCGGGTAACTGATGGGAATCGGTTAAATGGCAGAGTATAAGTGGTACGAGCGGCTACCGGAGCGAAGGTTGCTCCCGTTTGAAGAATTGTTACCTCCAGGATTACCTGCAAAATTTAAAACACGATGCATGCAAGAATATAAATTATTGCGAGAATTTACACATGATGCGAATTCCCTTCGGACCATGAAGGTTGTTTTTGGACGGTGAGGATGATGTCCTTAGACCATGACGTCCCGGGCCATGAATCATGAGATAAGGGATTCACAGGCCATGAAATGATGTTCCCGAGCCATGAGAATGGTGCCTTTGAACCATGACGCCTTTGAATAATGATGTGCAATATTGAGAGATCCTCAGGCCATGACATGATGTCTTCAGGCTATGAGGATGACGCCTTCGGACTATGACGCCTCTGGACAAATTGGCTATATATCAGCCCATGAGGTGTGAAGACATGATGTTAAAGGTAATAACAAGACAAAGCTTAGTCTTGTGCGGGGTTTGGGGGCAGAGCTTAGCCCTGAGAGAAGAAGATAATGCAAAGTTTAGAATAGAGCAACACTTATGGAGAGGGAGACAAAGCTTAGTCTCACGAGAAGGCAGTGCTTAGCCTTATGCAAATAAGGAGGCAGGGCTTAGCCTCATGCGAGATGTGAGACAGGGCTCGATCTCATGCAAAGGGAAGGCAGTGCTTAGCCTTATGCAAATAGGGAGGCAGGGCTTGGCCTCGTGCAAGATTTGAGACAGGGCTTAGTCTCATGCAAAGAGAAGGCAACGCTTAGCCTTATGCAAATACGGAGGCAGGGCTTAGCCTCATGCAAGATTTGAGACAGGGCTTAGTCTCATGCAAAGAGAAGGCAATGCTTAGTCTTATGCAAATACGGAGGTAGGGCTTAGCCTCATGCAAGATTTGAGATAGGGCTTAGTCTCATGCAAAGAGAAAGCAATGCTTAGCCTTATGCAAATACGGAGGCAGGTCTTAGCCTCATGCGAGATTTGAGGCAGGGCTTAGTCTCATGCAAAGAAGGAAAAGCTTAGCCTTATGCGGATTGGAGGAAGGGCTTAGCCTCATGCAAGATTTGAGACAGGGCTTGGTCTAATGCAAAGAGGAGGCAATGCTTAGCCTCATGCAGTAGACAAATAGCAAATAGGAGCAGAGTATTTCTTAGCTGGAGATATATTTGCGCATGATGGCCTGATTGATAGTGATTTTGATATGTGTATATTTGCGAATACTCCTGGTATGTTCAATGTGCCTGCATCCAAAGAAAAATCGTGAGTTTTGTAGGGAAAGGTTGGTTCGTGCCTTTGTCTGCTTGCTTTGCTTTGCTCTGTTCTGGAGGCCCTGTTTGAGTTACCCTGAGTAACACCTGGCGGCCATAGAAATAAAGTTTCGAAAATATACACTTATTGATGAAATAGAGTTATTTTAGAAAACATAGTGGTATATAATATCAAGTAAATTAGATGAACTAATAACTGTAACGCTTTTAGAGACATTGCGGCTTCCTTGCACATGAATTTTGAGGGTCCTCCTCAAAATTTTGCCCCAGCTTGATCCCTCGGCTGTTCTGCGTGCAACGAAGTTTGTTGGATTTGCTCCAGAATTTTGAGAATCCTTCTCAAAATTCTGCCCAAGTTACTTCACCAATTTCCGACTGTCTGGCATGTGATGGCATCGACTGGACTTATTTCGGAATTTTGAGGGTCCTCCTCAAAATTCTGCCCCAGTTTCTGGTTCTGGGGTAATGGAGATTTTATTGAGATATGACTGAACCCGTAGGGTTGCCTATGTATCCCCTCCTAAACGGGAATCAGTTCAAGCGTAGTTTAGTTACATCAGTTGAATGAATGCAAGTAATCTAAGCATAGTATCGCTTGACTGCATCCGAATTGATTGGATTTGGCAAAACTTCTCCGTCCATTTCTGCGAGTATGAGTGCTCCTCCGGTTAGTACCCTATGAACCATGTAGGGACCCTGCCAGTTGGGTGAAAATTTCCCTTTGGCTTCATCCTGTTGCGGGAAGATCCGCTTCAGCACCAGCTGCCCCGGTGCGAATTGTCTTGGCCTGACCCTTTTTTTGAAAGCTCGGGACATTCTATTCTGATAAAGCTGACCGTGACATACTGCATTCATTCTTCTTCCGTCTATGAGGGCTAGTTGCTCATAACGGCTCCTTATCCACTCTACATCACTGAGTTCGGCTTCTTGTATGATCCTTAAAGAAGGAATTTCTACCTCGGCCGGAACGACAGCTTCGGTACCATAAACCAGTAAATAGGGAGTTGCCCCAGTTGATGGGCGGACCGTAGTGCGGTACCCCAATAGGGCAAAGGGTAACTTCTCATGCCATTGTTTGTGATTTTCTACCATCTTCCTCAGTATCTCCTTGGTGTTCTTGTTGGCACTTCTACGGCTCCATTCATTTGAGGCCTGTATGCTGTAGAGTTTTTGTGCTTGATTTTGAAGGTTTCACACATAGCTTTCATCATATCACTGTTGAGATTGGCAGCATTATCGATGATAATGGACTCAGGAACCCTGAATCGACAAACAATACGATCCTTGACAAAATCTATGACGACTTTCTTGGTTATAGCTTTGTAAGATGCAACCTCTACCCATTTTATGAAATAGTCGATAGCCACTAAAATGAACCGGTGACCGTTAGAAGCGGTGGGCTCGATCAGACCGATGACGTCCACCCCCCAAGCAACAAAATGCCAAGGTGCACTTGTTGCATTGAGCTCGTTTTGTGGTACCTTTATCATGTCTGCATGTACCTGGCATTGGTGACATTTCTGGACGTACCTGATGCAATCCGTTTCCATGGTCATCCAAAAATATCCAGCTCTGAGTATCTTTTTGGCTAGAACAAAATCGTTCATATGTGGTCCGTAAGTTCCGGCATGTATCTCCTCAAGCAATCTTGAAGCCTCCTTTGCGTCAACATACCTTAAAAACCCTAGATCAGGAGTTCTTCTATACAGGGTCCCTCCGCTTTGGAAGAAGTGACTAGACAGCCTCCGCAGTCTGCGTTTCTGAGTATGGTTTGCTTGTTCTGGGTATTCTCCTTTTGCCAAATATTCCTTGATGTAGTGGAACCAAGGTTTTCCATCTGTTTCTTCTTCAACATGAGCACAGTAAGCCGGTTGATTATGGATCCTCACCGGGATGGGATCGATGAAATTCTTATCTAGATGTTGTATCACTGATAACAAGGTAGCTAGTACGTCTACAAATTCATTTTGAATTCTGGGTAGATGTTTGAATTCTATCTTTGTGAACCTCTTCATCAATTCCTGCACATGATACAAGTATGGTAGTATCTTGGTGTTTTTCGTAGCCCATTCTCCTTGAACCTGATGTACCAGCAAATCCGAATCGCCAATTACCAATAACTCTTGTATATTCACATCGATGGCCAAATTGAGCCCCATGATGCAAGCCTCATATTTTGCCATATTGTTGGTGCACGAAAACCTAAGCTTTGCGGATACAAGTAATGTTGACCTGTTTCTGATACCAAAACAGCTCCAATGCCCACTTTTTTGAAGTTTTCGGCCCCATCGAAGAACATTCTCCAACCGTCGTAGGCTTCAGCAATGTCCTCTCCTACGAATGATACTTCTTCATCAAGAAAATACATTTTTAATGGTTTGTATTCTCCTCCCACAGGATTTTCAGCAAGATGGTCTGCCAATGCTTGTCCTTTGACCGCCTTGAGAGTTACATAGATGATATCAAACTCACTTAACAATATCTGCCACTTGGCTAACTTCCAGTTGGCATGGGGTTCTGAAAGATGTGCTTCAGAGGGTCCATCCTGGATATCAGTATGTGGTATAGACACATAAGTAATGCCTCAATTTCGGAGTTGTCCAGGTCAAAGCACAGCAAGTGTGTTCCAGTAGAGAGTATCGTGCTTCATAAGGTGTGAACTTCTTACTCAAGTAGTATATGGCTTGCTCCTTTCTTCCTGTCTCGTCATGTTGTCCCAAAACACATCCGAAAGTTCCATCTAATACGGATAGATAGAGTAGCAAAGGTCTCCTATGTTCTAGCGGGACTAGGACTGGCAGTGTAGACAGGTATTCCTTTATTTTGTCAAAAGCCTTCTAACAATCCTCGGTCCAACTGGTTTCAGCATCCTTCCTCAACCTTTTGAAGATGGGGTCACATATTACCGTTGACTGTGCTATGAAGCGGCTAATATAGTTGAGGCATTCCAGGAAGCTCATCACATCCTTTTTGCTCTTTGGTGGTGGTAACTCTTGGATAGCCTTAACTTTGGACGGGTCCAGCTCGATTCCTCGGCGACTGACAATGAATCCCAACAGCTTTCCTGCAGGAATCCCAAATGCACATTTTGCGGGGTTCAATATTAGATTGTACCTCCTTATCCTGTCAAAGAACTTTCTCAAGTCTGCTATGTGATCTGGGGCCCTCTTGGATTTGATGATGATGTCGTCAACATACACTCTATTTCCTTGTGTATCATATCATGGAAGATGGTCGTCATGGCTCACATGTAGGTAGCCCCAACAATCTTTAGACTGAATGACATCATTTTGTAGCAGTACACTCCCCTTGGTGTAATGAAGGTTGTTTTCTCTGCGTCTTTTTCGTCCATCCAGATCTGATGATAACCTGCGAAGCAATCTACAAAGGATTGGAGTTCATGCTTGGCGCAATTGTCGATCAAGATGTGTATATTTGGCAGTGGGAAATAATCCTTGGGACTTGCTCTGTTTAAATCCCGATAGTCAACACACACCCTGACTTTCCCATCTTTCTTCGGAACCGGTATAATGTTGGCTAACCAGGTTGGGTACTCAACGACCCTGAGAACTTTGGCTTTGATCTACTTAGTGACTTCCTCTTTGATTTTTAGGCTCATATCTGGTTTGAATTTCCCGAGTTTCTGCTTCACTGGCGGACACATTGGGTTGGTGGGCAACTTATAAGCCACTATGGATGTGCTCAGACCAGTCATGTCATCATATGACCATGCAAAAATATCCTCATATTCTTTCAGGAAATGAGTGTATTCTTTATTCTCTGACGGTGATAAGTGAATGCTTATGCGAGTCTCTTTGACGATTTCGGAATCTCCTAAATTGATTGCTTCGGTTTCGTCCAGGTTGGCCTTAGGTCCATTCTCAAAGTTCACAACTTCTCTGACAACTTCCTCAAGTATTTCATCCTCTTCTCCCGAGTCACTATCCTTATATTGCGTTGTCTAATTACATGTCACAGCCATTGGTTCATCAGGAAAAGTAATAATAACATTGTAGAAGAAAAATGTGAAAGATAATAATGAATACTAAATAGCAATGCATTGATTAAATTTGAAAATATCAAAAACAGGTACAGTTCGATGGCTCGAGCAATTATTTCAAAACAGAATGCGTCTTTAAAACAAAATTACTGAAAATATCTTAAACGCCTAGCACGACTATTAAAACAAATCAGGCTAATTGCCAAGCTACCCAGGAACTCGACGGGCCCGGGATGGTATGGCAGTCTAATTCCTAAGAACAACTCCCTTCTCCACAGTCTGAATGGTGAGGTCTTCTTCCTCCTCCTCCTCAACTATCACATTGCAATCCATATTCTCGTCTTCCAGGAACATGCTCCTCAAACCGGCCAAAGCTTCTTCCTCTGCAGATCCCCATATTGTATCGGCCTGGTGAAAAGTCCGACTCAGATGTGGCACTGGCTATTCGAGAGGGTATAAGGACCACGCCATGGTGGCGACCAATCATTATATTCTTGCTAGGTGTAAGGATATCCCAGCCCAAAAGTTGTGTCGGGATGTTTCAACTATATCAGTTTGGTAATGCCCTGGAGTTTCTTCCCAAGCCCTTTGCCGGGTTCATACCTAGACCATGCCAGTATGCTTTCTATTTTGTTACTCCACCACTTGTCCTTCTTAATTGCGTTGACATGTTCAATGTGGTGATAAGTTTCTCCACTCAGCCTTCTTCTATTCTCGATAACCGGGATAGTTTGACTGGTGTAAATGGGGTTACTTCTATCTCTGTGAATGATTACCTCTTGATGGTTCCATTCGAACTTCATGTCCTGGTGTAACGTGGAAGCCACAGCCCTAGCGGCATGTATCCAATGTCGTCCCAATAGAAGATTGTATGTAGTTGATATGTCTAGTAGTACTTGGAACTCAACATCGAACCAAGTTGGTCCCATCTTCAAAGAAAGGTCAATCTCCCCAATCGTGGCCCTTTGAGACCCATCAAATGCTTTCACGTTCATACTTCCAGCCCGTATCTCATGGAAATCTTTGCCTAACCTTTTCAGAGTAGTTAATGGAAAAATATTAAGGCTTGAACCCCTATCTATTAAGATCCTAGCAATGAATTCGTCCTCAAACTGTACTATGATATGCAATGCCCTATTGTGACTTAATCCTTCAGGTGGTAGTTGATCTTCATGGAAGGTGATCTTGTGATTCTCTAGTACTTGCCCTACTATGTTGGCCATCTCTCCACTGGTGATATTGTTGGGCACATAAGCTTCATTCAACACCTTCATCAGCGCACTCCTATGCGCCTTTGAATTTCGCAATAACGACAGGATGGATATCTGGGCGGGAGTCTTGTTTAAATGATCGATGACAAAGTATTCCCTCGCCTGTACTTTCCTCCAAAGATCGTCTGGTCCAGTTTCAATGACAAGTTGTTTGGTAGCAGCCTCCTTGCTTGATCCTCCAAAATTTTCGGGTGTATAGATCCTTCCAGTTCTGGTCATCCCTTGTGTGGCACCAGATTCTTCGATCTTGGCTATTCCATTTCGCCTAGCTTCGGCAATGTAATCCAAAGGTATGGCGTTGGACTTGAAAAGAGGTGTGGTCACTACTATCACTGTGAAAGGTGTGGCCACTTCTACCTCAAATGGAACAGGTGTGGCTGTAGGTGATGTTACTTCTACTTCAAATGGAACCGATGCGGTTATCTCAACCTCAACTAGCGGCTGTACCTGCACCATAATAGGATTGAGCGTGACTGCGGGCTTCTTAGGGTCGTCACCCTCTTTGATAAGTCCAATTGATCCCTCGGGATCCCACTCCTCGCCAGTTTCTATCACATTGTCCCTTCGCCCCTCTGATCTGGAAGAGGATTATTGCGGACGTTGGGTGCAGCTTCCTTTGCTTGTATGACCTTATTATCAATCAATGTCTGGATCTTATCTTTCAATGTACGGCACTCGTCAATAGTGTGCCCTTTCATATCGGAATGATATGCACAGGTTTTATTCGGGTTGACCCATTGAGATAAATTCTCCATTGCCACAGCGGGAAAAGGGGTGACATAACCAACAACCTTCAACCTTTCGTACAGCTGGTCGATGGGTTGAACAATGGTGGTGTACTATCTAGGTGGTTTGCAATCAAAATTAGGTCTGGGTTTTTGATAGTTTTGACGGGTTGGAGGTGAATGGTAATAGGCTGGTTGGGTGTTATAAGTATGATAGGTGGTGGCGGGTTGAGAATATCTGGGAGGTGAGGGTTGATATGTAGGTGGAGGTGTTTGGTATGTGAGTGGAGATTTCGGGCCTTGGGCCACCATTACTGCCCCTACTTCTTTCCTCTTCGATATGCCACCTGATTGCAATGCTTTGTTTGTAGCCTGTAGTGCCTCAAAATTTGTCACCATCCCGTTTTAATACCCTCTTTAATCCTTTCTACGAGTTTGATGATATCGGAGAAATTATGGTTCTCAATAACCATCAGCCTTTCATAGTACTGTGGATCCAGTGCCCTGACAAAGAACTTGTTCATCTATTCCTCGTCAAATGCTGGTCTGACCTTGGCTGCTTCTGACCTCCACCGAGTAGCATACTCGCGAAAAGTCTCAGTTGGCTTCTTCTTTAGGTTCTGGATATAGAAGACATCTGGTGCATTCTCTGTATTAAACCTGAAATGGTCCATAAAATCTGATGCCATGCTCACCCAATTGGCCCACTTCTTAGGATTCTGACTTATGTACCAGGATAGGGCATCTCCGGTAAGACTTCTCATAAAGAGCTTCATTCGAATCCTTTCATCTTTTCCGACCCCCACGAGCTTGTCACAATAAGTTCTCAGATGAACCTTGGGATCACCCGTTCTGTCGAACATTTCAAACTTAGGAGGTTTGTAACCCTCCGGCAGTTCCACATCTGGTTGTATGCATAAGTCCACATAGTTCAGAGCCTCTATTCCTTTACCTCTTCAACACCCTGAACTCGATTTGTCAACTTCTTGAGCTCCTTGGCCATGTTCTTGATGAGCAGGTCCTTCTCAGCGGATTCTGGTGTATAGGAGATTGGTTGAGTGCAGTGAGGTAGGGTTTCCACGTATATGGGGTTGTTTTGGTGGGTGCCGGGGATTTGGGTGTAGCGGTGGTCGTTGGTCGTGTTTTGAGGATCGGGAATAGGTTGTGGTGTGTTCTGAGGAGTGTGATAGGTAGTGGTTTGTAGGTACTGGGTTGGTTGATGATGGTGCTGTAGAAGAGTTGGTACCAGTAGAGGATTGGGATTTTAAGGCGGTGTGGCGTATTGATGGGGTGCGGGAGAATTTTGTGGACATTGGTTTGGCGTATTTTGGGGAGGTGCTGGGTTTTGAGCATTTTATTGGTTAACATTTGGGACTTTTAGGGTGAGGGAGAGGTTTGCCAAGTTGCAGACCTGCTCAAGTTCTCCTTATAACTCCAGTATTTTCTGCTCCAACTGTAGGACCAAATCATTCTGAGCCGGAGTACTCCGACCATCTAAAGTTTCAATATTCTCAGCATTTTCTTTCAGGATACCACTCAAATCATCCATTATAGCTTTTTCTCTGCTTTTCGGATTACTTGGAGGAGGAGGAGGTGGAGGGCCTCTAGATCTGGTGTGATATGCTGACGATGCCAGTATGTGCGAACCAACCATAGGGGATGGGAATAATAAAAATAAAGAAAAACAAAAGGTAAACAAGTCAGTAAGGATTCTGAAAATGTTTGCATTATTTAAACACATATTGCAGGAATGTAAATCTGCGTCCTAATTTGGGAGCCTCGTTGTGCCCGAGGTAGACCTAGTGACACGTTGATTTGGAGATTTTTTCAGTGCCAATAATTGCCTCATTTCATTAATGTAAAAATAGATGAATCTAAAACGACACTAAATAAGATAAGTCACTGATTACACTTGGCCTTATTACATTTGAAAAAGTAATAAGGCCATCTCCCTTCATTCATTAATTAGTCCCATATCGGTCTTGTGTCGCTCCAGATGCTCGGCCTCGGACTCGTGAACTCTTTTGTGTAGTTTGTTATATTTCACTTGTGCTTCGGCAACTTCAATTACTCTATTTCCTGGACCAACCCTTGGCTCGAATATTCCTGCTATGTTATCTTCTAACCATGATGGGTAGAAGCACACATGACAGACGTGATATCGATTTGGTTCGATGGTATCCTTTGCCACAATAATTTTCAAATGCCACATATGCTGAGCATCACATTTGTATGGGACGTCGTCATCCTAAAAATCTACCCTGTAGTGACTCATTTTAGCAACTTGCGGTATGACCTGTTTCCTGCCTGCCTGTCTCATAACCCTGATGGGGCATAAGGGTATATGCCCCTTAACCCGATCAGCACCAAGTGTGGAACATCCCTATATCTGATGATGAAATCGTTGGTAGGGAACCATTCAAACATCCATTAAACCTGATCCTCAGTCAAATTGCTGAAAAACTGCGTCCATCCTATAGCATTCTCGGGTTGAGCAAACCTGTCTGGGATATAGGTCATTCTCTTAGGATGATGGAAAGCTATGTGATCATTCCACGGCCTTCGCGGAAGCTCTTGACGGTATTGAACTCTTTGGAGATGCTCTAACAACCAAACTCGTAGCAGCAGATTACAACCTTCGAAGTATTTGTACCCCTTCTGACAGCGCTCTAAGGCCCGATAAATGTTTACTATGAGCATAGGGACAATGGTATATGTCTCCCCCTCGATCCCATCCATCAAGGTTTTGGTTACCATGGTCAGTCTGGTGTGGATTCTATCCCCTTAGATCGGGAACACTATCATACCCAAGAAGCAGACGATGAACACAAAAACCCTACGGTGAATCCAGCCCAAGGAAGTGATGGAGAATTCGTCATCAAAAAACGATAAGAGCTGTTGTGACCGTATCGTTCATAGAGGAAGTCGAAAGGTATGTAAGATTTTTCTTCAGGCACTCCAAGTCCTCATTCTTTTTCAGACCCATCATCTTAGGAACCCCTAAGAGTGCAATTTTCTGGCACCAATAAACCAGGACTATCCCAAGGTAGCCCAACGAATCCCCCTATTTCTTCCAAGAGAGGGGTCATTTCTATGCTTCCAAAGCGAAACACGACTCTTTCTTTATCCCAGAACATTGTGGCAGCTTCGATCAACATGTTGTTCGGCTTGAGGTCCAATAGAGAAGGCAAATTTCCCAAGACCCTTTTTACATGATTTTTATCTCTTGATGGATGATCCTCCCACCAATCTAGAAACAGTAGTGGTATTACGGACCATGCCGAACCTGGGGACTTCGTGCCTCATTTTCTGCAAAACAAATATGGTTAGGCCCTTTCCCCCTCCAGATTCGACTATTTATACAACAATGATTAGCGTATTGGCACTTATTTCTCCAAAATTAATGCACAAAATCGTGGTTGCGTCCGTTGGGATTATGGAAACCCCAGTGGACTTTTGGACGAGGCTTGTCTTAAAGGGTTATTATGTGGACAACATATTAACCCAGTTAGGTTTGACCATGATACATGTACAATTAATCAAAGTAATGTTTCTATAGAGGTCTAGATTGGTACCCTCATGTGGACAACTTGAGGAGGAAAAGGCACGGAACTGTCAACTGCACCGCTGATCGACTAGTTTTACCGCAAATAAGCCTTTCCGAATTTAAAGGGCGATATATAGGAAGGGCGCAAACACTTATCAAGCGTTGCTATAGGATTGATTACGCACGAGTGGAATATGATGTTGATCATGATTTATGCAACAATAAATAGCATGTTGTCACGTATTTGCACGTTAAAAATGATAAATGCGGTATTTAATAATTGAAAGACGTTTAAGAAAGAAAACAAGGAGACAAGTCAGTTTCAGTAGTAAAGGAAATCATAAATGCTTGAAAATAGGCAATTAAATCAAGATAAAGGGGGAAGGGAAAGGGTGCGCACGTATTAACAGAATAAAGCATGCTTAAGACTAATTCACAAAATGCAAGTTTGTTATGGTAGGAGCCTAATTATCCCCAGCAGAGTCGCCATGCTGTCGCACCCCCTTTTTCGTTGCGGAGTCCGGGTTTCGACATTTGGGACAGCTCCTTTCCTTTTGGAATTAGGTAAGAGATTTGAAGAGTCGCCACCTAACGGATTAAGGTCCGTTAGGGCACCTAGAACAATTAACTCGTGAAACCAGTTTGCATCACCGGAGATCGGGTAAGGGCTCGAAATTACCTCGAGGGGAAGGTATTAGGAACCAATCGAGGTCCACAATGGTGGGTCCAGGCCAAACTCAATTAAGCGAATTAGTCTTTAAAGGAAAGTTAAGCAATTTTAAACAAATAGACAATTACTTCAAAACAAGAATTAAAGGGGTCCTACGTATTTTAACGTATAGGATCATTTCCATGCAATACTTGGTAACTTCCCCCAAATTGGGGTGTTACGCATAGCATTAGCGCACATGTCATCATCTCCTTTACTACCCCATTACTATCTTTTAGTTGTTACCTAAGCGTTCTAATAGCTTCTAATTCGTACCTTATGCGTGCACTATACGTACCTTACCTATTGTCCTGGAGGTGTTTAGGACTTCTATTTTGGATAGATCTAGACCCACCTACGTTGCTTAAAAATGAGAAAACTAAGCGACAAACAAAATACAGATAGGACTATCATGTAAGGAGCAAATAAAGGGGCTCATGTTAACCTCCACAAATAGCCAACCAATGCACACAATTCAAACAAACAAAGTTTTATTGTTTTGGATCCTATAGGCAGGATATCTAGATGAGGATGAACAGAATACATAACAGCTTTATTAAAGCGGGCAGCAGTATCTATCAATTTGCCTACTGATTTTTGTTAATATTCTAAATCTTGACGTGTTTTCAAACAACAGAAGATCACAATTTTAGTCCCAAACTTCTTTAAGTACCCTATCAGTTTGCTTAAGTGAGGACCAGAGTAGAATCCTAAAACTGTTAATTGACGACTATAGTTTATAAACTAGTGATTGATTTTAACAGGCATATTTCATCTTTTAAGATCCTATATGCATGTTTTCTAAGTGCTGAAACTGATTATAAGCATTATTTCCTATAGACATGATGTCTAAACACAGAAACTAATTTTTTAAACTTACTTCTATAGGCCTGATGTCTAAGTGTCAAGACTGATTTTATATGTATTTCCTATAGGCATGATATCTAAGTGTTGAAACTATTTTTACGCTTATTTCCTATAGGCATGATATCTAAGTGTTGAAATTGTTTTTACGCTTATTTCCTATAGGCATGATATCTAAGCGGGTAAAGGCGTTAACCAGTTTCCAAGCGAGTTCAATAAAGAAGATCCTAGGGACAGGATCTCTAATGCACACATGGGGGTTTGAAAAATACGGTTCTTGATGCAGAATTGATAAAACTGACTAGAAGCAGTATTTCTAGGATGCGAAGTGAAAATTCAGGATTGCAAATAACGAGATAAGTCCTATCGGCATGGTTTCTAATGGCATAAAGAATCACCACATAGGCATGATTTCTACCCGAACGCAACAAAGATATATAAAAATACCTCCCTAGCTTTTACTAATAACCCCATATCTATTTTTACAAGGATTATTACATTATTACAGACCATTATGAATAAATTACTCAATGAAGAAAATCATTATACTATAGGGAGCCTTGGCAGGCCCAATGTCAACCTGGAAGCCAGGCCTTCAAGCAAGTCTAATGTCCACAAGTAGTTCATAACACACAAATGGGCTTCTGGTGTGTCAAAGTTCCCAAGGGCCTCATGGACCACGGGCAATTCTCACACCAGAACCTTTTCAAAGAAACAGTTTTGTAAAGAGTTTGGAAGGCCAGCCCCAGTGTGTCAATGTTCGGAGGAGTCTCATGGACCCTAGGCAGTGCTCACACTGGGGTGGTAGGACCCTAGATAACTAAGAGTAGAAGTTTGATAATAGTGTATAAGGGTAGGAGACAGTTTCAGAAAGAAAGCAGTTTGATTTTTTAGAAGTGAATAGAAATAGAACATAACCATATTCCAGTAGATTGGTTCAGATATAGATACAAATAATTAAACAATCACAATAAAACAAGAACACTTGAATCATAGACAGAACTGACCACACACATTCATAATCCCTAAACAACTTCTGAATAGGGACCAGGTAATCAAAACAAAGTTCACATTGCTGGAGTTAACTCGATTTACTGGTTATCACTAGGTGGAATCATGCAGATAGGTATTAAGCAGAGGAAAACATGCTGAAATTAAAATGACTAGCCAAACAGCCATACATAACAGGGTGGGGTAATAGGATTTAAACATGCTATTTTCAGAAATAAGTTGCAAGTGTCATGGACTAAACAGAGACATGCTAAGGTAAACTAATCATACTAACATGTAGAACAAAATAAGTTAACAGGAATTAAGGCATGCTAGTTAAGAGAGCAATAAACGGGAATATAGAGCAAACAAAAGCATGTTGAAATCATTATGAACTGACTACATAGCATATAGAGGAGAGAATGATAACAGAAATTGAGGCATACCAGTTAAGAGGTAGCAAACAGGAAGGTGGAGGCAAGTGGAATCCAAGAGTCTAGCCTTGGCTTTCAGCCGGTTAGCAGAATAGCAAATAGAAGTAACAGGAAAAACTACAGTTGTGAGTGTGTGAGTAAGAGTTTATGTGTGTGTAGGTGTTTCTTTCTGTATCTTTCCGTGTTTTTTTCGTGTGTTCTAAAAAATCAAAATGGGGAGGTTTATATAGCATTCGACAAAGTAAAATAAATAAGGCAAAGAAAGTTAAGAGTTCACACATAAGGCATGCAAATAAATTTACCAGTTAATTAGGGCTAGACCCAAACAATTAACAGTAGGATCCGGGAAAGATCCCTTAAATAAGGGAGAATCAATTAACAGCCAAGTTTGAGTTTTAATAAGGTAACCAAATAAATCAAAGACCATTTATGGGCCGGTTAAAACAATCAAATCCCAGAAATCACGCTAGTAACCTAATTAAGGCAAGTAGTTGCAATTATGAGTCACAAATAAGGAAAAATAAGTAAAATCGCAGAGAAATACAAATTTCAACAGAAAAAATAATTTCGAACCCTAATTAGGCAAATAAAATCAATTAATCTCTGTTAATTGGCAGGGTTAAAGAAAAACGGGCAAATATCAGAACAAACAGTAAAATGATTAGAAACCTTAGGGATTAGAACATAGATATGAAAACCAGTCAAGCAAACAAAGAGAACCGGAGTTAAAACACTCAAACTCTTTTAGAAATTTTTTGCAGAAACGTAAAGATGAAACCCTAGCTTTAGAGAAAAGCTAAAATCGGTTAATAACAAGAAAAATAGAAGATTTTTAATGAGAAATATCAGATAAACTCAAAATCATCTCAGATCTATAGAGATCTGAAAAGACTCGAGTCGAAAGTGACTAGGGTTTTAAAAAATGACAGAGGTGAGAAAAAATCCGGTTTAGAACCAGAGGTTTAAGCCATAAACATGAAGATAACAGTACTCAAAAACATAGAGATGAACACAGGCAGGTTCATCGAGAAAATAAAAGGTTTGGACCGAGTCTTGTTCGAATCTCCTTGAGATCCATCAAACAACAAAGAAATCAAACAACCAGTAGAGGTAGGAGGCTGGATGGGGCCTAAGATCGATGAGAAACCCCATGGATTGAAGGGGTAAGGTGATGGCGGCTAGGGTTAGGGGAGATATTGAGAGAGAAGCTAGGAGGGAAGGGAAACAGGGGCGGCGGTTTATGGGAAGTGAGTAGGGTTTGGGGGGTTAAGGGTTAATTAAAAAGGAAATAACATCCTGGACCGTTGATCTCTGAGATCAACGGCCAGGATTTGATCTGGGGTTGGGCGGTCAATAGGAAGTTGGGCTATGGGTTACAGATCAGGGTTATTTAATTGGGCTAGGGGAGTATTTTGGTCCAGGTCCGAAATTAAGCCAAATTAAAAGAGGCTATTTGTTAAATATCCAATTAATTGATAAAATGATTTGTAAAAAATAGTTAATAAATTATAAAAATGATTTTTATGCATAAAAATGATTTAAAATAATTACTTAATATTATAAAAATACAAAATATCCTTTTCCGTGTAAATAATATAATTATGTATATACGGGCTATTATTGCAAAGTTATTGCAATTATAACTTAAAGATACAAATATAATTATGCCTAAAACGGTTACTACTTAATATAAATATAAATGATAAAAAATCAAATAATAAATCATCATAAAATTATTTGTGATGCAATTAGTAATTATTTGGATAATAAAATGCTAGAATAAATTAATTATAAACCTTTTAAAATTACAGAAAATTATGGAAAAATACTGGTTGATGCTCATGCACCATGTTGAAAGTATATATGCATTTTAAAAATATATGAGGGAGAAAACTGGGTATCAACAAGTATCATATAGTTTCAGTCGAATACGCAACTATATAGTTGCTACGAGACGAACCAAGTCACAATTCCCAACGGTGCACGCCCACACACTCGTCACCTAGCATGTGTGTCACCTCAAAGTAGTAAAATGATGCGAAATCTGGGGTTTCATACTCTCAATACCAGATTTACAATCATTACTTACCTCGAAGCAGAAAACTCTACACCGTGATGCTCTTGCCCCTCGACTCGGCCTCCAATCGCTCATAACCTATTCACAACCATAATGATACCATCAATACACGCTAATGGAATGAATTCCACAAGAAAATCTATCAAATTAGGCACAAATCCCGAAATGCACTCAAACCCGGACCTCGGGCCCACGTCTCGAAATCCGACAAAAATCACAAAACATGAAAGCCCATTCACTCAGGAGTCCAATCATACGAATTTATCAAAATCCGACCTCACTTGGTCACTCAAATCCTCATAAATCCACTCTCCAATTTCAAGCCCTAAATTCCCAATTTTTCAGTTCAACTTCTCAATTAGTGTTTACCGTGAAAATGGTAATTACAATTAAATTTGATTTTGTGGTTCCAAAAATATGTGATCTATTTTTATGCTAGTTGTTGAGCAATGGATTCTAAGTAAAGGATTAGAGATCAAGATTGCAGCTTAGAGACGGTGTGATAATCGAATCAAACAGCTGGAGATTGGGCCTCGATTCGGGCCCTCGAGGTCGAGTTGGATGACCGAGTTAGAGCGATCGAAGGAGGGTTAGCACTTTACGAGAGCTATGTTGATGGCTCTTTATGATCAATGATAAACAATAAATGAAGAACAATAAATAGAACACAATGAATGTAAGCAAGGGAAGCAAAGAGCTTAGGAGAAAATGTTAGAGAGCAGAGAGAATGTTCTTTGTATTCAATATTGAGCATCAGATCATCTACAAAATGACAAGGATTCCCCTTTATATATGAGGGGGAACATAGTACAAATGCATTCATTACAAAGATATGGGGCATGTATAGCCACTTAATGCCCTGATACGGGTCTGAGCTAGACCTCTAGGCTTTGTCAGTCCCTGTCGTGTGCCTAGGGAACTTCCCACTTTTCTACCATAACCGTCAACTTGTGGTGCCTCGAGGTTGGACACCGATGACCCTCGGGATAAATCTAGACTGCAGTCTCGAGCCTTTGGGAAGCTTGCTTACGCAACGTTTGTAATAACCGAAAATTGGACCCTCCAATTTTACCGCATACAGATAGTCCCCGTGTTTCTTAGAGTGGAGCGATAAGAAATGACTTTGATATCCATTTTTTCGAACTTTCTGTGATGATTTCATACTTATGACGTAAGCCTTTGTGATAACTGAGGCGTCCCTTCGGTTCATCCTTTCACTGTCATTCAGTGTACTGCCGATTCTTATTCTCCAAGGCGATAATATCACTGCCGATTCGGTTCCCAAAAAATGCATTGATTGCGCCTGCTGATACGTCTTTCAAAGACATTGATGGGGCCGCCGGTTACACTGCCACCCTCTATAAATGGAAGGCTCCTGGAATCATTTCTTCATTCAAGTTCCTTACAATATCCTTCTACCTCTTTATTCTCTTCATCCTCATCCATTGTTATCCCCTATGTTTGAGGCCAGTGGCCTTAAGGTTACATGGTGGCATTCCCATCAGCCACGCCATTGCCTTTTTTCAGGGCTTTCCTTTACCTAGTGAGATCGCATTGACCTGTCGTTGTTGTTGTTTTTGTTGTCTCGAGATGATGAAATAGGGATATCGATTTTTTACCACTCAAGAAGATATTCAGACTCTACACGTTGCTCAGGAGGGCGTTCGGACTTTACTCCGCTGCTCACCTCCCTACTCCGGCCTGGTGTGACACTTCATCCCCTTTGCTTTCCTCGTCTTTTGTGGCACCGTTGGAGGGGGGGGCGAGATCAGGCTTTCGGATATATGATTCCCGAGGGGGCGGTGGTCGAAGATAACGCCGCTGAGGATACACCCCTGAGAACAGTTTAGACTCTTGGCTTTCATTGTATGTACCCTTTTTTGCTTCTTTGTTTCTGTGTAAGGACCCCTTGTGGGCTTTGTAATCATGTGTAATGACCCCTCGTGGGCTCTGTAACCGTTGTTTATTAATGGAAAAGATGTTTCTTCGATTTGTCTCCGATTTATGCTTTATTTCCCTTTATCTGCACTTGTGAAAAATCTGAATGCGTGATTCTACTGGCCGGTACGAGTACGGAGCTCGGGCGTAAGTATTTCTCTAGCTCTTGACTGATTAACATAATTCCTCGTAGAAACTGTTGCCATTCCTTGGACTGAGCCCAGATTGGATTGAAAAACTCGGGCCGTCGGGATCCCCGTCTTCGAGTTGAATGAGAGTGGAGCTTCAAAATTTTAGTACGAGACATAGCCCTTTAGACACTGCGGTAGACCTCTACGGGGGGATTTGCGCGGGAGGCTGAGAATAAAGATAGCCTTTATGATTTCGGGAATAGTCCCCGAGCAGGGGTTCGCTCAAGCTTGGGCTACTTGGAAGTTTGCTTTGAACTCAGTGTAGATAGCCTTAAGGCATAACAGATAGATTTCGAATGGGGGCTTACCCGGGTTTAGATAGTACCTCGAGGCCAAGCCCATATGAGTAGGTTTTCAGAGCTTATCTTCCTTTGAGCGAGGTCCTCGAGATCGGGTACCATCTCGAGGCTTAGGATGACGTTAATGGCCCCTTGGAGCATATCCCCTTCTTGGTGGAGATCTTCGAGATCGGGTACCATCTCGGGCCGTGTAGTGATGTCATTGGCTTTCCGGAACCTATCTCCTTTTTGGTGGAGGTCCTCGAGATTGAGCACCATCTCGGGACATGTAATGATGCTAATGGCTTCTTGGGGCCTATCTTCTTTTTTACGGAGGTCTTCGAGATAGGGTACCATCTCGAGGCTTGGTCGATGCGGGGGTTTCTGACCCCAAGGCATCATATGGCGGCGTCAAGTGTATGACATTGTTATGAAATGACTGAGGCGATTCTGTTGGCACATTTTCCCAAAGCGAGAAATGTCTCAGTTATCATTTTTAATTTGCCTCTGAGACAGGCGGATAGTCGCCGTTTTCTCCACATATTGGGTTGTATTCCTTCTTTTGGGGATTCTGCTATTCCGAGTAGTCACCCTCCTCTGTACAGCTTTCCTTTTAAGGCTTTCACAATTTCAACTTTGAAAGCTTTGCTCGGATTTTCTAGCTTTACCACAGTTATGGATGCCACACCAAGGTCCGCTCGGCGAAGAGAGGAGAGTTCCACCCTTGGAGGCTTTTTGAACCAAAACGCTTGGGGTCATCGGGGGTATGTTTCGAAGTTTATTTCCTTAGTAGGAGAGAGGCATCTTGAGTTAGTGAGAAGAGACTGTGGATGGGGGGAGAAGGTAGTACTGCGGGTACTTTCCCCGAGAGAGAGCATTATGGATCATGTTGAGGGGTTTTTGAACGTATACACGTACCCCTTCACACTAAGCCCCCCTAATAGGGTTGTGCTTGATTTCTGTTGGAAATACCGGGTCACCTTGGCGCAGATTCACCCGTCATTTTGGCGGATAGTATTGATGATGAGGTTCTTTGTGGAGAAAGAAGGGCTTGAATTCACGCTCAACCATCTTATCAGGTTGTACCGGCCCTTTTATCATCGAGGTCTGCTAACCTTACGATGCCGATCCACCACACCTTTCATTGCTAACGATGAAGAAGATGGAGATCGGGAGTGGATGAGCCTATTCGTCTGAGTACGGACCGTTGACATTATCCCTGTGGAGTTTTTGTCGTTCCCTGTGGAATGGAGTTTTACACGTAAGTGATATACTTGTGTCTTCGTAGTTTTGCATGTGGCACAAACAGGTTCCGTTAATGCGCCTTCCTTTCCCATTCTTTAGCAATTTCATAGACGCCGTGCGAGGTCCCTGACCTGACGGACTGGGCTCGAAAGCTGGTGACTTGCTCGACTTACAACGAGCGTAAGTGGCGAGTTTTGTCAAAGGGCAGATGGGAGGCCAAACACCACGGTACGCGCTGTGTGATTTGCTCCTTTAAGGGCATTTTCTATTTACGCATACTAACCCCATCACCGTAGGCATCGTGGAACCCTTCAGGGGGAGACCGTGCCCTCTTGGAGGGGGAGAAGGATCACCAACTTCTAGGATACGGACCGATAATAATAAGCAAAAAGGGCTTTCGCAGGGTGACGACACTTTCAGCAAGACGAGTCCATGCTGGGGGCTCGGCGAGAATGTGTCTTCCCTTCCTTCGAGGGATGCTCGAAACCAGGAGCCGCATACACTGAGCGATCATGTCCCCATCGGGTGGGCTTCTTCCGGGATAGATGGAGCCGGATTAGTAGATTTGCGCTTAACTTTCGAGGAAGCTCAGCGACTATATTCCGAGGTGATTTTTTTGCCCGTCCGTGTTGATTTTATAGACTGAAGTTTTTACTCTCTTAACGAGCTTCTCTTTCATAGGCTTTTGATAAGCTCAAGTCCGAGTTGCTTTGTGGTGAGGCCATATTGCGAAAAGTCGTGGAAGGGGAGAAGTCCCTTAGGCTTCTTTGCAATGAGAGAGAAGACGAGTTGGCGCACTTTAGGTACGAGGCGAGTCGAAGCCTAAACTACGAAGCCTACCTTGACGAACAGGTACTTATTTCTCTAGATGGGGCGCATGTTCCCTTTTCTATTCCTGAGGCTGACATTTTGTGCATTTTCACTGCAAAAGAAGGCTGGAGACCTGGAATGCCTTAGGAGTGAAGTTGGTGAAGCCAAACGTGAGTATGATGAGTTAAAGGCTCAGCCGGATGCTCATACTGTAGCAGAAAAAGGCGCTCTGGCTAAAGCTTCCGCCCTCGAGGTTCGACTCCACTTAGCTCGTGAGAATAGTTTGGTCCAAACAGATATGATTACGGAACTTGAGTCCGAACTTTTGAAGGTAAAAGCCGAAGTTGTGGATGCCCGGGCCGAAGTCGTAATGAGCCAAACAAAGGCTAATAAGAAAGTGGCGATCTATTTGAAGGACGCTGTCGATGCTCGAGCTGAGCTGAGATGGGTTATCGACCGCGAGAGCGGGAGCTTGAGTAGACCCGATGAAAATCTCGAAGGGAAACCATCGAGGAGATCAATGTTAAGGGTTTTGACCTCTCGGAAGAGGTGAAACAGGCAAAGGCAGATAAACATTACGCTAAGTCCCTTTTGTCCGATGCTGAGGATGGTGAGAGGCAAGTCGATGGGCCATAGTCCTCGGGGGGGGGGGGGGGTGTTGATTAGACCTTTCCTTTTCTGATTTTGTATATAGTGTTCTCAGAGAACTCTATATATGAAGCTGGTATTCCCTCGCGTACATGTGTAAAAGGAACCCTCGTATTCTTGTTTTTCACCCATTTCTTTTGCCTCGATATTTGCCGGTTGTTGGCCGGATGGATTGGTTTTTGGTTTAAAAGGAATCCTTAGATCCATAGTATGGCCCTGGGGCTTATTGGGCTGGCTGGTAGGCTCTTACGTGCTTTGGTCGGCACGACCTTTTAATATAAGTTGGCGTTTGAGCTGTTATGCTTTTGCCCTTAGGCATATTTAGTTAACTGTTTTGGGTTAAGTCTCCGAGTCGGGTTTCGACTCGAGCTCATTTGACCCTCAAGTTTTTGAATTTAAAGCTAGCGACAGTGGCTCTTACGCTTTAGGTTGGTACGACCTTTTTTGTGAGCTAGTGACAGTGGCTCTTACGCTTTGGGTCGATGCGACCTCTAATATTGGCTAGTGACAGTGGCTCTTACGCTTTGGGTCGATGCGACCTTTTATATTGGCTTTATTTTTCCCTCATTAAGAATTTTTGGAATTGTGTTTGCCTGACTCTTCGACGATTTGATAAAAACCTCGATTGTGAGTCATTATATGGCGATGATCGAGCACCTCGGGAGGTTTGGCTCGGTGGCTGAGTATCTCGAAGCCTGTATTTAGGAGCTGACATGGTCGAAGCTCTTTTGCCTATGTCGAGGGTAGCCTGTTGAACCAGTTCTTTTCGAAGTATATTTGAAGTAATTGAAGGCCTGTAATTTTATAGCGACTGTCGGGCGTCCCCGAGTCGCGTTAATTTGGCTGGTACAGCCTTGTGATCGTAGTCATTGTGTTTGACCAGAGCCTTTTAGTCCCCGAGTGAAGTAGTTTCGACGTCTATATCGAGGGTATGACTTTTTAGGGGTATTACAAGTTCGATATATAGCCTTAACTTTGAGATCGGGTTTATGCCTTTAGTAAGGTCTTACAAGTTTTACATGCCTTTGAGGTCTTACAGTTATTGTCACTTGGTACAAGTGCGGTTCATGCCTTGCTTGAGGCCTTACAGATTTTTCATGCCTTCGAGGTCTTACAGTTTTTGTTGCTGCCTTATGTAGGTCTTACGAGACCGAGGCTAGCCGTATGTGGTCTTATGGCCTCAGGTTTTGATAAGTTGATGGGGGTGGCGATTGGCGGCAGTCCTCGAGTCATCGAGGGTTTCTTGGCTCGGGAGCCATCACTTGTAAGCTTGGTGTTGCCTCATTGAGGGCTTCCAATTTGGAGTTTTCCGACCCGGGGGTCATGTGACCTTGAGTTTTTCGACGCTAGTCCCCGAATGTTCGGGACGTTTTTGGATCTGGAGCTATTTTGTGATCTTTGCAATGCCTCATCGAGGGCTTACAAGTTTGGAGCTCTGACCTGGGGGTCGCATTGTTTTGAGTTGTTGACGCCAGTCCCCGAGTATTCGGGACGTTTTTGACAGAGGAGCCGTTTTTGCAAAAATTACCGAGCTTCTTTGAAACGCGAAATGCTTTTTGAAAGTATTCTTTGATTACTTGGTACAAGTATACATGTCTTGGTTGTTAAGGGGTCAATTATTCTATGCGGGCACAGTTCGTTCGACCGTTTGGCCCGGTACATTGCTTTCCTATCGAGACCCTCTTCAGCGCATCTTGGCTTCTCTGAGTAAGTGACCTTCCAGGGGGATGCCCCCCAGTATTCGAGGTTGATTGCAAAGAAACCTTGAATACTTGTTGAGTTTCCCTTAGGTAGCATATAGATTTTGCCTCATTAAAAACCTTGCCGGTAAAACCCTTCTTGGGATAAAACCCGGCCGAAGGAAAAGAGTGCAACGTATGGTTTCGAAACCTAAGGCCTTCAAGTTGGAAAGCGCTTCAGCTATTTCGACCGAATACCTGCACGTAGGTTAGCATAAGATGTAATTGACAAAGGGAGGCGATCATACCTTAGTGCCGACAGCGTTTCTGCCCCTGATATGTTTCGATCGTTTGTCACGAGGACGCGGTATGGTCTTTTGCCTCGGATGATGTCTGAGGGTGTAGCTCACTTTCGCTATTTCATTGTTTGCTTATCCTTTGGCTCCTTTGGTGGTGAGATATCGGTGTTTTGGGTTGTGCCGACCATAATGACTAGTGGGTGGCTTTCCCTTTCGTTGTTTCGCTTGCCATGTTGAATCCGTTGGGGACTCGAGAAGCAGGCATAGTTTGGTTAAGCAGCCCGAGTTGCTTTGTCGCCCTCGACCTGAGAATATTGGCCGAGCTACCTGGATCAACAAGTACACGTTTAATTTGAAATGTACTTACAAGAAAAGAATTTACCAGTGCGTCGTTATGGGACCGAGATAGAGTCTCGAGTCCGTGGGTTCCTGCAGGGAACCGACACCTTAGAAGATCGTATGGATGACATGCTACAGCTCATCCATTTTGTTCTTTCTGGTCGCCTCTCTTTCCCGGAACTGATTTTTGGCTCGGTGCTGAAGAATTCCTGGAGGTGACCTTTGCTGAGTAATCGGGCCACTTCTTCCCGGAGTTGTCGGCATTCTTCGGTCTTGTGACTGTGCGTGTTGTGAAATTCACACACTAAGTTATGGTCCCTTTCCGAAGGGTCCGATTGTACAGGCCTTGGCCACATGGTGTCTCTGATCTTACTGACGGCGAATACAATGTCAGAAACATCGACATTGAAGTTGTATTCCGACAAGCGGGGTGCCTCCGCCGGCCCTACGCGCCTTCGAACCCGGCTCTATTGACGAGTCCCCGAGGATTCTGCCCTCGGCCCGTTCTTTGATCATTCTGGGGTATGTTTGCGCCTCAGGGCGTTCCTCTCATATTCAGTGTATTGCTGGTACCTTTCTTTGTTTGGCTTCGGCTCCTTCGCCAGAAGCCTGCTTGGATATACCGAGCCCGAGGGGGCTCCTAGTTGGTCTTCTTCGACCCTGATCTTTGATTGGTGTCGGTTGTGGACGTCCGACCATGTCACGGCCGGGTATTCAACTAGGTTCTATTTCAGCTGTTTCGAAGCCACCAAGCTTCGTTCATTCAGACCTTGAGTGAAGGCCTGCACTGCCCAGTCATCAAAGACCGGTGGTAGTTCCATCCGTTCCATTTGAAAGCGAGATACGAACTCTCGCAGCATTTCATTCTCCCTCTGCTTGATCTTGAAGACGTCAGATTTCCTTGTTGCTACTTTGATGGCACCAGCATGTGCCTTTATGAAAGAATCCGCCAGCATGGCAAATAAATCTATCGAGTTTGGGGTCAGGTTGTTATACCACATCACTGCCCCTTTAGAAAGCGTTTCCCCGAACTTCTTCAGTATGACGGACTCGATCTTGTCGTCCTTTAGGTCGTTGCCCTTCACTGCACAAGTGCAAGCAGTAACATGCTCATTGGGGTCTAAGGTTCCGTTGTACTTCGAAAGATCTATCATTCTGAACTTCTTCGGAATGGGTTTCGGAGTCGCTTCCAGTGGGAACGATTTTTACACGAACTTCTTTGAATCCACATCTTTCAGGATTAGGGGTGCGCCTGGGATCTGGTCGACCCTAGAATTGTAGGTGTTTACCGTGAATATGTTAATAACAATTAAAATTGATTATGTGAGGTTCTAAAAATATGTGATCTATTTTTATGCTAGTTGTTAAGCAGTTGATGCTATGTGAAAGACTTAGAAACGAGATTAGAGCTTGAGAGCAAGGTGATAACCAAACCGAATGATTAATAGTCGGAGCCTCAAGCTGGCTTATTCGAGGACCTCGGGGTCGAGTCTAATGCTCGGGTGGGAGCTATCGGGGCTAATCGATGGGCGATTAACAGTTGGAATAAAATCAATGACGGCTCTTTATGGCCAATAATAAGCAATAAATGATGAACAATAAATAGAACACAATGAATGCAAGCAATAAATGAAGTAATGAACTAAAGAGAATGTGTTAGAGAGCAGAGAGAATATTCTTGTATGTTTTAGTATGGAGCAACAGATATTTACAAAATGACAAGGATCCCCTTTATATATGAAGAGGAATCCCAACATAGTACAAAAATGCATTCATTAAAAAGATATGGGGCAGGCATAGCCACCTAATGCCTTGATACGGGTCAGGACTAGACCTCTAGATTTTGTCAGCCTCAGTCGTGCGCCTAGGGAACTTCTTTCTTTTTTATCATAGCTGTCGACATGCACCGTCTCAAGTTTGAGAATTGATGGCCCTTCGGGGTGAATCTCGACCGTAGTCCCGAGCCTTTAGTGAGCTTTGCTTACGAGGTGTTATAATGGCCGAAAATCGGATCCTCCGATTGTACCGCATACAGTAGTGTCACACCTCCTTTTTTCACTACACCCCGTAAAGGGTATAATAAAGGGAGTTATTTCCAACTTGAAGTGACAATCGGAACGGGATTTATTATTAAGATTCAGAGTCGCCACTTGGGAGATTAAATGGTGTCCCAAGTCACCGGTTTAGAATCCCGAACCGAGGAAATTATGACTCTGTTAACAGTCCGCGAACCAGAAATCCGGGTAAGGAATTCTGTTAACCCGGGAGAAGGTGTTAGGCATTCCGAGTTCCGTGGTTCTAGCACGGTCGCTCAACTGTAATATTTGGCTTATTTAATTGATTTTAGCACATGTTCTTGGGATTTATGTCTTTAGCTTTGAACTGCTTTTATTATTATTGTTTATTTTAAGAGACTTGCAACGTCGTGAAAATACGTCTCGAACCACGTCACATAAATGCACCCGTGGTTTTTGACATATTTCGACTTCGTTGAGATTTGGATTTGGGTCATATAAATGTGCATCGTATTTAGGAATGTATAATTATTTAAAGTGCGTTCCTAAAGAGACTATCGCGTTATTGTATTTGGGGAAGGCTGTGAAATTCGCTAAACGGCCCATCCCGAAGTCTAAGTATTTTTAGTTAAGCATTGAATGAGGGCCCCGCAATTTATACTTTATTCGGCGAGGCTCGTCTCATCTATTATTTATTTTAAAGGGCAAATCCTAAAGTAACTATGATTTCTATTTTTTTTTATCTCTAAAAATATAGGAAAAAGTCCTAAATAGTCTGTTGCTGAACTGAGGTAATCCAGGTAGGAAATAACATTGGACCTGGGTCCACATTTCAGAGAGCTTGAGGCCCAAACTGCACAAGGCCTCGTTCGAACTCTCACGGCTACAATTAGATTTAACCACAATTTGGGCCAAGGTTTGTAGCCCAAGCGTGGATGCTAACAAATGAGAGATACTAAGCGTCCAGTATGACATGCAAGCATTGAATAACTAAATTGTGTAATGGTGATGACTGATTTTGAATTAAACCTGTGATTGCCAGATTTAAAAAAGAGCTACAAGATAATGGATTATTTAAGCTCAAATGCCTTTTATCAAACTAAACATGCATGTGCGACCAATATTTTAATTGTTCATCTATATTTAACCACACATCGAATTGTACTGCCATTCTGAACTTAAACACCACTTCATGTCTACTGAAATAATTTCATGATAGAACTGCATCACAGCTTCATTACTACTTTATTACGGCTGATTAACTTCATAAAATAACAGGACAAAACTACTGAAATTAACCTAAGCTGATTACGACATTACTCTATCAACCTACAAGGACCGTAATTATCACCGAATGCTTGACTAATAGTACTCACACAAACATGAGAAAACGATAACTCACATAGTCCAACTCAGTCCTGTTATAACATATCAGTCCAATGCAAGATGGCAGTCAAAGAAAAACAGTCCAAATTAACCTACAAAAAGTCCTAATTATACAACCATATGTCTATTGCTCAAGTCAATACCAGCTTAGTCCACTAACAACAATTAACAATCTAAACGACTAAACTATTTAACGATAAACATCAAACAGCTTCCAAAGTGCATAGATCTGATAGTAATTTTATTTCAACTTCAATTTGGAGCTACATGGAAGCAATTCGAGGAAGTGTACCTGGGAAATAGAATTTCAACAGAAGAAGAAACGATCAGCAACAGCAATGCAACAGCAATAGTTCAGGAACAATTTCGGCAAACCAGCAGGGAATTAACAACACAGCAACAGCAGGATCAACTTTTGAATCAAAACTAAACTCTCAAACAACCAGGGACACCTCAATACTCGAAAACCCAATAAACTGGTCCAAAACAGACTGATTGAACCCCGAAATTAAATAGAAAACTCCTCTAAGACCTCAAATTAGAAGAAAATGAACTAAGAGATGTAAATCAGCTACTAAAACCAGAAATGAACTTGGAAATCGAGTGAAACAGTATTGTTTTTGGATTTTCTTTTCTTTTTTGTATTTTTTGTTAGTTTTTGGTTTTTTGAATGCTGAATTTCAAGACTAGATCTGAAAAAAAACTAAGAGAGCTTTTTGGGGGGAATTTTTGAGGGCTCCAAAACTTGTCCATGAAGCAAAGAAGACTGCCTTTTTATAGGCATAAATGAGGGCAACCTCCAGATTTTCAGTTTTAGCTTTTAGTCCCTCAATTATTACCTTGTTGGTGAAGTTAGACCCATTATTTACTTTTAAACCCCTTACTAGAAGCTTCTGGAGGTTTCAGGTTCAACTATTAAAATATTTCCCTAAACTAAAACCCTGAATTACCCTTGATCTAATCCAAAATTACCAAACCTATGTTTACTAACCACCAGTCCCTTTTTACCTGGTTAGAATCTAACCATAGTTAAACTAACTATTCTAATTTCAGCTATAACCAAGTCAACTTAAACTAAACCGAACAAACTAATTAAAGCTAAACACCAAACTAAAGAAGTACTAATTGCAATAATAAGGAAATACTAACGATCACATTAAGACTAAATAAAGCCTAAACAAAATCGATTAAGGACTTATCAAAATAAATTATCAAAGAATTACTCTAATAATCAGAAATTAGAACCGATCAGAAACAAGCAATCAGAACCCAACACATAATCAAAATTACAACAGAATTGGCAAAAATCAAAATGAAAAACTAACCTAGACATTAAAGCCACAGCATCAATTCAAACAAGAAATGATTGAACAAAGAAGAACTGAACTCAAAGCACTTGAATAAAACTATACCTAAACCAATGACAAAATTGCAAAACAGTTTCATGTTATCAACTAATCATGGAGCAATAGCAAGTATGGAATTATTTTAAAACAACAAGAAAAAAATAAAAAAAAGCATAAACAAAATCGAAGAAAACTCACTGATATGATCCTAGGGTTATGCCACCTGGTCGATTCAAAATTTGACCAACCCCGGCGAGATTTGAGAGCTTCTAATGACAGATTTGACATGAGGGAAGTGAGAAAGGGCCTTGGTGCGAATTTGGGGGCTGTCCGACGAACTAGGGTTTTGGGTCCGAGATTCGATTTAATATTCAAACGATTCTGGTGAGATTTAAGGTACAGGGCTTGGGGGGTTTGATGTAGGATATTAAGGTGGTTCCATGGTATAATTTTGGTACAATTTGGGTTACGTTGGGTCTTGGCCGGAATATTTTGATTTAATATTTGGGATGATTGGACGAGATTCGAGAGAAACGCGTGATGGATTCGTAAAGGGGGGGAGAAGGAGAACCAAGGGTGTAATTTTTGTGGCGTTTGGAGGTTCTCCGCCGCCGTGGGCGATTTCCAACGGCGGAGTTAGGGCGGAAGAGTGGCGGAGATAGGGTGGGGAAAGGCGGCGTTATGCCGGCGGCTAGGGTTTGTATTAGGGTGAGGTTTGAGGAGAGATGGGGGGGGGGGGTAATGCCCTTCAGACGCTTTTATATGTAGTAACCCTCACTTGAGAGCCGTTGGATCGAATAACCTAGACGGCTAGGATTGGGTTGCCCTAGAACGACGTCGTTTGGTTGGTCTTTGAACCGGATTGGGTCGGGGATTTGGGCTGGACGGGGTATGTCTGGTTTGGGCCAGATGTTAAAATGGCCCAATTCATGGGTCTCTGCTAAGGCCACCTTTGTTATTTGTTTTCTTTTATTTCTTTTTGTTTTATTTTCATTTTGTATTATTTTTTTCTGATTTTATTAGATGCTAAATTGACACTAAAAGTATATTTCCTAATTTCCAACTACACTAACTCCTAATTTGAATGCAAGCTAAGACAAACTAAAACTATAAATGCAAAAAGAACCATTTTTGTTATTCTCTTTATTTTAAAAAAAAACACATTAACTGCTAATTAATCCTAGAATGTGAGATTAAATCCTTAACAAATGCCAAGTGTATTTTTATATTTTTATATGAATTAAAATACATAAATAACACGCAAACAGTTAGCAGAAAATATCACAAAAATCCGCAAAATTGCAAAATAATGAAAGAAATCATTTTGTTTGAATTTTTTTGGGAATAGTTCATATAGGGCAAAAATCACGTGCTCACACCCGCCCCTCTTTGCCCGGAAACACGAAGAGTTTTCGTGCAAAAATAAGTGAGCGGAAAAGAGCGATTTTTGCCCGTTTGAATATTCGGTGTGAAGCATTTTTGAAAACCGTCTGACCGAACCCTGCTTCAAAGGTTGCCTACATATCCTTGGCTATAAAGGAATCAGGTCAGTGTAGTTCTGGAAGGTTTGGTAGCTGGGACTATCAGGGCTGTGATTTCACTGCTGTTGCTGCTGTTACTGCTTGCTGACCTCCTTATTACACCATATCAAAATAAAAAGAAGCTAGCCTAAGCTATGATCTATGAATTACAAAAAGGTCCTATCTATGACTTCAAACTTGCTCTTGTGTTGCCTTGAACTTGTATTCTTCTGATGGGATCCTTGTTGTTGCCTTGCATTATGATCGGAGATGTTTTGCCATTCCTCCGAGTGATACTTGACCGCTGAAGTTTGACATATGTGCCTCTATTCTTCAGGCGGGCTCCTGACTGCTACGCTTGAAAAGTATTCCCTTATTCTCCAGGTGGGCTCCTGATTGTTGAAGCTTGAAAGGTATTCCTCTATTCTCCAGGTGGGCTCCTGACTGCAACGCTTGAAAAGTATCCCCTGTTTCTCCAGGTGGGCTCCTGACTTCAACAAAACAGACGAACAAAGAAAAATTTCTGCCCCAGTGTGGTGGCTGGGCACATCATGTTATCAAATATTAAAAATTAAAGGATAGAATTTGAAGAGTATTCCCTTGTTCTCCAGGTGGGCTCCTGATTGCTGAAGCTTGAAGAGTATTCCCTTGTTCTCCAGGTGGGCTCCTGACTGCTGAAGCTTGAAGAGTATTCCCTTGTTCTCCAGGTGGGCTTCTCACTGCAACAAAATAAACAAAAACAAAGAAAACTTTCTGCCCCAGTTTGGTAGTTGGGTACATGGGCAAGTGTTAAACTGAATTATTCTACCAACTATTATAAGAATTTGAAAGCTAAGTCCTATTATCCAGGGAGGTCCTGACAACTTCTAAAGATTATGAACCTATGTTATATCCTCTAGAGGTATTACCCCCACTACATTTGTTGTCTAAAAGGTCTTAAACTACTCCCCATTATCCAGGTGGGTCCTGACAACTTCTAGTTAAAAGATAGTTTTAACCTAAATTATATCTACTGAAGGTACGACTCCCACTATATCTTGTTATCTGAAGCGAACTTTAAGGCTACATCCCATTATCCAAGAGGGTCCTGACCACTCCTAATTAAGTCCTATCTTAGACAACCTATGTTCTTTAAGATACATTTGTGCTAAATTATGCTACTCATGATTGTTTTGAAATTCAAACTAAGTCCCATTTTCCATAAGGGTCCTGAGAATTTCCTGTCATACCTGTTTTGGGTGCTTGTTTTTTCTTTAAGGAGGGTTTCTTCGAAACCAATGAAAACTTTCTGCCCCTGTTTCGACCAAAGAAAAAATCTTGTCAGTTTTAAAAATGTAGTTAGTTGCCGGCATTCTTGTTAGGTACATCCCTGCTGCTGGGCTTTACTCCGTCTCGCTTTCCTGGACTTGCCTTGAATCCCCTTGACTTCCTGACCGAATTTCAACCCCTTGACCAAGTGTTCTATCCCATGTTGTTTTTGTGTTTCCGACCCCTCTTTTGAAACTTCGCTTCTTCCCCACAATTATCCGATTAATCCACCGATGAAACTTCCAGTGGTCCTATATGACTTACTTTGCTTTTGGACATCTTTGATATATTCTGGCCCTATCTGTACAACTAGGAAGCTGGTAGTTAGCTTTGACATTCCTTCCTTTGTTTCGAATAGAACTGACACTGAAACATCCGAGAGATAGCCTCGAAAGAATGAAATGCAATGACCTCAAGGGTTAAGGATAAAGGGAATCCGAGAACGGATGATTTGTAATGAAGAAAGAAGAGAATGAGACTTATCTGAGTGGAACAGCTGGTACCATTGAGCATGCCATGCATTTCGGGTTGACCAGCCCAGTCTGTCTACCAATCAACTTTCAATTGTCACATTTGTCGTTTCAGACTTTCACAACCTGATTTTTACCCAAACCCAAACCTTGCTCGTCTTGCAATGTCCTGAGCATCTTTTGACGACAGACTTGTCTCATTTGCCTGTCTAAACAAACTCACCTTCGCCTTACGGTGCCCGTGAGGGTTTTCACCAATAAGACTCTCTCATTTTGATTTCTCTCAACTCGCTTTGCCTTACGGTGCCCGTGAGGGTTTTCACCAATAAGACTCTCTCATTTTATTTCTCTCAGCTCCCGTCGCCTTACGGTTCCCGTGAGGGTTTTCACCAATAAGACTCTCTCATTTTCATTATTTCTCTTGTACCGGAGTGTTGCCCCTGACGTGAATCACTTTTACTTGCTCGTATTGGCACTTCCTGAAGATTTATCAAAAGGTCTTTCTTTGGACCGTAATGTAGGCTTTTGGATGAGGTTAGAAATAAAAGGGTATAAAAGGCTCTAAAACAATTCAATATGGGTTCACAACTACAACTTTCGGAATCAACTTTCTTGCACAACCGTAATTTCTGCCCCAGTTTCTTCCGTGGGGACTCGTGGAATTTTGTTTTGGTGTGACTGAACCTCAGAGAGAGGCTGCCTACGTACCCTTTCGGGATCAAGTCAAACGTAGTTCAAGCCATAAAACTACATTCGTTGTTGCGATCTTTCCTTTTCTTCCACTTTTCTTTTCTTTCTTTTCATTTCTTTTCTTTTCCTTTCTTTTCTTTTCTTTTCCTTTCTTTTCATTTCTTTTTTCTNTTTCTTTTCCTTTCTTTTCTTTTCTTTTCCTTTCTTTTCATTTCTTTTTTCTTTTCTTCATTTTACTTTTTTTTTTCTTTTTCCCTTTTTCTTTTTCTTTTTTTTTCCTTTCTTTTTTTTCTTTTCTTTCCGTTGGACTGTGTTTTCTTATTTCTTCACTGATTTGAGTTCGNGAGGGGTACGAAAGAAAGTAAATGAGGCTCAAAAGGGGTAACAAAGGATAAAGTATTTGGATAGCAGAACAAAATGCCTTCGTCATTTCAATCTCAAAAATATGCCAAATACAATAAAGTACAATTAAACCAAGAAATCATACATAGTATCGCTTGACTGCATCAGAGTTGATAGCCATTTCTACACATTTCCCTTCCACATCTGTCAAATATAATGCGCCATTGGACAACACTCGTGTTACAACAAATGGCCCCTGCCAGTTCGGGGCGAACTTTCCTTTCGCCTCAGCTCAATGAGGTAGGATACGCCTCAATACCAATTGCCCTACTTCGAATTTCCGCGGACGTACCTTCTTGTTATATGCTCTTGCCATTCTCTGTTGGTACAACTGACCGTGACATACTGCTGCCAATCTCTTCTCATCGATCAAACTTAGTTGTTCCAAGCGGACTTTAACCCATTCAACATCATCAATTTCTGCCTCGGCGATGATCCGAAGGGACGGGATTTCAACCTCTGCGGGTATTACTGCTTCGTGCCATACACCAGTGAATAAGGAGTTGCCCCTACTGAAGTGCGGACAGTAGTGCGATAGCCTAAAAGGGCATAAGGTAACTTCTCATGCCATTGCCTGGACCCCTCTACCATTTTCCGAAGTATTTTTTTGATGTTCTTGTTAGCTGCTTCAACTGCTCCATTTGCCTTAGGACGATATGCGGTGGAATTGCGGTGCATGATCTTAAACTGCTGCCATGTCTCTGCCATCAAATGACTGTTGAGATTGGCACCATTGTCTGTGATGATTACCTTCGGGATCCCAAACCGACAGATGATATTCGAATGCACAAAATCGACCACTGCCTTCTTGGTCACAGATTTGAAGGTTTTTGCTTCAACCCACTTAGTGAAATAATCAATAGCTACCAGAATGAACCTGTGCCCATTTGACGTCGCTGGCTCGATCGGCCCAATAACATCCATTCCCCAAGCAACGAACGGCCATGGTGCTGACATTGTATGCAATTCAGATGGTGGAGAATGAATCAAATCTCCATGTACCTGACATTGATGACACTTGCGCACGAAACTGATGCAATCCCGTTCCATAGTAAGCCAATAATAACCCGCTCGGAGAATCTTCCTTGCCAATACATATCCACTCATCTAATACTGATTTTATTAGATGCTAAATTGACACTAAAAGTATATTTCCTTTCCTGTTTAGCATCCATGCATCTCAAATCCAAGATCTGGAGTTCTCTTGTACAACACTCCTCCACTGAAGAAAAATCCACTTGCCTAGCGTCGAATTGCTCTCTTTTGATCCCCTGTAGCTTGTGCTGGGTACACTCCCATCCGGAGGTATTCTTTGATATCATGGAACCACGGCTCACCGTCAAGCTCTTCTTCTACCATATTACAATAAGCATGCTGATCTCGGACCTGAATTTGTAACGGGTCCACATAAGCCCTGTCTGGATGATGCAACATTGACGCCAGAGTGGCCAAAGCGTCGGCAACCTCATTGTGAATCCTTGGAATATGCTTGAAGTCTATTGATTGAAACCGTTGACAAAGTTCATGAAAACACTGCCGATATGGTATGAGCTTCAAATCTCGCGTCTCCCATTCACCCTGAATCTGGTGTACCAGAAGATCCGAGTCACCCATGACCAAGATTTCCTGGACACCCATGTCTATAGAAAATCTCAAACCCAAGATACATGCTTCGTATTCAGCCATGTTATTGGTGCAATAGAAACGAAGTTGAGCAGTGACAGGGTAGTGTTGCCCTGTCTCAGAAATCAGTACCGCTCCTATCCCGACACCCTAGGCGTTGGCAGCTCCATCAAAGAACAGTTTCCATCCTGGCTTCTTGACTAGTTCTAATTCTTGAACATGTACTATCTCCTCGTCGGGGAAATATGTTTTCAAATGCTCATATTCATCATCAACTGGATTCTCGGCCAAATGATCAGCCAGCGCTTGTGCTTTCATTGCAGTCCAGGTCACGTAGACAATATCAAACTCCGTAAGCAAGATTTGCCATTTTGCCAACCTCCCGGTGGGCATGGGTTTCTAAAAAATATACTTCAACGGGTCCAACCGAGAGATGAGATAGGTTGTATAGGCTGACAAGTAATGTTTCAACTTCTGCGCTACCCAGGTTAAGGCGCAACACGTCCTCTCAAGTTGAGTGTACTTTACCTCATATGATGTGAACTTCTTGCTGAGGTAGTAAATTGCCTGCTCTTTCTTTCCTGTGATGTCATGCTGTCCCAGTACACAACCAAAAGAATTATCCAACACGGTCAAGTAAAGGATCAAGGGTCTTCCCGGCTCCGGCGGGACCAACACAGGTGGACTGGCCAAATACTCCTTAATCTTGTCAAATGCTGCTTGACATTCATCCGTCCATCTGACCGCAGCATCTTTCTTTAGCAGCTTAAAGATGGGTTCGCAAGTCGTTGTGAGCTAGGCAATGAACCTGCTGATGTAATTCAACCTGCCAAGCAAACTCATCACCTCTTTCTTGTTCCTTGGCGGCGGTAGCTCCTAAATGGCTTTGATCTTGGACGGGTCTAACTCAATACCGCGCCGACTTACCACGAATCCCAATAACTTCCCAGATGGAACTCCAAACGCACACTTTGCCGGATTAAGTTTGAGGTTGTACCTACGGAGTCTCTGGAAGAATTTCCTCAAGTCCTGGACATGGTCACATTGTTTCCTCGACATTATGATTACGTCGTCTACATAGACCTCAATTTCCCGATGTATCATGTCATGGAACATGGTGGTCATCGCCCTCATATACGTTGCCCCTGCATTTTTTAACCCAAATGGCATGACCCTATAACAGTACATTCCCCAAGGCATGATGAATGCCGTCTTTTCCGCATCCTCCTCATCCATCAAAATCTGGTGATAGCCCGCGTAACAATCCACGAAGGAACCAATCTCGTGTTTGGCACAATTGTCAATCAATATGTGGATGCTTGGTAGTGGGAAATTGTCTTTTGGACTCGCCTTATTGAGATCACGGTAATCTACGCACACTCTGGTCTTTCCATCCTTCTTTGGCACAGGCACAACATTAGCTAACCAGGTGGGATACCGCGTGACTCGGATGACCTTTGCCTCAAACTGCTTGGTGATCTCTTCTTTGATTTTCACACTAATGTCTGTTTTAAATTTCCTTAGCTTCTGCTTGACAGGAGGGCATGCTGGGTCAGTGGGCAATTTGTGGACCACCAAATCAGTGCTCAAACCCAGCATGTCGTCATATGACCACGCAAAAACATCTTTGTACTCGAATAGTGCTTTAATTATCTCTTCTTTGAGCTGAGGTTCCAAATGGACACTTATTTTCGTTTCTCGCACATTCTCCCGATCCCCTAAATTTATTGCCTCTGTGTCATTCAGATTTGGTTTGGGTTTTTCTTCAAAATGACTTAATTCTTTACTGATTTCCTCAAAAGCTTCCTTGTCATCATATTCTATTTCATCATCACACTCAATTTCTTGTATTATTATGTATGAGTTAGATTGGCATTTAAGACTGGGCTGAAGACTCCTTATGCATGACATATCACTGAAACCTGCGTAAAAGGGATTGTACAAGAAAGAAAAGAAAGACAAAATAAGAACTATCAGGAATGAAAAAGGAGGAAAATTGCATTTCATTTAAGATAACAAGGTTTAACTCATCCAAACGGACAGAACATAGCATCCGAATTACAACCTTGGAAATAATCCAGATTAAACTAAAAGGAAATCAAAACTAACTACCAAGACTCCCTCCGGGTAGGAAGGGGAGTTGCTTCCCAATTGTTAAGCTTTGCCTGGGGCCCCACGAACTGAATATTTGCCTTACTTGGACCTTCTCCGGCCTCCAACACATTCACCTCATAACACAACTTTTCAAACCTCTCAATCAGCTACTTGTCGGGATCAACCACACCACTAGGCATTGCTGTTGCTAGGCGCTTCTTAGTACCAGGCCTGACAAAGGAACGGGAAAGGCGGAGGATAGGTTTTGGAAGGGTCCATGTGTTCTTTTTCATTTTTCTAGCTCGCCTTATGTCTGCAGCAGTGGGATTGAAACCCAAACAAAAAGTATCTAGGTTTGCAGGAAGGGATACGGGTTGTACGATGCCTTGTAAAGAAGCACCCAAGCCTTTTCCAGGTACAAATCCGTTCTTCAGCATTTCCGACGCAACCATGACGGATGCAGCAGCTACCTTTGGCACAGGAATACACTTCCCTTTCGGGATCTTTTCAACCGATACCGTATCAAAGACTTGATAAACCCATGGGCCTTTGTCATCCTCGGCTTCTATGAAAGGCACAACGGCATCACCCAGATTACACGAACTATCTTCCCCATGCACCACACTCTCTTGCCTGTCCCACTCGAATTTAACCATCTGGTGCAAGGTAGATGGCACTGCCTTTGCTGCATGGATCCAGGGTCGGCCTAACAAGAGATTGTAAGAGACAGCTGTCACACCTCCTTTTTACTACATCCGCAAGGGTGTAAAGGAGTTTTTCCAATTAAAGGACAATCGGAACGGGATTTATTATTAATATTTAGAGTCGCCACTTGGGAGATTAATGGTGTCCCAAGTCACCGGTTGAATCCCGATCCGAGGAAATTATGACTCTGTTAACAGTCCGCAAACCAGAAATCCGAGTAAGGAATTCTGTTAACCCGGGAGAAGGTGTTAGGCATTCCCGGGTTCCGTGGTTCTAGCACGGTCGCTCAACTGTTGTATTTGATTTTATCTGATTTCAAAACATGTTCTAGCTTATGTGCTTTTATTAGTCAACTGCTTTTATTTTTATTTTTAATAAGAATTGCAACGTCGTGAAAATGCATCTCGAATCACGTCGCACCAGTGCACCCGTGATTGTTAACACATTTCGACTTCGTTGAGATTTGGATTTGGGTCACCTAAATGTGCACCCGAGTTTAGGAAGGTAAATTATTAAAACAACGCGCCTAAAGCAACTACGCGTTTTCAACTTTGCGAGGGCCATAAAAATTTGCTAAATGGCACGCCTTGATTCTAATTTCAAAGGATTGTAATTAAAATGAGGGCCATGCAATTATCATTTTTGTCTGGCATGGGCACCTCGATTTCTAAAGGATTAAAATTAGTTAAGATGAAGGCCATGAATTTATGGATTTTATTCAACATGGCACACCCCAATTTTTCTATAAAAGCTAGCTAGCATGACTCACTTAACAGATGAACAATGGTCCCATTTTTGCTTAATCAAATTGTGGTTCTCCTCTCATTACTATTCTTAATGACATGTATTACCATACAAATAGATTATAACAACCAAGAATTTGCAGAAGCTAACTAACACAAAAAGGTTAACGTAATTTGGGTAATTAAAGAGACAATAGGACTCGGTAGATTAGGGAAGTGTCCTGCCAAATACCAATTTAGTATCTTTTAAGCTAAGCCTAAATGAATATTCAAACACACTGCCAACAATAAATATATAATGCTTCTCACTATAAACATATTCAAGAATAATGAGTAAACAAAGATGGACCAAAATTTCTCTACAACAACGCCTAAACCATTACTTCATCAATGTGTTCTAATAAACATAATAGTAATTCATATATTCACAAAAGGATTTGTTGATAAGATGCTAAACATTCCATAGGAATAGAGCCACAGAGAACTAACTCGACATTCAACAAAATAGAGCAGACCAAAATTTGATGGACAAAATAACATATGTCGAGCCATTCATAATCAGAGAAAAATTTAAGAGAGGAAAAAAATATATGAACCTGTAATGAGTAGAAAACTCCTTTTATTAAGAAATCAACTGGTGTACAAAGGTGACAAGCTCGAAGACCAAACGGGCGCACGAACAAAACCAACATTGGGACTGAGCTACGGCCGAAGAACTCGCCGGCGATCGAAGTCGGCGTCCCCGAATGGGCTCATCTCTACTGGGTTTGGATGGTGGTTTCAAGTTGATTTTCGCACTGGTTTGGAGCCTTTTTGGCATGATTTTTCAGCTACTTTTTATGGAGAAAACGCTGAAAGTTTGTGATGATGAAGAGCTGGTTTTTGTGAGTTTTACATAGATGCATTTTTTTTGAGTTTTTCAGGTCTTTATGGTTACGTCATGGAGCTGCTGATAGGATTCACTTGGAATAAAAATGATGAACTTTGAGGAAGAAGATGTCCGGCAGCCTTTTTTTGGTCTTTTGGTTTTGTGTATTTTTTGCTCAAGAAAGCGGCGGATTCTCTGA